>NC_142131.1:12200000-12826666 GCF_024610735.1 Ursus americanus | reverse complement strand
ATGCATTTGTTTGTCCTTGGCTTTTTTGAGGCTCTGGCTCAAACTTTTGTGTTATGGATAAAACTCATCTTACTTAAAGCCTTTACCCAAATGGGAGATGCTTTTCAGTATAAGTTCCTTAATTCATAAGACATGTGTAGCAGATGTGGCTAAATTCTAAAGGATTGAATTAGGCATAGCATCTAGAAATCTATTCATATCCTCTTCTTCCTCTCTCTTCATTATCCCCTGTAGCAGCCTACTGAAGGAATAGAGGTTTTGTAGACAAATAGGACTAGATTATAATTCTGACACTGCCCTTTCGTTCTTTTATTTTCTCTTTTCTTTCTCTTTCTCTTTCTTCTTTTTCTTTTTTTTTTCTTTTTTTTTTTGTCAAATAAGTTACTGAACCTTTCTGAACCCCTGAATCTTCATCGGTAAGTTAGGAAACAGTAATTTAGCTTTTGTGGGCTGTGAACACATATATATATAATTTTAACCTCACAGAAATTTTGAGGTCTGTGCTATCATGATCTCTACTTTGTGGAGGAGAAAACAGGGGCCAAGGGAACATAAGTAACTTGTCTAGTCACACAGATTGTAAATGAAGAACTAAGTTTTCAATTTTGTCTCTCTCTAAAGCTCTTGCCTTGACTATGCTTTACAGATGAAATAACTTTTTTAAAAGACTTATTTATTTATCTATTTAGAGCACATGGTGGGGGAGGGACAGAGGCAGAAGGAGACGGAGAGAGAATCTCAAGCAGGTGCCCCTTTGAGCATGGAGTCCCACTCAGGGCTCATCTCAGGACCCGAGCTGAAATCAAGAACTGGTTGTTTAACCACTAAGCCACTTAGGCACCCCCTAAATAACTCTTTATAAGAAAAAAAAATAACTTTGATGTAATGCATTCTTAATGAAATTATTTAAGAGGCAATATTTTAGTTAGGTTTTCTTTTGTGGAAAGTGATTGAAATCCAATTCAAACCAGTTAAGACAAATAGGAAGAATTATCAGATGGCAAATGGAGTAGCTGCATGGCCAGATACCTGTAGGTCTTTGGTCAAGGTTGAGGAAGAAAGACCTGGATAACATTTACACTTACTATCATTTACTTACCTTGACTGGTCTCTAGGTTGAGGCCATTTTTGTTTTGTTTTGTTTTGTTTTGATTCTCCATGTAGTGAAGAATAAGACTGCTGATATCTTTGGGGATATAGCCTTATATCCTCTGGTAGAGAAGAATGTCTTATGTGAAGTTTTGCCAGATAACCCTAGGGAAGGACTCTAATTGGCCTGCCTTAGGTCACATGACAGATCCTATCCAATTGCTAGGGTGGGACACTGTGATTATAAAGGTTTTACCAAGCCTGGGCCAGTTGCTTACTCTATGGCCAGGGAAATGGATTCCATTTTTAGAAGGAGGAAGAAGCAGCACTAAATAATCAGATAGCAATCACAGAATACTTAAATAAATCCTAATAATATTATATACAGTTATAGGTAATTTACTTAAACTTTTTAGTAAAATCTAAATTTGTCAGCTTTTTCTTTATTATTCTTGAGTATGTTTTTAAAATGAATAAATCACAGAGGAGAAAAAACTCTTATTTTGTAACTAATAATCTTAATGTATTTTATTCACCTTACATTAAATAATACATCTGTTAACTTTTGTACCTGAAAATATCCCTGAGAAATGTCTTTTCTATTTTGGCCACAGTGAAAAGAGAACTTAAACACATGGTGTAGTCATTCTGGAAGGCAGCTATGCTCACCACTATACCACCAACGCTATGGTGCAGTCATCCTGAATGTTAAAAACAGAAGGACATTATGGGGGCTGGTGCTGTTTGCTTCCTGTTGTAATATCATACATTTAATGAGAAGAGAGTGGACAAAGCTGGTAAGCTTTTCAAACAGTTCCATTTTGTGGTACCTGGGAGAGTTAATCAAAAGTCATATAATTTATTGAAGTAGATATATTTACAATGGTGCAAAATACATCTAACAGCAAATGACTCTGGTAAGCCTGACTAGTAAGATGAACAAAAGTCAATATTTAAAATGAGAAAATGTAAACATTCTATCTTCGTATTAACAATCTTGAAGAAGAAACAGCTGTTACATTAGTTATCACTTTCCAGATCCAACACAGTATTGTCATTTAATTTCTTGGACTCATATTTGCTTGGCTGCAGCATCACCACATGATTTAAGCCCTGCAATGTTTGGCTTTACAACCAACTCCAGGTGTAAAATTTTACACTAAGTCTTTATTCCCTTTTGAATTGAGATTCTTCCCAACCAAAGGTTATTTTCAAGCAATTTAAGACTTTAAGACACAGACCGTCTTAGTGAATTTCACTTGTTTTTTGGACTTTGACATGTAGGTATTGGAAATGTACTGAGTGTCCTGGACCAAGATGTTAGCGTATGTCCAGAGTTTCCATTTTTATTATTATTCTGTATTATCCTTTAATATGTTTACTTGCTCTTCCAAGCATTAAAAGTCCAGGACCTTGGAACCAAGGTGATTTTTGGTTATGCACAAGTGCCAATAAGATCTTAGGGAATATTGCGAAGTAGACAAATTTTGTGGCACATACAAGTACACATACACACACCTCTTGATTAATACCAAGACTTTTATATAAGAAGTTAAAATTCACTCCTTAAAATACTAAATAGAAGTTAAGAATTCATTCAGTTACTCAAAAAATGTGTATTGAGTATCTGTATTGTGGGTACAGCTGTCAAAAAGACCAATGAAGTTTCTGAATCCATGGAACTTGAGTTTCAGTGAGGAGAAACAGGAACAAGTTAACAAAGAAGATATTTCAGAGTTGTAAGTGCTATGAAAAATAATTGATATATTTTACAACTCTGGGGAGTGTTTGCATTTTAAAATAGTCACTTGCTAAATTAATTGATTGTGGAGTACTTGGAGTGTACTTGCGGTTTATTGCCTAACACCCCCTTCCATCAATTCCTCTGCTTGTTATTCCATTTTGTTTTCAACAGTTGGAGTTTTCTTTTTTAATCTAGCTTATAAAAAGAAAAGTATGAGCTGGCCATTTTACTAAAATGCCAGGTAGAAATAGAACCATGGGTAAAAAGGGAGCCAACAACTTGTGGGTATCTAATGAGTCTTATAGCAACTTTTTATTCCAGGTACTCCTTAAATACAGACAGTAGAAACAAAGAAGGGAGAGGAGAGGGGCAGGGAATCACTCTGATAGGTGCTCGCCTATGTGGGCAGAAGTCTCATGAGGGAGTTAAAATATATTCAGCAGCTGAGGCCCAGTTGAATAGTGGGGTAATGGTTTAGACTTTACAAAACTTCATGTTGAAGTTATTTGCATAGATGCCTATCTTGGCAGCTTGTTCTAAGTTTTATCCACTCAGCTAGGTAGAACTAAGATGAAATAACTTTTTGGTTAGAAATCACGGATATTAGTTCTGAACTTGGCTGCTGCCCTAACCTACAAGGATAACCTATGCTTTTCTATACTCTAAGCTCCTATATTGAAAGATTAATTTTATTTAATGATACACAAATTTTAATTCTGTGTACAATTTCATTTCCTAACAAATACTTTAACTTAGAGGGAGAGAGGGGGGAGGAAGGGAGAGTGGGAAAGAGAAATCAGAAAACACCAGTGAACAGTATCAAAGAAAAAACATTGAAGAGAGTTTCGAGAAAGAAGGTGTGATGAACAGTTGAAGGCATCTAAGGGATCCAAAAAAGCTAAGTGTTTATTTGGTTAAATGAGGTCATTGGTGCCTTGCGCAAGAGCAATTTCAGTAGAATGATAGTGGAGGAAGCCAGATTACTGTATGTTGAGTGGTCTCTGAGGAGGTGAAGTAAGCAAATACAGTGTACCCCTCTGTGAAGTTTGGGTATTTAGCATATACAGTGTACCCCTCTGTGAAGTTTGGGTATTTAGCAAGGAGAGAGACAGTGTCAATAGCAGCTCCTTGTAAAATGAGAGTATGTAAATTGAGTATGTTTTTAGGCTGAAGGGAAAGAGCCAATGAGGAAATGAATTCAGAGAATTCAGAGATTAGGATCTTGGGACAAAAGGAATAAAAAGGCAAGAGGGGAACAGTTCAAGACATAGACACAGGGTTGTCCTTGCAAAAGAAGAAGGTCTTTCTCTTTGAGGTTATGGGAAAGCTGATAGGAATGGCTGTGACTATGGACATAATAGGTAGTAATGGTAACTTAACGGAGATCTTACCAGATGGTTTTAATAGGATGCAGGATTGTCTTTTGCAAATGTGTGTAGCAAAGATTGATTGTGGAGCTTAATGAGAATGGAAGCAGTTTGGGATAATGACTGAAGGTATTAGAGGAGGAAATTAATCTTACTAAGATTGCGAACTGTGAATTTGTAGTGGCACCAATCTGCACTGTTGCATGATCTTCCCCATAGGTGTTGAGCCTCTTGGATACAAGAACAGATAGAGAACTATTTATAAAATTGATCCAGAGTTAGGGTACTAGGTAGGGAAATGGAAGGGAAAGGGGGATTGTAAATTTAATGAGACTAAAAGCAGTGTGGTGTGCTGACAAGGAAAGGGATAAGAAACTAAATGGTCTAGAGTTGGGGGTATTTGAGAAAATGTTGAGTAGAACTTGATTATTACATAATCCTTGGTATATTTCCGGTAAGGAGTAGCTGAAGTGGATTTGAAGAGGTCAAGAATTTGTGAGGAGGAATGGGTATAGAAGACAATTTTAGAGAAATAAAGAAGGTAGAAAGAACATTCAGAAGATAGGACTGTAACAATTGAAAGGAATTCCACAGATACAGTAGAAGGAGTTGAAATTAGAATGTATAGTAGGAGAAGCATAAGGATGTCTAGCACAGTGAAGACAGAAGTGGGGTGGAGCTATATTGAAGACTAGTTATAGGAATAACAAGCTGTATTTGAATCTTGGACTTAGAATCTCCAAAACCGATGTCAACCTATTGTGTTTTTTTTTTTTCCTTTTTTTAATCTTTTTAAGTTTTTATTTTAATTCCAGTTAGTTAACATACAATGTTATATTGTTTTCAGGTACATTATATAGTGATTCAGCACTTCCATACAGCAGCTGGTACTCATCATGAAAGTGTACTCCTTAATCCCCATCACCTATTTAACCCATCACCCCACCTACCTCCCCTCTAGTAACCATCAGTTTGTTCTTTATAATTAAGAGTCTGTTGGGTTTGTCTGTTGATTTGTCTCTCTCTCTCTCTTTTTACTTTTCATTTGTTTTGTTTCTTAAATTCCATGTATATGTGAAATCATATGGTATTTGTCTTTCTCTGACTTATTTCACTGAGCATTATATTCTCTAGCTCTGTGTTGTTGCAAATGGCAAGATTTCATTGTTTTTCATGGCTGAATAATACTCCATCTAAAAATACACCACATCTTCTTTATCGTTCATCAGTTGATGGACACTTGGGCTGTTTCCCTAATTTGCCTATTATACATAATGATGTTATAAACGTAGGAATACATGTATTCCTTTGAATTAGTATTTTTGTATTTTTAGGGTAAGAACCCAGTAGTGTAATTGATGGATCATAAGGTAGTTCTCTTTTTAACCCTTTGCAGAACCTCCATATTGTTTTCCACAATGGCTGCACCAGTTTGCATTCCCATCAACAGCGCGAGAGGGTTTGTTTTTCTCCACATCCTCGTCAACACTTGTTTCTTGTGTTGTTGATTTTAGCTGTTCTGACAGGTATGAAGTGATATCTCATTGTTATGATTTGCATTTCCCTGATAGTAAGTGATGATGAGCATCTTTTCATGTCTGTTGGCCATCTGTAGGTCTTCTTGGAGAATGTCCATTGATATATTTGGTCCCTTTTTTAATTGGATGATTTGTGTTTTTGGTGTTGAGTTTTGTAAGTTCTTTATATATTTTGAATACTAACCCTTTATCAGATACATCTTTTGAAAATATCTTTTCTCATTCTGTAGGTTGCCTAACCTATTGGTTTTAATTAAGTATAATTTTGGGAGGAAGGAAATGTCTATATTCCATTTCCTATTGTTTCTTGATTCCATTTATCCTTGGCTATGTGAATTGGTTTTTGAAATTCTTCTTTCTATTAATATTCATTTACATAGGAGATGATACATTATAGTGGAAAATGTAAGTTTAAAAAGTTTTTGACAGAAATTGTTGATTGGTATTAGACATCTTTCTTACTAAGAAGTTGCTTGCTGGGGAACCTGGGTGGCTCAGTTGATTAAGCGGCAGGCTCTTAATTTTTGCTCAGGTTATGATCTCAGAGTCCTGGGATGGAGCCCATATCAGGCTCCACACTCAGCAGGGAGTCTGCTTGAGATTGTCTTGCTCCCTCTTTCTCTCTCTGCCCCTCCCCCCACTGTTGCTCTCTCTCTCTCTCTCTGTCTCTCTAAAATAAATAAATCTTTTTTTTTAAAAATTTGCTTATTGCTGTTTCATTTGGAAACCATGCCATGGTTAATACGAAAGTGATTTTGTCTGTAATTACTAACTTACACAATGGTCGATGCCTACAGAGAATCACTCATGTCAGTCCCCAAGCTTACATAACAATCTCATATCCTTCTGCTCTGACCTGGAATAAATCACTTAATTACTTTGCATTTCAATTTTGCCAGCTATATGTGTGAAGATACATTGCTTCGAAAATAGAATATCAAAGGAGAATGAAGAGAAGTGCTTGAAAGTTAGCCTATCATGGACATTAATAACTTTGAAAAAGTTGGTTACACTCACAAAGACTCAGTTTCTTTCTGAGAAAACAGCAATCACTCTTACTCTTTCAAGAAAATGGTAAAGTTTTAAAGTATGTAATAATATCTGTAGGGTATTTGGACTATGTCTACATGGTGGCCAACATGTTTCCAAGGAATGCATTGATGCATAAGGTAGTGAGCAAAAAGCATCAATGTGGAAACTGAATCCATCATTCTCCCTTGTAATTTTACTACAGTTTGTACCCTGTTTCAAGTATTTGATTATATAAGATGATTAAAATCTAGACATATGATAAATCAATTGCAAACAAATAGTACTTGTTTCTATTTACACAGCTATTTTCAGAGGAATTTGCTTATGTTAAAGAGTTTGTCTGAACTAGGATTTTATATTTGCCTAATAACTACTAAGTATAATCCATGCACCTGGGGATGGGCTAGGCCCTGAAGAAACGAAGATAATAGAATGATATGGTCCCTGATCTCCATAAGTTCATTGTCTAGTCACATTAGTTACAGATTCCACGTATTTTGATATGAATATTATGAAATGTTAATGAAATATTATGAAATATATTTTATGTGTTCTAGCAAGGTGGAGACCTTTTTGACTTTTTTTTAAAGTGATAAGCTTTATTTTTTTAGAGAAGTTTTAGGTTCACAGCAAAATTGAATGGAAAATAGAATTCCCATATACTTCCTACACCCATACATATGTAGCCTCCTCCACCATCAACATCTGGTATAAGAGTAGTACCTTTACTACAGTCCATGAACCAACATTGACATGTCATCATCCAAAGTCCACAATTTACATTAGGGTTCACTCTTGGCATGGTACCTTCTATGGTTTTTCACAGTTGTATAATGGCATGTATCTACCACTATAGTACCATACAGAATAGTTTTACTGTCTTAGAAATCCTCTGTGTACCACCTATTTATCCCTTTCTCCCTCTAAACTCTTGGCAACCACTGATAATTTTACTCTTCATAGTTTGCCTTTTCCATAATGTTGTGTAGTTGGAATTGTACAGTAAATAGCCCTTTCATATTGGCTTCTTTTAGTAATACACATTTAAGATTCCTCTATGTCTTTTCATGGCTTGATAGCTCATTTATTTATTTTTATTTCATTTTATTTATTTAGTTTTTGAGAGAGAGCATGCAAGCAGGGGGGAGGAGGAGAGGGAAAGACAGAATCTCAAGCAGACTCCCTCCTGAGCTGGGAGCCCCACATGGAGCTCATCTCACAACCCTGAGATCACAACATGAGTTGAAATCAGGAGTTGGATGCTTAGGGGCGCCTGGGTGGCACAGCGGTTAAGGGTCTGCCTTTGTCTCAGGGCGTGATCCCGGCGTTATGGGATCGAGCCCCACATCAGGCTCCTCCGCTATGAGCCTGCTTCTTCCTCTCCCGCTCCCCCTGCTTGTGTTCCCTCTCTCGCTGGCTGTCTCTATCTCTGTCGAATAAATAAATAAAATCTTTAAAAAAAAAAAAAGGAGTTGGATGCTTAGCTTAACTGACTGAGCCACCCAGGCACTCGAGATAGCTCATTTAAAAAAAAAATAAAGATTTTATTTATTTGAGAGCGAGAGAATGTGCTCATGCCCAAGTCAGGGGAAGGGCAGAGGGACAAGCAGACTCCATGCTGAACATGGAGCCCGATATAGGGCTCCATCCCAGGACCCTGAGATCATGACCTGAGAAGTCAGAAGCTTAACCAACTGAGTCACCCAGGTACCTCAGCTCATTTATTTTTATTGTTAAGTAGTACGTACCATAATTTATCCATTTACCTACTGAAAGGTATCTCTGATGTTTCCAAGTTTTGACAATTATGAATAAACTGTTGTAAATATCCGTGTACAGGTTATAGTGCGGATGTTAAGTTTTCAACTCACTTAGATGATTGCTCAATTGTGTGGTAAGAGTATGTTTAGTTTTGTAAAAAATAGACAAACTGTCTTCCAATGTGACTGTACCATTTTGGATTCCCACCAACAGTGAATCAAAGTTCCTATTGCTTCATATCCTTGTCATCATTTAGTGTTGTTTTGGATTTTTAGACATTCTAATAAGTGTATGGTGCTATCTCATTGTTTTAATGCATTTGGTTTTGATTGGTATCTTCTCACTAAATATTATGGTGTGATGTGTTATAGTAAAGGCATACCTTGAAGAGTTAGGAAGAATTTGCCAGATGGATATTGAAGAATGAAATAGTGGGAGGAAGAAAAGCCAGGGGCATTTCAGGTAGAGAAAGTTTTTGTGAGAAGTTTCATGGGTGAAAGAGACCATGGTGCTTAGTAGTTGGGGGCATGATATAAAATAAAGAAGGAGTAATAGGAGGGGATGACATGCATTTAGGTAGAAGCCATATTTTGAGAACAGTTATAATTTATGTTGGATTCTTTTGAAAAGATGAGAGGACTTCTATAATTTTAAATTGAGTCATCACATAGTTTCAACTAGACAAACTTGATTCAATCCACATGGACATATATTTCACAAACTCACTTTAAACAACCCCAAATACAAGAGGACATGTTCTTTGATTTTTTTACAAAATACATATTGGAGTTCCTAAGAATTTGTTTAAGAATACTTCATCAATAAATTTTTTAAAAAAGGCCATAGAAAATGTAACAAAAAGTTGATTATATTACAGAACTGTAATGGGCACATGAAGATTTGTTATACTATTTCCTCTACATTTGCATATGTTTGCAAATTTTTTAAAACTTAAAAAAAATCACAAATACTAGAATATCTAGCATTGGAAACATTTATAAGAAATGAAGTGATAGAATTCGATTTACATACAAGTAAGGTCATTCGGGTGGCAGAACTGGCATTGAAAAGGAAGGTGGCCATGACTAGTTGGGAGTATATTGCAATACTACAAGTAAGAAATTATCTGGACCTTAATTGATGATTCAAAGTATAGGAATGGTATTTAATACTATGACATCTATGACATTTCCCAATATGACTGGGTAGAAAAAAATAAAAGTCAATCATGGACCAAACTCTAGAAAACACAATGTTTTAATGTCGAAGTGTTCAGAGAAGACATTGAAGGACTTGAGGTAGAATGGCTAAAAAGGTGGGAGGAGAAACAGGAGGTATTGAAGCTGTTACTCAATGAAATACATATTGCATTTGTGAGTATGACTGGATTTCACAAATTATGTACCATCTTGTTCTAGGCTTGAAATGTTTGCTATACATCTTAGTCCTCTATTTATTTTTATTTACTTATTTTTTTTAAAAGATTTTATTTATTTATTTGAGACAGAGAGAGAGAGAGAAAGAGAGAGCATGAGCAGGGGAGAGGGGCAGAGGGAGAGGGAGAAGCAAACTCCCCGCTGAGCCAGGACCCCGATGCGGGGCTCAATCCCAGGACCTGGAAATCATGACCTGAGCTGAAGGCAGATCATCTGAGCCACCCAGGTGCCCAGACAGTTCTCTATTTAAATATTGTTTTTCAGATTTTAAAGTTCTTTCTTGCTTAGGATTATTTTCTAGCTGTCCTAGTCATATCATTTAAAATAAAAGTCTCTAATTTGTTTATGAAATAAGCATTAGTTTTTAGAGTTCAGACTCAGTTAAGAAAATAAACCTCAGAACAAAATGCAGAGGTCCAGCCTTCATGTCACAATCATAATCCTTCTTATTTAGGGATAAATATGACAAAGATGAATATGATTATTTACCTAGTACTTTGATTATCAGATCATTCAAACTTGTTTTCCCAGTGTTGATAGCAAACTATGATTTGGTCAAGCTGAAAACTAGAAAACTAATAACCTGGCATGCTGCAGTTAATCTCAGGTTGATGTCTCCTTTAATAATAATATTGACAGTTAATATTTATAAATGTATGTTGGGTATTGTCACCAGGCCAGGCACTGTACATGATTCATCTCTTTAATCCTTAAAACTCTCCTATGAGGTTTGCAATATTTATGCAAATCTTTTTTTGATAAATGATAAATTGATAGATGAAGATGTTGAACTAGCATGAGATTAAATACTTTGCCCAGTTACACAGCAAGTGGATGAGCAGGAATTTGTTCCCACGAGGCATGGCACACACTGCACTAAATGCAATATGCTTGTATTACACCGTGTTTGTCTCCTTGGGCCAGGCATTCAGAATATCCCCTCACAGGCACCTACACCTTGATCTTAGGATACTCAATGTTGCAGCATTTAACCAGGCATCATGAGAGTAGATAGGTTTCACCAGGTGCCATAAAGCTCATGTTTCTTCTCAGAGTCTCTGTAGACTGATATTATAGGTTTTTAGCTAGCATTCACCAACTGGAGATAGATTTTCCACAAATATTTGTGGGTATTATCTCAGATTTCATAACTTATGGGAAAATCTGAATAATTATGGGCATATTATAAAATAAATTATGTGAGAGTAGAAATTAAAATGGCCAGTATTAGAGGCTCTACATTTTTAATAGGATAGAAAAAATTAATGAGTTGACTGTTCATAAATCTTTGTGACAGGTTGGCATTCTCCCAAGAGTTTTAAGGGAATCCAAGGATGAAATTATGGAAATGATAGTTAAAATACAATAGTTCATTGTCATGATGAGCACTGGGTGATGTATAGAATTGTCGAATCACTATATGGTACTCCTGAAACTAATATAATACTATATGTTAACTAACTGGAATTAAAATGAAAACTTAAAAAATACAATAGGTCACTCTTCCGGAATATTGGCAAGCTGTTAACATAATTTTTTCCTATAACAACAACTAGAGGAATGGCTCAGGAAACCTGGACACGCAACCATCAAATCTCATTTCTATGATGATAATGATTTAGATCAGTATGTGCTGCTCCAGGTCAAGTGCCTGTCAGGTTCACTGCTCCCTTCTGGGAAGTCTCAGACTGTTTGCCAGCTCACACCCACCTCAGAGAAGAGACAGTCTCCTAAGGCATAGGTCATTGTGCTCTTCATCAGGTGAAAAGTTTGTTTCAACAAATTGACATAATTATCTCTTTATATCAAGGTCTAATTTTCTGGCCATTTCCAGTAGATTTTTTTCTTTAAGCATTTTTAAATAGAAGAAGAGAACAGTAATATAAAAATTATCTAGAAATAAAACTTTGCAGACTTAGAAATGCAAAGAATATTAAGGTTTTTGCTTTGTTTGGCTGAAGCAGTGTTAAATGTTTTTTATTATAAATTATGATTTTATGTTACTTTTTCTCCGATTTATATCACTTGTGTAACTGGGGGTAGAAGTTACCGCCTTCAGAATATATTTGCCATCCTCTATAAATGTGCCTTTCCAATGTATGGGACATAATTATAATTTAAGCACTTGGCTAGGTCAGTTAAGGTCCACCTAGTTCTTCAAATTGAAGTGAGGGAGGATGAGACAGAAATACCTCCATGCTGTTAAAATCTGCCCTGTCAACTCTGATCTGAGACCTTTCCAGGAAAGAGGCACCAAA
The DNA here is from genome assembly GCF_024610735.1 of Ursus americanus. Lineage (NCBI taxonomy): Eukaryota > Metazoa > Chordata > Mammalia > Carnivora > Ursidae > Ursus > Ursus americanus. The sequence goes on along the minus strand of NC_142131.1, from coordinate 12,814,441 downwards.
CATGATATAAAACTTGTTTAAGTTGGTTAATATTTTTTACCAGAAGACAAATACTATGGTTGGAGAAAAGACCATTCCAAAAACTTTACATGGTAGAATGCATATAGCATTTTCAAAGGCAGATTTGAGGTTTTTTTGAGCGGCGAACAGAGTCAGTATTGTAGGCTTTAAAAAAAAAAATAGACTAGCACAAATCCAAATGATACAGAATATCACTGAGCAAGATATGGTTTTGGATCTCTTTTTTTTTTATTATTGAAAGTCCAGTCTATCAATAATACTTCTAATGATTTTCTGAGATGTCTTCATTCAGAGAGCTCAGTTATTTTTCATGCAAGATGTACGCTTCTGCCCTTTGGATTTATGGAATGGAATAACAACTAAATGTTAATTTAATGGATTCACTTGCATTTCTGGGAGATTCTTCCTTTTTAACATAACAGAGAGCACAAACATGGGTATAGCAAGCCAAGCACTTTAATGTAAGGTGATGTAGTCTCAAATTAAAACACTCAGTGGAATATGAACTTCAAGCTGTTTTTTTCTTTTCTTTTTTTTTTTTATAAGTTACTGTTTTATAACATTTATTTTTCAATCATGAGGAACTGTAATGGAACTGTGTTTGAGGGTGTGGTAGTGAGGAGTCAAGGTCCAGTGGATCTGAGAAATGACCAGGTGCAATCACCAAACTTAAAATTTTTCTAAATTATTTTACAGTTACAGGAGAAACCACTACTGGAAATCACAATGGCCTTACCAACGTCAATTGTTCTAGATGTATCAGTTTCCATTTCGTGAATGTAAATGGTAGAATTTTTGTCAACTGCACTCTGTCCCATCCCCTTCTTCTTTTTCAGTACATCATCCTTTACCCAGCACCCTCTTTCAACTATATTTGACTGCATCCTTTCAAATTCCATCTTTCATTCTCCCTTTACCCTATTTTGTACATCCTCAACTCTCTTGGCTCTGTGTTTTCACTTTAATTTAGCAACTGCATTTATCTTCTGTCCAACTTAGACTGAGCATCTAGATTCTGATGTGCAGTGTTCCTAGATCTTCCAAACCTTGCTTCCTGCATTGGTATTCTCATAAGAGCTGGTAAACTGCCTGTAGATTGTTCCCTAGCTTGGCATGACCCTGACAGCATGTCAGCAGCAGTTGCTGGTGTCTCTTTCCTGATAGAAACTTCTTCCTTCACCATAGAAAACACCCAGTGGATAATGACCGCAACCAAACGTCCATACACAATAGATAAATAACACACACAGGTTTACTCTGTTCAAAAAGAAGGTACAAGAATGAAATTTTAAATATGTTGGGGTAGTATTTTGATGTTCAGGTTACATTTTTTTTCTTAGTATTTCCTGTTTATGATAATTTCTGCATTTGGGTAGGTAGACTATCAGAACCAGTGTTCTTGAAAGAGTAGTACTTCAGGAAGAAAAGAGTCAATTTTTGGCTTTTGAGTTCCAAAATAGATATTTTGTGGTTCATGGCAGAGATAAACACTTGAATTTCAAAAGCCTAGGAATCAGCAGCTAAGCATTCTATTCTGAAGAATGAATAAAAAATCAAGGTGCCCTGCTTTCAGATTAAATAAAGACTCTATGAACTGAGGGTGGGAGAAAAGTATAAAAGAAAAGAATTGATCTAAGAGGGCTTCTGAGCCCTGGTCTCTCACATACTTCTCACCACTATCTTCTTTGGGAAGATTGAAGCCCTCGAGAATTATGGACACTTGAGACCAGAAGGGATCTGTGTCTTTGCCCAACTGGGTAGAATCCATTAGCCAAACAGAACCCATTGTCCCCTAGTAGGAGGACTGTATCATTTAATCCTCAAAACCAGGACATTTGTAATGGTGAAAGTGATCTGGGCAGGTAAATCCAGTGGAATACCTGGGCAATAGATGTCAAGCAGAGCTTAAGGTAATCTGCTACTACTATGAGGTAGCATGAAAATTATCTTTAACGTAGACAGAAAGTGCAGTAGTGATGGGGCACCTAGGTGGCTCAGCCAGTTAAGAGTCTGACTCTTGGTTTTAGCTCAGGTCATGATCTCAGGGTCGTGAGATCAAGCTCCATGTTGGACTCCACACTCAGCATGGAGTCTGTTCGAGATTCTCCCTCTGCCCCTCCCCCTGCTCACATTATCTCTCCTCTCTCTCTCAAATAAATTAATCTTAAAAAAAAAAAGAAGGTGCAATAGTGGTTACTAGGGACTGGAAGCAGGAGGAAATGGAAAATTAATACTTAATGGACACAAAGTTTCATTTGTAATGATGAAGAAGCTATGGAGGTAGATGGTGGTGATGGCTGCACAACAATGAATGTACTTAATGCCACTGAAAGACATATTTAGAAATGGTTTAAATGACAAATTCTATGTTACATGTTTTTGCCACAATAAAATATATTGCTAAAAAAATAGTCTTGTAATCGTTATCTAGGTTGATGGATATAAATAGGACACAATATTTTTGTGTATCTAAGAGGGTGGAGAATGTTCTTACGTAGCTGAGAATGGAAAAAAACATGCCCGCAAGAACAGGAGAACCCTAAGATGGGTTGAGAAGGAGGCCTGTGAGCAACATAGACCAAAGACAGAAGACCTAATGGGAACGAGGATTTAAGTCCCAAGTTAGAAAAATGTGTAAGAAACTCTGTCCATACTGCTATCAGTAGTATATATTTGTTGAGTAAGTACATACAGTAATTTTAGGCAGCATTTTGTAAATTGCAAGTGTTCTCTGGAACCCAAATGCTAAATGTAACACATCTGTCCTGTCATTTCACTTTATTTTGAGATTGTAGCAACTTCCTAATAAAATGCTGTTTCTTACAGAGAAGTGTGCTAACCCTTCAAGCCAGCTGCATTATTCAAGAGGAGGAAAGATTCATCTGCAGGTTTCTGATTAGGGATAAATTCTGCATTTCTCTCCCCATCAATATATTCTTTCTCCAAAACCATAATGTTCTGAACTCACCAGAACTATGAAGGGGTTACAGTTAAAAAGAGTATGTTGTTTGGATTCAATTTAAGTGGCCTGGCAAGCAGAGGATTTGCATTCAAACTAAATTTGCTCCTGGGGTGGTCTTTAGAGATATTGTGAATATATTAGAGATTTCAAATTAGCTCCATGTTCTCAAGTTGGTTGTGTGAAATGAAAATGATTTCCAATTTCTTTTTGGCAGCTCCTATTCAGTGAAAATTTGGCAAAAAGCTGTGCCTTTAATGGCTGGGAAATAGTTTACATCAAATGAGAGAACTAGCATACTACTGTTATCAGTACATAATTAAATTTCACATTTAGGGGCACCTGGGTGGCTCAGTCAGTTAAGTGTCTGCCTTCAGCTCAGGTCATGATCCTGATCAGGGTCCTGGGATCCAGCCCCACACTGGGCTCCCTGCTCAGTGAGGAGTCTGCTCCTCCCCCCACTCGTGCTCTCTCCTACTTTCTCTCTCTCAAATAAATAAATAAAATATTTAAAAAAATAAATTTCACATCTAACACAAAATTGACATTCATTTCCTCTGTCCTTTCTTTTTAGACAACATATCTTTAGATTTCATAGTTCTCAATCTATTTCTTATTGTTACTTATTTTCACAGCAAATTCTGTCCTGTAGATACTTAGATTTTTATTCATTGTTTAGGTTAATTGCATTAGGCAAACTATATAAATACAACAAGGTAAGCATTTTCTTTTCTGCTATGCTTTCTCTCCTTTACGGAAATAAGTTTTTTTTTTTTTTTTTTTTTTTAATGTGATGAAAGACTGACAATATGCCTAATTTAGAAAGGATCTTCAAGTCAGCTAGTTCTGTTCACCTAAGATGTGAATCCTTGAAACAGACCCCACATCATAAAAAAGATTTGGAACTTTGATACTCAGTGGCTATCTAACTTTGGGCACTCATGGGTTATGGAAATGCAATTATCTCATCTATAAAATGTGTATGATTACATTGACCTCATAGAGTTGGTATGGTAGAGTAATTTGCTTTGCAGTTGCTTCCATTTTAATATAAGCAGCAGAATTTTTTTGGAGGAGGGTTGATGTTAGATAAAATTTCCAAACTGACAAATATGGTTGTATCTATTTGAGAGGTGTACACATGATGATTTGACATACATATACATTGTGGAATGATTATCAAAATCAAGATAATACAACCATCACTTCACAGAGTTAATGTGTGTGTGTGTGTGTGTGTGTGTGTGTGTGTGTGTATGTATGAGAGAGAGTGTGTGTATTAAGAATGCTTAGGATCTACTCTGCAAATAGCTCAGGGAGAGGGTAATGAGGAGATGTAGATCAAACACTATAAACTTTCAGTTCTTTTTTTTTCTTTTTTTTTAAAGATTTTATTTATTTATTCGATAGAGATAGAGACAGCCAGCGAGAGAGGGAACACAAGCAGGGGGAGTGGGAGAGGAAGAAGCAGGCTCATAGCAGAAGAGCCTGATATGGGGCTCGATCCCAGATCGCCGGGATCACGCCCTGAGCTGAAGGCAGACGCTTAACCGCTGTGCCACCCAGGCGCCCCTAAACTTTCAGTTCTAAGAAGAAAAAGTTCTGAGGGTCTAATGAAAAGCAAGGTGACTATAGTTAATAATATGGTATTGTATATTAGCAAATTTTGATAAGTATATTTTTTATATATTTATGTAAGCAATGTATTAAATCTAGAAAAGAAAAAGTGGAATACACAACTAAAATATTTTCTCCAGTTTAATATTAACACACAGATCATTTTCTTATTTTTTTCTGTCTCTTCTACTTATAAAACAAACATTTAGGTGGAAAATATAGAGAACATAGGAGAGGATAGTAAAGAAAATTTATGTTACTATCTGTTGAAATCTAGGGTAGCTTATATAGATAGATGATCCTCTCACTCTCAGATAACAAAAAGTCCCCCAGTCATTTATAATTACAAATAAGAAACTCCCCTCAGTAATAAATGTGTCCAGTATAGTGTAATAATAAGAAATTACAAATTTACTTGGAGGTGGCTTCTGGCTAAGGGCAAGAAAAAGAGGCTGGTTGGTTTCTCCTCTGTTCCTTCCCTGCCACACGTTCCATCTGTCCTCTCCATTACCAACTACTCCCCTTAGAAATATAATTTCACACATTAGGAGAAAACAGTCTGCCCTACCTGTGCTCCCATGCCCAAGCTCTCCAAATGGTTGTTTTGAGGCCTTTCCACTTGACTGGTGATAAAGGGGAATGTCTTAACCCTTCTCTTCACCATGGGAAAAGTCCATAACCCCTTGGCAACCTGCTTCAGATAAATTTTTTTGCCAGCCTCCCTTTCCACACTCAGCCTTCCTAACCCTATTTTGTAGGTAAGGGTCACAAAACCAATTCTCCCATGCCCTATTTGCCATACTCATTTGGGTACCCTAGCCCTTCTCTTTGTAAGATGGGGATGGTTGACACCTGTTGCATTTGGGCCTCAAAAACTGGTGTGGAGTCTGTTTTTACATCCAGTTAAAGTTGTTCCCTTAGGATACATTATATGAAGTAGATTTCACCATCTAAGAATATTACCATTTTATGACTCTTGACACATGCTAATGAAGTTTCATCTCCCCAAATAAAAATATCATATTGATTCATAGTCTCATCCTTACCACATAATACTGAAAGAAGAAAAATAGGGCAAATGAGAACAGAAGAGAAAAAAGCAAGGACCTGAGAAGAGAGGAACAGTAGGGACATAAGAAGACATGAGAATGGTTTGACGGAGGATGAGGTAGAAGTTTTTTGCTTTTTGTTTTTTAATATTTGTATTTATTTGAGAGAGAGGAGAGAGTGCATCAGTGGGGGCAGAGGGGAAGAGGGAGAGAGAGAATCCCAAACAGACTCTGTGCTAAGCATGGAGCCCAGCTTGGGGTTTGATCTCATGACCTGGAGATCATGACCTGAGCCCATGACCTGAGCCGATATCAAGAGTCAGACACTTAACCTACTGAGCCACCCAGGCACTCTGAGTTAGAAGATTTTATAAATCAGATAAACCCATGTCGAGCCACCCTCCAGCACAAATAAATATGATTCATCCCTGCCCACTTCTTTCAGTGAGCAATATGTTTGATAACTGGTTACTCTTGGATTCTAGCCCTGAAAGGATTAGTGAGAGCTAGACTTAAGTAATCATTTTAGAACTCTTTCCACATAGTATAGCATAGTGTAGCAATCTTAATTCAGGCCAGAGCAGTATTGGCAAAGGTAGCATGAAATGGTAGAGAGAAGATACTTCTGTCTCCAGTTTATGCTACTTACTAGTGGGTTGATCCTGACATTGTCACTAAGTACCAATGGGATTTATTCTCCCCATCTCTCTAATTGAAATAATAATGTCTTTCTTGCTAGCTCATGTGGTAATTATGATATGAGATGGGATGGGATTTGGAATTCGTAAACTGTAAAAATCTTAGGAAAATAAAATATGTTGCCTTGTCAATCACCTGTCAGCCCTGAGGGAGAGTTGAAGTTTCTAATTAATCTCTCTTGACCTATTTTTTGTGTTGTTGACAGTGTCCATGCCATTTTTTTTTCTCAAATGAGATTTCATATGCCAAGTGTACCTTACATTTTTCTGTGCATATTTCCTACCCAGAAAGTACTAGTTCTTGCTTTTGTCTCTTCTCCCAGTTCCTCAACTGTGTACTCTTTGGAAATACCTGATTAGGCAATATTGTCAAGGCTCTTTCTTTCCAAATACGCAGCAGAGAGTTTGTGTATTCAGGATACATGCTGCTTGTCATTCTCATGTTTACTACATTCAATTTTGTTTACATAAAAAACATTTTCTCCTAGTCTAATTCAGTGAAAATGATGTCAATTGTTCCCTTATTGCATGTCTGAGATCAGCTCCTAGATTAAGTAAATTACATATCTTGACTTTATTTTTAATTTAATTTTATTGATGTAAAAACAGTAGGAATAGCAAAATGGTTCTAGTGTCAATGTTATTTAAAAAAAACAAGCAGGAAGGTAATAAAATGCATTATTACTTAAATATCCCCTTTCCTCGTTATTCACTTGGGGGAAGAATTCAATGTTGAGAGAAAATGTAGAATGTGATTTTTGTGCCAGTAGTAATTAGCAAGAACAGCTTGATGAGAAACAGTGATGAAAGAATCAATGACAAACATCAATACAGTAAAGCTCAAACGAGGCTTCTGTTTTTCATATTAGGTCTTTACACATTGACTTAACCAAATGATTGAGAAATGACATTCTTAATCCCAAACAGTGTGCCATAAATAGATTGTAAACCATTTTGACCTTCTTAGACTATGTCAAGCTTTTCCAATTTCCCTAGAGTATACTATAAGGTTTTGTTACCAGTAATGTATTCCCCTTAACTACTACAGTTGTTTCATCAAATGAAACAAATGAAGCCTAAAAATTGCAGAAAACTAAGAATGAAGAGAAATATTGAAAATTTTTAATTTAAAAAATTTTTAATAACATTGCACACTCAGTTCTTGGTGCAGACAGAATATAAGAAAGGTTATATGTAAATATATAAATTTATTGTTGATTGTTTTAAATTATCAAACTTATACTTGGCTTAATGCAAATTTCTTCTCTCTTTCCCCAACATAAATCAAAAGACCTAGGGTTGCTTCTATCAGTTTGCTGATGCCTTATGTGTTGCTGAATATCCTTTCAGTGAAATGTTGGGACCTCACATTCTATGATTACGGCAGGATTTTTTAACTTTGGCACTTTTGGTATTTTGGAATGGGTACCTCTTTGTTGCGGGGAACTCTCATACATTGTAGGGTGTTTAGCAGCATCCTTGGCCTGCATTTACCAGATGGCAGTAGCACTACTGAATTGTGATTATAAAAAATATCTCAAAATAGTGGCAAAATATCCTTGGATGGAGGCCCTTAGAAATCAGACCACACCAGACTACAGTGGTTCTTGGTCATGGATATGCATTCCAATCACCAGGGAGAGATTAAACAAACAAACAAACAAACAAACAAACAAACAAACAAACCCAGACTCACCCCAGATCAGTTGAATAAAGATCCATGAATTATCCAATGCTAAAGTTGACTGAAATAGGTTGCCCTATAAATTTTATATGCTTCCTTTGGGGACAAGCATAGAAGATCTCCTTTTTTCAGGGTACCTCATCTTTTTAACTTAACTTTTTTCAGAGTCCACAGTTGCTTCATGAGTCTCCTGTGGTGCAGTGGGGCTACAAGGATGACACAGATTAAGCTCTATAGAGAGTCTCTGATGGACAAGAATAACTTTAAGACAATTCATTTCATTGCAGCTACTCTTTGGCACGTAGACTAGAACAGGAGTTCTTAAGTGACATTTATGAGAATCCACATCAGCGTCACTGTCACTTGGGAACTTGTTAGAAATGCAAAATTTTGGAACCTCCACCCACTCCCCACCCAGATCTTTTGACTTAAATACTCTGGGATAGTGTACAGCAATTTGTGTCTTAGGCCACCAGGTGATTCTGAAACATACTCAAATTTGAAAACCGTGGACTAGAGACATTTTCCATATTTGCTTATGTGTTTTCAGTGTTCTTCCAATTGGCCCTGACAACGCCATCTTTCACAAGACTTAGATAACTGAGACATTTTCATTTAACCATTTGAATACTTTCCCTTATGATTCCATTCTGTCAGAAATGTTCATTATTGACCCATTCCTTATATACCTGGGTTACATAATTCTGCAGTAGAGGAGTGGTAGAGAGAGAAAAGAGTTGAGAGGAAGCAGAGGGAGGTGGATACAGATCAAGCAAAGTGAGTGATACAGTTGCACTTCCCAGATACATTGGCTGTAGCAGGGTCCATTCAGGTCCTTAACCACAGTTTAGTATGACTTCCACAGGTAACATTTAGCAGCTAGTGGACCATGGGAGAATGGCATGCAAGAGATGTTCAGAAGAGTAGGCCACATGCAGAAAAAGATCATGATGCTAGATGCAGACACTGATGACTGGTGAAGGTAGGAAACAAAAGTGCTTTGTGCTTTTTCATATTACATTAATTTTAAGTGAACTAAACCCTTGCTTTGTATATCTTTAAGTTCAGCAGCTTAGCGATTTGTTTTAGGTCAGTAATGGAGGTGAGTTCCTATACTACTACCAAGTGTTACTTGCCAGTTGATATAATTATTTTTCAGTGAACAGGATCATGGAACTTACTTTCCTGTGGAAAATATCATCATAATTTTTATGTGAACATTGCACTGTGAAGAGCAGCGTGGAAATGTGTGTGTGTGTGTCTGTGTGTGTGTGTGTCTGTGTGTGTGTGTTTTGAGAGTGAGTGAGTGGGGGCTGGGGGGGGGAGGATGGGCAGAGAGAGAATCTTAAGTAGCCTCCATGCCCAGCATGGAGCCCAACACAGGGCTTGATCTCATGACTCTGAGATCATAACCTGAGCTGAAATCAAGAGTCTGATGCTTAACTGAGTAAGCTACCCAAATGCCCAGAAAATGGGTTTTAGTTAGAAGGACATTAAAGGAGTCTAGGAGAAAGATACTGTTTCAGCAGACTAGGGTAGTAGGCATAGATAAGGTGCAATATTAGTTTTGAGATCTAGTTTGAAGGTGAAGTTCTTAGGATTTCTTGTTGGATTTCATATAAAAGAGAGGAATCAAGGATGACTTCTGGGTTTTTCCCTACTCATTCCAGTGGATGTAAAATAACTGAAATTGAGAAAACTGGGGAGAAGCAATATTAAAAAAACTGAGGAATTAAGTTGTCTGTTTGGACTATATTAAAACTCTAGGATTCCCATTATATATAAAAGTGAAGATTCTAAGAAAGCAGAGTGATAATGAAGTCTGGAGCTCAGGGGGGAAGGGATTAGGCTTGAGATTTAAATTTGGGCACTATCTGCATAGAGATATGTAAAGCCCTGGGAGTGGATAAAATGACCTAAATGAGAAAAGAGAGATGAAAAAAGAGATGCCTGAAGTCATATTTTTTCGACTTGGTATTTCTTTAAGCTCGATAGTAGTCTGTTATTTTTATCATGTTGAATTCCATTTTTCTTGAATTTAATGTTACTCTTTATGATGGCCATAGACAAGACAATATTTTCACAATTTTTACTGAGCAATTGACATGGTAATGTAGTTCACTGACAGTAGCTTCTCTGTTACCATTGTGGTGTCAGAGCTTCCCGTTGGGGGCTGATGCTGAGGCTTGTGCTTAGGTAATCAATGGACTGCTGAGCCTATGAGAAAGCATTTGGGGCAGCTTAGCAACACTGAGCCAGAAAGATTACTTTTTATTCAAGTCATTAAAATTTCCTTCTATGTTCTTTGTTTTGGCTGCCTTTTGCTTAATTGTCTTATCAGGTGTTCTAAGCCAAACAGCCATATGAGGTCAACCAGAAAAAGAACTAAACTGGGAAAATATTCACATTTCTTTAATACACTAGTTTTGAAAACTTGGAGATGAAGGATGAACATTCATGTTACAGGATAGCATCCACTTTTCAGTTAAAAGAAATCTTATCCCCAAATGATGGTAATTTATAAAATTATGAGTTGAGTGTTTGTGTGTATGCATGAGGTCCTACACACATATGACCATGTAGAGGATACATTATTTCCTACCAAAATTTTATGGCTTTTATATCAAGTCAGTATATTTTGCTAATATCCCTGCAGTTGATAATATAACCCTTTGTGGGCTAGACTAACCACATGGCTTCCCCACTGGGCTGTAAAAAAATCAACAGCTACTTTAGAGTTCCTGGGGGCAGCATTAGTAAGATTTAACTTGTCCAGTTTGGGCCAATTATATTGCTTCTCTATCTTGTGCAATTCCATGGGGTCTTCTCCTTAGCCTTGGTGCTTGAGAAAGCTTTGGTGGAAGGCATTCTGCAAATAACTCACTTGGCTCTGACAGACCAAGAAATCCAGTCTGGAGCCAAGATAAACTCAGTGATCATTTCTGCGTTCATTTATTAACACAGTGAATATGATTATTCTCTAGAGATTATTGGAAAAGCAGTTTCAGATAAATAGATTTGAATTTGTGCCCTGATGCCAATTATGTGTTCATTTGTATTTTCTTTTCTTTCTTGATAAGACCTCAGGAAACGACTGGCTAGAAATATTCTTATTGCATCTCTGAATCCTTAACGAGAGAGCAGTTTTCATGCCAAAGGAGAAAAGTAAGGAAACAAAACCACATGATTCTGTAATATTGACTTTCTATTAAACTAACGAGCAAATTGGCAAGCAGGAAATGCAGGAGGTCATGTGTAGCTGAGCCTTGTTGAAGGCTCGATGTGAAATTTCCTTTGCTCTGAACATAGCTAACCAGGTGCTGCAAGAAAAAAAAGAAAAAGATTGGAGAGATTGCTGGTATTTGAGTTCTTTTTGTATAGAATCTCATATAGTAAGTCCTCCATTTGCTATGAATGCTGGGTTTTGGGAGCTACAAAGGTAAGAGAAGATAGTGTAGATTATCTTACCTTCTTAACATAAAACAATATCATCAAATGCTCACTTGAACTTAAAACAGCACAGAGACATTAATTCAACATTTACTGGGTACCTACTGTGTGCCAGAAATTATGCTGTGTCATGGATATTAAGATCAGTGAGATATGAACAACCTTCTCAAGGAATGCAGTCTCTAGCCTTCAGCTCTAACACTCAAATCTGACTGGGTCAATGCTCCTCTAGCTCCTGTATTTTCTTGTATTTTAGAGGCAAGAACTATGTAATTTGATGGTTACTTTTATGTGTCAACTTGATTGGGACATGGGGTGCTCAGAATTTGCTTAAAGATTGTCCTGAGCGTGTCTGTGTTTTGGGATGAGATCAACATTCAAATAAGTAGACTAAGGAAAGCAGATTGGGGTGAGCATCATGTAGTCCATTAGAGGCCTAAATAAAACAGAAGTTGGGGTAAGGGAGAATTTTCTTTCTCTGCCTGTGTTTTCAGATTGGGGACATCAGTCTTGTCCTACATCTGGACTGAAACTTGGACCATCAGTTTGCCTTGTTCTCAGGCTTCCAGACTTGGGCTGGAGATGTACCACTGGCTCTTCTGGGTCTCCAGCTTGCAGACAGCAGTTGGTTGTCCTTCTCATCCTTCATTATCATGCAGCTAATTATAAGAATCTCTCTTCATGTCTACCTCTCTCTATCTCTGTATTATCTCTATATATCTTTATGTATCCTATTGGTTTTGTGTCTTCAGAGACCCAACTAATACACCAGTGAACTAAAGGAACAAGTGTAGAGAGCCAAAGCAGGACAATCAGCACAACTTCCCAAAGATGGGCAACTTGTAGAATCAAGGAGTTTCATTCTCTTTGTGAAATAGATTCAGACAGTCCAGTGCCACTGACTCTGAAAACAACAGTTTAGATTGATCTTTGGGAATGTACTCTCAAAAATAAAGTTAAGAATTTTCCAAAGTAAAGCTAAAGACTAGAAATCAGATAGGCTAAGAATGGATCTATCTATGCTTAGGAACATGCATATATACCATTCACAATTGGGCTTTTGACTTACGGGAAAGATAAAAAAATAATTTGGAAGGGGATTTGCCCAATTTGTAGTAGGAAATGAGCTGGGGCTTGATGTCCAAGTAGCAAAGAGTGTAGCTTGAACACTCATAACTACTTAGCTTAAACAAAAATTTTACCCTTTCTGTATGCCTAACTGCAGTAAGCCAGAGTTGGTCAAAGGTCACCAACAAAGCAGCTTGGATTTTGATTTAATGACCCAAAGGTATTTGCTTGATATAATTTCATGTAATGCAGCCATCCTACAATATCTATAAAAGGATCAAGTGGAAAAAACAAAACAAAACAGAGGAATATTGTGGTCTTAATAGCAATAGTCAACTAGAACAACTAACCACAGTTGAACTCAATTGCTGTGTTATGTGAGGGCTCACTTACCTTTTGAAGTTCTATGTTAATAAATTCTCAGATAAAATGTTGAAATAACATGGAACCATTTGAGTCCGTAGTCCCAGTGTGTACTTGTGATGTGTTAGGGAATCACTGGCAGTGGAAGTTGACCAGTGTTAGTCCATGGTGGTTTCCTAGTCAGCACAAAAACACCACAGAAAGTTGTAGAAGATTTTGGAGTGAACATTTTTATGGTTACTTTTTTTTCCCCCACTAACTGTTTAAAAGTTATGGATTTTGTTCTGTTATATGTGTGAACTAAATTTCTTACTTTAGCTTCATGTATGAATCTTTTTATTACCACTAGAAACAACATGGGACCACAATCACCATTACCTTTTATTCACTAGCTATTTCAAAAAGAAAAAGACAAATTCAGTGTTAAAGAATTAGAACCATTTCCTCACACTCTCCTTGAATAACTTTCTACCTGAATGCTATTGTCTCCACCTGTTTCTCTGCTTTACTTGGGGTGAATGCTTGCCACCACTGGCCACCTGGTAGAGTTTCTTATGAGCAACATACATCTAAGTAGCTATACAGAACTAGTCTGAATCTCTTTCTAACAACATATTAACTCTGATGGTTTATCCCTATGCATTTAGTTCCTTCAACTGTAATATTGTGGTGATTTTTTCTTGGTGACATTATTTTATGGACTGAAGTAATACAATAAACATATGATATGTGGCACAGAGCAAATATGCAATGCATAATTTTTTGGGTTTATTTTATAAATATTTGCATGTACCTTCTGTATGTTTAGTACTTGTCTAATTTCTGGCAAAACAGAGCTGAGAAAGATAGATATGATTTCCTGCTAAGGTTTAGTTATATCTGCAATGGTTTATTAGCATATTCTATAAATTTTCGTTGACTTGCAATTGTATGTGAGGTAATAGAGAAGAAACAAGGTACTGTACCAGCTGGGCTGATGTTCATTAGCACATCATTGTTCGGAGGTACTGATTGCAGCTGGCGCTTTATTGAGCTGAGCAGTACCTGTGATGTAACAGTTAACTATCTGAATGTTATCTTTGGAGGTAAAATATTTAATGGAATAATCCATGAAAAGGATGTAGCATGGTATCTGGCCCAGAGTAAGTGTTCAGTAAGAATTAATTTTTGTTATTATCACTATTATGTAAAGATGAATTGCATTCATATAAAGGAGTATATAGTGTAGTGTTAGAGAGCAGACATTTTCCAAAGAACCATAATAAAAAGCAAGTGATAATAACTGCCAGTTAAAATTCTAGCACATTTTAGGAGAGAGATCTTGTCCCTATGACAGTGACAGGGAAATGCTAAACAGTGGGAGGACAGATAGTGATGGAAAATTGGCCTGGTTTAGACATCTGAAGATGGCGAGGAGAGCTTACAAGTCCACCAAACAAAAATGGAACAGTCCAAGGCAGGAGGCTGGGTGGAAGAAACAAAAAGGCGTTCCATATAACTGCAGCACAGGTTAGGCATATTCTGACAAGATGAATGAGAGGCACACTTTATTAAAGGGTTCTTAATGGCAGCCTGGAATTTGGATTTGGCTCAGCCAGTAGATAAAGTGTAGCAGTCAGCACAGCAGCAGCTGCAACCTCTCCCCTTCTCATAGAACCATGTAGATCAGGGTAGATTAGACTTCTCAACCTCAGCATTATCAACCTTTGGGTCAGCTAATGCTTTATTGACAAGGGACCATTTTGTGCATTATGTGGTGTTTAACAGCATCTCTGTCCTCTATCCACTAGATAACAGGAGTACCCCTGTTGTGTAACAGCCCAAAATATCTTTAGACTTTGCCAGATGTTCTTCAGGAGGAAAAATTTGCCCCTGGTGGAGAAACGCTGACATAGGTGATACTATGGCAGGGCCATTTTAAAGCAATTTTGAAGTTAACTTTCTTTTTTCCCTACTCTTCCTACACATTGGATCATTCTCTGGGCTTTCTTACCTCATAGGGAGGTTTTGGAAATGTAAGAAACTATGAGACAAGTTTCTTTTCTCAATTTTCTTTTCAAAATTGAGTCATTGAGGAAATTATGTTGTATGTTCTTGAGACAGAGAAGAGAAGGACTTGTGAGGAAAATCCTTAACAGAAAAGGATTTTCCCTAGCTAAGAAAAGCTTTCTAAAGGCAGGAAGGAAGGACAGAGGTCCATGGGATTATGGAGCAGTGAATTTGTGTCCTGTTACTTAGCAGTTATTTGGTAAAAATGGCAATCTTCAATGGGGAGTGACTACATGAATCCCAGCTTCTCTAAAACATATGGCCCCCTCAGAAGGAGTGATTCAAAAGAGGCTTATGAAGGGATCATTTACACAGATGTGAGCGAGGTTAAGAAAGGCTAACAAGGAATACTGAAACATTTTGGGGAAGGAAGCTTGACGTGACAAGTAGAAGAAATGCTTATCAGGACCTGTCTGTAGCTGTAACCCTTGGTAAGGGTCACCTAACAAGAACTGTGCCATTGCTAGAGAAATGTATTTTCAACACAAAATACCACAGGGAGGTAGCCAGGGGGACAAATATTCCAACCTCTCTTTTCCCCCATCCTTTATTCTCTTATTTATATCTCCCATTGGATAAACCTAACCAGAAACCAGAGGGCAAGAAAGTTTTGGATAACTCTCTATTCACATACTTTGCCCATTTTAAAATTGGATTTTTTTATTAATGAATAATAAGGGTTCTTTATATATTTTGCATACAAGTACCTATCAGATACATAACTCAAAAATACTATTTCCCAGTCTGTGGTTTCTCTCTTCACTCTCTTGATGGTTACTTTGCATGTAAGTTTTTAATTTTGTTGAAATCCAACTTTTAAACTTTAATCCCATGTGCTTTTCATATCATATCTAGGAACTCCTTCCCAAACCCAGGTTGTAATGATTTGCTCCTATGTTTTCTCTGAAGAGTTTTATAGTTTTACCTCTTATTTTTAAATCCATGATATGTCTTGGGTTAATTTTAGGGTATAATGTGAACAGGGGTCCAAATTCATAATTTTGAAAGTGGATATCCAGTTATCTCACTATTCATTGATGAAAAGACTATTCTTTCCCTATTGGATTGCCTGTCCTCTTTGGCAAAAATGGAGTGTAAGTGTTAGGATTTCCTCCTGGATTCTCAATTGTAATCCATTGATGTATATGGTTATCTTTATGTTTCACACTGTGTTGATTATGGTAACTTTGTAGAAAGTTTTGAAATGAGGAAGTATGTAGTGCTCCAACTTTATTCTTTTTCAAGATTGTTTAAATTATTCTGGGTCTCTTACATTTTCATATAAATTTTAGTATCAGCTTGTCAATTTACATAAAAGCCATTTTGGATTTTGATAGAGATTGGATTGAATCTGTAAATAAATTTGGAGAATATTGTCATTTTCTTTTTTTTTTACAAGAATAATTCTTTAAATTCATGAGTATGGCATTTCTTTCCATTCATTTAGATCTTCTTTAATTTTTTCAGCTTAGTTTGTAGTTCTCAGGTAAACATACTTATTTTGTTAAATTTATTCCTAAGTTTTATTCTTTTTGATGCTATTATGAATGGGATTACATTTCATTTTGGAGTTGTTTATAGCTAGGATATAGAAATGAAATTGATTTTTGCATATTGATCTTATATCCTACAATCTTGCTTGAATTAATTCATTAATTTTAGTAGGTATTTTAGTGCATTCTTCCGAGCTTTTTTTTTTTTTTAAGACTTATTTATTTATTTTAGAGAGAGCATGAGTGGGAGGGACAGGGAGAGAGGAAGGGAGAATATAAAGCATACTCCATATTGAGCGCAGGAGCCAGATGTGAAGCTTGATCTCACTTCCCTGAAATCATGACCTGAGCTGAAACCAAAAGTCAGATGCTTAACCCACTGTACTACCCAGGCGTTCCTCTTTGGAGTTTTCTATATGCTAGAATATGTCATCTACAGATAGAGATATTTTTTCTTCCTTCTAATCCAGATAATTTTATCTCTCTCTCTCTTTCTCTCTCTCTCTCTCTCTCTCTCTTTTTTTTTTTTTTTTTTTTGCATTTATTCTATGCAGAATTTACTGGGGCCGTAAGTTTTTGTTTCTTCAGTTGCTTCTGGAATATCTTTTTCTTCTGTGAAACCTCCTGGTTTAGGAACAATCTGCTCTTTTTCAGTAAGGATCATCTCGATGTGTCATGGAGAGCACACATAGGGGTTAATCTGACCATGAGCCCTGTAAATTCTGTGCTGCTACTTGGGGGCTTTTTCCACCTGCATATGCCCAATGACCGGAGAATCTACATCTAAACCCTTAAGTGACATTTTCTTATACGAGGTGGCTTTTGGATATGCATACTCTTGATGGCCTGGGCAGTTTTACATGTATTCTTAAAGTGAGCATGAAGATTTGAACCTCTTGATTTGCATGATTTTGTAGGATTTTCTGGGTCAAGTGAATAGCGAACCATTTTCGGAGGTCACCTCAGGCCGCTCAGGGGAAGAAGAACATTTATTTCCTTTCATCGTCCAATTTCCCTGTATAGATCCTCTAGTACAATGTTGAATAGAAATGACAAAAGGGTTATCTTTGTCATACCTTGGGAGGAAAGCATTTAGTGTCTTGCTATTGATTTTAATGTAAGCTATAGATTTTTATTTTATTATTTGTTTTTTGTAGTTGCCTTTTTTCAGGTTGAGGGAGTTTCATTCTAGTCCTATTTTGTTAAGCATTTTTATCAAGAAAGTGTGATGGATTTTGTCAAATGTTTTTCTGCATGTATTGAAATGACCATATGATTTGGGATTTTTATTCTGTTAAAAGGATGTATTGCATTAGGTGATTCTCAAATAGTAAAACAACTTTGTATTTCTTGGATAAATCCCACTTGCTCATGATGTATAATCTCTTTTATATGTTGTTAGATTTGCTTTCTAGTTCTTTATGGAGGATTTTTGCATCTGTATTCATAAGGGATTGGTCTATAGTTTTCTGGTGTTATGTTTGACTCATTGTGGTTTCGGGGTAATATTGGTCCCATAGAATCAATTGGTAAGTATTCTTTTCCTCTTCCATTTTCTGGAAGAGTTTGTCAAGAGTTGGTATTGATTTTTCTTTAAATGCTTGGTAGGCTTAACCAATGAAGCCATCTTGGCCTGGACCTTTTTTTTTTTTCCCCCTCTGGCGAATTTTAAAATTACTAATTTGGTCTCTTTACTTATAGATCCATTCAAATTTTTCTATTTATTTCTGAGTCAGTTTTGGTAATTTTTGACTTCTAGGAATGTTTCCATTTCATATAAGTTACTCTAACTTTCCCCCCTCTTTTAAATGTATAATATATACTTGCTGCGTGGTTTAGAAGACCCTCAAATAGAATTTAGAAGACCCTCTAGCCAGGGGAGAAAGATAAACACAAGTATGTATAGTGCAGCAAAAGTGTTGTGCTTAAAAATACTATAAGGAAGAGATCTTTAACATCCAGAAGAGAAAGATACTACAGTACTTGCAAGTTTTACTGGCTTGTGTTTGGAGGATGGTAATATTATGTGAGACTTTGTGAAATATGTTAATTTTTTCTGGTTCTGGATGGATGTTCAGAACTAGTAGTCTGGGGAGACCATTCTTGCCGAGTCCTTTGTGTTTCTACATGTATTTTCAGTGAAGGCACTGATTATCATTTCTCAGGACTATCTTTTCAAGAGTATTTGTATAGCAAGCAGCTTTGACAGATACATTGCCTCTCTGAAGCAAAAAGCTAGCATAACTATTGTCCAGTATAAAATATCTAATTTGCCTAAACTTAAGGTTCTTTTTTTATTCTGCAACCATTTACGTATATAGGTATTACTGGGTTCTCTTCATGTTGGCCTATGGAAAATTGTGCTTGGGGGAACAGTCCAATGGTTAGGTTACAAATGGATAAAGAGCATTGGTAGAGACATGTATGGGGAAAATATTATAATTGTGCATAATGTTTTCATGGGTCCATCATGTTTATGAACAGCAAGAAATAATCTTTGAAAAGGTGCACAGGGTGGTAGAGTTTGGTATGCTATGCTAATATTATTTAAACTAATTTTGTGGATAAGAGGAATATCCATTGGCCTTTGGATAGGTATATTTTCTGTTCCTTATAAGATTAATATTACAGTCATGTCCCTGAGGAATTAAAGGGGAAACTGAGAAAAGAAAATCAGGTAAGAGGTTATTACAATAAAAGGTAAAAAAAAAATTCTCTGAGTTGGTTAAGTGGCAGTTGGAACTGAGAAGACAAATAGGAAAGGGTTTATGTAAGTAGAAAAGCAGTAAAATGGGTGTTGTGTTTTGGGAAGAGATCCTATTGTGGGTACCACTGTATTTGTAATGAATAGCAGCACAGTGCCTGTACACAATATATGCACAACAAATATTTTAGAATGAGAAGCTGAAAAAAAGCAGCAAAAATATTATCAGAGGAGAGAAGAGAGAAACATTGCTTCTATTTAAGTTGGGTAATAGGAAGAATGATGGTATAATAAGCAGGGGAAATGCTAGGGAAGAACAGATTGAAGAGCACAATAATGAATTTATTCTTGAACATATTGAATTTGATGCTTGTATGGATCAGCTCAGATGGTGCTGAACAGCAGGCAGTTAGGAATAAGAATCATGAGTGTGGGAAAATATTGAAGCTAACAACCATCAGCATAAAAGGAGAAATGAGGTGGAATAAGGGGGGGGGAGGAGAGAGAAGAGGGGGAAAAAAAACCACACAAAACAAGGCAAGAGTTAAGAAAGAAACTCTGGACAATATCCATCCTGGGGTCAAAGGAGGAAGAAATTTAAGAAGATGGTAGAGAGATAAAACAAGGCACACTTATCTCAGAGTTTCAGAAGCTAACATGGTAGAATGTCTCAAAAATAAAATGATGGTTGCATCCATGTAGTTTTCAGCAAGGCTGAGATGAAGAGGTCTAGAAAATGGTTGTTAGGAGATTCATGATATATTTTTGATAAATCCAAAAGAGTGATTAAAGTAAAAGATAGATTATAGAGGGTAGAGAAACAAGTGGCAGAGAGAATATGTGGAGACTATGAAGGCTCTTTTAGAGAAAGTCTCAATGGCAAATTACACTTCAGGTTAACTAGGTACTTGATTTTGCAAAGAACTGGGATGCGAGTCCATTTGTAAGCAGTGAAAGTATATAAGCTTGCTGAGACCTGTATTCATAAAGTAGATTAAACTGATAACAATGTGATATTCTATGAACAAGGCTATCCTTGTAATTGATGGGTCTGAGTAATATGAAGATGCCTGGAAAATATCAGGCTACCCAAATACACATTATTATGCCTATTTAATCCTGAAACTACTATTTGGCAGGGAAGTCTGAGAAAGGGAAACATATTCCTGCACTGAAAGAAAATGAATACTTTGTTGTTGTTGCAAGTAGCTTTCCCTTTATTTGGAATAAGTTAACATTTTGCAGAGTGTCATCACCATGGCAGAAGTCTGGTGTTAGTTTAGGACTGAAAACTGGTATCTTACCCTAAGAGGACAAAGACTTCTTAGAGAATATAATATCCCTTTTTTTTTTTTTTTTTGCTATTTTTGACCCAGCCAAAAGTACTAGGTGCCCCAGGAAAAAAGCCAGTTAGCTGTAAATAAATAAAAACTGATCCCAAGACACAGAGGGAAACATTGAGGTAGAGAGAGACTCCTTTTAGGAAAAAATTTTCTTGTCAGGATTTAGTGACATGTCACCTGTTGAAGACAATGTATTTGTTTAAAAAGCGATTTGATTAAAAACTTTTTAAAAAGTGAAGAGAGATAAATCCATTAGTTGAATGCTAAAGCTTAAATGTAAAATAGAATCCTCATAGAGCTTAATAACAAAAAAAACAAGCAATTTGATTTAAAAGTGGGAAGAGGACGTGAATAAACATTTCTCCAAAGAAGACATCCAGATGGCTAAGAGACACACAAAAAGATGCTCATCACTCATCATCAGGGAAATGCAAATCAAAACCATGGTAAGATAGCACCTCACATCTGTTGGAATGGCTAATATCAAAGAGACAAAAAAATAACAAGTGTTGGCAAGGGTGTGGAGAAAAGGGAACACTCATGCACTATTGGTGGGAACATAAATTAGCACAGCTACTATGGAAAACAATATGGAGGTTCCTCAAAAAAAATAGAAACGGAAATACCATATGGGGGCACCTGGGTGACTCAGTTAACTGTCCAAATCTTGATTTTTGCTCAGGTAATGATCTCAGGGTCATGAGACGGAGCCCTGCATCAGGCTTCATGGTCAGCACATGGAGTCTGCTTGAAATTCTCTCTCTCCCTCTGGTCCTCCCCCCCACCCTCCACTTGCACTCACACTTTCTCTCTCTCTCTCTCTCTCTCAAACAAATAAATAAAATCCTTAAAAAAAAGAAGAAATCTCACATGATCCAGCCAATTCCACCATCTATACAAAGAAAATAAGAACATTTGGGGCACCTGGGTGGCTCAATCAGTTAAGGTTCTGACTTTGGCTCAGGTCATGATCTCAGGGTCCTAGGATTGAGCTCCATGTTGGGCTCCTTGCTCAGCAGGGAGCTTGCTTCATCCTCTCCCTTTGCCCCTCTGCCCCTCCCTCCTGTTTGTGTTCTCTCTCACTATGTCTTTCTCAAATAAATAAATAAAATCTTTTTTCTAAAAGAAAATTAATTCAAAAAGATACATGTACCCCTATACATAGCATTATTTACATTAGCCAAGATGTGGAAGTAACAGAAGTGCCCACTGATGAATGAATAAAGACGTGGTATATATGTGATATATGTGTATGTACATACAACACATACACACATACAATGGAATATTGCTCATTCATAAGAAGGAATGAAATCTTGCCATTGCCATGACATGAATCAACCTTGAAGGTATTATGCTAAGTGAAATGAATCAGACAAAGACAGATACCATATGATTTCGCTTATGTATGGAATCTACAAAAGAAAATGAAAATAAAAAATTCAAAGATACAGAGAGCAGGTTGGTGGTTGTCAGAGGGGAGCAGGGTTGGGGAGCAGGCAGAGTTGGTAAAGGGGAGCAGTAAGTACAAACTTCCAGTTATAAAATAAGTCATGAGGATATAGTGTAAAGCATGATGACTATGGTCAATAATACTTTATTGCATATTTGAAAGTTATTAACAGAGTAAATCTAAAAAGTTCTCATCCCAAGAAAAAAATGTAATTTTGTATAGTGACAGATGGTAAGTAGACTTACTGTGGTGAAATCATCACCACAATAAGTGAAACAATATTTCACAGGAAGTGAAATAATATTTCATGTTATTTCATACCAAATACAAACATCTAATTAATATGTTATGCCCCTGAAGCTAGGATAATGTTATATGTCAATTCTATTTCAATTTAACATCTTAAAAATAAATAAAAAGCAGCCTGTTGCCTCAGTGCAAAAGCAATTATAGTTGTGTTTGTTTATATGAAGCAAATTTTGCATATGGATTGGGAGTTAGAAGCTTATTTTTGTTGTATTGTTTGCTTCTTTTACCGACTTTTTTTTTTTTTTTTAGTTTAAGCTCTATCAGTAATTAGCTATATGATTAGGATAAATCACTTGAAACCTGTGGGCTAAGAGATGATGGAATGGGAGATGAATCTCATCCTTTCTTACTGCCTATGAGAGAATAATTGTAATCTCTGTTTGCTTCAGTGGCAAACTGGTGGTAACATAATGTACAAAAATTGATATTTTTGGTCCAAATTAGTGTCGTCTTGTATAAATTCTGGATTACCTATATGTGGTATTTAAAACATTGGTGTTACTAATTTTTTTTTTAATTAGAATCCTTAATCTGATTTTTGCATGGGTAGAATTAAAATACTCATCTCACAGAAGTTATTTGTTTTGGTGGGTGGCTGTAACCATAAAGAAATACATTAAAAAAGTAGCTGATGGATTGCAGCAAGGGGACGTGGGCTAAGAGCTAAGTGGCTGCTTTTCAGGGATTTCTGGGCACAACCAAGAGAAAAGATTAATATATTTAAAAGCTGGTTAGAACCTTGTTTCATAAACTAGTAAGTGTCCACTCATGTTAATCGGGTTGTGTTTCTGGGCAGCTGAAAAGTTAAACAGTTTTTTGTCTACTTGCCAAGCTTTTAATGAGACCCACCAATCCTGCAGACAAGTTTCATGTGTCAGGCATGTTCCAGGGATGAGGAGGAACCTGTAGGCCTACAGACTGTAGGAGGACCTTGTCTGTAGGTCTAAGTGGGATCTACCAAAAGCTCCGTAAGTGGTAAGTAGAAGCTAAATATAGTAAAAAGCTATAAAAGGTTCCGTTTGGCAGATACAAAGATTTTTTTTTTTTTTTTTTTTTTTTTTTAGTGTGGTGAGATATCAGGTTTCTTTCCTAGCCTGAGCAAGGTTGGCTTTTTCAGCACATGGCCTTGCAAGGAGTTGTATAGATGTGTTGATGCCATTTATTCAGAAGGCTAGGGTTATAGTTTCAGTTGAAGACTTTAATTTACTGCGTTTGGTTAGAGGGACAATGGCGACTTGGGGACTCAGAGGCATATCTCTGACAATGTGTTTATCTGAATACCTGTCAGCAGGCCAATTGTAAGCCCCTTTAATTACTCTGGTTCTAGGGGACAAGCTTAAGAGTTAAGACCAGCAGAACAGAGAAGTAGTATACTTTGTAATCACTTCAAATATTTTTTCGGGGGGAAAGCATATTGAGTTATGCTGGTGCATTTTCTGAGGATTTTGGATTTTAAAGCTATGAAGATTGCGCTTTGTGATTTCTTTGGATTGCTTTGGATACTTCAGGATGCAGAAAAAGATAAAAGTTATCATTCAGTGGCTAAATGACCACCTGAAAAGCAGTAGAACAGGGAGGTGGTTCTAGAGGTTTTGAGTTGACTTTGTCTTCTCATTCATTCAGTCAAGAAATATTTACTGAGCACCAACTATGTGCCAGACACTGGTGGGATGAGGATGCAATGAATTTCACAAGCGTTCTGCCTCCTGGGTGCTGACTGGCTCGTGAGGGTGGCAGGAATAGGAGAGTAAATCACCCCATGACAATAAAGTGTAATGTGGGCTAAAATAGGAATACACCTAGGATGCTGATTTAGAAGTTTATATCTAAATTGAATTCTAAGGGGCAAGAATAACTGGATGGGTATAAGGAAGGGGAAGAAAATGCCAAGTAGAATAGAATATGCAGAGTCTTGAAGGCAACACAGAATCTGGTGTGCTTAAGAAACTATATGTGGTTAGTCTGAGTCATGGCTCTGAGATGTAGAGGGACTGCAAGACCTGAGAACTATGAGGATGTAACAGTAAGTCAGATGAGGCTTTGTAGGCATGTTAAGAATTTTGGACCTTGTCTTCCTCTGAAGACAAGCAGGAGCCATTTTTGGAATTGTGAGCCAAGAATGAGGGATAGATTATCCTGATTGTGTTGGGGAAGTGTTTAGAAGAAGAGAATCTGAATATAGGGAGACCTCTTAAGAGGTAATATAGGTGAGTGACAGTAGCTTCAGCTGAATTAAGATAGTGGCAATGGAGAGAAGTAAATTGATTCCAGAATTAATAAGAAAGTGTGTTTATCACTCTTGGGTAGGGTCTGTTTATCATTTTTATGTTTTTTTATTTTTTATTTTTTTATTTTTTTTAATGATTTTTTTATTATATTATGTTAGTCACCATACAGTACATCCCCGGTTTCCGATGTAAGGCTCGATGATTCATTAGTTGCGTATAACACCCAGTGCACCATGCAATACGTGCCCTCCTTACTACCCATCACCGGTCTATCCCATTCCCCCACCCCCCTCCCCTCTAAAGTCCTCAGTTTGTTTCTCATAGTCCATAGTCTCTCATGTTTCATTCCCCCTTCTGATTACCCCCCCTTTCTTTATCCCTTTCTTCCCCTACTGATCATCCTAGTTCTTATGTTCCATAGATGAGAGAAATCATATGATAGTTGTCTTTCTCTGCTTGACTTATTTCACTTAGCATTATCTCCTCCAGTGCCGTCCATGTTGTAGCAAATGTTGAGAACTCGTTCTTTCTGATAGCTGAGTAATATTCCATTGTATATATGGACCACATCTTCTTAATCCAGTCATCTGTTGAAGGGCATCTCGGCTCCTTCCACGATTTAGCTATTGTGGACATTGCTGCTATGAACATTGGGGTGCATATGGCCCTTCTCTTCACTACGTCTGTATCTTTGGGGTAAATACCCAGTAGTGCAATGGCTGGATCATAGGGTAGCTCAATTTTTAACTTTTTAAGGGACCTCCACACTGTTTTCCAGAGTGGCTGTACCAACTTTGTTTATCATTTTTAATCACAGATTTCTGCAGAGTCTGCCTCCACCCCAGGAGGAGTGTTGCCCATGCAACCCCACCTCCCCCAGGGGTCCCAGCTCTTAGGTGGAAGGTTAGAAAAGATTGGCAAGGCCAGTGAGATTCTCCTCTCATTTTTCAGGATTATGGGAATTGAGACACCAAAAAATTTAGTCAGTCAGCATGAGGAGTTTGACCAGAAAAGTCGTAACTGCTGATGAGTAAGGAGAAAAAAACAACAACAGTAAAACTGATCAGAAGGAGGGAAATGAGGCAGAGAATGCTAGAGACAAGAGTCAAGGTAGGGTTTGAGAGACTGAGAGTGTTCCTTGATTCTACTTCACATCCTGCTCTTAAATGATCAAACAGAGTAATACAAGTATAACAATCACACTTGTTTGTACTTGAGCTAGAGTGAGCCTTTACTTCTGTTATCTTACTATACCTCCAGCCCTGTCCGTCAGCATTTTTCTAGGATTCTACTACATAATTTAGGATTCCTGTGATGCTAACTGGGTTGCATGATGATTCCTCTGAGGCCTCTGTGCCTGTAAACAAAAGAATAGAATGTTTAAATCAGTCTCAACTTAGGCTTTTGAAAGTAAAGTAGTAGCTTTCCCTTTCTATGATCATTGATAGATTATTTATTCATAGAGCTCCAGGTTTCTAGCTTTGAGCCAGTAGGTTTGTTGGATCCCTGGAAATCTTGATTTCCATTTACAAAAAGGTTATGAGACTGGGGCGCCTGGGTGGCTCAGTCATTAAGCGTCTGCCTTTGGCTCAGGGCGTGATCCCACCGTTCTGGGATCGAGCCCTGCATCACGCTCCTCCACTAGGAGCCTGCTTCTTCCTCTTCCACTCCCCCTGCTTGTGTTCCCTCTCTTGCTGGCTGTCTCTCTCTCTATCAAATAAATCAATAAAATCTTTAAAACAAACAAACAAACAAACAAACAAACAAACAAACAAAACCAAAAAGGTTATGAGACCAAAACGGATTCACCCAGCCTTTCAGAAGCCTTGTGATAGAACAATATGGTGTGTTTTTAAGTTGATATGTTATTAAAAACACCTTACATTAATACTGATCATACTTTCCTAGGGCATATTCCATGTTACTGTTCCACAGTAAGAGAAAACTCTTGAGGTCTGCTTAGGTTTAATGTTCAAGCTCCAGTCTTTTCAGAACAAATAGGCTCCTACAATTTGAAGACTGTGAAGCTAGTAAATGGAACCAAAAGCATCTTAGAGTTCCTTGTTGACACCACATGGTCATAAACCCTTCAGACTCTGCAGAGAGGTCGTAAAGCAAATTGCTCCTTCACAAGTAAACCGATTAAAGGGAGACAGGGCTTAGACATCTTGGAGCCTAATGAGGGTATTTCAGGGAAATGATGCTCCTTTTCTAGAACAAATGATAAATTTTTGTTACGTGTGAGAAACAGAATTGCTTATAGGAATAAAGTCAAGGTACAGGATAGGCAGTCTGTTCTATTTTCAGTAACGCTGGGCTTGGGAATCAGAAGACTTGGAATTCCTCATCTTACGTTAACTGGGTGACCTTAGGGAAGGAAACTAACCACCGTGTTTGTCTTATTTGTGAATGAGAATGTCTATTCATTCAATTGACATTTACTGAGTAAATATTATTGGCCAGTTCATTTCACATTTGTAATTTCACTTCATTCTCACAAGAATCCCATAAAGAAGCCATTATTTTGTCATTCATACTAATAAGGAAACTGATGCCCAGAGGATTTAAGTGATTTGTCTAAGTCATAGTTGGTGAGTGGAAAAGTTATAGTTGGTAAATGGTGGAGGTGGAATTCAACCCCAACTTCCAAGTCCAGGGTTATTCCTGCTATAGGAAGCTGCTTTCTTTATGGTTCAATTGCATTTATTAACAGACATAATTATATTTATTAATATTTGTTATCTCATAGGGGTTGTAATCCAATTTCCTGTGTGTATCTTTATTGTCCCACTAAACAAACTCTAAAAAGGCAAAGATCCCGACGTTTATATCTTTGTTACCTGCCTCCTCTCTCTCCACACAATATAGATTACTGATCTTCACTCATTTATTCATTCATTGATTCATCATTAAAAAAATTAAGGGCTATTATGTGGGAGGCACTATTCTAGGTTCTTGGAATACGTTAGTGCACAAAATAGATGATATCCCTGACCTCATTTAATTATATTCTAGTGGAAGGAGAAGCAAATAAATAACAAATGGCATAACCTATGAAATATGTCAGGTGGTATTAAGGGCAATAAAAAAAGTAGATCAGGTTAAGGGGGACTGGGAATATGACTGGAAGGGTCAGTTTGCAATTTTTAACAGGGCTATTAGGGTAGGCTTCATTGACAACACATATTTGTTACCTAAATTCACTTGGGAGTGTCCTCTGACAACTTTAAGCTTTGGTTTTGCTTATGTACAAAGGAGAGATGGCACCAGGCTTTGGCCTTAACCCAAAATTCACCGACACACATTTATTTCCCAGCAGAGAGCTTTAGATCAATATCTTCCATATTCATCTACAGAAACACTGGGGGTATAAGGTGGAAGAGGCCAAGGCATGGCTTGAATTTATGTCATGCCCTCTAAAACACTGCTCGGCATCAGGAGGCAAGGCTTAAGGTAATGCTGACCTTAGCTAGAAAAAACATGAGTCTATGAGCCTCACAGATGTGTAATCAATAGCAAGGTAACTGGTTACAAGGGGTTTTACACATCTGTCAGCTAAGTCAGAACCCTAAAGGGCAAATGCTGCTCTGAAGAACATTAGCCAGATCTGTGGTGCTGACTCAAGGAGTTTGGGTCCATAA
Organism: Ursus americanus; assembly: GCF_024610735.1. NCBI lineage: Eukaryota > Metazoa > Chordata > Mammalia > Carnivora > Ursidae > Ursus > Ursus americanus. The sequence goes on along the minus strand of NC_142131.1, from coordinate 12,786,312 downwards.
ACCAGTGCATGCATTACAAGGAGACATCAGTATGACAGTTTTTCATTGGTGACAGTCATAATCTTGTTTCAGTCTAGTATTCTAGTTAATATTCATGGAAAAATGTTGGATTGGCTGGACTGTGTTTCAGAGATCATTTTAATTTTATTTTATGCTTTTTATTTTTGTTCCCAACAGCTTTACTGTACTTCGTTCTTTGTCCCTACCTTTTTCTGCTTGTTCTTTTTTCTTTGCCATCTTTTAAAAAGTTACCTGCTTTCTTTCTGACTCCTTTTCTTCAGTCTTCCTCTCTTCCTTCTCCCCTTTCTTAAATATTTATTGTGCACCTACCATGTACTGGGCCAGGCATTGTGCTGTGTGCTGCACAACAGTGGTAAAAAACCAGTGGTCCTCCTTACAGACTGTGTTGTCTATTGAAAAAATGACATTATACATGTAAACACACAAAGAAATCTGTACTGAATAACTCTGGTAAACCAATAATGAAAAAAGGAGGATGCTGTCAAGGAGAATAATGGGGTACCTGTCATATACTAGGTGGTAGGGAATATGTCCTTCACAAGATGTTATGCTGAGACTTGAAGGAAGAGCAGGAGCTTTCCAGACCCAGTGATAGGCAGGAATCCCCCAGAGAAGGGGAAGAGGGTGAAGGAATACCTTAGGGATAGCCAGAGCTTGGCATGTGAGAAATTGTTCCAAGGCTGTTGTGGCTGGATCAGAGTTTGGGAGCGGAGTGTGGCAGAGAGAGAGATGGCAGAGTCCAGACCCCTTTCTCCTTATTCTTCCTCTTTTCCCCTTCCCCATTTAGCTTGACATGAATAAGACATTTAATCTGAACATGTCCTTCCATTTTTCAGGTTGTTATATGGAAAAAAAATGAGTACAAAACATGATAAAAATGAGGAGAAGAGTGGAACAAAAACTTTTGATGAGGGAACTGAAAAGTGCAAATGGGCACTGATTTTAAAAGCGGCTACCATGGTTTTCTGTGGCATATGAATTAGTCTGCTTGCTAAGATAGATACACAATGTGTTTGTGATACACAGTTATAAGGGTGGAAAATTTGAACAGAATTTCTATGTCTGTGTAGTGTGTATTTATATGCATATCAACGCATGTGTGTGGTTAATGCCAAAAGGTAGGATTTACGCCTAATTCATAACTAAATCTTTTCCTATACATGAAAAAAATCTTATTTTCTTTCAATACTCTACAAGTTGTTATGTGAATGAAGTCCTCTTTCATATCTTTCTCTTCAAGTGTTTTTTCTTTGTAATTTTAAGAACTATAAGAAGCTTTTATGTAAATATATACACATACATATGTTTATTTATAGATGAGACAACTAGGTTATGTTTTAGTAGTTCCATTTTGACTAGCTCATTGTAGATGACTAATAGAGTAGCAAAAAGCAATCAAGTAGTTGAGAAGTGAAAATGTCATATATTAAGAAATAGTTCATCACAGAATTCCCTGTGGGTACCAGCAAGAAAGTAGGTGTGAAAATTAAAGAAATAAATATGCATTATTTCTAGATGTAACACTTTAGTTAAATGGTTTTGCACAACTTACGAAGACTTATTTTATCAATAATATGTATTTTAAGCAGAATATTTTAGGAAATGACTTTATCCTACAGTCTTTGCTAGAAACTGAAATTAATTTACTTAAAGTTAATGAGAAAAGAAATAATTCTGTGAATTCACTTTCTTTTTTTTTTTTTTAAAGATTTTATTTATTTGACAGAGAGAGAGAGAGCCAGTGAGAGAGGGAACACAGGCAGGGGGAGTGGGAGAGGAAGAAGCAGGCTCCCAGTGGAGGAGCCTGATGTGGGGCTCGATCCCAGGACTCTGGGATCACGCCCTGAGCCAAAGGCAGACGCTTAATGACTGAGCCACCCAGGCACCCCTGTGAATTCACTTTCTTAAAAATTATTAAAAAAAAAATACCAACATGAATCTTTTGTTAACAAATGCAACATAAAAATGATAGAAAGTAGTTATTTGGATGCCAGTTATTTACTTTGTTTTCTAACAAAGAAGAGATTATCAAAAGGTTTACATAGTCAAAGGACATAGGATGAGTTTGAGGGTCCCTTGTGCTTATCGTAATAGATTATTATCTCTTAATAGTAAGAGATAATGCAGATCAGAACCAAGATGTTAGCACTAGGAATGGAGAAAATATTAAGGAATGGGGTCTCAGTGACTGATGAGATGTGAGATATTAAGAAGAAGTAAAAGTTCAGAATAATGTATATGGTTCTGTTTCATGAGATTCCCTATAAAATAGATAGGAGTTCGAGTTTATTCAGAAGACAGTGATTTATGAAACAAGTCACCTGTCTATTGTGCATCTAGAGGGATGCCTTCACCCAGGAGCTAAATGTATAAGACAGGTAATTGGAGAAAAGATCTGGGTTTCATTAAGAGATTTGGAATTCATTGGAATATATGTGGATTTGTCACTACAGAATCATAGAGGTGCAATTTGGTGTAATGGGGAAAGAAAGAGGCAAAAAATTAGAGTATAGACTTGATCTTGTCATTTAATAACTAGGTCATTTAGGCATGTCACCTCGCCCAGTTCCTTTTAAATGAATCAGTGTTTCTTATCTTACTTAAAAAGTTGTTTTATACGAGAGAGAGAGAGAAGAGAAGAGAGAGAAGTTTCCTTCCTTCCTCCCCCCCCCCTTCTTCCTTCTTTCCACTTATCACATATCCATCTCTCCAGTATTCATCAGGAGCAAGGGATCTTTGGGACTAAGAGCAGGGGACTGAGACTTCCCTGAAGATGGCCTTGGAAATGTACATAGGCTGGATGCCTAGGTTTATCTTGAGGGCCCAGGATTTCCTCGTAAATAACTTAGGGCTATGGAAAATGAATTTTGGAGAGTGTCAAGGGTGCAACTGACAACCTTTGTTTCTTAAATATCTCTCATATACCCAATCAATATAGAACTAATTATGTTACTCCCCTCCTGTGAAATTTTGGAATCTTCCTTTCAAATGACTACAACTCTCCAACGGGTGTTTAATGACCTCTCTTTTCAGGTCTGCGTTCCTATACCTATCTATACTTTTCCTAAACAGAAATCATTACTATTAAGAAGTCATGCCATATTTTATCTTTTTTTCCTTTTCTCCTATAATATCTCCTTTTAAAATACTGCCTAGTTTTTAGAGACCATCTCAAATACTATCTTTTCCATGCGCTTTTAATGATCCACCCAACCACTCTATTCCTATGAATATCACTTCCTTATCTCTCTTATGAAACACTATAGTCTATCTTATTGCATATACATCTTATTCTCCCAGCTTTCCAGTTCCTTAAGGGTGTGGACTCCTTCCTTTAGCTATTCATAGCTCTTGACCTGGTGGACTGTACATGATACATCAGGGGATATTTGCTTACTTGATTAGCCAGAACAAATCCCACAAAAATGGCAAATTATCACATCCAATCAGAAAAAAAGCACATCCTACATCTGCAGTTTATATTCTAATCAAATCTGTTTTATCAAAAAGCAAAGAAACAAACAAAAACTATTTTTTTAAATTTTATAAAAAAAATAAAAACCTTCAAAATAATTTGAAGCATGTGCAGTGTAGCACCCTTGGCTTTACAGAATACTAAAGAAGTGCGGGTAATCCTGTGACAGCTACTAAAAATTTTATTTTCTTCCCAAGGTTCTCTGACAAGTTTGCAATGAAAAATAGTAAGAATCTTCGTAGCCCAGGAGGATTTTACTTGTAACAATTTCTTTTTTTCTAAATTGGGTTCTGAATCACACTTGCCTGCAGTCCTAGATATTTTGTTCAATATATGGTGATGTGTTGAAGTCACTTGAAAAACAAGGACTATATTTGGGCTTAGGGTATCTATGTCCCTTTGGTAGTTTTTTTTTTTTTTTTTTTTTTTTTAAGGCTTTTCATGGTTTGCTCTTAGAACTTGATGGCGTGATCTGGCAAAAGACTTGTGGCTGCTGACAAAGGTAGAATTTTCAGTTTGGATTGATAATATTCTATTCTAGGATGGTCATGTAAGCCAGCAGAATTAGTTATGACCTGCTAAATCAGTGGATTCACTTGAGTAGGCACTTAGAGCCAACATTTTCCTGCCATGTAGCCTGTCATCTTTTTCTTGGCATTTTCTGAGTCTATGAGTCAGTCTGTAATATTTACTGAGTGGCTTCTGGGTATAGAATATGAGGCACTGTATCAGGAGCTATAAAACTGTTCAGAGCATGAGGGACTGTGCACACATCGTGTATCATGGGTTACGTGTGGAAGAAAAATGATCAACCTCTGTGGTTAGAATAGTCAGTCGAGGTACTTGCCAGTTCAAAAGCTCTCTCCTTGGAAGCCTCATAATGTCTGTTTCATACCTACATAGTTTATGATGAATTCCTAACGAAAGGTTGGCATAATATGCATTTCATATCTTCACCACCTTAGACTCAGGGTGGACCCGACCTAAATCCAATCATTTGTTGACTGGTTAATGATGTATTGTTGCTCAAAATGACCTAAGGATGAGCAGCAGTGTCACCAAGGTATGGCTTGAGTAGGGAGTGGTCAATATCTAGGGTTGAAGTCAGTCAATTTTTTGAGTTTCTATTTAGCCATCAGAACTGCTACTAGAGTCAAGGAAATATTTCTTTCCTCTTCTCTCCTCTCCTCTCCTCTCCTCTCCTCTCCTCTCCTCTCCTCTCCTCTCCTCTCCCCTCCCCTCCCTGTCTCTCTCTCTTTCTTTTTCTTCTTTCTTTCTCTTCTTCCTCTCTTTCTTTCTTTCTTTCTTTCTTTCTTTCTTTCTTTCTCTCTTTCTCTCTTTCTCTTTCTCTTTCTCTTTCTCTTTCTCTTTCTCTTTCTCTTTCTCTTTCTCTTTCTCTTTCTTTTAAGTATGAGAGTGTGAAGGGGCTGAGGAGGGGGAGACGGAGAAAGAGAATCTTAAGCAGGCTCCATGCCCAGTGTGGAGCCAGATGCAGGTCTTGATCTTACCACCCTGAGATCATGAACTGAGCCAAAATCAAGAGTGACCACTTAACTGACTGAGCCACCAAGTTACCCCAAGGAAATATTTCTTCGTGCAGAATTCTGAGGCAGGTCTCCCTAGTCTCAGGATTCCTGAGATTTAGCTAGGACAGGATCAAACTCATTAATTCATTATGATCATTTATTAATGCATTTTAATGCATTAATATGTGTTTATTATTTCCTCCTTAGTTGTTCACTTCCCCACTCCCTCATAGTGCTTGCTGAGATCATTCCCCAATTATACTTCCTTTCTTAGCGCCTGTTTTGTGAGGAGTATAAACCAATATACTCTTCTCTTAGAATTGTGCTATACCTCTTTGGGGAAGTAGGAGTTCAGAGACTTATATAGAATGTGGTCATTCAAATAGATGTTAGTTCTACCACCTTATAGTACTGCTGTTCTTAACAGAAACTTCCTAGGCAGGAAACTGAATTTTTTTTTTTCTTTTAAGAGAGGGGAGAAAGAGAGGCGGGGTTGGGGGAAAAGAGCAGAGGGAGGGAGGGAGGGGGAGAGACAGAGAGAGAGAGAGAGAATCTTAAGCAGGCTCCGCACCCAGTCCAGAGCCCATCACCTGGCTTGATCTCACAGCCCTGCAATCATGACCTGAGACAAAATCACGAGTCGGATGCTTAACTGACTGAGCCAACCAGGCGTCCCAGTTTCAAACACTTGAAAAAACTTGTAGAGGTGACTTTCTTGGCTAACACTCAGATTAGGCCTCTTGAATGGACAGAGAATTGTGTGTTAAAATATTGATTAGTTCTTGATCTAATTGGTGATCTAATTAATGATCTAATACTGAGACTAGTTATCAAAGGTATAATTTTTGATGAAATAGACAATGATTCTATGCATGCTATCTTACCTGGTACTTTGCTCTTGACTAGCTGTTCACTTGTAATCAATTTTCTTTAGAAAAACCTTCATTTCTAGGATATAACAAAGCATTTCAAGTCAGTTATATTATTTTTTTCCAAAAAAATAAAACCAATAGAATATGAAGCCAATTAGTAAGAATTGTGTTTTTACTGATCACATAACCTGTGGCAAAACACTGATAATTGAATTTTAGGTCTGTATGAGGAGTAACTCCTACAACCCGTACTAGAGAGAAGGATTCAAAATGTGTTGGTAAAAAAACCCCATGGAATGGGCATATATGGTAGGCTGGAGAAATTTTGCCAAGAAAGCTAAATGGGAATGCCAAATCTGTTTTCTAAGGAGTAAATTGTATAGCACTTTGGACATTAATTTCCCTATGAGATAGATCTTTCCTTCAGAGCTGTACACAGTCATGTCTGAAGTTGCATAATATGAAAAAAAAAAGTACAAAATAAACATTCTCAATAACCAACACATTGATATAGTGACGGATCAAATGTCCAAATAAAAATTGATTTTTCATTTTGCTTTAATTATGGTTAAAGGCTAGGAATCCTACTTTTGCTTCTTTTCACCAATAAAACTAATGAATCTTTGATCAAATTCAACATTTCATACATTAAAAAATAGGTGCGATAAAAATTTTATATACTTTTTCTGTGAGGTTAAAATCAGATTGGCATTTTCATTCAGATTCCAGAGCTGCTTGTATGCCAAAAGTGTGTTCTTCCTTTCTTTCAGAGTCTTTATTATTCTGTCTTCTGTCTGTCCTTGCTCATGCTGCTTTTCATTGTCCTCATCACAGTGAGGTGTCAGCATTTTCACTTTCAAAGAGAATATATGGTGCATTCCCCTGAGCCCTTTCTCTAACGTAGCCAGCTCCTAGCAGCAAGCGACTTTAATAGGGGATATGTGTCTTTATTCATTTGTGGAGTCACAGGATCTGTATGATGAAAGCTCTGGCATTATGGTGGAGGTAGGTCTCATTGTTCTCGCACAATTCTGTTACCAGCTTAATTGATCCTGCTCATGTTAGAAGGCAATTTGTGTCAGCCCAACACAAAGGGAGACAACCAATAAAAAGCTATACATACTCTTTAGAGCCAAGTTGTACACTCTTAAAAAGCTGCTGCCAGGCAGATTTCTATGCTTTAGCATTATGCAGGGAGTGGGGAAAAAAGATAAAGGTTAAGAGAATCATTTTCTCAGGGGGCCAATTAAATGAGGGGATTGCATGTAAAGAGTGAACACATTGGACTTCTCAGGTACAGACTACCTAAAATGCAATTTAACATCTATGGCACATAGAATTATCAATTCATGAGTAATGATCAGTGGAAAATTATTTTAATGCTTAGAATAATATAGTGTTAGAGAGTTTGAATAAAAATATTTCAAATGTGCATAGCAAGCCTAATATATCATTCTCTTTGATAGGAGGGGGAAAAAGTTGTAATTAATTTTTGCCTCATGTACAATTTAAGGATTTAAAGGCTGTTTCTTTTCTTGAAAAAAAGGACTCAGGATACTTAAATCTCTTTTCTATGGTGACTGAACTAATATAAATGAATTATGATGTTTCATTTTTTTAGATGATTAACTTTTGACACTGAAACAAAGCAAAACAAAAAACAAAAGACAAAAAATGTTGAATGACTTGGTGTCCCAGAATTGGGTAGGGGAAAAGTTGGGGGACATTCCTAGAGCCACAGCAACCTGATGTGCACTTGTCTGCAAAACTCATGTTTAAAGGATTAACACTTTGATGGAAAAATCATTGCATCATAGTTTTTGAATATTAATTTCACAAAAAGAAATCAGCCTTGTTTGAGGACAATTTTCTAGAATATAGGTTTTTTCATTTTGGCATTTCTTTTTTTTTTTCAGTTCATATATTTCTAAAACGTTTTATTTTGAAATAATCATAGATTCACAGGAAGTTGGAAAAAATGCACAAGGAGGTCCCTGTATCCTTCACCTAGTTTCTTCTAAGGACAATATCTTAAATAACTGAATTTTGTAATTTTCAGGATGTAGATTCTGTACATGTTTTGTTAAGTTTATACTTAAGTGTTTAATTTTCTTGGAAAGATGATAGATGATATTGTGTTTTTAATTTCAGTTTTCACAGTTTATTGTTTAGTATATAGAAAATTGATTAATTCTTTTTTTTTTATGATTTTATTTATTTATTCGACAGGATAGAGACAGCCAGTGAGAGAGGGAACACAAGCAGGGGGAGTGGGAGAGGAAGAAGCAGGCTCATAGCAGAGGAGCCTGATGTGGGGCTAGATCCCATAACGCTGGGATCACGCCCTGAGCCGAAGGCAGACGCTTAACCGCTGTGCCACCCAGGCGCCCCGAAAATTGATTAATTCTTATGTTGCTCTTGGACCCAGTGATCTTGCTGAACTTAATGGTTATTGGAGGGTTTCCATTTTTAAATTTTTTTTTTTTTGACATTGTTCATTTAGTCTTCATTTTTTCCATAAATTCTTTTATATCTAATATCCAGTCAAATTTGAATATCTCTAAGTGTCCCATAGATTTATTTTATACCTAATTTGTTTGACTCAAAGGGGAACCCTTCAATCAGGCCTGGGCCCTTATGACATGATGGTAGTAGTCTTTGGAAGTTTCTTGCTCTCTGGCAGACACGTTGTCTCAGGCTTACACTATGCTTTGCCACAAACCAGCCACTTCTACAAAGAGCCCTGGCTTTTTCAGCCTCCTGCAGTCTTTTGGATTTACCTACAAACTGGAGCTCATGAAGGAGACTGTGGAACCTTAGCCCAGTTTCAATGGTGTTCTCAGATTCCTGCTGATGAGTCCACTCAGAGTGCGGTTCTCTTCTTTGGGGACTAAGTTATGTGGTGGCAGTCTCTGTGTTCTAGGTTCCAGGACTCTTACTATCTTGGAAAAGCTGCTGAAGCCCCATGGTGCTTTGACCCCACCTCTTCTGGGAATTGTGGGGGTACTCTGACTTTGGTTTTGTTGAAGATACTGTCCAGTGGGATGTTTCTCCTGCTATCCTAGTGATTCAGTCCATTTTTATGAGTAACTGGGAGAAATTCAAAAACTCTGCTGCTCCTGTTTCTCCCTCTCCCTCTATCTCTCCCCCTACTTGTGCGTATGCACTCTCTCTCTCCTCTCTCTCTCTCTCTCGTTTTGGCATTTCTCTGAGTAGCTCTTCATCAGAGGAATTTGTTCAGATCCTTGCCGTGACTTTTCATCACTACACATCTGTCTTTAGTCTGATTTTGATTCCTTTTCACACTCTCAGATAGGACTGAGAGGTGATCCTAATTCATTGCTGGACAGAATTAGAGACAGACAATTTTTACAAGTTTGATGAAGTTTAAGAATTCTGGTCTTCAGACTAAAGTAGGATATTATATCAACCTAAAAAACATTCTTAATACCTTCTTTTACAAGTTGCTGTTTAATTTCAAGCATCACGCTGATCATTTTTCATTGTTTTAATCATTTCTCTATATTCTTTGATTTTTTTCATTTTATATAGGTTGAACACTCCTTGTGGATAACCTTTGTGGGTATGGATACAATATAAACCAAAGCACCTGACCATAAATAACTTAAACTCACTTTTGTGTATTTCTTTCTGGAAAGAACGTGTATGTCAGTCAAGAATAGGAAATGAAATTGGAGATAGGGAAGGACTTTCCTCTTACGTCTTAGTGTAGAAAGGTGGTTTTGTAAGACTAAGATATAAATTAAAAGTATGCATTAATGAAAGTGTGGACATATATATTTCCTGATAAGTGATTTTGAACCATTCTAAGATTTTTTAAACATCCATCCATAAGTTGTTTTCTCATATTTATCAAGATAATATTGACTGATAAATACACATAGGCTAGTGTCTTAATTTCAGTTTGTATGTATTTTTTATTGCTGTGGAGGCAGTTGACTCAATCTTACCCAGCAGGAGCATATCTGTGTTGCATAAGTAAGCTGTCCTGAATGGAAAAATAATCTGTACCAGAAATAGATGCAATTTGTGAAAATTTTCTACTGTGATAATATTTCCTTTCAATTTTATAACCTTTCCAGGAATATAAGTTATGTTTTCAGTAAGAACTTAAAGTATTAAAGTATGAAAGATTTATTTCCTACGATATATACACATATACATTTGGCGGAATGATATTTGCAATAACTTCTGCATTCCACCTCGTCCTCTAATGTTTCCAATTTGCTGTGTGACCTACCCTCATTCCAGCAGCTAGACCGTAAGACATCCAGTGTGCAAGAGAGTTTTGTTATAGCAGAAAACAGAGAATAAGAGTCAAATTTTTAATTTTTGAATTCAAACATCAAATATAAACATTCTGGAAAGATATAAGATAAATGAGAGCCTCGTTTTGCCTGTGTCCCACTGACTATATAAAGAATATCCAGACTGAGTGGACAGAAGAAAAAGGGGAAAAAGAGCTCTTAGTCTCTGGTGGATTTCTGGAAATGCGCCTGATAGAGCCCCCCCCCCCCCCATTTTCCACCCTTAATTACCAAATCCAAGAAAAGGGAAAGATACCCCACCCCAGGTGGACTATATGAACTTTGAGAGTGGAATGATCCTATCCTCTTTTTTGAGCCAAATCCTAGGAAATAAAAGGCTCCATGTTTTCTCTTTACCTTAGCATGGTTCAGAAACATCTGTGTGGGTATGTGGGCCTGAAGCAGCCCTCTAGATTATTCATGTGCTCCTGCAGAGTTCAGAGAGCAACAGAAATATTTTTTTGAGCGTCAGAAAGCAGTATGGCTATGGCACAGAGAGCCAATAAAACTGCAAATACCTTGTTAGCAAGACAAAGAGGCTGTGGCAGTGATGTGCATGAGTGAAAGAAGACTCCATGCAACACAAACATCTAGTGATTGGGGGGTGGTATGTACACAGATAATGATGGAAAATGCCCAGATTTCTACTCATATTCTCTGTAACCTGTCATGGTATAAGTCCTCAAGAACATAACAGGTAACCCAGGGAAAAGATAAAAAGAGAGAGACACTAAGGTGACTGTTAGGGCCACTCAGTGATACAAGTGCTTAGAATACAAATTGAGTTTTGTTATAGCAAAAACAGTTAAATTTCTTGAACGTCTTATTTGGTAGAATGAGATAGATACTGTGTGTATTTTTAATATACTATTATCTTGAACACGTCAGTGGTGTTTCTAGCTCCAGTAATAGTTCCACATACTTAAAATACCTAAGTAGTTCTATAGTTTTCACAGACACACACACAGAACTCATGTTGCCCTTTTACTTTATGAATAGTGGTGATGGAAGTCATCTAGTGAAAGATCTCTCACCATAGTTTCTGGTAGCCCTAGTAGTTTGAACATTTTGCCTATTTCATGCCTATCAGAATTGCAGATATCAAAAGTTTAAATGTTGTAAGATTGCAACTGAAATGCTGAGTGAGATAATTTTCTCAGAATTATTTTATACTTTTATCAAACCATTCTGGTATGAATTCTTTCCCTTGATCATTCCATCATAATGAAATTTTACTTCCTTTTAAAATTTTATTTGTTTATTAATATAATTTTTCACAAAAAGAAATAATTGCTGTGCTGAAGGCAAATTAACTTGAACAAAATTTTGGTGAAACAGTTCTTTATTCACATTATAAATTTCAAACTGAATGAAAATTAGGTGAAATTAATTCTCCTTAGAAATTCATAGACTAAAATGAAGGGTGATTAATTTAAGGGTGATAGCCTAATTTGTAATAAAAAACTTTCTGTTGCTTGAAGTTACAAATGAATTGCTTATCTAATAGGTTAGTACTGAGAGAAATATATTTTGGAAATCTCTGAGCCATGTTTTTTAAAATTATCATAATTAATTTGATTACAAATCATTAAAATATATAAACCCTAAATTAATCAAGTTCTTCAAAAAGACTTGTTTGACCTGTTATTTGGTCAGATTATTTTTGTTACTTTTACTGAAGTGAGTAAAGGTGCAAAAAGAATTTTTGCAACTAATATAGCATGTTTTATTAACTAGATTTGTTCAAATGATGATTTCTGGGCTCTGCTTTCCACAGTTTTTATTGCAGTAGGACCTGGGGGGTGGATCAGGGAACTTGGTTTATTGGGCTCCTTCACCAGATACTCATGCAGGTCTACCTAGGACATTTTCAGAAATATTGGTAGAGTCTCCTCAATAATTATTTGTCTTCTTTTGTTTGTCTCCTTGAGCTAAACCAAAAAATATAATACATTCACAATTAAGTTATTTTAAAATAAGCTTTATTTTCGGAACAGTTTTTTATTTACAGGAAAATTGAACAAATAGTACAAAGTTCCCATCAACCCTGTACCTAATTTCCCTTGTTATTAACATTGTGCATTAATGTGCTATATGTGTAATAACTCATGAACCAAAATGGATGTATTATTAACTAAATCTATACTTTTTTTTTTTTCAGATATTCTTACTCTTTATCTAATGTCTTTATTCTTAAGTTTCAGAATCCCCTCCAGGATACCACATTATATTTAGTCATCATGTCTCCCTAGACACCCCTTGGTTGTCTCATTTTCTCAGACTTACCCTGTTTTCTTTGTTTACTTGTTTTTGTAGTGTTTGTCAGGTTTTTTCACTATACAGTTACTCTTTGTCTTTCCCCTTGCCATATTCTTTGGAAGGAAGTACACACTTAAGGTGTGGGCTGTTATGTTCTACCTCCTTAAGAGAAGAGTATCTACCTAAATTGCTTTCATTCTTCTATCTTCTGCCCAATTTATTTATTTAGTTTAAATATGTGGATTTACAGGATATTTATTTCGTATTTTTGGTTATAATCCAATATTACTTTATTTTGTTGGTAAAATTGTTCTAGGTTTGGCCTTTTTCAGTTGGTTCCAGTGTCCGTTTTGGGTGCCACATTATTTTGTTTGTTAGTTTTGCTGTTTATTTGATTTAGTATTTCCTTCCTTTCTAGCACCACAAGATGGTCCTGGCTCATCTTGCATTTTCCCTATGCAAGTTCTAGAACTAGCCATTTCTCCAACAAATCCTGGTTCCTTTAATTGGTTAGTGGTATTAAAAGTCAAGATCTCAGTGCTGGTGCACAATTACCTTATTCAGAAAAAATAATCTTAAATGTTGCAGAAGATTAGTAAGATTAATCTATAACATTTAAGAATTGCTTAACTTTTAAAGATTTTATTTATTTGACAGAGAGAGACAGCTAGCGAGAGAGGGAGCACAAGCACGGGGAGTGGGAGAGGAAGAAGCGGGCTCCCAGTGGAGCACAGAGCCCGATTTGGGACTTGATCCCAGGACCCTGGGATCATGCCCTGAGCCGAAGGCAGACGCTTAACGACTGAGCCACCCAGGCGCCCCTAAGAATTCTTTAAAACAACAAATCTCAAAACTTTTTCTTAGGATACATTAAAAATTATTGAGGGCCTCAAAAGGCTCTTCTTTACCTTGGTTATATGTATTTATATTTACTGAACTAAAAGGGAAAATTGAGACATTTAAAAATATTTAATAATCCTTTTAAATGAAATAATAAGCCCAACACTTGGATTTATAATGAAGAAATTTTTATGAAAAAAACTTTTTGGAAACACATTATCAAGAACAGTGTCATTGCTCTGTATTTACCATGTCTTTTTAATATCTGTCTTAAGAAGAAAAACCTGGATTATCGAATATGCCTCTACATTCAATACTTTGCAATTTGTTGTTTTGTTTAAAGTTTAGAAAGAAAATTCAGCCTCACACAGATAAAATAATTAGAAACAGAACTATTTTAATGGTATTTGCAAATAATTTTGAATATATCATGTAGCCTTTGGAAAAATCTACCCTATCTTTACTAGAGAATGAGAATGAGATAAATCATATGTTAGTATTACTGTGTATAGAGTTTTGTCCTTCTGTACTCTGAGAAGTCACAGGAGCTCACACTTTGAGTGCTGTTGGTTTTAAATACACTGTTTCAAGAGGGAAAATAAGGGTCTAAAGAGTCTTGTATTGTTACTTACTCACTGTCAATTTATTAGTGATCATTTTCACAGGATGCGTTTTAATTTACTTCATTGACAGAGGAGGAATTGGCATAAATCCTGCACAGTTAGTGGTAAAATATTAGACTAAATGCCAATGTAAAGTTAAGCAAAGCAAGTAAAATGAAATAATTTATGTTCTGACAATTCATCTTCACTTGGTATAATTTTCTTTCTTATGCCTTTCCCATTTACTTTCTATTTGCACATTGTAACTTGTCTTACTGTCACATTCTCCGTTGGTTTAGGGCAGCTGTGTGACACGTCTGATGAGGGGTCACTTGGAGGCATTTCTTAGGCTTTGCATTGACCATCAATCAGCCACGATGAATGCTCATGTGAGCAATTTCCACCATGAAACACCTTGTGGGCACTTGAGAGTGAGAGGAAAGGAGGGTTTGGCAAGAATGAGGAGACAAGAGAGCAAGCCCAACACCAATTTTCTAAATTTGTTGCTCTGCTGGAATGATTGTGAGAGATGATGGATGACTGATACCACTCTCAAGTGTCTTTTATCCCTTAGGATAATTTTGCCAATTTTCCGGTGAACTTAAATGTCCACAGATGTTTGAGATGAAACCTGCTGATTTGTAACTCAAAGGCTTTAACTGCCAGATTGTTGGAGAATGTCAGTGGAAACAGGCAGCTTGACTACAGTTCCAGCAAAAGACCATTGAGTATCCTGAAGATACTCTTGTAATTTGTTACTGGCGCAAATGTCAAGTATAATGATTTTATTTAATTTTTTTTTAGTAGATTTAGAGTAAGAATGGAATGTTAATGTCTCTAGTATCAGCTCACAGTTGGTGAATAAATACTACATCCCCTGTGCTCTGCTGTTGATATTCTTTAATTCAAGAAAAAAATGTTGACTAAGAGGTTGCTTATGTTTATATTTATGAAAATGTGAATACTAAAGAAGAATTTTAAAGAACATGAAACAATATTTTTTAGAAAAATAATCACTACTTGAATGAAATGGATGAAATGAATATAAGCTAAAAGAAAAGGATGTCTCTGCAGTTAAATTACTGCTTTGAAATTTGTTGAAAAAGAAAGTGGCCTCTCTGTGTCCGTCTGGTGTGCATACCTTATCACACCTTTATTCTTTGCTTTCCTAACTGCTCTATCAGTGCTTTAGGCAGACTGCTAAATGTTTTGTGAAAAGAAAGACTTGCCTTTATTTCTCCTCTATATTTCCCATCAAGCACATTAAATATATTAATTGTAGGTCAACCCTTTTATTAAGAATGAAAAATAGGGAAGCTTTATATTCAAATTTAAAATATTGTCTGAATTTCATAGTGAATTATTTTTTAATTATACTCATTTCTTTTTTTTTTTTTTTAAGATTTTTATTTATTTGACAGAGAGAGACAGCCAGCAAGAGAGGGAACACAAGCAGGGGGAGTGGGAGAGGAAAAAGCAGGCTCCCAGTGGAGCAGGGAGCCCAATGTGGGGCTTGATCCCAGGACCCTGAGATCAGGCCCCAAGCCGAAGGCAGATGCCTAATGACTGAGCCACCTGGGAGCCCCTAATTATACTCATTTCTGAAAGATCCATCCTAATTCATTCTTTATTATCCTTTTGACATACTAACAACTATATTTACCCAAAACCTTAGCTAGTATTTCTCAACTTGATTGTATATTAAAATACCTGGAAACTGTTAAAAAATTATAAAGATAGATGGATTCTAGTCAGACCAAATGAATCAGAATCCCACAGAGCAGAGTATTGGTA
The DNA here is from genome assembly GCF_024610735.1 of Ursus americanus. Classification (NCBI taxonomy): domain Eukaryota; kingdom Metazoa; phylum Chordata; class Mammalia; order Carnivora; family Ursidae; genus Ursus; species Ursus americanus. Next base: position 12,770,595 of record NC_142131.1, on the reverse strand, counting down.
TTTCTTAGAAAATCTCCAAGTAATTCTAATGCACAGTTGAGATTCACTGATCTAGGCTATGGATGATGAATAAGTTTGCACCAACTAATTGTTAATAGCTATCTAGAGAATTATGTTAAGAATGATTCCAAGGTCATGTTTAGGCTCAAAGTACGAATACTGTGATGTACTCATGATGTCACCAAGGGCTCTAGAGAGGAGGAGTAGCTCACATGTCATGTTCTTGTCATTCCTTACCATGGCCTTCTGACTTTCAATTTCTTATGCGTGTTGAGTCCATTCATATTTCTCTGGTCTCTATCCAATTAAGGGGCTCACCAGGCATATTTCATAATATTGATAGAAGAAATTTTATTTTATGTAAATATTGCTAGTAGTTTCACTAAAGAGTGGATTCTAAGATTAGGTACCATACACAGTTCACATATTGCCAAAGGGAGCGTTGATTATGGCCATAGTAAAAAAAAAAAAAATAGTGATCTTTCTTTGTCAAGACAATTGCCAATATATATTAATAGTTAAACATTATGAACTCAGAAGTGAAGGGGGAAAATATTTATGTTGCCAGTTGCCCTACCACTTCTTATTGTGACTTCTGCTTATTACTTAATAGACCTGAGCATTAGTTTTATTATGTGTATTATATATTACATAGAGCTAACATTATGTATTTTACAGTGAGAATGTTGTGAGGATCCTATGACTTAGGATACTGTATATTTGCAAAATGCTTTGTACAGAATAGCTCCTCTGAAAACATCAACTACTTTTAGTTATTATTTGCATAGGGATCATCGATTAGTCATAGAAATTCATCAACTCAGTTCAAGTAGATGCTATTGTACATTATATTCCCTGGCTACCTCTGAGCAATCATCTTATGCACAAAATATAAAACACTGAGGGGGGATCATAATATGCTATAGAAACACCTCACCACTACCACAACTAGAATTACTGTCTGACTTATTTAAAGTTATACAGCAAGTCAGTACAAAATCAAGAATCAGTAGCAGGTTGATAAAATCCACTTTAGCTAGCTGGTACACAACACTTTATAATTTACAATCTATGAGGTAGGTGTTATTGAGCTCATTTTATAGATGAATAAACAGGCTCAGAAAATTAAAATGATTTAATTTTGGCTCAACTAATTTTAATTGAAATTATTATAAATATTAAAATTATAGCAATAATGTCACAGATTTTCTGTTTCCATAATGAAATATTTTCCTTAGCTAGTATTGTTTCACATTAAATGAATAAAAAAGCATTATATATAAATTCAGGATAATATATACTTTTAGATTATCATAAGCTTAGTGCAAAAAAAACTGAGAATTGATAGAATTTATTTTTGTTGCACAGATTCTATCTTGAAATACTGTAATTTTTTTAGTTTATCTTGTGAAAGTTGAAGAATGATGGACATTTTATTTCTGATGGTGATTCAGGTCAACTATCTTGTCAACTTTGGGAACAACAACAACAATATTGGAATGGGCAAATATTTCTACTCAAATTCAGCTAGTTGAGATTACCTCTAGTGTGGAGGGAATGAGATTTCTTTCCCTTTTCACAGGATGACCATTTCCACTTATATTTACAATGAAGATTTGTAGTTTTGTGAGATGTTATCATATCCTGTATACTACAGGTGTTAAACATTTAAAGGTCAACATTTCAAAGAAATGTCTAAATTTCTATGCCCAATAGCGTTTGCATATGTTTTCTCATGCCCTTGAATTAGCCATGCATGTAGAAAATGCATGTGCAAACCATATGGCAAGAGATCTATGTGTCACTTCCAAGAATCTCTTTCTGTAAGGGTCTGGGTTGCTCATAGCACAATCACTGTTAAAGACTATGAGGACCAAATGCTTGATCAAACCCGATCATTAATTTTCTTTTCTTTTCTTTTTCCTTTTTTCTTTTTTTTTTTAGAATATAAGAGTAGACTGAATGCCTGAATGACTCTTTCAGTTAGAACGTTAGGTACAGAGTGTTAACTCTTTTAGGAACTAATGTATTAAATGGTATCTAAATGCACTCTCTATCCCCCGTCACCCAAGTATCTTAGGCAATAATAAAACTGCAACAGAAACGGGAAGTTAGTTGACTTACTATTTTGCTAATGGAACTAAGTGAGGAATCTATGGCTTGAGGAAGTATAGGTAAGGAGTAATGTATTTGGTTTTCCTTATTGGTCATGTACTTTCTTGTTTGCCATAGGCCTTACCACTTCCTATTGTGTTGAACTCTGTTTAGTACACACATTTAGGTTGTTAGTTTAACTCCCCTTGACATTAGTGTTTGTTACTCCTGTGGGTGACTAGGCTCCTAGCCCTCCACAACTTTCACCCAACTTTACACCTCATGTATTCTGAAACTATATTAGTTTGGCTCGAGTTTCTGCACCAGGAATAAGTTAATCATGCCTTTTATAGTCTCCTGGTCTACAAACAATATAATGTGGTATTATGTGTGTCCTAAATAACTCAGAGTTGACTAACATGAATGTTGTGTCATGCCACCATTATTTATCAATCTATTTTATCAAACATTTTCATATAAAATATAGGAATTTCTGGTATTTTATTAAATGTTTAATCTAATTAGCCATTGCTCTTGGCATGAGAGGGTGAACTTTAAATAGCACAGTCACGGAAGTCTCATTGAAAAGATGACATTGCAACAGTTACTTGGATTAGGTGAGGGAATTAACCATGTGGTCGTTTGGGAAGCAATATTCCAGAAAGCAGGACCAGCTTGAGAGAAGGTCCTAAGGTCATAGCATCCCTGATATAACCAGAAAATAGCAAAATTTCCTCATGTCTGGAGCAGAGTGACTGATGGAGAAGGAAAAGGGGGAAGGTACATGAAATCAAAGGGTACAGAAGTAGCTGATTATGTAGCCCCTCAATCATCATTGTTAGAATTTTAGTTTTTACTCTGATAGAAATAAAATAATCAAGTTTTGAGTACAGGAGTAACATATTATTAATTGTGCTCTGAAGAGAGCAACTTTAGCTTCTCTTGAGAATAGACTATAGTGTAGTGTTGGTACTGAAGAAGACCAGATAGGAGACTTTTTTAATAATCCATCATCTCAGGTGAGAGATGATGATAGCACACCAGGGAGGTGTTAGAGGAGATGGTGAAAGATGCTCAGATATTTTGAGACTAGAGCAAACAAGTTGATGATACATTGAATTTAAGATATGAAAATAAGTAGAAGTCAAGGTTACACCAGGGTAATTGGGCCAAGTAACTGAAAAGATACAATTGTATCAACTGAAATGGGAAAAGTGGTGAATAGTACAGTTTTTCGTAGAAGAATCAGGAGTTCAAGTTTAGACATAAAGGTTTGGAATACGCATTGGACATTCAATTATAAATGTTGAGTAGGCAGTTGAATATGCAAATTATGAATTTGGAGAGAAGTCTCAGATGGCAATGTATATTCTTCAAGGTGTTTGTTCACATTTTTTCCATTTTATCTATGTCTGAGTGATTTCCTCAAATCTGTTTCAATTTATTATCATCCCTTCAGCAATATCTCATCTACAGTTGATTCATGTAAAGCAATTTTTGTTTCAATTACTATATATATAAAGGATTTTGGGGATACTTTGAAATCTGGCTTTCTTGTTCCATAATTGTCTATCATTGTTTTATGGAGTTAATAGCTTCATGTATCTTTAACACATTAAATTTACTTTTTTTTTTCAATACTCTTTCAGATTGTTCTATTTGCTCTAATACTTGGGATATAAATTTTTCATTTTATATCTTAGATATTATTGGCATAAGGCTTTCCTCCTAAGTTTTACAGCTATTCGAGCACTCATTTCCCCTGGACATTTTCTCCCTTTATAAATCTTTGAATGCTGTGGGTAATAAGACCTTCCCTTTGAGTTAATACTGGATATGCTTCAATGAGCTTTAGCATTTTTACTTTTCCTAGTCCAATTTTTATGTCAGTTTCTTAATCTAGGCTTTAGCATGAGTTTAAGCTTGCTCCCCTAAGGTGGTATACTTGAGATCTTGATTTATTAAAGGGAATTCTATTTTTATACATCACTTAATTGACTTCCTAAGATAACCCTGGGTCAGTAAGCAGAAATTTTCTGGTCACTTTTCAGGTTGAATGCAACATTTTCCTTGCTCATGATTCTATAATTAAACTCACTTGTCACTTTCATGGGACCTATAGCCTCTATGACAGATCACTCACAGAAGTTCAAGTTCCCTTGTGAATAATGTACCCATGTGTAACACACTTTTTCTTGTAGCTAGACCTATGGATATAGAACAACATATCATTCATACATACTTGTATGAATATACTTGAAAAAGAATTATGTAAACAAAGTAAATGAACCAGAACAGTGTCCTAAAGATAGGAGAAGTTGAAAGGAAATGGTGAATAATGTACATTGTAATACAGATATATCTATATAAATAATAAAATGAAAATAAGTGATAGGTCACCAAGAAATTAGTTTGAAAAAGAGTAAATAAATACTCTTAAAACAGAAGAAATGTGGGAGAGAAGGACTTCCAGAATGACTGAGTGAGAAATGACCCTGGAAAATGACTAAAGGAATACAACAAATTTAGAAGCATTTATTCAAGAAGAACTACTAAAACCTGGCAGTAATACTTAGGTGTCTGTGATATTTTAAACTGGGACTTCTTTTTTCCTCTTCTTCTTGCTCTCCTAGCTTGAGCAAGGCATTATTAGGACAAATCCAGACTTATAATCTAAATTTCAAGCATCAAACATTAATATACATGGTTCAGTGACTTTAGATTTAAGCTGTAAAATTCTTAATAAATTTCCTTTATTTCTACATCATAACATGTTGGAAAAATGGAAGGTAAAAAATCAATAGTCAAAATTAAATGTCTATTTTGGTGGTACCAGAGAGCTAGGGATAACTAACAAAATTCTGATTCTTTAAATAGCTTGTTGACATGCTGTATATATCTGGATATGTAAAGTATTACAAACTAAATCATTTCTGGAATAAAAACAATTGATATGGAAGGGTCAGGTAGTCAATTAGCCAGTATTAACTGAATGTTATTTCTCAGGAGAAGTTAGAAATGATAAGGGCTGCAGAAAAATTAACACTCTAACCTGTGGCTGGGTAGGGTTTTTTTGCTGCCTTTACCTGGGCTCATTCATGCAGTTGCACCCGGTTAGAATACTGACTGGGGACTGGCTTCAGTTAAGATAACTAAATGGCTTGATATATTTCCACATGGAGTGTTTCATTACTCTAGAAGGCTAAACTGGACTTCCTCACATAGTGGGAGCAATGTTTCAAGAACTGAAGCCCCAGTGTGTAAATGCTTATCAACCTCTGCTTGCATTATATGCGCTGATGTCACATTGGCAAAAGTGAATCCCATGAGGGATGGAGTCCCAAGAGAGTATTGTTACAGAAAGGTATGATTCATTGGGTTCCATTTTAATAACAATCTACCATGTTAAAACCTCCATCCTCAGTGATTCATATCTTTCCCAAACATAAAATATACCCCTCACTTCCTAAAGACCCGTGGGTTCATCCAGTCTCAGCATCAGTTAAGAGGCCCATGATCTATAGGTCAGGATATGGAGGAGGCATTTTGGGTGGGACTTCTCTTGATCCAAACATGTATGACCTAAAAAAACAAGCTATTTGCCCTCACATATTTAACATAGAACACTGTGAACACATACTTAAAATAGAACACTTCTTTCTGAAGAGGTAACAGCAATAGACACTGTCATTCAGAAAGAAGAATAAAGAGAACATAGAAGATATTGGACCACTGCAATTCTAAAAGCCAGGCTGGTACTAGTTATCACAGTTTCCCACATTGGGGGAGGGGAATGTTCCTTGCTTAGGGCCCAGTTCTTCCTGGGAGTCCTTCTCTCAAACATTTTTCTCTGTTGCTCTCGACTCTCATTTCTGACAATTTGCTTCTGACTTATGAAACATCAGACCTCCTTTTTATTGGGAACAACCTGTATTTGCAGCTGAGTAGCTTTCTCAGCCTGCCCTTAGTAAATTGGGGAGCCACGGGCTCCTTTTCCTGTTATTTTTTTTTAAGATTTATTTATTCGACAGAGAGGAGGAGGGGAAAAGAGAGAGAGAGAAAGAGAGAGAGAGAGAGAAGGGACAGAGGGAGAGAATCTCAACAGACTCCCTTCTGAGTGTGGAACCTGATCCAGGGCTTGATTTCAAGACCCATGAGATCATGACCTGAGCCAAAACCAAGAGTAGGATGCTTAACCGACTGAGCAACCCAGATGTCCCTCCTTTTCCTTTTAAACTGTCTCTATCACTTTTAGTCCAAACTGATAAATTGCCTTAAAAATTTTGAGATCTCTGTAAGTTAGACTGGAGTTTATTCAATGCCCTTGAAGCTACATCTACAATCACTTTAAAGGTAGACTTTTTTTTTTTTTTTGAACTTAGGTCCCACAGTGGCAGTGCTTATGATTTTAGAAGGCTTTTTGTCGGGGCGCCTGGGTGGCACAGCGGTTAAGCGTCTGCCTTCGGCTCAGGGCGTGATCCCGGCGTTCCGGGATCGAGCCCCACATCAGGCTCCTCCGCTATGAGCCTGCTTCTTCCTCTCCCACTCCCCCTGCTTGTGTTCCCTCTCTCGCTGGCTGTCAAATAAATAAATAAAATCTTAAAAAAAAAAAAAAAAAAAAAAAAAAAAAAAGAAGGCTTTTTGTCTAGATGATAATGTCTACTAGGCCTCCCCTTAACTCCTTTGAAGGTCTTAACAAAGGGACTTCCAGCCACACTGCTGATTTAATAATTACCTTGATATATTTCTTAGAGAATCCTTTGCTGAGAGGCCGAATATGTGAAGTAGTTTTATTTTCCAAACAACTTTATACGTTCTCTAAATTCACTGTGCAAAGTGAAATTCCTGCTTTAGTTCCCCTTTCTCTTCTCTTACTCTATCATGTAAAGCTGAAAGGACAGTTGACACTTCTAACATTCTACCTAGAATTCTTAGCCATTTCTGCAATTTTATTACTGAACTATTCAGCATATTCTCTACCTTCCAAATACTGTAGAAAACAGTTTTACCATTGCTTCAATGCTACAAGACCTCTTTCTAGCCTCTAATGGCAGGTTCTAATGGCAGGTTCTTCACCAGTCCTCCAGCATCTACCCACTACTCAGTCTCAAAGCCAGTAGTATAGTTTATAAGTTTGTGTTATTGCAGCTTTCCAGTTCTGGTACAAATTTCTAAATCGATTCTCTGTTGCTGACTTAAAGCAATAAAAAATATGATTTTCTTACAATTCTATGTGTTGGCTCAATGGTCCTTCTGTAGCTTTACCTTGTTCTCACTCATGCAGATTCATTCAGTTAAGAGTGTCTGTTGGGAGCTCAGCTTGGCTGGAATGTGCAATGGCTACCGTCCTCTTCGTGCGGTCGTTGATCCTTTAGAAGTATAGAATGGGCTTCTTCACCTGACAACAGGAATGTGTCATGAAGGCAAGCCTCAGTGTGGATGTGCTTTCTTCATTGGCCTAAGGAAGTCAAAGATCATGTACACGTGGGAGGAACATACAAGGATATAGATACTGGGAAATGTGATTCATTGGACTCCATTAGCATAACAATGTGCTACGTGATCTACCTTTTTATTCCTTAATAATTTAAAAGTTCTGGGCTATGTAATTACATAGAAGTCTTAAAACTGGTGATAAATTTAATTTAAATTTTCTTAAAAGCCTGGTACTATATTTTGATATTACTTATTCCTATAAGGGAATAATTTCTGCTGTCAACTTAAACATATTTCCTGTCAGAAAGCTTGGTGGGGGCATTTGCCTTCGGCTCAGGACATGATCCCATGGTCCCCACCCCCCTTTCAGGCTTCCTGCTCAGTGGCCTGCTTCTCCCTCTCCCTCTGCCCTTCTCCCTACTTTTGCTTGCTCTCTCCACCTCTCATGCTCTTTCTCTCTCTCTCTCAAACTCTCAAATCTTTTAAAAAAATAAAACCCCAAGGTTTGGTAAATTCTGCTTTAAGATACTATTTGTTTAACACAGATTATTTTCCATCGAGTACCTTAAAATGTAAAAAAAAAAAGTTCAGCTTACTTTTTAGATCATTGTTTCTAAATTTTCTCTTTAAATATTGGTATTTAACTCTGTTAAGAATGTCTAATAGCACTCAAGTCTTCAGCACACTTTGATTTTGTGCCTTAGATTATACAAAAAGAACGATAGTTTTATGATTTGTATTAGTCTACTTAAATCTCACTTTTCTTCTTCCATAGAATTGGGATGATAACAGTACCTACCTCATGGAATCATCGTAAAAATTAAAGTAATGCATGTGAGTGCTTTGCAGCACATAGTTCAGAGTAGGTATTCACTAAATGGAAATTATGCTAAGGGTTAGCAAAAAGAGATCATGCTGATATGGATATAGGGCTTTAGTTGGCTTCTTAGCGGAAGTAGAATTTGATCAAGGTTTTAAATGAAATCTGCAATATAAAGTGAAGAAGGTATGGTTAGATGACACTAAAAGAAAACTGTTGAGACAAAATTTCAATTTTTGATTGAATTAAGATATATGGTCCCAAACTATACAGTTATGTGGATTTGGAAATCTTTTATTATATAAAAACATTTTCTATAGTGGCACTAATAGAAAATGTATGGATATAGGAGACATCTGTGAGTTTGCCTGATCAGCATTGACTCACATTTCTGCTGGTATTGGCATCTTTGTATAGGTTTAGATACTCTTTCTCTCTTGATTCTATCTAGTCTCTATTGGGACTGTTATTTAAGGGTGGGGATGTTCCCCAAACTAGATCAACCTGAATAAGGCAGTATCTTCCCTTTTCTCTCTTCATTTCTTCCCCATCCTCCACCCTCTGTGTGTCTTTTCCTCCACCCTTCCTTTATGCCCTTTAGCTCTCTCTCTCCCCTTCTATCCCTCTCCTCACTCATCACTTCCTGAAATTTGAATTTGAATATAATAAGTAACATTAAACAGTGGACATTAGTTGGAGTTTTTTGCTTGTTTTTGAACTTTACATAAGTTTAGCAGTGGCAAGAAAATAATTTTTGCAAAGTCAATTTTGATTACCTCTAGGGAGAAATGATTGGATCTAATGGGAAAGAGACATAATCAGGGCTTTTAAGAGTAGTGTCAATGTTCTATATAGCCAAGTGTCTGTTACATGAGTATTTGCTTTGTAATAATTTGTTGAATGATACATTTATGCTATACCTATTTGGCATGTATTTTGTATATCATACTATTAACATGTGAATGGAATTCATTTTTTTCCTGGACAACAGTATGTTGGAAAGACTGTTCATGAGTTTCTGCTAGTAGCTCTCTAGATCCTTTCCGGTTCCCATGCTTTCTAAGATCTGTCATTGCTATTTCCTTAGGGTTGATATCATTACATCTTTTCAAATTAAATCATCTTCTTTTGCCTAATTTATTCTGAATTAATTTTTTTCACTGAATAAAAAACTTGAAATATAAGAACTGGAAGTGATTTAATGGACAAAAGAACTGAAATAATTTGTTAAGAATCACAAATATATAGGTTTTAAGTTGCTTGTGGGAACTAACATGAAATATAGGAGCCAGTTAAAAGTGAAAATTTCTAAAACATCTTCCCTGACTTCTCATGCCCCAGTGTAGAAGTAATCATTACCTCACCTATGTCTTTCGAAAGCATGAGACACTGCAGGACTATGGGTTGCATGAAGATGTAAATACTATATTTTAAAGAACACAAGTAAAAATGCATGTACATTATTTTATAATTATTTGGTTTCCTGTATTTTCTTTTTCCTAGATTGTTAGCTAATTGAAGGCAAGGAGCTTCAGCTCATACTTACTTTTGTAGATGTAGTACCTTTTCACTGTCAGGCACTATTAGCAGATGAATAAATATTCATTGAATTAATTTTTCCCCCCAGAATTCCTTGTGAAGGCTCAATAAGTATGCAGGGATGTTCATGTAATATCTGGTTTGTTTTTGCTATGCTTTCTTTTTAATGTATCCTTAGATATTCATGGATTTTAATTTTTTCATACAAATTTTAAAATGCATCTCTTAAATTATTTTAAAAGCCAATTTTATTACTGGAGTAAATTAATTTATTGATGAGATAAAATTCCATTTTCATTATTAAGTACTCCTATCCAACAGCAGACTCTCTCTACTTATCTTCCTTGGTATTATTTAGAACGGTCTTAGTATTTTTGATAAGATGATTGCTAGATATTTTTTGGTAATATTTTAACTCATAGTTTGTTACTACTAACAAAACACTATTAGTATTTTTTATAATATTTTATATTTGATTATTTTTGATGTAGGGAAATTCAGCTATTTTTTTAAATTTATCTTGATTTCATCAGGTATGCTAAAATTTCTATTGGTGTGAATGTTTTTTTAGTTCATTCATTCTGTTAGTTTTTCTATGTAGATGAACTCTCCCTCAATACTTATAGTTTTTATTATTGTGCTTATTGTATTGTTCAGACATTGATAAACAATATCAGTGATATTTTTGGGTCTTAAAGGGCTTTCATCTCCATTAAATATGATTTTTACTATATTTCTCAGAATTACAGTCTTTTCCAAAATAAATTCCCTTCCATTCCTAGCTTTAAGGGTTTTTGACCATTTGTGCCAATTTTGACAGTTGTTTTTTTTTTTTTTTTTGTCTCTTGGGGAATTATATAATTTTTATATTTGAGTCTATTAATATGGTGAGTATCACTGGTAAATTTTCTGATATTGACTGATACTCTAAGCATGATACATTATTTATGAATATGTTTATATTCTTCTATGTTCATATATGATTAGACATCTGATTTCTTTTGTACTGTCCTAATCTGGTTTTAGATAATTGTACTAGCCTCATTAAATCAAATGGGCATTGTTTATCTTTTTCTTCACTCTGGAACAACTTTTACTAGATAGGAATTAATTGTCCATTGAAAGAACTATAATATGAATAATAACAGTAGCAAATACTCATTTACATCTATTCTTCTAACTGGTTTATATTTATATTTATTAATTCGTTCTTTGAATAATACAGCATAGCAGGTACTGCTCTTACTCCTATTTTACAGATAAGGAAACTGAGGTACAAAGGATTAAATAATTTGCCTTTAAGTTTCTTAACCTGGGGTATCTGAACTAAGGGTTCCATGGGTAAAATTCAGGGTATCCCAGAATTTGAATAAGGAAGAAAGTACATATTTATTTTTACCAGCCTGAAACTGAATTTTAGCACTTCCATCATCTATAAATATAGGCCAAAATACACAACCCCAAAACAAAACCATAATAACACTATCTCTTACTTCTCCAACAATAGAATTTGGTTATAGTTCTATATCACTTTTTAGTTGTAGATATCTCAAAACAATATTGAGGCTTATTACCTTTTTGAAATTACTAAAGATGTCAGAATCACTTCTAGATTTTATTTCCTGATTTACTACATTAGTAAAGAAGCAATATATGCACCTTGTATCTATTACTATTTAGTAACTATTTCAATGTAATTTTTTCTTTGCAATTTTGTATACAGAGGGTCCTTGCTTTGCATAGTTTTATGACAACTAACATAAAATCTGTGTTGCATAGTACTGTGCAAACCAAACCTGCTTATATTTATTTGATGCATATAAGAACTCTCTTCTGAGGTGGAATTCATCCACTTCATCCTCAAAACAGGTTGAAATTATCTGCATTAGGTCAAATTAATTACTACCTATGTTTGCGGTAGTGGGTGTAGAATTCATCAGTAACATGGTCAAGAACTAGGCTTTTTTTGAGAGTGTTGGATTAATATTTCAATATGTTTAAAAGCTCTTAGTATATTTAAAATTCTGTTTCTTATTGAACCAATTTTGCATTGTTGTATTTTGATGAAATGAATCCACTTTATCCACACCTTCTAATTTATTAGTAAATAGCTATTCGTAACTGTATTTTACTATGTTTTACATCTCTGTTATATGCATGTACATGTAAATGGATTTATCCATTTCTCTGATTTTGTTTGATTCTTTTTACATGTTTGGTTTTGTCAGATATCTGACTTACTAATCTTTTAAAAGATCTCACTTTTGTTATTTCTGTATAATTTTTATCTTTTTTTATTTCTGACCCTATTTTACTTGTTTTGTTTTTTCAGATTTCTTGTTTTAAATGATTATCACTTTTTATTTTCAACTCTCCCGTCCAAATGTATTTCACCTTAGTTTTAACTCCCTTATAATATTGGATTAAGTAATTTGCTTATATACTTGCAATCCTAATTAGACCATTCATTTCCCTGTGAATGCTGCCAAGGATAGTTCTCATTGCTTGGATTTGATTTTGATAATTATATAAAATAAATCCGTGCTTGAATCTGCCCGGATATCAATATGTTTTGAATAAACCTTTAAAGATATTTTTTGAAATTCAGGAATTGTAAGTCACGCAAATAAAGACAAATAGAATAATAAAAGATGAATAGATTTTTACCAGAATTGGTTAAGAAGAGGTCTCTGGCTACAGATCTCCTTTTGGCTAAACCATCTGGGCCTAATGTCTGAGTTCAGAGAGTTACATCATTGACAGGAAGAAACAGGAAATAAATTTGAGCAACATCTGTTTTCCTCCTCAGACAGATTTGTCTATTTGGATCTCATCTTTTACAGCTGCTTTCCCTTTTGTTTTATAAACTTAAAAATTTCCTGGTTCTCATCATTCCTCTAACCTCTGCAGTATTGGATTGTGCTACACAGAGCTCCCTGGATTCCTTGGTCAGTTTATCTGACCGTTGAGTACCAAATCCCAGAAATCATTATGACACATGCACAAACAATATTACATTCGCCCTAAAGCCAGTGCATAATCAGAATAGTAAAGTACATGTCTTTGTTCAACCAGATTTTATTGTTTTTCACAATGCGAAAACAAAATGAAGCAATTCTCAGTAATGTTCAAGAAACAATATTATTATTTTAATTGACTCTTTGAGGTGTGTTTCTTTGTTAATCAAAAGTGTTTTCATGTAGTTTGTAAGTGTCAGTAATTTTTGGATGTATTATCAGGAGTAGAAGATAAAACTTGGAGTTTGGGAGATGGAGTTGAGGACATCTGTAACTACATTTCCATTGGCTGCTCTGCTCTCTGCTCTTTAGAGAGAGTGTGTGTGTGTGCATGCACACATGTGATGGGGAGGGTCAGAAGGAGAGAAAGAGAGAGATTCTCAAGCAGGCTCCATGGCCAGCATAGAGCCAGATGTGGGGCTTGATTCACAACCCTGAGACCATGACCTGAGCCAAAAGCAAGTGTCACACTTAGCTGACTGAGTCACCCAGGTGCCCCTTCCCCCCCCATATTTTAAAGTGCTACTTGAGCATGCTATTTCTCGTATCCCTGCCTCATTCTCTCTCCGTTTTATTTTTTAAAAATTTTTAAAAATTTGTCAGAGAGAGAGAGAGTGCAAGCACAAGCAGAGGAAGAAGCAGGCTCCCTGCCGGGCAAGGAGCCCGATGTGGGACTTGATCCCAGGACCCTGGGATCATGACCTGAGCTGAAGGCAGATGTTTAACCAACTCAGCCCCCCAGGCGTTCTTCTCTCTGTTTCTTTAAACTAAAGATTATATAGCTTTTCTTAGTGCTTTCTGGTGTTTTCTTGTATTTTCTCCATTTTTGTGCATTTGCCACCTAGATCATCATCTTTTTGAAATCCTTAAAATGACCAGGATGGTGCTAGCAAACAGTGGGTGACTATAAATACTCATGGAGGAGAGATGATAAATGCAAGTAAAATAGCCTTATTTGGCAAGATGGATGTACCAGAATTTTAGTTAAATAAGATTTAGTTGCTAATTTAATCTAGTTATATCTGGGGATTTCATCCATTGTAGCTTTAGGAGCTGAGAATATAAGGCTAGAGAACAGGTGAATAGCTGGCTGGCTTCTCCCTCAGAGGGCAACTGTAGTCCTCTGCAGCCCGTACATACAGGCCTAGAGGAACCACTGGATAAACCTGACTGGAATAAACGTCTTTAACTTTTATTTTAATAAAAGTCCTTTGAGTTTCAATTAGCTCTATGGCATTGTTTTGGGACACTAGTGCCAGGATTTTGTCTTGTGGTAATATTCAACAAGTCACTATCTGATACTCTGTATTTCATGAAACGGAAAAACCCATTTCTCTGGGTAAAAAAAAACAAAAGTGTAGCAGGTAAGACATACCACAGTTCAAGAGCTGTGCACTTTCACCGTGACCTGTGTTTCTTTATTCAGTAATTTATTGATGAAGGCATATAGTTAGGGAGTTATGTCAGGTACTAAGTCAGACAAAAGTATTGGACTTCACTGATTAAAGAAAAATCAGAACGCATGAGGCAGGCATGATAGCCTAGACATGGGAAAAGAGGGGAAAAAATAAATGTATTGGTAACAACTGGCAATGATTTCTTTTTCCTACCGGTTTGCAAATTCCACAAGATAAAGATTGAGGACAATTGAAGAACTTAATTGAAAGCTTCCTAGAGTGACCAGTCTTGAGCACTTTAAAGAGAAGCCATTAAAAGTAATATGTTTCCTTTTTATATTGCTTGAATTCAAGGACTAGAAAATCAAATGTACAAGTGTGTGGTAGGGGTCTCACTGATGCTCAAAGAAGGAATATGTGCCTTACTATCGCCAGTCCTAGCCCCCAAATTAGTGTCTGCCATAGGGAAGGATCTTGTATTAAATCTAACAGGTTCAGCAGGGAACTAGATGAGCTTTCATATCATATGAGTTGAAGACATCAAAAGTAAAATCCAAGCTGAGGAGCTAATTTCAAACTGGGCCATAGACGATAGAGTGCCTGAGTCCTCCTTTCCCCCCTACCCCAACTGCTATTCCACTAAGAGACTTCTGGCCTTGAGAAGCCCAGATTGCATTTCCAGATAGAATGTCATAGACTGGGGCATACATGCAAACTAGGGGGTGGAATGAAGATAGGGAGCAAGATCCTGGTGGTTAGAAGTGGGGATTTTTAACACAAGAAGGACATGTGAGTATAGGGAGTCCTAGAGTAAAGCTCCTGGATAAGGAATCCTCAGACCTCAGGGTATAGAGATCAAGATCCAGGGAATGAGTAAAATGGCATTTCTAATTCCATAAAAGTTTTCACTTTGAAACTCAAATAGGAGTCAAAATTAAGAACTTTACATTTTTTTATTTATACTAGTCATTGATATTATCTTGTATATTCAATATACATATATGCCAGTGCCAACACACTTAATTGTCTTAGGAACACTGAAGAGACATGGTGGTAAACAAAAATGAGTCCTGCTCAATCCCACATCCCTCATTAGAGAGATTGCATTGTCCTTTTTAGCAGACTTGGGGTTTCTTTTGATGACAGAGAAGTCATCTCTGACAATGAGAAGAAAAGTGCTGAGGAGGCTGAAAAGTAATCTTTTCCCTCAACTGTTTCCTAAGTTCTTTTATTGAAATGTAGCCAGTCTGAAAAAGGGAGAGGGTAGTTATCTAGTCAGTAGTTTTGGGAAATTAACAAATAATTAAATCACATAATGGGTAATTCAGAATCCTTCATTAAAAATTTTTATCATTAACATTATAAACTGGAATAATAGGGAGACCTTCAAATAGTATTACATGGACATAATTTTTATATGAAAACGTAATCTTTAAAGCATAGATGGTTAAGTATTGGCAAAAGCATTTTTTTCCTCTGAGATAACTTTAAAAATAATATATATCTTACCTGTGTGAAATGGTTTATGATTGAATATTAAATCTGGAAATAAGATCAAGAAGAGGACTTTTAAGTTTTTATCCTGGTGTGTGATCAGATTTTTGTTTCAGAAAGCTCTTTCTGATGATAATGGAGTCTGGGACAATGATAGCTGGTAGCAAAATTATTTATGGCACTATATAAATTATATATAGCACTATATAAATTAAAATTGTATATCTAAGGCACTAGCAGTGGGAATGAAGAAAATGGATATTAGCAGGGAAATGTGACATGATTTAGTAACAAATGGTATTGCAAGAGGCTGGAATGTTTCTCAAGTTTCTGGCTTGGATAGCTTTAAGGGTGATAGTTCCACTCACTGATAAAAGAAAAAAAAAAGAGTAGATTTTAAGGAGAAGAAGAAGTCTACTTGGAACAGATAAAGACAAAGGTGCCCAATGAAGCATTCAAAGGGAAATGTCCAGTAGGTTATTGGTTGAATGAGTCCATTTGCCCCAGTATGTACCACAGAGTTCCTTAGAACTGCTTTTATTTGCTGCTGTGACTGAGGACAACTCATTTGGTCAGGGATTGTCCTGAAGACATAAATTCCATGGCTTTTAATCCACTGACTCTCCACTGGGAAAGGCAGTAGTGGAGTGACTACCTGAAGCCCAGGCAGGGCCGTCTGCACCTGTTTTCATGTCCTCCTCACCCCATGGGCTTTAAGCTACTTGATGCTTCTTTGCCCACTCCGCTGAAAATGTTGGTATCCATGAGTGATATGGGCCATGATTGTCTGAAGGGATTTTGAGGATAGAACATGAATAGAATGTAAATATTTCACCCCAGGCACTTCTTCCACATCATTGTAGGGCCCCTTTGCCACAGGTTTTGCCGTGACTGTCACCACTCCTGAGACCCTATACTCCCCAATAGCCCATATGCACAGTTCAAGATGATCTTTGTTTCATTCTTTCAGTGTTAGTTTCCTAGAGGCTTTTCATTCTTCTGATGTTAGTTCCTCAGATCCATGTTTCTTACTTGCATAGTTTCTCCCAGGCTGATTTTAGAGGAGTGAGCCAAAAACCCATGTTAGTTGGCCCTCTTGTCAGGTTTTCAGGGCATTATAAATCAATAATGTCCACCTCATTTGTAGTTCTTCTGAAATAACAGTCACTGTGGTCTTTACTGAAGTTCAGGCTTCTCATTATCTTTAACCTTATGTGGTATTTATCCCTAAATGACAGTTTTCCAGCTCTAATTTGGTACTGTCTTGGCATCCAGAAAAAAAAAGGCATATATATATATATATATATATATATATATATATATATATATATATATATATATATATATATATATATATAAAACTAGGATTGTTTAATGCCAGCATCCTTGTTATCGTTTGTTGAAAATCAATGACATTTAAATTAAAAGTACCATATGGACCCAAATATTTCCATTTAAATGAAGAGAAAGGTCAATTTCTTTCCCTAGTGATGCTTAGAATATTGTCATTTAAAGTGACATTATGGGTCACTTTCAATGAGAACATGTTTTTTAAGAAATAGCTTTCAAGAAATATCCTTTTATTAGGTTTATTTTGATTTCAGAAGGTTTTCACATAAGGCATTGGGACATGTAGTGCAAAGAAGGTTTCTAGAAGTACGGTTTCCATCTATTTTTATCTGTAGTATCAACAAAAAAAATACACAAATTTTTGCAAATTTATTTCTTCATTTCTTAGTGTTAAATTACACACAAAAATCACCTTTATCTCTGACCCCCCAACCCATTCCTTTGTATTCAAACAGCGATGTTTTTGTCAACCTCAGCACTGTAGAAATGTGAAGGAATGGCTTGTATTTCTGAATCATTTCTGACACTCCTGAAAAACTTGAGACATTAGTATATTCCTTATTCTTGTCTGCTAATAAAAACTCAAGCTTCTGCTGCTTCTCTCTGCTGTAAATTTCTCAAATCAGCAAGGTCAATTGTATTCATCATCTATTGTTGCATAACAAATCACCCCCCCCATTTTTTTTTTTTTAATGTGGCTTAAAACAACAACTCTTTGTTATATTGCACAAGTCTGTGTGTCAGCTGGATACCTCTGCTCATCTGGCCAGGATTCATCTCCGCAGGGCTTCTTTATGTATCTGTACTCAGCTGGCAGTTTGACGAGGGCAGCAGGGGTGACTGGTCTACTACGTGCCATCATCTAGCAGGCCATCCTAGGCTTGCTTGCATGGTGGCAGCAAGTTTCAAAGAGAGAACTTGGAAGTGTGCATGTCTCTCAGGGCCAAGGCTCAGAATTGACACATTTCCACTGTTGGTCAAAGCAAATAGCAAGGCCAACCAAATACAAAGGGAAGTGAAAGAGCCTCCCTCTTAGTGGGAGATGCCTCAAAGTTACACTGAAAAGGGGCCTGGGAACTAGGAGGGGAATAATTGCACCAATTTTGCAAACCAAACCAGCCTCTTGCATGTTATAGAGAAGAGAACTGATTGGTTGTGATCCTCCACTTCCTGATTTTTCCTGTTTCTCTCCCCCTGAGACTTACCCTAATGAGCCAGTGAATTAAATGATAATCAGAGAAGTTGCTTTCTAATATAAGCATCAGTTATAATATACAGTTTGAAGGTAAAGTCTGGCCCTAATTTTTTTTCATTCTCCTAAGGCATCTCTCTTTGGCTTGTATATAGTAGTAATATATTGGTGCCGGAATGTATTTTAAAAATGTTGTTTATTGCAAACATCCATTTCGATGGTGTTAGTGTCCATTCTGATTGGTCAGTATTATGTCAGATAGAAGGTTAAAGATTTTGAATGTGATCCCTAATTGAATGCATGTTTATATTTGATTGTCGATTAATTAAACAGCTCACTAGGAAATCTGGAATTCAGCTCCAAACTGAAGGCTCATACCCTGGTAAAGACAACTAGGAATCTCACTCTTTTTTGCTAACCAGTGTACATTGTCACTCCTATTCCAGCAAACATAAGATCCATGCTGAATATGGAATTGTGGAAATTACATCCAGGCAACTTTGCATCTAGAATTATTTTACAGGAGCAAAGCTGTTTGCCTCATAATACTGCATATGCCAGACAATTTATATGAATGCATCAAGGCTTGGCACCAAATAAATAAAAGCTCTTTCACCTATCCTCGGAATTCAGTTTAGCAACGAAATGTTCAGCTACCTATATTCATCATTTTTAATGGTGTTCCTTGCAAAGTGCCTCATGGTAATTCTCTAAATGTCTCCTTCCCACAACTGATTGGAAAGCCATTATTTTATTTTAATTAGGACTTTGGGACTTGCACATCATCAGAGGAAATCATTCTTACCTAGTAGAGATACAGAAAATTTTTCAATTAAAATTATCTCAATTTTAGTACTGAAGAAACATAAACATACTTAATTAACAAATAGAGGTTTAAAGTGAAGCTACAGTTTGCTCTATTCTAGTAAATGTTAATTCGAATAACTTTTTATTGTTTTTTGTGGAAGCTCTTCCTTGTGGGATTTAAATAAAGGCAAAATTTGTGTTTTCCTTGATATTACCTTAAAATGGTTGACCTGACTAAGGTTAATGAAACCTATTCGAATTTCAAGGGCATACTCTGACATTTTGTAAGTCACAGGGCTGGTTCTATATGAACTAGTCGAATAGGAGGAGTTTAGACGTGGAGTTAAATGTGGTATCCAGAGACTTTTTTCACTAACATTAATCTCTTTTCCAACTTCCTCTGAAGGTATTGTGGCCACATGGTTTTTCTCTGTCTTCCTCGTGTCTACACCTGCTCTCAGAAAATCACTGACAAGAAGACATGATTAATATGCATTAGAACTGTTCCTTCCAATGGTAGATACGTTTAGGTCTATTCTGGATCATAATCTAATATCAGAGTTCCCTAACTGATGGCCTACTGCCATCATCTGGCCTCCAGATGTGTTTTTAAAACATTTGAACTAGTTGCTAAAATTTAGAAATAAGGAGATTTCACAAGAAACTCCAGATTTCTGGTAGCTCTTTAGAGATTTGAACCAATCCTATGCCTACCCTCCTGGATAGCAACAGCAGGGTGAGGCTAGAATTGTCAGATAAAATGCACGGTTGCCAAATTAAATTAGAATTTTCAGTAAACAATAGATAATGTTTTAATATATTATGTCCCATGCAATACTTAATACATACTAAACAGAGAGGTTTAGCCCTTGTTTATCTGAAATTCAAATTTAACTGAGCTTCCTGTGTTTTGCTAAATCTGGCAAGCCTAGATGAGGGTGAGCAGTGATTCCTACCTTAGATAGGCACATTTTGCTGCAGACTAACTGCAGACCCCGCTAAGCCCCCTTCCTGCCTTCATATGGCCTGCTTCATCTATAAGCCTTTGAGGTTTTCATTACTGTCTTAAACTACAGAACTTAGTCTCTAATAGTATTTCAGTCTTCAGGTCTACAAACTAAGTGTGATTATTTTAGCCAAAATCATCCCACAAAAGTACATGTCAGATGTGAGGATCCCTGTGCCTTGGGCTTTTACTTATCCTTTAAAAGGTCTTAGCACCTGCCACCAGACTGGGGCTGGGCTCAGCCTCTCTCTAGTCTGACCCTCTCCTAACCTTTTCATTGGTTATCCTGTCAGGATAAAACAACAGTGAGAGTTTCTGGTTTTAGACCAGTGGGAAGCCTTTAAACTTGAAGGGTTTCCTTCTGAGAGAGTAATTACGACTCTGCGAATTGATTATAAAGCTTGAATCAAGGGGAAAAAATGCCAGGGCAAAAAGAATTTATGATATTAATATTTATAATTGCTAAAATTGGGAGCCAATCATAGTGTTTAACAATAGGGGAAGAGAAAAATAAGTTGTGGTACATATCCCCAGTGGGCTAGCTTATCTGTATTAGTTCTGTTTGTGAAGTGTTTATAATCCTATGGAAAATGCCAGAGGTAAGTCAAAAGAAATCCCAGTAGGAAGTACTATACAGAATGTTACCATAATATGTCAAGAACAATAGCACAGAATAAGAAATAACTGCATAGAAATAAGTCAAAATGATATTGTTTGTTGTCTGTGGTTTCTGGAATTTTAGGGAATGTTTTCCTCTATTTTTTCTGTACTTTTTTTTTTACTTTCTGTAATTTTTCTATGATGAGATGTATTCTATTTATTGCTGCAACCAAAATTTGAATTTCTAGGCATCGCTTGATTTTTTTTTTTTGTAACTATGGTAAGATGCTAAAATTGGATCTTCCTGTCTCAGTTTTGTCTGAGGTCTGATGATGTAGATAACAGTGGATTATGAGGTAGACTACCATGAAGGTTTTGCAAAAAGTAGGTGACCAACAATTCGTTAGGTAATTCTTAAGGAGAGAGTTTGTGGAGAGGGTATTTTGGAAAAATCCCTCTCCCATCCTGTGAATATTTAGTAGTTATCCCAATCCTTCTTCAAGGGGACCCATTTTATGGACTAAGTTGGGTCTGGGGAAAAGGCACTACCCAAATCATTTGATGATTGTTGGAGAGAGAATATAAGCTGACTTTAATTCAGGGTAACCAAAATATCATCCCCCCTGCTTTAAAATGAGGGCATATGGAGGCCCAGTAATAATGAAGTCTTGAAGCCAGCTTATTTCACAGATCTAATGGCGCTGTGGACCAACCTCCAGGTCATTTCCTTGAACTCTGAGTGCGTAATTGGATTGGTTTTAGTTCGCAGCCAGCATAACATTCATATTGGTTCTATGAATTGTGGAAAGGAGCTATCATGGTAGGAAAGTAAAAGTGGAAGCCCTGGAAATTAATTCTACTCTGACTCTGACCATGATAGTAAATCAGAGACTTATAGAATACAGGGGTTGTGGTACTCACCATATCTCCATTGAATTCAACAGCTCAGGTCCTTCAAAAACCAAATGTATCATGGTGGATGATGGTAGAATACTATAAAGTTGACCAAAAGATTACCTGATTTGCAGTTGCTGTGGTAGATATGAATCTCTAGTAAAATAGATCAATATAACCTCTGAGAATTGGAATGTGACTATTGGTTTGGCAAATGTGTTTTTTCCCGTTTTATCAGGAAAAATAATCAAAAGCAGTTCACATATATCTGGGATAGACAACAGCATTCATTCATGATCTTGCCCCAGGACTGTGTTAAGTACCCTGCTTTGCCACAGTATAGTCCAGGAGGATGGTAATAATCTGTGACATTGTGCTAATCAGACTGCGTAGTAGTTCTTAAATTTGTTTTCTCTTATCCAACCCTATTACCACTATCTTAGTTCATTCCTTTGTTGTAGATGTTGTGATATTCTCTTAGCTAATCCCTCAAACCCTAGTCTTTGCCCTATTCCAGTGGTTTTCAACAGTTTCCCCTTGGGGGACTTTTGGAAATGTTTGGAGACATTTTAGGGGTGGAGGGGTGGAGGGGTGCTAACGGCATCTAGTTGGTGGAGTAAAAAAGTGCTGTTAAATATCCTACAGTGCACAGGACAAACCCCCACAATAAAGAATGTCTAGCCCAAAATGTCAGTAGTTCCAAGGTTGGGAAACAATGCTCTGCTCAATTTACTCTTTTTTTTTTTTTTAAAGATTTTATTTATTTACTTGACAGAGATAGAGATAGCCAGCGAGAGAGGGAACACAAGCAGGGGAGTGGGAGAGGAGGAAGCAGGCTCCCAGCAGAGGATCCTGATGTGGGGCTCGATCCCATAATGCTGGGATCACGCCCTGAGCCGAAGGCAGACGCTTAACGACTGAGCCACCCAGGCGCCCCACTGCTCAATTTACTCTTAATGTTGTAGTCAAGTATCAAACAGTGTGAAAAGTATGAGATTTTACCCCTACTCTCAAGCTAATAAGTTAAACTACCACAATTCTTGGGATGGTAGCAGAAGACTCCAGAGTCAAAGAAAAAAAATGATTTATTCCCTATGGCCCAGCAAACAGAATGAGCATCAGCATATCTGTATCAATTTTACTACCCGTATGTCCACCAGAGTGATACAATGGGCCTAGATGAATGATGTCCATGCAGTAGCTTGACCTCTCAGCTGAAGAACCCATGAATGCAGCAATTTTGGAGTAAGCAACACACATCGTAGCAGAAACAAACCAGCCAGTCCCATTTTCTCCTCTAGAATGTCACCAGTTACATGGTTATACAGTAGTGGTCTTAAACTACTTACTTGCCTATGTGAGTAAATACATGAAGTACTCAGTATCTGGAGATCGGTAAGCCTTACAATCTGGTAGAATTAATAAGGACATGCAAGGATACTTGAGGACCACCAGCAATGGATTGTTTTTACTGCATTGCTTTTACAATATAAAGTTCAATCTACTTTGTGTGGTAATCTACTTTATGACTTGCCTTCTAACTCAACCTTCATTTATTAATTTGTACTTCAAACATTAGTAATGATAAAGTTGTATTATTTTACAACCTTATGTTCCCCCTCCCCCCATTCCTTTTTGCTCGTCCTTATCCACTCAGATAAATTATCCTTATTTTCCACAACTCACTTCAGGAATCCTCTACTCCAGGAAGGCTTTCCTAAACTTTTTGATTCAGTTAAATATTTTTCCTCTGACTGCGATAGTACTCAGAATCTGTTTCAGTCATTTGTCATTGGATTTAAAGTCTTGGAAGAGCTAGGTCCCGTTTCCTGCATATTCCTGGATTCAAATAGTACCTACCATGTGGTGGACATGTAAATGTATTTTCTCTTTATATTTAAATTTAGTGTTGTTGTTATTGTTATTATTAGTAGTACTACTACTATCTCACCTGAGTTCATGGTATCCTCTTACTTCATGAACTTACCCCCATTCAATTTTCTTTTATGTGTACTAGTTTTCCACCAACACACACAGTATAGGATGCATTTTGATAATTAGTATCTAGCTGAAACTCATTCGCCCCAGATCCTGAGTTATCTTCTTATTGACACTGTATATTTGCAAAGAAGATAGGCAGAGAACAAAGCAAGCCCTGCACATTCTTGGATACCAGGTGGGCCTTTGCTTTCCAAATTCTGATTTGGATTAAACCATGGGGAGTATTGCCTAGCCTTGTTCTCCAAGCATACCCCTGTGTCCTGGAGCATGGAATGCCCATGGTAGATGCCTTGGACAGGGATTAGAAGTTCCAGGTCCCTGCTCTACTCCTTCTCTGTCACAGTGTTTCCGTCAATTTCTCTCTTGATACAGTAGAGAGATGGCCATTATATTTAATGTAAAAAGTGATGATAGAACAAATGATGATTAGAAAGTTACCTTATAGATTGCAAAATGGCACATCAATTCCCTTTCCTAACTGTCCCATTAAT
Organism: Ursus americanus; assembly: GCF_024610735.1. Classification (NCBI taxonomy): domain Eukaryota; kingdom Metazoa; phylum Chordata; class Mammalia; order Carnivora; family Ursidae; genus Ursus; species Ursus americanus. The sequence goes on along the minus strand of NC_142131.1, from coordinate 12,746,457 downwards.
TCAAAGTGCCATGCAAGCATTGGGAAAGTTTTAAATTGCTTTTAGTTTTTAATTTTGAGTTTGACTTAGCAAAAACGAAGAAGAAAATGGAAGTTGATAGGCTCTTAAATTAATATGCCCGCTGTGGGTGTGCAATAAATTCAGATGCACAAAAACAATTATAGAATTCATGCAGATTGCATTCTTTATGATTTTGGTAGGGCTATAATTGATACAACAAGAGTTGCACTTTACTCTTTTCTCAGCATTTTACTTTTCCTAAAAATTGACCTAACTTGATGCTAGTGAGTGATACCATATGGGGTGAGTTTATTCACATTTATTTCAGCCATGAAACAGCTTCAGCCAGCTGTGCATTGTATACCTTTTAAATTTACGTCCTCTGCCCTTCACCCAGTGAGAATGACATCGTTCAATGAAATGTGAGCTAACATGCATTCCAGGTCCAGATTTTGTCTCTATTTTAAGGTTCAATATAGATCCTGACTTTGAGGAATTGGACCAAGTTTTTTTTTTTTTTTTTTTAAGAAAATTACAGTAAAAATGTGTGCAGGTATCCTTATTTTCTTTTTCCTAAGGAACAGAAGTTTTGCTCTGCTCTCAGTAAGATAAAACAATAGCCACAAATGACAGGACTACATTTAATTGCATTGCCATTTGATAAATATGTTCAATTTTCTATTTAAGAAGTCTCCATCTTATACACTATGGAAGATAAATTGGATTAAGAGAGACAACGCAATTGCCAAAAATTAAAAGACAAGCTTTATTTCCATTATCAAAGCTAAATATTTCTGGAAACTTAGATCAAACATTTGAGCTTTCTTAGTTGAAAGCTGGATTGAAACGATACCGCTGTGCTTTTGGAGGTAGCTGAATTAAACTCTCTACTTAATTCTCATCACATCATCCACTCATGCAAGTACATTCATATAATATCTGTTTGTCAATTCTCCCTAAGGCAATAGCAGAAACAATACACCTATTTAAGTATTCTGAGAAATCCAACAAATTCCGTACTGATAACACATAATACTTGTCAGATTCTAGTTTTTATACTTAATTCTTGGGAGGTCAAGAATGAATCTGAAAACAGGTTAAGATGTTTAAGGATATGTCCAAAGTCTAGAACTTATATGTAGTAGATCCAGCTCAAATCAGTTCAGTTGCATTCTTTTATTATTTTCCTGAAAATTTTTATTAGGGTAAAATTATCTTAACATAAATTTACTCTTTTAACCATTTTCAAGTGCACAGTTCTGTGGCATTAAGCATATTCACATTGTTCTGCATCCATTACCACCATCCATTTCCAGAACTTTTCAAGGTAGGAAGTGCCTCTCCTACCTTGTCTGTCTTACCTTGATCATTCATTCATTCATTCTTGATGCTACAATATTGAGTCAAAATAGATATTGTCCCTGGGCTCATAGAGCTTTATTTTTTCTCAGAACATTCACTGATTTCACAAATAATGGTTAGCTGCTTATTTGTAAGACAGTGTAAGACATTCTGCAAGATCCTAGATATGCTGGGGGGCTGGGTGGCTCAGTCGTTAAGCGTCTGCCTTCAGCTCAGGGCGTGATCCCAGAGTCCTGGGATCGAGCCCCATGTTGGGCTCCTCCTCTGGGAGCCTGCTTCTTCCTCTCCCACTCCCCCTGACTGTGTTCCCTCTCTCGCTGGCTGTCTCTCTCTCTGTCAAATAAATAAATAAAATCTTATTTTAAAAAAAAGATCCTAGATATGCAGTTTGGTAGATAGATATTAATGACAGTAACCATGTAAATAATTGTGAACTTTGGACTGGGATAAGTGCTGCGAAGGAGGAAGAGGTATATACACTGTGACCATGGGACTATAAAATAAAGGAATTTCATTTAGCATGGAGGTAGGCATAGCTTCTCTGTTGAAGTAACCTTTGAGCTAAGAGCTAAAGAAGAGCATGTGAGACAGAAGGGTGTGAGTAGAAAGATCCTTACAAAGGAGATGCATGTGCAAAGGTACAAAGGAAGGAGACCAGAACATTCCAAGGATCTGAGAAATAGTCGTTGTAGTTAGAATCCAGAGAGGGAGCTTTTTGTGCAATGAGCAGTTGGGGATCAGACCACAGGGTATCATGATATTCATGTTAAAGAGTTAGTTCTTTAAGGCAAAGGGAAACCACTGAAGTGTTTTAAGTAACAGAATAATAAGATTCACATTTCAAAAAATGACATTAGATGTTTGCGTAGAACAATTACATGGAAGGCAGTCAAAGCAGTCCAGGTGGGCATTGGAAAACCACTTAGCAGCCTCTTGAAGAAACTCAAGTGGGAATAATGGTGGCTTGGATTCTGGTAGATGCAGAGGAAATGGAAGGAAGTAGAATGCAAAGAATTAATTACTGAGAAGTAAGGATATGTCCAGTGAATGTGTTAGTGTTTATACTGTCCATTTGAGGTCCTTCATGGACAGGAAATATGGCTTCCAACTTAATATTCCCAATAATTACATTTAGGAGTTTAATAACTGTGTCTGATCATAAAATCATGGGCTTGTAAAGATGCTGAAAAGTTATTCTACTCTGTTGCCTTTCATTAGGATTGGAAAATACAGTTTCTACTAACAGTACTTTTATTCCTCTAGATAAGGGGGTTTTGTATTGGTTTTGGACTCCCTCTCATTAAAATGCCTTACAATCTAATCAGCCATGGGAAAACTCACTGGTATTTTCATTTCTTCCCCTATAATTTGTTTTTGGGGTTTTGGATGCTCTTCATGGCCCACCTGGATTGTTTGAAATAGCTTCTGCATCAGCTTTTTTGCAGCATTAGAGTGGTTTAATAAAATAAAAGTTTTTTAAATTGTATAACAAGAAGTCTAGCGGTCACATGATTGCTGGTTTGTTATTTTTGTGTGTCTTTGTATAAATACCCCAGTCAGATCAGTTTTTGGGGATGTCCAAGTTAAGGTTTCTATTATTCTCTTGACCTTTTTCATATAAGCAACAGTATAGCTGCCATTACATCTCATTCCTGGCAAAAAGGTTAAAAGAAGTATTGGAAAGAAAAGACAGTGGCAGCTATGTCAGGAGAGCTAAGGATTTTCCAGATATCTTAAGAGAACTCTTCTTTTGTCTCATTGACCAGGATTTACCACATGATTTCTCCTACATAAAAGGGAGTCTTGGAAGATATATTTTTTAGCTCACCATCCTTCGCCATTAAGGAAGGCTAAAGAAAAGGAGATTGGAATGGTTGCTAAGACATTCAAATTATAGTATCTACCACAATTTCCTAAGTAGTAGTTTTTTTTTTTTTGATTCTTTGTCCTCTTAACTTTCCTATCCATCTACATTTTTCAATACAATGCCAAATTAATCAAATTAATCTTCATTAAGCATCACTTTGGTCATAGTTTCCCATTTGCCACAGGGGGGAAAAAAAAGCGTGCTTCTGAATTTGGCATTCAAGGATCTTCACAGCTTGGTCCAAACTACTTCTTAACTTTTTTCCCCAACTAGTCTCACTTATAAATGCCCTACTCCAAGCAATATCTGATATGTTACTATCTCATGTCCAGTGTTTTCCTAATTTAATTGGGTTTTACATAATCTTTACCTTATGCAGAATTCCCTCTTCTCTCCTTTTATACATATACAAATTTAATATACAAGTTCCATTTTAAATTCTGTAAGACCTTCTCTTCCTCTGTCATCAATAATTGTCACTGCCTTTTAATTCTTGCATGTATTTACTTATTTGCCTTGTGTTTACACCTGGGTTTTATTAACTATTTTATGCAATCTACCAATTAGATTGCAATTCTGTGAGGGCAGGGTCTGTGCCTTTTGCCTTTTCTTAGAGTCTCATATTTATACTATATCATACCGTATATTATATTTTAAATTATATTATACTAGTAGAACACATATATGTGAGTTGATAGACCATGTTGAAACAATTTCAGACAGGAAAAATTTTTTTTATTTTAAAATGTTTTTAGTTTACCTCTACTGTCAAGAAATCTCTTTAGGCTTGACCAATTTTCTTCTTATGTGCCCTCAGAACAAGATTAGGAGCTATACTATACTAGGTTGTTTTAATATTAATTACTACTACAAATATTTTCCCTTCCAAGATCTGACCAACTGCATACGAGATCCACATTTCATAATTATATTGAATTTTCTTCCTCATATAGTCTTGTTTACTTAATCATTTGCACATTTGATAACAATATTGACTTATTACATATAAAAACTTCACAAAACAGAATTCACCTCATGACCTTTTCTTATTGTCATTTCATGGCTCATATGGTATAAACTGATATAATTACATTGGAAAATAGCAGAGACAAATCATATGATCTTATAATGTATACATTGATCTGGGAGTTACAAATACACTTTAAAATTTATTTATGTTTTTGGGAATATCTCCCAAGGACTCCATTATGATGAATTAAAAATATTTCAGTATAAATGTTTACAGTGTTTCTGATTAATAAGAGCATTTACAACTGGAAATTTTCAGACTAAACAAATTTAATCAGGCTAGGGAGGCAAGCAGATGAAGAAAAGAGTTCCTTGCATATTCATTTTCCACTTGCCAGCTTCATTTCAAATATAACAACTGCTTTCTGGATCAGTTGTAGGTAACTGGAAATAAATGAAAAGAGGATATTTTTGTAACATTGCAATGTAGTAAATTTCATTATGAACCAGCACAGTGGGAGTGGTATCAAACATACCTAATTTATGAAAGAAGTTATCTTGAAAGAGGCATTTTCTAAAATAATTTGCTTAACACTGATAGGTTAACCTCTACTCACCAAACAAAACATTTTGATCTTATGTTGAAAATATGGCATTTTCAGTCTAAATACTTGTAATGAAGTCAATACAAATAATCTTTCTGTTTTTTATATTTTAATAGAAATGGCAATTAGCTTGTTTCATTGGTATACCAATTTCTGTGGCTTATATAAAGGCTGCAAGATGTAGCTCATAAAATAACTAGGTGTGAATTTTGTTTCTATCACTTGTTAGTGTGGGCTAATAAATCTCTCTGAATTTTAAAATTACTTATTTATAATGACAGCATGTCTATGGACATTAAACATAAAAATATCTATTTATAAATAGAGTAGTAATATAATAATTTATGCCTAAAAAATGTTAGAACCCTTTTCTCTAGCAACTCATGTTTCAATCCATTAAATAATTTTCTAATTGTCATCTCCAAGACTCACATGGCCCAGTTTTAGCATCACTTTAAAAAGTAGATTAAAAAGGTAGTCACAATATGGTAACAATTTAATTTGTATCTCAGATAATCTATATTTTAATCAAACCAATGTCTCACAAGAATACTTCTAAAAATCATCCTTTTTTCTTCTCCTTGTTTGTTTACAGCATGAGGGTTCCGCTAAGTCTCTTATTTTCAGAATCTTTCTGAATTTTTCAATAAAGTTTTGTAAGTTTTGTAATCACTGACATAATCCAGTTCTAGAACACTCCCATAACCAAAAAATTCTCTTGTGCCCATTTGCAGTTACTCCACGTTCCCAGCTCCAGGAAAGGACTGCTCTGGTTTCCTTCTCCATAGTTTTGTCTTCTCTAGATACTTCATGTAAATAAAGTCATACAGTATTAAGTCTTTTGTATTTGGCTTTTTTCACTTAGTCTAATGCTTTTGAGTTCTATTCATGTTGTAGCATGTACTGATACTTTCTTTCAGTTACTGAATTGTATATCCATTGCCTAGATATACTTTTTTTAATTTATCCATTCACCAGTTGATGGACATGTGGATTATTTCCAGTTGTTGCTATTGTGAATAATGCTGATATGAATATTCATGTGAAAATTTTCGTTTGTCTTGGGCACATAACTAGGAGTAAAATTTCTGGGTCATATTAGTCACATTTAACTTTCTAAGAAACTGCCAAACTATTTTCCAAAGTGGCTGTACCATTTATCTTCCAACCAATAACACTTAAGGTTCTGGTTTCTCTGTATCTTTACCAATACTTTGTATTATTGGTCATTTTTTTTTAATATTTTATTTATTTATTTATTTATTTGACAGAGATAGAGACAGCCAGTGAGAGAGGGAACACAAGCAGGGGGAGTGGGAGAGGAAGAAGCAGGCTCATAGCGGAGGAGCCTGATGTGGGACTCGATCCCAGAACGCTGGGATCACGCCCTGAGCCAGAGGCAGACGCTTAACGACTGCACCACTCAGGCGCCCCTATTGGTCATTTTTAATTTGGCCATTCTAGTGGATGTTTTGTGGTGTCTTGTGATTTTATTTGCATTTTATTCATTTATTTGCATTTTAAAAAAGTTTTTATTTAAGTTCCAGTTAACGTACAGTGCGATATTAGTTGCAGGTGTACAACATAGTGATTTGACACTTCCATATAATACTGAGTGCTCATCACAAGTGCACTCCTTAGTCCCCATAACTTATTTCAGTCATCCCCCCACCCACCTCCTTTCTGGTAAGTGTCAGTTCTCTATAGTTAAGAGTCTGTTTCTTGGCGGGGAGGAGTTAAGATGACAGAGAAATAGGGGACCCTGGGCTTCCCTCATCCTTCAGACACAGCTGTATTGAGGTCACATCACTTGGAACACCCCGGAAATTAATCTTAGGATGGGAAGAAGGATCTACTTCTTGGAACAGGTTGGAGGAGGACAGCATGGCAGGGGTAAGATGCATGGAAGTGAATTGGGGGAGAGAAAAACTGCTGTGCTGCAGAGATAAGGGAACCCTTTTGTGAAGAGAGAAAAGGGAGAGAAAGGGAGAGAGGCTGAGAAAGTAAGGCATCAGGTTCACATAAGAAGAAAACCTCTTAGACCACAGACTGGGGAGACAGGGGAACTGAGTATTGCAGGGTTTGCAAACAGTGAGTGTAGCTCAACTCTGAGGTTTTGGAAGTGTGCAAAAGCAGAGCAGTAGAATGAGCTCCTGGGGAGGAGGAGGGCTCTGGCTGGGGAGCATGCACAAAGTGGTATAGGGATCTCCTGGGTGCTACTGGGAGAGATTGTTCCCCTTCCTGGAGTACATTTGGAAGAAGGATTATTACCCCTCCAAGGACAAAAGACCCTCTAGGCACCAGCAAACAGCCTTAAGTTGACAGGGGACAAAGGCACATACAGAGGGTGGATAAACTGTTCACTCCTTTTCATGGTGCCACACCACAGATTCCATGTACCACACAGGTTGGGGGACTGTTTCTCTGGAGAAAAGGGCACTAGTCAGAGCCCAGAGAGGCTCTAACCTGGAGGAGGGAGCAGATTCTAGCTGTGCCAGGCCTTTTAAGATTTGGAGTTTTAAATCCCAGTTGTGTCAAAGATAAAACACAGGAAAGCTGTGGCCCTGGGCTGCTGAAGGCCCTCACTTTGCTGTGAAGACTTCCTGAACAGCAGAGGTGTGATATCCCCTGTCTTGGGAAGAGAGAGTGGGATGGCACCATCCTACCCTCACTGCCAACAAGGTCAGACTTCAGAGAGCAACACAGAGACCCTCAGTGGAGCTGGGAGCCCCTTACATCAAATCCCACCACCCTGTGCTTGGCAAGTGCTTTTTCACCTGGACAGGATTGACTCTGAGCCAGAAGAGCAATACAGGGAGCACACCACATGCACCAAGTTTACTTGGTGCTTCATACAGTGCTTCAAAGCAGCACCTTCTGTAGAAATAGGACCAGACTATATTTTCTTTTCTTTTCTTTCTTTACTTTCTCTCTTTCTTTTTTTTTTTTTTTCTCTTTGGCATCAGGCTGACAGTTTTTTGTATGTTTGTTAGCTTGTTTTATCATTTCCTATTCTCTCTCTCTCTCTTTTTTTTTTTGATCAGGCTTCATTTTTTTGTTTTGCTTTATTTTTATCCTTTCTTTTTCTTCAGAACCAGGATTATGGTTTTTTTTTTTTAATCATCTATTTGTGTTTTTTAGCTCCTTCTCTCTCTCTTTCTTTCTTTTTTCTTTTCTTTCTTTCTTTTCTTTTTTCTTTTTTTTTTTAAAGCAGCCTTCTTTCTTTCTTTTCTTTTTTCTTTTCTTTCTCCAGGATTTTTCAACAAACAAACCAAAGCACACCTAGATAAAGATCCAGACACTCCCCACCAAAAGCAAAGAGGAACTCTGCACAAGACTGACCAGTGGGAAAGAGTGGCCAGAACACAACAGCAAAGTGCACATAGCATACACCAGAAACACTTCCTGAAGTGCCAGGCCCTGGACAGTGGATGAACTCTTTTTTAATATAGCATTACTCTGAGGTGCAGGAAATATAACAAGCTCATATAACACACAAAAGATACACACTTAGCCAAAATGACAAGATGGAGGAATTCTCCCCAAAAGAAAGATCAGGAAGTTATCACAGCCAGGGACTTGATCAAAACAGATATAAGAAACATATCTGAAAAAGAACTTAGATCAAAAGTCATAAGACTACGAGCTGTATTTGAAAAAAAAGCATAGATGACACCAAAGAAACCCTTGCTGCAGAGAGAAAAGACCTAAAAACTAGTCAGACTGAAATAAAAAATGATGTAACTGAGATTAAAAAACTGTGTATAACCACAATGAGTATTGAAGAAGCAGAGGAGAGAATAAGTGATATAGAAGTCAAAATTATGGAAAATAGTGAACCTGAGAAGATAAAACAAAAACAAAAACTATTAGATCATGAAGGTAGACTTAGGGAGCCCAACAATTCCATAAAGTGAAATAATGTCTATATCTTAGGAGTCCCAGAAGAAGAAGAGGAGGAAAAAGGGGAAGGAGATTTATTAGAACAAATTATAGCTGAGAACTTCCCTAATCTGGGGAAGGAAACAGGCAGGCAAGTCCAAGAGGTACAGAGAACTCCCCTCAAAATCAACAAAAACAGGTCAACACCAGGACATAGCATAGTGAAGCTAAAAAAAAAAAAAAAAAAAAAAAAAAAAAAAAAAAAAAAAAAAAAAAGGGTAAAGAGAGAATTCTGAAAGCCGCTCAGGAAAAAAGGTCCTTAACCTACAAGGGTAGACACATAAGGCTGGCAGCAGACATGTCCACAGAGACCTGGCAGGCCAGAAAGGAACGGCATGATAAATTCAACGTTCTAAATGGGAAAAATATGCAGGCAAGAATACTTTATCCAGCAAGGCTGTCATGACTCTTTGAGCAGGAAAGAGAAACCAAAAGTAACAAAGACTTGAAAGGAACAGAGACAATCTACAGGAACAGTGACATTACAGATAATACAATGGCAGTAAATCCATATCTTTCAATAATTACTCTGAATGTAAGTGGAGTAAATGCTCCAATCAAAACATATAGGATATCAGAATAGATTTTAAAAAAGACCCATTGATATGTTGCTTATAAGAGACTAATTTTAGATCCAAAGTCACCTTCAGATTGAAAGTGAGGGGGTAGAGAACTATTTGTCATATTAATGGACATCAAAAGAAAACTGGAGTAGCCATCCTTCTATCAAACTGCGATTTAAACCAAACACTGTAATAAGAGATGAAGAAGGACACTATGTTGTAATAAAGGGGTCTATCCAACAGGAAGATATAACAGTTGTAAATATTTATGCCCCTAATTTGGGAGCAGCCAAATATATAAATCAATTAATAATAAACTTAAACTCATTGATAATAATATATTAATAGTAGGGGACATTAACACCCCAATCACAACAATGGACCTATCATCTAAGCAGAAGATCAACAAGGAAACAAGGGCTTTAAATGACTCACTGGACCAGATGGACTTCACAGATATATTCAAAGCATTTTATCCAAGGCAGCAGAGCACACTCTCTTTCTGAGTGCACATGGAACATTCTCCAGAATAGATCACATACTGGGTCACAAATCAGGCCTCAACCAGTGCAAAAAGATTGAGATCATACCATGCATATTTTCAGACCACAAGGCTATGAAACGTGAAGTCAACACAAGAAAAAATTTGGAAGGATCACAAATAAATGGAGGTTAAAGAATATCCTATTAAAGAATGAATGGGTCAACCAGGAAATTAAAGAAGAATTTAAAAATATACATGGGAGCAAATGAAAATGAAAACATGACAATCCAAAACCTTTGGGATGCAACAACAGTGGCCCTAAGAGGGAAATATATAGCAATACAGGCCTTCCTCAAGAAGCAAGAAAAGTCTCAAATACACAACCTAACCTTACACTTAAAGAAGCTGAAAAAAAAAAAAAATGAAAACAAACACCAAATAAAGCCTGAATCCAGCAGAGGAAGGGAAATAAAAATTAGAGCAGAAACCGGTGATATAGAAATCAAAGAAACAGTAAAACAGATCAATTAAAGTAGGAGCTAGTTCTTTGAGAGAAATAACAAAACTGATAACCCCCTAGCCAGACTTATCAAAAAAGAAGAGAAAGGACTCAAATAAATAAAATCTTGAATGATCACAACCATCACTGCAGAAATATAAACAATTATAAGAGAATATTACAAGCAATTATATGCAAACAAATTAGACAATCTAGAAGAAATGGATAAATCTCTAGAAATATATAAACTGCCAAAACTGAAGCAGGAAAAAATAGAAAACCTGAACACATCCATAACCAGCAAAGAAAAGGAATCAGTAATCAAAAACCTGCCAACAAACAAGAGTACAGGTTCAGATGGTTTCCCAGGGGAATTCTACTGAACATTTAAAGAAGAATTAATACCTATTCTCACACTGTTCCAAAATAAAGAAATGGAAGGAAAACTTCCAAACTCATTCTATGAAGCCAATATTACCTTGATTCCAAAACCAGACAAAGACCCCACTGAAAAGGAGAATTACAAAGCAATATCACTGATGAACATGGATGTAAAAATTCTCAACAAGATACTAGCTAATTAGATCCAATAGTACATTAAAAGGATTATTCCCCATGACCAAGTGGGATTTATTCCTGGGCTGCAAGGGTGGTTCAGCATCCGCAAATCAATCAACCTGATACACCACATTAATAAAAGAAAGGATAAGAACCATGTGATTCTGTCAATAGATGCAGAAAGAGCATTTGATAAAATACAGCATCCTTTCTTGAAAAAAAAAAAACCCTCAAGAAAATAGAGATAAAAGGAACATATCTCAACATCATAAAGACTATATATGAAAGACCCACAGCTAATATTCTCAGTGGAGGTAAAGTGAGAACTTTTCTCCTAAGGTCAAGAACACGACAGGGATGTCCACTCTCACAGGTGTTGTTCAACATAGTATTGGAAATCCTAGTCACAGCAATCATACAACAAAAAGAAATCAAAGGCACCCAGATATGTAAGGAAGATGCCAAGCTTTCACTCTTTGAAGACAACATGATACCCTATGTAGAAAACCTGAAAGACTCCATCAAAAAGTTGCCAGTACTGATGAAGGAATTCAGCAAAGTTGCAGGATATAAAATCAATGCACAGAAGTCTGTTGAGTTTCTATACACCATATGACCATCTGGATGTCTTCTTTGGAGAAATGTCTGTTCTGTCTTCTGCTTATTTTTAAATTGGATTATTTATTTTTTGGGTGTTGAGTTTTAAGTTCTTTATATATTTTAGATACTAAACCTTTATCATATATGCCATCTGCAAATATCTTCTCCCATTCCACAGGTTGCCTTTTAGTTTTATTGATTGTTTCCTTCTCTCTGCAGAAGCTGTTTATCTTGATGAAGTTCCAATAGTTTATTTTTGCTTTTGTTTCCTTTCCCTCAGGAGACATACATAAAAAATATTGTTATATGTCAGAAAAATTACTGCCTCTGCTCTCTTCAAGTATTTTTATGGTTTTAGGTCTCTTAGCCATTTTGAATTTATTTTTGTGTGTGGTATAAGTGGTCCAATTTCATTCTTTTGTATGAGGCTGTCCAGTTTTCCCAAAACCATTTGTTGAAGAGACCAACTTTTTCCCATTGGATATTCTTTCCTGCTTTGTCAAAAATTAACTGACCATATAGTTGTAGGTTTGCATTTTTTTAAAGATCAATGATACTAAGCATCTTTTCATGTAAATCATTCCCTATGTCTATCAATCTGTGTGTTCATTGGGTAGTACATTCAAAGTTTGGCTAATTCTCACCTCTCTGTCACTAAAGCTTTTTTTGGGACTTCTGTTGATAAAACCACTATTCTCATCAATGGATCTGGGAGCGAAGGTATGAGTATTCAGGCAAAAGGATCAGAGATTTCTGCTGTTTTTATCCAGAGTTCTAGCAGTTTCTCTAGAATGAACAGTTTACAATTTCTTCCTTTTCTTTTATCAATTTCCAGAGTCAGATTGGCTATTTTGTCAGTTTTTCCAATTTCATAATTGTTGCTTTTTGCGGAGAGTGGAGGAAATGGGAATTTGCCACCTTTTTAACACCACCATAGCCAGAAGCTTTGTCTCTGGTAAGCACTGCTTCCAGGGCACCTTGGTGGCTCAGTCAGTTAAGCGTCAGACTCTTGATCTCAGCTCAGGTGATGATCTCAGGGTCGTGAGCCCTGCATTGGGCTCCATGCTACAGTTTACACAGGTCTGCAGCAGTAGGCACTCTGTCCCCTTCTATCTTTACATTTATCAGCCTTTCTTCTTATTGATGGTTCAGTGTTTCACATGCCTCTTGGAATTAGAAGAGTTGGAGATGACATCTATGACTTTAACTCCTTATTACATTTTAGGATTTCAATGAAAGAAATTGAAAATGGAATGATTTTATTCTCCCACTTTTATTTAGAAGTCCCATCTCTCTACCTCATTCCTTTTTTTACAGCATCATTTTATTATAGTGTAAGGTATAGTGTAATTTATTATTACCTTATTGGTGAGTAATAATGTTGCTCCTAGCCTTTCTAACAAAAAAATGGAAGCAAACATACTATTTAGCTTTATAGCACATATAGCTTTGCACACATTTGTTAATATATTAGAATAAATTATGAGAAATAGAATTGGTCAGTAAAAAGTATATATTTTACATTTTACAAATTATTGTCAAATTGTTTTCCAGAGAAATTGTTCCAATTCATACTCAGATCACAAAGTTCTAGAGTCTCAGGAAAGGTTTATTTGTTTCAACTAAGTCCTTAGGGCTCTTGAAATTGAGGGTTGGAAGAAGCTTCACAGGGAGATTTAGGGCCTCTTCCTTATGTTAACATGAATTTGCTGGAGTCATTATAGAAAAATAAAAGACATGGCAATTTTTGTATCCAAACTTGATTTTACTGGCTACAAAAGCAGGGGAATGACATACAATGATTTATATATTTATTTTGTTTTTTTTATTTTACATTTTTTACTCAAGTATGATAGTGATTTATATTTTTAAAAGAACACTAATGTTTGCTCTGTGGAAATGTGAGTAGTGTAAGAAATAGATAAAGGTGGCTAGACTAACATGGTAGTGATGGAGATGCTGGGAAGACAATATGAGGTATTTTACTGGTTATTTATTTTTGCTGATACTGACTGAGTGCTTTATTTTTATCTTACTCAATCCATGTAACCCTGTGGAATATCCTCAATTTTCAAATGAGCAAACTGAGTATCAAAGAAACTGCAGAACTTTCCCAAAACCATTGTATAAAAGCTTGAGCTGAATTTTGACCTCCAATCAGTCCACCTATAAATTTAGTTCTATTTTGTGTTTATTTTAGAACATCAAAGCTCATTATTTAAAACAAAACAGAACAAACAAAAAACCTGTTTCGTGGAGGAGGGAGATGTAAACAACAATCATCCATGACAATCCAGTATAAACATCAAATCATTTCAGTGTATATTTCGATATAATCTTCTGTTTGTTTTTTTCCCCGTGTAAAAAAATATCTTTTCTCCCATATCAGTTTTATAACCTTAGTTTTTACCTACAATTTAAATATAAGCAGTTTCCTATGTCATTAAAAATTTAAAGCATTCAACAAATGAATATATAGTATATATTATAACATATATTGTGTTTATATATACATATATGTGTGTGTGTGTATATATATATATATTTAAGGAAATAACATGAAAAAAATCCTTGTAATGAAGGAAAAACTAAATCCATGTGTCAAAAAGCAAAATTAAAGTCCAAGATATGTTGATTCAGAAAAATTATTAATATTATTGATATATTGTATGTACATTATTGAAATTCAAGTGAAAGCAAAGGACTTTCCAAGAAAAAAATCTAGGCCCCGATAAAGAAGAAAAATGTCCAGTTGCCCTTCAATTTTTAAACAAAAATATTCAGTGACATAGACAATTGGACTATGTTTGGATGAAAATATACTTCACAACACAAAATTATTTTAAGCCAAATTATCATTCAAGTTCAGAAACAACTGATACACATTCTCAATCATTAATGACCTCATGTAGTACTGTACTCATGACTACTTTTCGAAGGAAATTCTGATGAGAAATGAATTTAAATAAAAGACTAAGTTATGAAGCCTTAGAAAAAGGAGTGGTGGTGAACAGTAAATTTACTTAGGTCTAAAAAAACTGTGGGAAAAATGTTTATAAAATAGAATATAAATGCAATAAACTTTGGCAATCATGAAGCTAATAAAAATCAAAGAATAGAGAAAATTTTTTATGGCAGTGTGAGCATCTCCGTTATCTAATAATTCATAAAAGAAAGTCCATATATCCACATTTGTAATATATAATATGAAAGCATGAGTTTGTTCTCAATTTTTTTTTTTTTTAGATTTTATTTATTCATTTATTTGAGAGAGAGACAGAGACAGAGCACACACTGAAGCAGGGAGAAGGGCAGAGGAAGAGAGAGAGAGAATCTCAAGCAGACTCCATGTTGAGTGTGGAGCCTGACACAGGGCTCAGTCTCATGACCCTGAGATCATGACCTTAGCCAAAATCAAGAGTCAGATGCTTAAACAACTGAGCCCCTCTAGGCACCCTTGTTTTCTTAATTTTTATAATATCTCTTCTAAATAGGGTTTTATTTTTAGAAGATATGATGTCTTATGGAATTTAGCCTTTACTTCAATTTCACTTCAAAATCTTTCTTTCTTCTCCACTCAAGTAAAATCATATTGTCTTAATTTTAAAATAACTTACTTGATATAATCGATTATTTATAAAATTATTTCTGTCTTTCTATCTATATATCTATATCTATATCTATATCTATATCTATATATCTATATCTATATCTATATCTATCTATCTATCTATCTACACATACCTCTTTGGAATATTAACAGTTTTGTGTGGTGTGTGAGTGGTTTAGTTTGCATGATTTAAAAAACACGTTTCTTTGGAATTCTCTCTATATTGACTTTTTATAGCGAGCTGTATTATTTTCCAAAAATACTAGTTTTTTAAAACACATATTAAAGAAAAAAAGGAAGCAGAATTTTTAATTAGTATAGTCAGCTTTGAAAGAATGAGCCATATTTTATTTAACCACTAGGCTATACTGTATACCATTTATGTTATTTCCATGTTTCATGTTTGTTTATTCACTCAAGAATTACTTTAAGAGAACCTGGTTGGCTTAGTTGGTTAAGTGTCAAACTCTGGTTTCAGGTCAGGTCATGATGTCAGGGTAGAGGAATCGAGCTGGGCATTGGGCTCCATGCTCAGCAGAGAGTCTGCCTGAGATTGTCTCCCTCTACCCTTCCCCTGACTCATGCGGGCACACACTCTCTTTGAAGTTGACCACAAGATAGAGATTGGAGACAGTTTTAATCCAAGCATTTCTCATTCTTTGGCTAGCCAGTGAACATTCTTCTGGTAAGTGACAAAAAGATAAAAGCAAGACAGCAAGCAGAAACACATGATGCTCCTTGAAGCAGGCATGGCCCACTTTCCATTAGTTAAACAATTAACATGACCAATCCCAACATCAGTAGAGCAGAGAAATGTACTGTGCATCTGCAAAGGACAGGGTAATAAGTATTTGCTGAAAAATAATCCAGTCTATGACCATCGTTAGTCAAATATTCAAACCAATTGAATATGTAACTATAGATCAGCTCTATGTTTGTATTACCTCTTCCGAGGTTAAGGGTAAGTTTTCTGGAACTGACCTACGGCTGACAATAAATCAGATTTCATTAGACAAATAGGGGGAATGAAAGGGTGTTCAGCCCAATGATACAATATCCAAAAAGATTCATTTATAAAGGGAGCATAATATGAAGGGACAAGCTTTGTGGCTACAGCGTGGTGAGAGAAAGTGACAAAATTATTTCAACTCAACTGTCTGAGAAAGTTATTAAACCTCAGAAAGCCGATTTGCCAAGTAACAATTTGTCAAAAGGTACTTTACTTAAAATCAGTATTTACCTAGTAATCAAGTCACCATTTTTAAAATTTCAAGCAGGGTTTATAGCAATTTATGTTACATGATGTTTACCATAAACCTTGAGGAAGTTTTTAATATTTTATTTTTACTTTTATTATTAATGTATTATTACTGTTTTCTTGAGGCTGGCCAAAGTTTAATACATTCATTTTGTTTTCTAAGTTTTGAGCCTTTGACATTAGAAAATAAAAATACCTTATGTATTTCTAATTTTGGCATCTACATATCTTGAGTATCAAAGATTTTATCCTTAAGTCATAGAGTTTTTTTCTTCTAATAAACATGCAGTGCAGTCTTTTCTTAAGCATATTTTAGTTCATATATATCTCTACTTACTTGATTAAATGAATATTCTATGTTTATTTTGAAAATGTAATGTATGCTAAGTGTCTGAAATATGAAATACACTCAATATATTTAATCGAGGCTGCACTGAGAATCCATGGTGAATCAATGTTGGGGAAAGTAAAAGTGAATTAAAACACAGCTAAACCTTTGGGGAAAAAAAAGTCTTAAAAGACCATTAACTTCATTCTGTGAAGACAAATTCATAAAACTTTACTTATAAATAATAGAAGCACATTTTTAAATTTGGGGCAGTGTGTATGCACATGTATCTGTATGTGCACGTTAAGTGAATCTTTGGTAACTCTTTCCAGTTTCACTACTTAAAATATCCATTTTCCGTTTCATACAACATTCAAACCTATCATCTCTTGTTTGCATATTATGAACTGGGTGATTGCCAATATGTAACAGATACTAATTTACCTTTGCTTTCTAAATGGGTCCCAAAACTGACTTTGCTTTCAAATTTGATTTAGGTTCATTAGAGCTCCTTATTCATTTATTGTTCCACTGTTAGCATTCAGATATGCAGAATCACCAGTATACTTCAAAATATCCTTTCAAAATAAAACCACTAACCAATGATCCAATAGACCTAAATAACAACAACAAAAAAAAAGCAATCCTAATTTATATATATATTTTTCATTTTTCTCCTTTCTCAACCAGTCTTAGTCATTCCTTTTGGAAGTATTTACTTGTGGTAGAATCCACTGCCTCTACTTTTGCTGATGGCAAGAACCAGGGAACCCCAGGTAAAGATACACAATTCTTCTACAATAAGACATGACTCCCATGATCCATGAGGTAGTATGTAGTCTTTAGGTCAGATCTAGTTATATATTTTTTCTCCTTGGCATTTTTTTTTTTTTTTGAACCTATCGCTTTTCAATACTGATTCCTCTATGTGGCCTCTTGCTATATACCAGGGATAAGTAGGCCTTTTTTTTTTTTTTTTTTTTGGCTGTTTCTTGGAATCTTGCTTACATGGTTTACACAGGAAGTATATTTCCTGCTCAGCAATTGTATCCTTCTGTCCTTTTTTAAACCTCTTGTCTGTTTCAGACAGGATTACTAGCCAGCCCATGATGTTCTATTTCTTTAAACATAAGGCAAACGTTATTGGCTACTTTTCTACATCATGACACTCTTCCTCCTACTCACGATCTCCACTTCCAAAAAAGTAAATTTATGTGTTTTTGTCACCATATGTTATTATAAAATTGCTGACTGTATTTCCTACACTGTATTTATAATTGCTGTGATTTATTTATATTTTTTACAACTGGAAGTTTGTACCTCTTAATCCCCTTTTTATTTGTTAGCTATACTTTAATACATTTTTTTAATTTACATGTTTTTATTATTACAAGTAGGAAGATATAGAATATTTGACAGGTTATTGTGTACTCACATCTTTTTACATACATATTTTTAAAATTAGTTGTATTATTATTATTATTAGCCTGAGATCATGACATCTCTTAAACATTTAAAACTGTAGGTATTTTGCAAATATATTCTGTCTTTCTGAGTGCTCCCTGGCAGCAGAATTTTAGCATCATTACTTATTAACAATCTTTACTCAGGCAGAACAACTTAATGTTGAGATTTTTCTACTAGATCTTCCTGTCTCCTTAAGCCCAGATATGTATCCATGCACATACATATATTACATATATAATTTTTAAGTCTCTGGTATTTATATCAATCAACATAGTTGATAAAGTAATGCATTTGTTAAGAAATCCTTACTCCCCTTTTAAAGTGCAGACTCTACTTTTCGTGTACCGGTCCCCCTCGCCCCCATAGAAATGATTTGATAAAGTAGAGAGTTTCTAGTGTTTGGCCTGCCGTTCGTTTCACTCCCACACAGAAATTTTCTTTCAAAATCTGTTTGAAATGTGCTTTGTTTCCTTTCTGTTTACATTTATTGATTGTGCTACAATGTTTTCTGAAGACCAAGAGTGGTTAACACAGCTCAGTCATTTTTTTTCTTTTCCAGTAGTTATAATTATTGTTTCTTCAATTAAATCTCCACAAGCTATAAATTATTCAGTTCCTTACAGCTATTGGATTTGTGTTTCTTGCCTAACGAGAACTCATATTTCTGAATCACAGAGCATGCTGTATTTTCTCTGCATGACCCTTCATTCACTATATTTTAATTTACAAAGCCAATATAAAAATATGAAGAAATCTATAATCCTAACATAATATTTTATATAGAATTTTTTATACAGAAAATAAGGATTTGTAATTTTTTATCTTTGTTTTCATTTTTTTACTGTAATTTTACTCAGGGGATCTGCTGGTATCAAAGCCCCAAATGAAATCCTTTTACTCACATTTCAAATTTCCTATAGATTTTTAATAACTTATAACTTTCATAAAACACTTTGCTTATTTCTCACATCTCACTCCCTGTGCTAAGTTCATGATCCCTTTGGTCATGTGTATGTATTCAGTTTTTCATTAGAATTTATAAGACAGGATAAATTGCAGAGCCAATATTTTTTTTAGTTATAGATACCTTTAACATAAGGCTTTATCAGTTTTATGAGTCCTTTTTCAAGTTTAGTTTCATTTGATTGTTAAATTTCTCCATATGAATTCTTCTTAAATTATATTGTTCTTTAAGTTGATTGTAATAATCCATTTCATTTTCTATGTTATTTGAAAGTAAATCATATTTGAATCTGTATTTTCAAATAAAGATTATATTATCTTTTAACTGTTTTTTAGACTGAATGTTGACATGTGTAATTTTTTCCATAAGGTTATTTAGGCTCATTAAATAATCATCCTCTCTTATTAAGATATTTTTCTTTTCAATTGTCATAGGCCTAGCTAAAATCACACAATCTTTTTCCTCATTATTAAAAATGGATATCATTTTAGCCATTATAAATCTTCTTTGGTATTCTGCTAGCTAGCTGCAAGTTTAGTTAGACTACTTTTTATTTATGTCAGTGATTTTTAAAAATATATACCACAGGAAATTCCTCTTGCATATTAAAATCTTAATCAGTTAAGTAAACACTCATTGGTATTTTTTCTTTTTTTTTTTTTTTAATTATTTTTTTAAGTAATCTCTACACTCAATGTGCAGCTCGAACTTACAACCCCGAGATCAAGAGTCACTGGCTCTACCAACTGAGCCAACCAGGCACCCCTCACTGATATTTTTTTCTAATACTGAAAGTTACTTTTCAATTTTGGAAGATATTTCATTGTCTCCTGGTTTGCATTGTTCGTAATTATGAATCTGCTGTCAGTCTGTCATTTCTTTTCTTTCTGAAAGGATGTTTAAAGTTCCATTCCTTAATTTTGTGTTTTGCAATTTTGCTACCAGGTATTTAGGGGTGTGTGTGTGTGTGTGTGTGTGTGTGTGTGTGTGAAATTAAATTAAATTAAATACAAGGTTTTGTACTACCTGCATAATAGGATTTATGTATTTAATCAATTTTAGGAATTTCTTAGCTAATGTATTTTCAAATATTGCAACAAATCCAATAACCCTATACTGTTTGCTTACACTTAATTTGAGTGCACATGGTAGATCTTTTTATTCTATCCTTTTTTTTAAATCTCCTAAATCCCCTCTTTTACTCTTTTTATAGTTTTGCAACTTTGTGCTGCATTCTGGGCAATTTTATATCTATTTTGTAACTCACTAATTTTCTTTTCAGTAATATCTAATGATATTTAATTATCCACTGAGATTATTTTTAATTAATTTTTAATTATTATACTTTATTTTTAGTGAAATTTTAGGTTTACAGAAAAACTGGGTAGAAAGTAAAGAGAATTCCCATATACTTCCTCTCATCCTGCCCACAGTTTCTCCTATTATTAGCATCTTACATGTCTGTAGTCCTTTTATTAGAGATGATGGACCAATATTGGATACGATATTATTAATGGTATATGGATTTGTGCTGTTATATGGACTTTTACAAATGATTAATTTCATTACTGACTGTTACAGTACATATACATTTATTTCCATACTTTAAAAATCCCATTTTCTCCATTTTATTATTCCTCTCTACTCCTCTGTCCTTTGCCCCTACAAAAGCCCTGCCAAATCCTTGACAATCACTGATCTTTTGAAGGTCTCTAGTTTTGCTTTATCTAGAATGTCATATGGTTAGAATCACAGAAGGTATAGTCTTTTCAGGTAGGCTGAGTACACATCTAAGCTTTCTCCTTGTCTCTTCATGGCTTCTTAGCTCATTTCTTTTTATCATTAAATAATTAATATTCCATTGTATGGATATTCTATAGTTTATCTATTTACCAATTAAAGAATATGTTGGTTGCTTCCAAGTTTTCACAATTACAACTAAAGCTTCTATAAACATTTGTGCACAGGTTTTTGTGTAAACATAAGTTTTCAACTCATTTTGATAAATACCAAGGAACATGATTGTTGGATTGAATGGCAAGACCATGTTTAGCTTTGTAAGAGACAGCTGAACTCTTCCACAGTTAATGTACTGTTTTATGTTTTCACCAGAAATGAACGAGAGTTTTTTTGTTGTTCCATGTCTGCATTAGCATTTAATGTTGTGTTTTAAATTTTAGCCATTCTTTTTTGGGCTTTGTACACTGTTCCATTTATCTATTTGTTTATTCTTTCACCAATAGTACGCTGCTTTGATTACTGTAGCTTTAGAGTAACTCTTAAAGTTAGGTGGTGTTAGTCTTCTAATTTGTTCTTTAATATTGTGTTGGCCCTTTTGAGTCTTTTCTTTTCCATGTGAACTTCGGAATTAGTTTCTTGATATCTACGTACATTGAGATAGAAAATCTTAAGAGTTTATACATAGAGATGGAGATATTTAGAAGTTCTATTTGGAATTTTTTGAGGGAGTATTTTTTCAAATCTTCCTTATTTGCAATCTTATGTTCTTGAAAATTGTATTATCTCTTTAATTTATTTAAATATTTTAAATATTATTACTCTAAATTGTGTGTCAGATAATTCAAATATATAACAATGTAGGTTGTCTAATTTTGCTGCTTTTTGTTTCTTTTGGCTCTTATGCATAATAGCTTGTTTTTTCGTGTGTTTTGTTATTGTGGATCATGAACTCATATTCATCAGGTTTTAAATATGGAAAAAATATCAGATCTTGATTGAGCACGTTGTGTATCAGGGAGAATTTTTTTTTCACCTGAAAGGACATAGGAGTATTACCAACTTAGATCATATAAAGTTAATTTTTTGAAGTTTATTTTGTTTTTCCATAGAATTTTTATAGGCCACAAACGTAACATGTGTTTACATTTGAAACCCATATGATGGAAGATTTCTGAGAGTTTTTTCATTGCTTAAGTTTCAGTCCCAGAGGACTAGTTTTTGTTTTTGTTTTTGTTTTTTTTCCATCATTGGATGGCAGTATAATTTTATCTCCCACTGTCATAGGTAAGGTGCCTAGATGCAGAATGTGAGTGGGAGATCCTTGTTAACATGACTTATTGGGGAAGTTCTTTCAGAAAAATCGGTGAGAAAGAGCTGGATAGGGCAGGTGAATTCATCCTGCAACTTGCTTGTTTAGTGACAGTTCTTCATGGGATAGTCTCTCATGGAAAAATGATTACATTTTATAGCATTCTCATGGTTCCATCCACGTGTTTCTTCTCCAATCTTTCAAGAGCGCTCCTTTCAGCTGCTGATCAAACATCTAAGACATTTGCCACTGCTCAAGGATCTGAGTATACTTTTACCAGTTGTTTTTCCAGGTAAAATGTATGACTTGATTCACTGTCCAAAACTTAGACCTCAAGAGGGTCTCCTGTTACTGTTGCCAACCAGAGGACTTCTGAATGAGGTAGTACATTAATCGTTCACTTTGGCTTGCACCCATATATTAAACTGTCTCCTCTTTTAACTAAGGTTGTGTTCTTTTCCTCCTCTCAGTTCCTCACAGGGAAACTCCCGTAGGCTGTGCACATAAGTTGGGTATGGTTTTACAACTCTTAGTTTTAAGTAGTCAGTTATTGTTGTTTTTTTAACAAACTAAGAATTTTGATCTTAACCTGATGTAAGAGCCAGCTTAAAAATCTCTTCTACTTAAATCTGAAATACATGGACCAAAAATACACAGGATTGGCCTACTACCATACCTGCTCTATTCCTTCTTCTAGCCAATTTGAGTTTTGATCTGATAAAACCATCGCTGATTGGGACCATTCAATTATCCATATAGACACAAAGAATCTCCAGTTTCCCAGCACTTAGGGTAACTTAGGCTGATGATTTGCTGAATGTTTTTAAAGTTTGGTTCACCCTTCCTTTCTATAAATAGCACAAAAGAAAATCTTGGTAAAATCGGATCTGGGATTCTAAGGAACAGAATAAAAGTAAAACAAGAAAGCAGATTGCAAAGTATCTTGTGGAAACATCAAGAAATTCATTGAAGCTGTACTTGACAGGAATCTTAAACATAATTTTTTTTCCTGCTCTTTGAAAAATCTAGCTAACTGGCTTATCTTTGGATAAATTAAGCAATTAATTCCACCAAATGGAGATACACTGCCCAAGCTCTTACTCTTTCTGTCCTGTTTCAAAGTAGGAACTGTGAAAGTTTGAAAGTTCCTTTGCCTTCTTTTTCTTTTATATTTTTTTACATATGTGCACAAAATGTGTTTTACTTATAGACTTGGATTATGGATTTATTTTTTATTGTGATAACTCATAAAATAGCTGGGGAATATTCGAAGATACAGATATAACATTAAAATTTTTGTGTAGGCCCTCCTCTAATTACTCAGATTTTAGAGCAATTCAAAAGTATACACTTAAGAACCATGGACACAGTCTGTCCTTATTAAAACTCATCTTGTTTTAAATTCTGTAGTAATGATTGGGAAAATCTCTTTACCTTATTAGAGTGCCTCTGTATTGCTAGCTCAGAAAGCATCCAGTTATTTAAACCAAAAATAATTCCATTTTATGGCTTGTTGGATGTATGTTTTTAGAAATATTTCATGTTGCTTAAATATATTTCATTTTTCACAAAGTATTTTTCATTATTTAACTACCCTTCCTGGATTTGTGAGACATGTAGGAGAAATGTTTATTTGTGCTTTGTATGACTTGAAAATAAGTATGCAATAAAGGCAAATGATAATAGTTATGCCTAGACATATAAGCCCTTAAAATATGTCCAGCACTGAGCTAAACACTTTATGAATACCCCTCAAAACAGCTCTGAGATCTGGGTCTTAACACTATTCTCTTTAAGGGGGGGTTTATTCTATTTTTTTAACACTCTAATTTTTTCAAACAGTTTTAAATTCACAGCAAAACTTAGAGGGTACAGAGAATTCCTGTATGCCCCTCTACCCCCACACATGCATAGGCTCCTCCATTATCAACATCACCTCCAGAGTGGTACATTTGTTGCATTTGATGAACTTATACTGAGGCATAAAAGTTCATAGTTTACATTAGGGTTCACTCTTAGTATACATTTTATGAGATTGAACAAATCTATTATGATATGTACCCATCATTATAGTAGCATACAGAGTATTTTTACTGTCCTAAAAATCCTGTGCTCTGCCTACTGAATGCTTTACCACTATGTCTAACCCCTAACAACCACTGATCTTTTTTACTGTCTCCTTAGTTTAGCCTTTTTTAAAATGTCCTATAGTTGGGATTATATAGTACATGTATTTCAGATTATCTTTTTTTTTTCTTCTTTTACCTAACTTTCCTTCATGTCTTTTCATGGTTTGATAGTTCCTTTTTTGTTAGTGCTGATAATATTCCCATTGTCTGGATATACTACAGTTAGTTTATCCGTTCACCAGTTAAAAATGTGTTGGTTGCTTCTGAGTTTGGCCAATTATGACTAAAGCTGCTCTAAATATCCATATTCAAATTTCTGTATGTACATAGGTTTTCAATTTTTCTGGTAAATATTAACGAGCAAAATTGGTAGATTACATGGTAAGAATAGGTTTAGTTTTGTAAAACACCACTGTCTTCCAAAGTAAATAGACCATTTTGCTCTCCCACAAAGTGTATAAGGTTTCCTATTGCTCCACATCTTCACCAGCATATGGTGTTGTCAGTGTTCTGGATTTTGGCCATTTTGGTAGGTATTTAGTGGCATCTCATTATTGTTTTAATTTGCATTTCTCTGATGACATCTAATGAAGAATGATGTGCTTATTCATATGCTTATTTGCCATTTATTCATCCTCTGAAGGATAAGTGAGGTGTCAAAGTCTTTGGCATCCCCCTCTTGTTTTTTAAATTGGGTGTTTTTCTTACTGTTGAGTTTCAAGAGTTCTTTGTATATTTTTTGATAACAGTTCTTTCTCATAATTTGTTGTTTGCAAATATTTTCTCCTGGTCTGAGAGTTGTCTTCCCATTTTCTTGGCACTGTTTTTAATTTTAATGAAGTCCAGCTTATTGATTATATCTTTCATGGATTGTGCTTTTGGTATTGTATCTGAAAAGTCGTGGCCATACTGAAGGCTCTCTAAGTTCTTTGACACGGTATCTTCTAGGAGTTTTGTTGTTTTGTATTTACATTTAAGTATGTGACCTATTTTGAATCACTTTTTGAGGAGTATAAGGTCTGTGTCTAGATTCATTTATTTGCATGTGGATGTCCAGTTGTTCCCTCACCATTTGTTGAAAAGCCTATCTCTGCTCCATTGTATTGCCTATTCTCTTTCTTTAAAGATCAGTTGACTATGTTTATGTGGGTCTATTTCTGGGTTCTCTATTCTGTTCCATTGATCTGTTTTTATGTTCATTCACAAATACTACACTGTTTTGATTACTGCAGCTTTACATTAAGTCTTGACATTGGGCTGTGTCACTCCTACAACTTCTTCTTCTCCTTCAGTATAGTGTTGGCTATTCCTATATTTTATCTTTCATTCTGTAAGAAAAACACCTACAAAAAGGAAGTATGAGAAAACTTGCATGTTTATGCCTGGTTGGTATTGCCAGGACAAAAGAGGTCCTGTGGGTGCACTAATCTGTTAAGGTAAGTATATACAGTGACACATGTATTTTAGAATTAATTTTTAAAATATCATCTCTGTTCATACCCCTGTGTCATATGTCAGTAGCTGGGAAAGGATATGAAAATGAATGGCATAAATTTATCTTCAGCAAACCATTATTCGAGTAAGACAAATGTATCTATAGCCTTTTTCTCCATGGATTCCTTGGCACTGCCCTCCCCTGATTTTCCTTCTACTTCTGTGAACATATTTTCCATTTTCCTTAGGAGATTTGACTTTAGTAGTTTCTACTTCACATACAGAATGATGTTTTAGAACATAAATTAGATCATATTGAGTATATCAGACTGCTATCTATCTGTCCCACCCTCCAAGCATGTACATGTTATCAGGATCCCCTTTGCTCTAAGAAAATTGTAAAACACATTAACTCCTGACGTCTGACCTCTCTTCACTTTCCAGCCTCTTCTCTGCTTCACTCTGTGTACGAACCACTGCAGTCTTTTTTTTTAAGGTCCTCATACTCATCATGTTCCTCCCTGTTATACTGTTACAGGGTTCTGGTTCATGCTTTCTTCTTGCCAGACTCATCTTTTTCTTCTCCTCTTTATCTTTAAATTCTTACATGTTACTTACTCAGAGACATCTTCCCTGGCCTCCTTGGTTAAGAAAAACTCTTTCTTTCCTAGAGTTATTATTATAGCACTATTATACATAATGAAATTATTATATAGCATTAGGTTATTATAGCATTCCTCTTTCATTGCCCTCATTATTGTTATGTTATTACATTTTTCTTGTAATTCACTCATTAATGTCTACCTTCTCCCATAAAATTGAAAGCTGTGTTAAGGCAATTCTTTGTATAGGCTGGACAATGCATGCCTAGTAACTAGCACATGTACCGACACGTAGCTGACAATCAATGCGAGCATGTTGAAGGAATGCATTTAAATAGATGACTGGGGTACCATATGAATAAAATGGCAATAAACACATAAAGTACACAGAATAATATTTGGTAGGACCAAATTTGGATAGTCCCTGTTCAAGACCCAATTGCATATTGCAAAATTTTAGGCTCTCAGCAGGAAATATGTCATACTCTCCAATTGGGTGTTTAGACAATTTACTTTCTTACCTCGGTTTGGGCAGCATTTAAAGAAACCAACAAGGGATTTGCAGGATGGCCCTGAGGCCTGAAGGAAAAGGGATAGAGTGATTACTAGATCACAGAACAACTAGCTGCATGGAGAGGTCCATTTGACCGGAGCTGTGGCTTTCCATAGAGGAACTCCTTCAGCTGATGGAAAGCTTGTGAGGAGGTAGCTGAGGAAGGGAATACACTTTGCTGGCTCTATGTATTTATTTCCTATTGCTGCTATAACAAAGATCCATACCTTCAAGACTAATGACAACACGAATTTATTATATTATAGTCCTGGAAGTCAGAAATCCTACATGGGTCTCACTGGGTTAAAATTAAGGTGTTAGCACAGCTGTGTTCCTTCTGGAGACTTTAGGGATCAGTCTGTTTTCTTGCTTCTCACAATGTCCAGGGGACACCTGCATTTCTTGACTCATGGTCCCCTACATCTTCAAAGCCAGTAGGATAACATCTTCAAATCTCTTTCCAACTCTCAGACTTCTGCTTTCGTCCTAACATTGCACCGGTGCTGCTTTCCACCTCCCACCATTCCCTGACTCATCTTGCTCTCTCTGACTCTGATCCTCATGCCTCCCTCTTTAAAGAACCTTGTGATAACACTGGGTCCCCTGGGATGATTTAGAATAATATCCCTATCTCAGAAATTCTTTTTTTTTTAAAACATTTTATTATTTATTTATTTACTTACTTACTTATTTAGAGAGAGAGAAAAGGAGAGAGCATGAGCAGGGGGAGGGGCAGACGGAGAAGCAGACTCCCCATTGAGAAGGGATTCCAATGCAGGGGACTCCAAAATCATGACCTGAGACGAAGGCAGCTGCCCAACTAACTGAGCCACCCAGGTGCCCCCATCTCAGAAACTCCTAACATACTTGCAAATTTCTTTTTTCCATATAAAGTAATGTATTCACAGATTCTGAAGATTTGGGGGTGGATGTCTTTGAGGGGCCATTATTCAGACTACCACATAATCTCCTTAGCCTCTGTTCTCCTGCTGTTGCCTCCCATTGGTCTAATTGAACTGAAAGCCGGGGGGTAAAGGAACCTATTGATGTAGCCTACATAGATTAACCTCAAGGGTACAGTACTTGATGGATCTGGAAGGAGAAATAGAATATATGCAGAGAATTCATATATAGGAATTAATACATTACTTGATTGTCTTTGGTTTTACCCCCATCCATTTCACAACCTGAATCAGTCCTTTCATTCATAAGTTTGATTCATTTAGTAATATGTGTTATGCCTTTACTATGTATTTTTATAAGTTGAAAAAAACTATGAAAATGAAAAAAATTATACAGAAATGCCCATTTGATTTGATTGGTTTTAGTTTTATTTTTCTCAAATAAAAATTCCCTAGATTCCTATATTCAGAAAAACAGGAAAAACTAAGCTCATTACAGTTTTCTCTGACTTCAAATGTTTTAAAATACACAATCATTTAAATAGTTTGAACCGAATATAATTATATATTTGATGTATTCAGCAGAGGTTTTGTCCCTCTCACCTAAGATGATTACAATCATGTCATTGGGTTCTACAGAACAATTTAAAATAGAAATATCTTCATGTTTATGTGGGAAATTCTTAGATGAGGTGCAGACGTATTTTCAGACATTTAAGGCCTATACACTCAGTAAATATATAAAAAGTCATTTTAAGCCAGTTGGAAGGACATTTTAAAGGGATAGTTTAGAAAAGAATAAAAGACCATGGAAAGATTTCTTGATTTGAGATTAAAAAGTGGAAGACTCATCTTGGAACAAGAGCTGTGATTAATTAAACAGCCATAGTGGTACTTGTAAACAATTATATATTGACCGAGGAGGGTATTGCATAATTTTGCTTCCTTTTGCATTCTGTCTTCTCTGTTATGAGGACTCTTGATTTGCATGGTGATAGCGGTTATATAATGCGACTCAAGCTCTCGAGGATGTTTGTGAAATGTGTTATTGTAGTTATGAATCATCCTAGTTACTGCCAATATCTCTTCATTTTCAGAAGCTAGAGGAAAATGACTCAGTTAAGCCAAACTAATTGATGTAGCATATTGGTGAGGATGTATTATTATGGATAACTATCAAATATTGTCTTTCCCTCGCACCCCCCTTTTTTGGGGACATATTTCCCTAGTATATGGAGGCCTTTGTTACAAGTTATTTTTACTCCCAAGAAGTTGACACATATTGACCTTAGATACTGAAATATTTAAACATGCCTGATTCTATAAGTAGGCTTGTTAGTACAATCAAGAACCAATTTCCTCTACAACATCTCTGTAAGTCACATATAACCCTCATAATAAATGATACCTAGGAATCACTAAGATAAACTTTGCTTTCTGAGAGCTTAGTTTTTAAATTTTTCTTCCTTACTCTAATATTTCTTCTGATATCTAGGTGCTTAAAAGATATCAATTACAGCTTTTTTTTTCCCCACTTAGGGTTTAGCAAAGTTATTTATCTCTCACTCAAGAAAATTAGAGTGTTCTTTCCTTCTACATCTCTTTTCTAAATACTTTCTTTATTTTTCTAAATTTTGGACCATTCATCTCATTCTGTTATATTTCAGGGCAATGAGCAGGAAACAACATAATTATTACTTGTTTTAATTGAAAACTTCTGTATATAAATTCATTCATGCGATATGAATAAATCCATCTGATTTTATTTCCCATTAAAGAATTGTTCAATATTACTATAAGTAAAAAATATTATAATTATTCCAAGATAAAGGCAGAAATAATTTATTTTTCTCCTTTTTCATTTAGTCATTTCAGAAATATTAATCAAACAGGTACTATATACTTGTGCCATAATATGATCCCTCTTTTGGGGGATAGATATGTTTAATACACATTTTGTTTCTTAAAGTGCTTACATTATGATTGACATGCACATGTTATGTAATGTTTCTTTTTTACCCTTAAAGCTGGAGTTAGGTTTAAGGTGAATTTACTAATCAGTAGTATAGCACAGTTGAGGAATTATGGGAGCTGGCATAGAGAAGATGGCACGTTTTTACCTGCAAAGAGATAAGTAACTACATAATTTATAGTTAGATTCAGTGACAGAAATAACCATAGGGTATTTATGGGAGGACATAGAAAGAGCAGCCAAGACAAAGCAGGGTCAAGAAAAGGAACTTATGGCAGGAAGTTTCTGGCAGAAAAGTATCCATTTTCGAAGATAAGACCAAGTAGGAAAAAAAAATTGTGATGAACTTGAGAGGGTATCACTTGTTCAAGGAGTCAAAATAGGTTAGCATGGGTGACATATAAGATTTGAGAAGAAAGAGAGGCTTGCTCCCAAGGGAACCAAGCACTACATCAGGGCAGGTCTTAGGTGTTAGGCCAGACATCCCTATTTGTCTTTGGGAGAATATATGACTAGTAACAAGGCATTTACCTCTCTGTGCCTCAGTGTCCTAATATAAAAAAATGTGAATAAGCCTGGCTACCTTGTAAGGTACTTGTGAGAATAAAATGATTTTATATATATCTCCCATAAAACCAGTGCCTGGCATAGTAAGTACTGGATAAATGCCAAGTTAACTATTGAAGAATTTAAAGCAGGAAAATGACACCATACATAAAATTTCATCCAGAGCACATGTCTTTATGATATATTTGGTATTTCCTTTGTCATTATGAGGTTTTCCTGGTTTTCTTAGAATAATAGGGTAAACTAAGGGAAAAGTTGCTTAATCACCAGGAAATTTATTAAAAATTGTTGAATTGAAATTAAAATTTTAAACCACTTGATATCACTCAGCATTTCCCATTTAAGGATAATTTATCATGTTTTTCCACAGTCTATATTTGGACAGCTACCATAAACACGGCCTGATCAGCTCAATATTCTGCATAAATCTAACAGAAACCAGAGCCTCTCTAGCTGTATCTGTTTCCTGAAGAGAAGAGTTCATGCCAAGTTTCTGTGGCAAAGGTCAGTACTTAATAGATACTATGGTACACTTAATAATCCTATGAAATCCTGGATGTTAAACCACAACTTGGAATCACAGCCCTATTTTTCACATGTGTTCTTTTGCACATAGCCTTAGGTGCAGAAACAAATTTTCTAAACATTTCCACTTCTTTTCCTTCTAATATAAAAATATCCATGGTTTTAAGTTAGTTTCATCAATGCCACCTTTGTTTCTTTCATTTACACACTCTTTCAAGGTAAAATCAAAGATCAGTAGTTGCAAAGAAATTGTTCTATTGAATAACAAGACACAACTCTTAGTGCTTGTTGAAATCATGTGGGATTAAAGATCGTGGCAGCCCTGCCTGAGGCACTGCAGTCTTCCCTTCTCTTCCCTTCATCTGTCTGTCTCTCTCTGTGAATGAAATCATCCTTGCAGTCAAAATTCTGGTATTTATATCCATTAAGATGTTGAATGTTTTCCAAATCATTTTTCATCCAAAATTATAAATGAGTAATTGAAAAACAATAAGGTGTATCAATATTGAAACGTTCCATTTAAAAAAGTTTGGTACTTACTTACAGCACAGTTACCTATAAATTGTATATTGAGGTGAGTGTATATATGCTAATTAGGGCAATAAAATAATTTTTATGATTATTGAGATGCTCTCTCCTAGTCCATCTGTTTTCCTCTTACATTTAAGTGAAAAAAGAAAGAATACTCTCTATCTGTAAACATTGGAATTTGAATTGAGGCTGTAGAGAATATAGCTAGTGCAGTGTAATTGCTAGAGGTGTTCTTCTGATTTCATATCTATTGATTGAATGGATTGCACTTGAATAGCAACTACATGAAATAAAAAAAGGAAATGATCCAGTCCAAGTGGAGTTGTAGTCAAGTTTTTAAACTGTAGAACTGAATAGAACCTGGGAGATCATCTGGCCCTACCCCCATATGGATTGGTGAGAACACTAAGAGCCAAGAAGGTGAGGTTGATCACCATGGTTTCTGGAGTATGGGAAAGAAAGAATATTCCCAAACTTGTGCCAAGTCCAGCTTATCTGTCTGCATTTATCCTTGGTCATTAATTTCAATGTAAGTGGCAAAAGTAATTTGTGCATTTCTGTAAAGATAACAGGTTATTTCTTTCTCATTCTGCCTTTTCCAATAGCCTGTCATGAGGTACTTTTTGAGCTTTGAGGGAGAAGTTGACAAAATTCAAGTACCTTCCAGCTCTACCGCTAGTTATCTCCTAATCTCCTCATGTTCTGTCCATCATTTTATAATGCAGACGGAGAGAAAGCTTTTATGTAATAGGACATGAAACCATAGTAATAAAAGCACTGCTCTGTTTTGGACTTAGAATCCCTTTTTTCCCCCCATTTTTCAAGTTAAATTCTTTTATATCCAAATAAATAAATAGCTTATATTGTCGCCCTTCCAATATTAGGAGTGTATACTAACTAACCAATGTGCTACTGAGAACCAGAAAAATATTAACTACTATGGAACTGGAGGAGGGAACTTGACTTAGGAGGGCAACTGTTATGTGAGGCTCTATGGGAGCTCTCAGGCCAAAGTCTGCTGTCAAAGGATTCCCACATCTTGAAGGGTGGGCTTGCCTCGGTGTCCCTGCCATCTTAGTCATTGGCTGGGAACAGCCCACAGGAATTGTGCCCTTTGCATGTAGACACCGGTGCATTCAGAGTGCAACAGCTGAAGATCTCAATGACTTTCCCTGTAGTAGAAGTCCCAAGTGTCGTATTTTCATGGTTGCTACACATGTTCCTATCAAATGTGGAATTTAATTCTCTTCTGCAGTAGGCTGTATGGGCTCATGAGCTGTTTTGGCCAATAGAATGTACCAGAAGTGACTGTGTATAACTTCTGCAACTGAGTCTTAGGTCTGCAGTGTCTTCCTTCACTTCCTGTAATGTTATCTTTTGGAAATGAGATGGCACATAAGTCTGAATGCCCTGAAGTGACCATGAAGAAGCCCACTTTTGACACATAAATTTAAAAAAAAAGTCCACAGGGAAAAGTACAGTGGTACAAAACACATGAACAAAGCCTTTTTGGATTTTCTTGCCCAACCCAGATACCAGAGAATACATCTGAGAGATTGACCCCAGCCAATACTGCATAGAGCAGAAGTACTTCCTGACCAAGCTCTGCTCAAAATCCTGATCCAAAACATCATGAAAAAATTGTTATTTACTTTAAACCACTAAATTTTGGGTACATTTGTTATCATATAGATAGACCCAACTCAGCATCCCTACTACACTCAGTTATCAGCTATGAACAGCCTACATGAGGCATAGCCTTTATACAAATATCATGGTGGTCTCAGAGTATAGCAGCTGGGAATTTCAATCAGTCACACATTGGCAATCAAGTGAAACAGAAGTCAGTATCTTGTGCACTAACAAAAACTGTAAATATGTGTCATTGGCTTAGTGACCAAATACTGATGAAGTCCTACAAGGAGAAAAGGAACCTATTGTGGAGAACAGAAAAGCAATGAGAAAATTGTTACTGGAGGCTGGAGAAAATTCTGCCTGTTTGATGTGTTGGTGGAATGTTTAGCAGCACTGTACCTATGATATTCTGAAAGATGGGAGCATATGTAATTAACTAGTTGATCTGGCTATGAGGTTTTCTAGACAGAATATTGAAAATTCTGACTTTAAGTGTCTATTTTAAAGTCAGGTGAGAGATCAACAAAAAAGCTATTCAATTTTTCAATCAGAATTTAAAGGAGCTTTTTCTGTCCTAGGACTTGACAGGTGATGAAAATAAGAGTAGTTGTCATTCCTACCTTCTCCAGCTGGCATGATAGCCCCAAAGTAGGAAATAGAGACAGAGCTAAAGAAATCCAGGTGCTGCTCATAAACTGTGGTATTGGGTTCAGTCCCCAAGTCAAGGGTGTTTCTGCAAGACCCTGTTTTAAGATTTCAGAAAATTTGAAATGGTAGTACTTGAGTCTCTCAGCTTGACAAAAGGGCTTCTTAGAGTCTTAAGTGATTGGTCCCATGGTATCTTGATTGACAACTGAAAGTAGAGGGGAACATGTCTTGAAGATTTTTGTGGATGTGATTATTATCTGCTGGATGACATTATAATTTGATATAAGGAAAAAGTACATTGCTTTTATAGGAATTATATCAGTTTAGGCTGAAAGGGACAAGAGAATTTAAAATAAAAAGAGGTCCCTGGGCCCCAACTTCTACAGTCAGGAAGCAAGCAAAGATAACCCTCAACTAAAAACATGGGCAATGCCTTAAGGAACATAAAGCAAGGGGTAGAGCCAAGGTCTGAGGAGAACCATTACCTGAGAGCAGAGATGAATTGTAATCAATACAAGTTCTTGTCCCCATAGCAGCAGTAATTGGAGATATCTACTCAGTGATTTCAAAATTGCTATGGAGTAGTTATGGCTGTGTGCTTCCTATTTCCCCCCCCCCCCCCTTTTAAATAAGAAGTTATTCTGTCTCTGTTTCCACATTATATGTCGGGTAAAGGTGGTGGCACATACTCTTTATTTTTTATTCATGTATCTCTGGAGCTAAGATGTTGCACCCAAAGAACTCTACTTAGAGAAGCTGAATGTGGCTGGACCCAATTTAGATAAAGAAATCTTCATCCTCAAGCCTGGGCCTGATGCTGTAATAGAATGAAATTTTGGGAAGAGGAGGTGAATGGGAAGGAAATGTCCATAGAGGGTAGAATGTGTTTCCAAATGGATAACAATGCTTCTCATCTCACATGCTAGTTTGCAATGTGACTTTTCTATGATCTCATTAATTGTGGACTCTATTTCTTCCCTCCTGGAATCTGAGCTGTCCCTGCTCACTGCCTGACCAGTAGAATATAATAGAAGTGACTTTATAAAACTTTCCGGTCTTGGCATTAAAAAGTCTGTAGTTCCTTCTTCACTCCTTGGAAGCCAGTGGCCCCATAAGAACACTCATTGTCCTGGGACTGCCATTCCGTGCAGAAGACCAGACTAGGACTAGCTGTGAGAAGCCCTGAGACATCAGCAATGTGGGTGAGGCTTTTCTGGCCCTTCTAGCCCAGCCCAGTGACCAGCAGATGGCAGTTGATGGGATTAACCCTTGCGTAGCAGCGGAACTTTGCTCCCCTGGGACCTGACCCATATATTCATGAGAAGAGAAAATGGTTGGTATCTGTAAACATTTTTTAATATGTTGCTCATGTAGCAATAGGTAACTGAAATAGACTCAAGCCTCCAATCTTAGGACTCACAAAATTCCCCTGGAATAGTTGCCCTCCTTAGACTACGGTCCACAAGCAAACAGCCACTACACTTATTGGGGATACTGATTGGTATCACCCGTGCAATTGAAGCTTTTGATCAGTCATCTCCTTTTGTGCTCCTCCTCCTATTCTAACTTGTTATTTTATCAACTCCAGAATATTTCTTCATGGAAAACAAACAAACAAAAA
This sequence comes from Ursus americanus, assembly GCF_024610735.1. NCBI lineage: Eukaryota > Metazoa > Chordata > Mammalia > Carnivora > Ursidae > Ursus > Ursus americanus. The sequence continues at coordinate 12,711,213 of NC_142131.1, read as the reverse complement.
AATAGAACAAAACACAACAGGAAAAAAACCTCCTTCCTTGGCTGCATTTTTCTCCTATGGGTACTTTTCCTTCATTCTTCCTAAAATATCTCTAATCTTTAATCTTAGTTCAATATTGTCTCTACTTTCAGAACTTCAATGAATTTATTTTTAAATTAATAAATTTACAATAATTCAGTGCTTTTGTGGGGAGTGGGAGGAGTAAACTCGTGTATCTAATCCATATTCTGGAAGAAGAAGTTTATCCCTCTACATTGTCATTAACACTTGCTTATTCATTTCCTCATTCAACAGCCTCATTACTTGATTTTCTTACATAAAGCATCACAGTAGGTCTTAAGTATATACCATAGGACCTTATAATACAGTGAAGGAGACGAGGATTTAAACAGGTAGCTAACACAAGTCAAGGTGAAATGAGAAGTGGAAGGGAGTTGCACACAGTGTGTGGTTTGATTACAGAGAACGTAGCTCTTAATCTGATGTGGGAGTGTGGGGAGGATTTCCAAGAAAGGAGCGTGTAAACATCTAGCATATGCCCTCAGCTTCATGCACTGAAATAGGCATATGAAGTATGTTTTTTAATTGAAATGTTTAAAGAAAAATTTTGCGTCTTGTATAAGTATGCCTTCAATAGGCAGACAAGATGGAATGGATTTTTGTTCCCATGGTAAAACAGGAGTAACAGGAAGTCTCCCAGAGTGTCTGGAGTGCTGGATTTGTGGAGTGATGAAGTGACTCATTTGGTTCCAAAAGTACATAGAAATGGATGGTAAGAGATAGATATATATCATTTGTAAGAATATGTACCTAAAATGTTTCTTTTTAGTTGATACTGGGAAGAGTATAATCATTCTTAAATATACTAGCGATAAAATAGGAGAAGAAAGTAATGATGGGATAATACTGACTTGGCAATTTTTAGGATGTAAAAGATGAATAATAGAGGTAAATCAAACAGAATTTCCAGATTTTTGGTCAGGGCACTGACATTTAACTAATTTAGTAATGAAAGCAGGTAGAAACAAACTGTTAAGTATTATAAAAACTGTGCCTCGGATCTTTCTTATTGAAACTATTTATATACAATGTACTTAGCGTGGCAGTTGTGGCAAAGGATCTGTGTATCAGATACTCAGTCATCTCCTGCCTAACTGTGATCACATGGCCTAGATTGTGAAATTGAGCTGCCACTTAGTCTGATTCATTAAACAACATCCTAAAAATAGACACTGAAGTAGTAACATGAAATCTTAGCAAATGGCTGTTAATGGAGAACTAAAAACCCATTATCTGGTAACTTACCCACATATTATTTTTTTCTGATAAAAATAGATTGTTCAGATCATAGGTAATTCTTAATTGCCTTTAAAGGAGCTCACTGAAAGAAGTCATTTCTAGTGAAAACGCAATGAAATTCTTTTAACTTAATCCCAAGAAAATAAGAAAAAAATGTGTAAGCGATATTTCAAATCAAAATTAATTCTTAAAATCTTATGGACAATTTTAGAAATGTTAGACTCTATCTGAATTATCTGAAAAGGAATCTCATTGATTCACAATCTTAATAATTTTAACTTGCTTGATGTTTCTGGGTCTTTATGCCACATATTACTCCATCACATAAAACATCTGAATCCTTAACTTTCCCAATTTTGTCATTCCAGGCTTCTTACCAGCAGGGCTTCCACCCTTTAGTATACAGGTTTCATCTGTTGTCTGCTTATAAAAACTTCGTTTCAATAGAGGGATAGAAATCTTAATGTTACAAATGAGTAAGTGATAAATGAACTTTTGGTGTCCTGAGCCTTAAAATCCTGGATAAATATCAACTCGTTCTGTACTGTAAAATGTTTTATTTCTCTTTTTCTCATTCTACTCTGCCTTCTGCTGAAATCAAATTCACTGAGGTGTCAATAGCTGATACTTCACCCTGAGGGTATTTGCCTTTTAGAAGCTTTCTGAATAAATATCTGAAATGTTAATGTAAGAGTTTTTGGGAGATCTTAAAGCATGAAATGCAGGGAGTCCGGAAGAGATAAGAAACTGTCAACTTGAAGTTTCTTGAAGTCAGGTAGCTAGGGAAAGGAGTCTAATAAATAGGAAACAAATTTGGGGAAGATGTATCTTCCCAGGATTTGGAAATCATGTTATACTGGGAACTATCTACTTTTCCAATTTGTAAAGCCACCATTTGGCTTTAGTGACATTTCCTTGTGTTTATGTTAGCCCAGAGCATCTGAAATTTAACTATGAAATATAGACTAGTGAAATTTATCAATTATGAAGAAAAATCAAGCAGGAAATATGCCTTTACTGAGAGTCAGTGGGAGTATTAGCACTTCTCTCTTAGGAATGCCATGCTATTGGGAAATGGAGGCAGTTGACAGTGCAACCTGGATAAAAAGGGCGTGTTGTTAGATGTGGGCATAAGGAAAATAAACACACAATATGGATTTAAAATATTGACTTACACTGAGGGAAATAAAATGGCAAATGGCAGTGTTTTATCATTGTACACTAAAACAAATCTCCCAATATCTAATACAAACAATTGCAATATTAGGATATCTCATTAGCGATTTATCATAAAAGTATATAAACACAAATACGATTAAAAACAATAATTCTAGGAGGTACATTAGCTCTATATTTGCTTGGGCATAGAAGCCTTGATCAAATTAACATGACCTATTGTAATTAAAACTCAGCCAAGATAGAACACTAAAGACAATTTATGGGATTGGACTTCTGTAAGAGCTGCATAACCTGATGAATCATTTCTGCCACAGTTCCAGGGCTCTCATAATTCTAGTGATAAAAGCATTTAACAAAACAGTTCTGAGGAGGAAACATATTTATAAAACTTTATGAAATTGTATTATCCTTTGACCATCTGATAGCTCTACTGATGAGATCCTATGGGAAGACTGCTTATCAAGGACTCCAAATCTTCCTTACTTATAAAAAGAATTTTTCTCATCTTAAAGTTAGTAGTGAGAAAAAGATTTTTCTTACCTTTCCATCCAAGATAAACTTGAACCTCAAACTATAAAATAGTAGAAAGATGTCTTTACCACGTTTTCCCTAATTAGTATCCACACTCCACTGGTTGTGCACATAAGCTAAATTTCAGTGTAAAATAAAAGCTATACGCCTGGATTTATTTTTAACTATTCGACTCGATAAAGGTATATTAAAGGACAGATATGCTAGTTCGATAAACCTTGCTAAATTTATACCCACAATTTTCTGCTTCTCTCCTCACTTTTATTCATAGATAACAGTATTTTTAAAACTAAAATTTATTTTTGAAGCCAAATGTATTTACATATAATTTATATATGGTAAAATTTGCCTTTTTCACATGTGCATTTTGATGAGTTTGGACAGACATAAAAAGTTGTAGCCACCACCACAATGAAGCTATAGAATATGAAAATGGGATATTTGTATTTTAAAAACTGCTAGAGAAGTGGTAAGCCGAGGAGTGATTGGAATGGTAAGGTAGAGGAAGTTAGAGTGAGCAAGGTCTTGAGAAAATAAGTCTGAGCTAGAGTGAGGATGGAAGAAATAGGTAAAAGAGAACAGAAAGATAAATGGTGAAGAAGGAGTCAAAGGAAGTGGGTTGCAAGAATGGCATGCGAGTGGTAAGGGGTTGGGGATTTGGATTCCGTGAAGGAGACCATATGTATCACAAGCCACTCTTCTTGTTTTTTAAAGTCTTGTCTATTTATTTTTCTCTTTTAATGAATCCTACATGGTGGGGTAGTGCTTTAAGCCACCTAAGCTTAATGTTGATTGTTTAATCCAAGTAGTGAATGGAGCAGTAATTTTCAAATGTTAGTATGATTCATAATTATCTGTGGAGTATTTAAAAATTCGTCTGCTTACAGCCAACTTCCAAAGATCATGATTCAGTAATTTTTACTCCTTTTAAAAGGTTGAAAAAAAAATCCACACTGCAATTAGATGTTAGAAAATAGAGTAAAATATTTTAGCACCAAGAATAAAGACACAAGATATGCTATGAAATGATACACAATGAGACCTAGTCCTGCTAAGATGCTAAGATGTACCCCTATACAGAGAAGACCGCTCTAAGGCCCAACTGTTACTCCCTGCCCCACACAGAGGTGGGTGTATGGAATAACTGGTTGCAGAATTGGGAAAGCAGCCAATTAGTTATTGTGGTATTTGACTTCTCTCTGCTCTCCTTTTTTTTTTTTTTTTTTTTTTTTTGGTATTAGAATATCCTCTTCATTCCCTCTCACTCTTTAAATATATATCTCCATATATATTTGTCCACCAGAAAAAGGCTGGTAGTCATTTATTTTCATCCTAAAACCCATTCATTCTACTTCATTAGATATCTTATTTGCATTTCCTAGCTCTTTAACTCTAATAAAAAAATATTTAAACTCTTATTAAAGCAAGGACCACAGAACAGCAGCTTGCCAAATGAATGTATGTTTTATTTGGTAAATAATATTTTAAAAAATAATTTTGTTCTTATTTTATTTTAAAATGAAGATATTTTATACCAAAAATATGAGTCTTCTTGGTAACATGTCTGTAATGGTAAATAGTTTCAGGGTAATTACTATAGAACTACATATCTGCATGTAGTTTAATTTTAATTCTCAGTGTGGTCAGCCAAAGCTAGTAATTCACAGGTAAGGCCACACATCTGAGATAGTTGTTCTAAGCCTCCTTTGGCTTTTTTCCAAAAATGGATTCTTATTGGTAAAATTTGGGTCTTTTTACTAAGCCTGAATGAATGCTAGAATTAGGTTTCAGTAGTGAAATTAAAGGTATTAAGTAGGATCTGTGCTTTGGCTGCACATATATGTTTTTAAATTTTGCAAAGATGATTATGACTCCTACCTGAACCTATATCCCGCATCTCTGTGGGATGGTGCCCCAGGTTTGTCTTTAATCTGTCCTCTATATAACCATTGGTTTAGGAGCTTTTAAGATTGTATCATGCCAGCAAAGGGACACATACTACCTCAGGAATCTTGCAGTTTCTGCCTTGAGTAAACCTTTCACAAGGCTATGACTGGAGCACTTAAAAGGCCAGAGTGAGACTTCTATAAAGAACATGTCATATTGACATTTTTTAAAAGAATTTTGCAACTCATTGTCTGTCTGAAATTCTCTCTGTGGCAGATTTTAGTCATAAAGTTACTTTCCTTCTGTGTGAGAAGCTAACCTTCATCAGCCTGACTTCTTCAGCAGCCACTGCTGTCTAGAAAAAACCTGAGTTGTGCATGTCCAAACTGGATTGTCTGTTTGCAGCACTGCTCTTATAAAATAAGAAGGTTTGGACCACTGGACCCCCATTATTTGAAAAGAAACAATCAGAACGAACTGAGAAGCAGCTGTGTCCTTTACTGACTCATTTAATCTCTACTTCCCACAATAAACACGACTTGTTCTTTCCTTAATCCCAGCCTGGTGCTTTTACTTATATTTCCTGTCTGGCCCCATGGGCATTGAGACCTATGATCCCAGCGCTGAAGGAATTTCAGAGCTTGTCAAACAGGTGTGGAAGCAACCTTAAGCTTAGGCCACTTCGCTTAGTGTTCAAAATTATTTATATGAATAGCTCTGAAGATGTATTTATTCATTTTGGTTCTTAGAGAGAATGGGTTAGATAGGCATTTAGGACCATTGAACTGTCCCCATTCTCTTCCTTTTTCTTTCCCATCCTGTTATCTTAATCTTTCCCATCCTCTGCCCCTAATATCACAAAGTTGAGAACCCAGGGAGTTTGCCATTTCTCTCCCCAGAGTGCTAATGGTAGCTCATGAAAGCCATCCACAGCCCAGTGACCCATGACTTTAAACAGGCTGGCAACTAGGGTGCCAGAACTCAGAATGAGTAGTTGCTTCCAAAACCCTCTGATGGGTCTGGAGGAGGGTGTATCAATAGGAAAGATAGGGACCTAGAACAAAAACTACAGTTGGTGAGAAATAGGATCAGGAGTCTGTGGCCCAGTGTGTATGTTTGTGTGTGTATGTGTGGAGGGGGGAGGGAGGGAAAGAGTTATGGTGAAGATAAGCAAATATGCAAATATATGGGTTTAGGGAAAATTTGAAGTTTAAATATTAAATGATCAAAGCGAGAAGAGAAAACTAGGCATTACTTCATTACACAAAGTAAATATTCGACTCTGCCTTTGGAGTAAGCTGCCTCCTATGCATTCTTAAATCCCATTAAGTCCCTATTTATGTATACTGTTAAATATAAGCACAAGTATATTCTATTTTTGATTGACATAGAAATTTCTCCCTTTATTGCCGTTCTCAAAATTTGATGCTTGTCTAATATAATCATGTACAAACCTTCATGAGCAATTTTTTTACTTAAAAAAATTGAGATCTGTGGCAGTAGGGATTTTGTATGGTTTGTTCACAGCATCCATAGTGCCTCAACTAGTGCTTGGCGTGTCATATGATAGATTTTTTTTTAAACGAATGACCATGTATATGTTTGCATGTGTGTGTGTGTGTGTGTGTGTGTCAGAGAGAGAAATGTCAGAGCATTTGGATAGAGAAATAGTCTCATTTCTATAATTACATTTTTGTTTCATTTTTGAGAAAAAATTATGGAGTAAAAAGCATTTCAGTTTCCATGTACATATTCTCTCTATAAAGACTCAAATCATTAATGATTTGCAAAATGATAATATTAAATGTATATTCTTCTATTTAACAATATAAATTTTATATATTGAAATAAAAGTATCAAGTCCTTACAGAGTACTTTTCACTCAGGTGTTGCATGGTGGTAAATAGTTCTTCTGAGTTAGAAGGTAAAGCTCTTCATGTCCCCAAACGAAATAAAACAGTACATGGCCTAATCTTGAAATCATTTTCATCTTTTTATCAGGGAGAGTTTGAATGGGAGATAGTAATTATTTAGTAAATACTTGAACTCTTTCAGTGAAAGATGTCAATTTGTACAAAATGCCATCAATAACATTCTTGAAAATAAGTGTACTGAATTCAAATTCTTATCACTTGATTAACATACGTGATAAAAATGTAGTCCTAAAGAATCTAAAGGTATAAAATGTGGTATTTTTCATGTTTCTCATCCTTGTGTTGAGACCTCAAAATTTTGGAAGGAAAAAAAAAACATTAATTTTGACCACTCTTCCAGTGTGCAGCTGGCTAAGCATCTGGAAAAGTGTAGAACAGAAAGAGATAAGAGAAAGGAAGAATGCAGGGGACTGGATGTGACATTCCTAAAAGTAGAAAAGAGCATTTTGTTCCTTGTTTGTTTTTCTTATGCCACCTACATCTCTGTACTAACATAACAGTGCCCTTGTTCCATCTCTACCCTGGCTTTGGGGAAACCCAGTTCATCCTGTCCCAGTAAGGCACATGGAGGCTTCCCCTTCCCATAGCCCTGCTGCTCTCCTCAATGTCTAGGACCTCACCCTCCACTTAAGAGGATTATGAGTGTCCTGGGCCATCGAAAGGGCATGCAGTCCAGAATAATTCAAATGAGACTGAGAAATCTTAAAGCAGATATCGTAAACACTGATTGGCAAACTGGAAGGTTCTTGCTATAAACACCATAAATAAACCAGTATGGCTCTTTGCCCCTAGCAGTAGAAAGTATATACAGAGGCACCTAGAGCTGTAGGTGCTGTTTTAGCTCTTGCTGGACTCTGACAAAGACAACTGATGGTGCATGACTGGGTAGAAACGAGGTGCTCTCTCTTGGCTGTGTGCCCCTTGCTAGTGAGCTCATTTTTTTCTTACCAACCTCTGTTATTCATCACCTCCTCTATTTTTACTCCTTTCCTTTAACCTGTAAGATGTTGTCTTTTCTGAAGGAGAGATGACCTGGGCTTTTTTTGTTTTCCCCAACCTATGCTTATGGCATTATTTGTGCCCTGAGATTTTCAAGGGTTGGGATTTTGAACTCATGGAGACCCAGTCTTGGTGGTGATGTTCTGAATTAGCCGAAGCTCAGTGCCATCTGTATGCAGGGTGTAGTAGTGACCACACTGAACTTACCAAGAAATTCTGCCTACTTGATTTTGAAAAATATAGTGATAAAGGGTCATTTATTATCAATAAATTAATATTCAATTATGGTAATTATCATTGAAACCTAAAATTTCAGTTTATTATAAGCAACATAAAATATAATAATTAGCTATATAAGTAATTTTAGAAGAGTTTTACATTTCACGTTATGCTTGTTTACTTGGAAAACAAATATGTATCAATTTTAGATTTATTACTTTTATAAAAATTACTATTTATCTATTTTCTTCCTAATACTAAATATTGGCATATGTATAAAAAAGTGGAGGAGTATCTCTACAGAAAGGAATCTATAAAACTATTCAGTAAATATGAAGACGAGACGAATCTTCGAATTGAATAGATAACAGAGAATAGTTGATAAATGAAGAGAAGAAGGAAAGTAGACAAATGGGTGGATAGAAAAGTGTTATTAAAAGTCAGAGACTAAGTGATTCTAAGTTAGAAATAAAGAAACATAGCTGCTTAACCACACAGTGCAAGGGAGACAGAAGACATTGAATGATCCACTGAGACACAGAAAGGATGGTTTTTGTTCTATGCTTGACACATGTTAGAAACTCAGCACGTTTATTAAATGAGAAGATAAAAGAAATATAGGCAGAGAAAAATAACTTCATGAAATAAAAGGACCCATGCTTTTATATCACATCTGAAGACTTAAATCCTGATGTAGTTTTGCACATACTATTCAGGCGTAAATGCCTTTCAGTGTTTGAAACATAGTCTGGTTCACATAAAGTAAAAGACTGCTTGTTTAACCATAGTTAAATTTTGGCAGTCTTTGCTGTTGGAAGGAGAAAAAGGTGTAATTCATATAGAAGATAATTTAAAACTTTGTTAAAAGCACATCATGAAGTAGTGTCTGTAGTTATACATATGCAGGTAAATCATCATGTTAATGAATTTTTTTCTGTTAATTGTGATTTTCATGAGAAAATATTAAACTTATTGCTCATTTTCTTGGGACATATATTATTGGATAGGACATTTTAGAATACTAAAAATTCGACCTTTTTCAAAAAGTTATCCTAAATGTCCAAACATTGAGAAATGGTTATATAAAGTTACATCAACTTAATTGAATTTTAAAGGCTATATAATAATTATAAACATTTTTACAAAGAACGATGTTACAATTATATATGAGAATGAATGCAAATATGCAGGGGTTGGAAGAAACGTTATAAAAATTAAAGTATTTAACTTACTAGAATGGTAGGATTTAAGTTCTCCTGTTTTATTTCTGACATATTTCTTCCATTAAAAGTGAAGAGTTTTCAAAGACCATTTACAAAATTTATTTTCTGTGCATGAGTTTCCCAAAGTCAACATCTGCTATACATTCCTTTGAAAAATTCTGAAGTTATTACATGAAATTAAACCTTCCAACTATGGAACTTAAACATTTTCATTAGATAAATGAATTACTATCCTATTGTTTAGTACAGGAGAGATCTACCATTCACCTTTAGGTGCATTTTCTGATGTCTATTTTCTCTAGTGAAATTTGTGGAGGACACAAAGTCAGGTATTTTCAAACCTTACTCTTTCTTTGGCCACATTTTGGTTAAGGTCATCACTGTGAAAGAAGAGATGGATGATAGGTTCTTCAGAGGTGAAAAGAAACATTAGTTTAAGACATTTCATCAATATTTCTTATGCAAATTATAAGGTTCTATAATTTTTACTGCAGTTCTTGGTAGCTAGTTAATCTAACCTTTGGCATCAGTTAAGGGCAGTGAGCTGGAGGTATCTGCTGAAAAAAAAAAAATCAATGTTCTTTTTCTTCTTCTCCTGAAAAAACTCAATAAAATAATGCTTACAATTACCTAGTCATAGAATCTTCATTACTTCGATGTAAAACAAAACATCTCTACACTATCAGCAAAAAGCCCATATTGTGATAGTGATATTAACAGGTCAAATTCACCTACTTCCATTAGGAACCTAGCAAAGATATTTAAAAATCATTAACTTCTCCAAAATTATTTTTGACTTGCACAATTATCACAAACTCCACCTCTATGTATCAGTGCCACTACCTTTCCCTCTTAGCTTTCTGTATCCTTTGATAATCCTGAGATCTGTAGATCACTAGATTCACTGAAAACATGACAGCATGCAACAGAGTACCCTCTTGAACATATCTCAAGGTGGAGAGGCAGAGAAGATGCGCTTGATATGGTCCTGCTTAATTTTATTTATCTCAATGATTAAGTTTCATTAAATATGAAATATATATTTAGAGTTTTAAGAATAAGGATATCTGATCATGAATGCTAAACAAGTTAATGTGAGCCTGGTGAAAATGGAAAGCAGAAGATTTGAAAAACTGAGAGGATGGTAAAGTTAACACAAATTGAGGTAGGGCACAATTAATAAAAACTAAAGGGGTTTAGCAGTGTCTGATGTCTTAGATATAGCAGGCATGATGCAAGTATTACTTTGGGCTATTTAAGTAGTATCCAACTCAGACCACTCAACTTTATCTGCACATTATTGATCTGGTCTACTTTGTAGACTGAGGATCTGAGCCACTGTTCAGTTTGATGGCTGCCTTGGGTGTCACATGAGCAAATATGGGTATAATAAGAGGGAAGAAGGTTAAGTCAGGTCTTATTAAGTTCCTGAGGAATGTTGGCAATTCTACTTCAGTGCCCATTTTTTACAGTCTGGGTTTTAACTCTAGTATTAAAATTTTAAAACATCATAAATGTTTGTAGAATTATTTCAGAGTTCATATTCATACTTTCTATATCTGATATGCAATTATTTGACTATGGACACAAGATCCACAGACTTTAATTTTTGTTCAGTGATTATTCTTTATTACATTCTGCGTTTGTTGTTGTTTTTTTTTTCCTTCTCCTCCATGTTCTGATAGTAGTGGTCATCTTCAACAAAAATGAATGATTTTTCCATTTCTGTATTCTCAGGAAGTTTTTTTAAAGATCTGGAAGAATTACTTTTAACTATGCAGCATTTAGAATTTCATGTATCTCTTTTCCTTCTTTAATTACTCAGAATTTGTTTCTCATTGTCTGTAGTCTACTGAGATAAAGATATATAAAAGGATGGGGATTGAGAGCATTTACTTGGAGGATGGACCTTCTTACTGAAATATGAATAGAATTAGGGACTAGGTATTGTTTAATCTGGAAGAGGTAAAACGAAAGATAATTTTCTTTGGAAAGTACAATCTAACCTACAATCGCAAGTCAGCTATTTAATAAGAGTTAGAGGTTTACTGTGATCTTACTTCAGAAATGTATAAACTAAGCACTTATATTTTTAATGTAAATTAACAGTCTTTTTTCTTTTTTTTTTTTTTTTTTGGTGCAAAATGGTGGTTTATTAAAGCAGAGGGATGGACCCGTGGGCAGGAAGAGCTGCTGCAACGGGGTTGTGAGGAATGGCCCATTATATACCCTCAAGTTGGGAGGGGGTTAGGGATAGTGTTAAGTCTCCAAGGAATTTTGGAAACAAGGTTTCCAGGACCTTGAGGGGGCTAGCTGTAACAAAGTCTTTAAAATACATCCTAATCTCTGAATATTCTCTCCTGAAAACTTAATGTTATGTGGCATATTTTTTAAAGCTCATCTTTTGGTCCTGAAAAATAATGTGCATTTTATAAGAGATACTGAGATCTCTTTTTTCTCTATATATAGAGGGAGAGATAGTGAGAGAGTGCTTATATACATATACATATATATATATATATATATATATATATATACACATATATACATACATATATACATATATATGTGCTTATATATATAGACACACACACAATTTAGAGCATATATATGTATGTATATATATATATGTATATATGTACATGTGTTTATGTGTATAATATATTTGTAAACATGCCGATCAACCTTTTTAGAACTTTGTCATAATACTTCAGGCATGGGTTTTACTACTTACCTATAGAAATTAAAAATATCTGTGTCTAAACTAAACCTCTAGAAATCTTATTTAATGGCTCTGGCCTGGGGGCCAGAAGTATCTATTTTTAAGAAGCTCTGTGGGTATGGAATATGACTCAGCCATCAGAAAGAATGAATACCCACCATTTGCATCGACATGGATGGAACTGGAGGGGATTATGCTAAGTGACTAAAGTCAAGCAGAGAAAGACAATTATCATATGGTTTCACTCATATGTGGAACTTAAGGAATAGCATGGAGGACATTAGGAGAAGGAATGGAAAACTGAAGGGGGCCGAAATCAGAGGGAGAGACGAACCTTGAGAGACTCAACTCCAGGGAAACAAACTGAGGCTTTCAGAGGGAAGGGAGGTGGGGATGGGGTAGCCTGGTGATGGGTATTAAGGAGGGCACATGTTGCAATGAGCACTGGGTGTTATAAGCAAATAACGAATCCTGGAACACTACATCAAAAACTAATGAAGTACTGTATGGTGACTAACATAAAAAAAAAAGAAAAAAGCTCTGTGGGGGTAACTACACAGATGGATTTGAATAATGCTGATATACATAATGACATTAGTCCAAACATTTGGGAATCATTTTTTTAAGACTTTATTCTATTTATTAAGTCAATTATTGTATGTATATGTATGTGCATATAGTTTTTTATAATATTATATATATAATTAATGTTAAATACTTTACATAACTTTAGGTATATATATTTCACATATTATTTTCTGAGCATAATGGGGGGTAATTATAATTGTAGATTGGAGGACTATTGGCTGATGCACCAAATTACCACACCCTTGGTGGCTAAAACAACAGAAGTTGGTTCTTTCTTATTTCTGAAGACCGGAAGTCCAAAATCAAGGTTTCATCAGAGCCTGTGCTGCCTCTGAAGACTATAGTAAGGAATCTGTCTTTGCTTCTACCAACTTCTGGTAGATCCTGACATTCCTTTCTTGTCTTGAAGTTATATAACTCCAGTTTCTATTTCTCTCTTCTCCCTCTTGTGTCTCAGTCCTTCAAATCCCCTTTACCTTTCTCTTGTAGGGATACTAGTCATTGGATTTAGGGTGCCCTAGATTTAGCACCATTTTATCTTGGGATCCTTAGTTATATCTGAAAAGATCTTATTTCCAAATAAGGTCACATTTACAGATATTGGAGTTAGGACATAGACGTATCTTTAGGGAGGGGGCGCGGGACACAATTCAACCCACTACCAACATATGGTGTATATGGTGATTTTTGTTTTAAGACAATTGACTTGCATCAATCATTTGAGCAATCCATTGCTTTTTCAGTAACTAAAGAATACTAGTGACAATTTCTTTAAAAAGTATCTGATTTATAAGTCATTTGTTTATATCTCATCTAGTTCCTACCAAAAAACCTGGAAGAGTAATGCATTTTTTAAACCTGCTTCTGCACAGAACAGGCTGAATGTGGCATGTGAAATTTGGTATAAAAGACCAGTACATGTTTGCAGGATATTGGTACATGCAAATAATGGATTTCCTCTTGATGCTAAATTATTGCATGATCATTTTGCAATTGAAGAAAACTGGAAAGGCCAGACTTTTATGAAAGAAGTAAACAATGATCCTGCAAGAAAGATTTAAGAGAACTGATGTGTGAAATCATTGTTTTACAAACCATTAGTAGAATCCCTGTCATCTCCTCCTTTCCTACATCACACATTTTAGAGATGATACCATATCCTGGCCATAGATAATTGTATCAGGGGAGAATAACTGAGAATTTCTGGTTTTAATCAAATTATCTCTCCAAGTAATATGAGAGTAACCTCCAGGCATGATTCAGTCACATGGTGTTAGATAGTGGGATTGACAGATTTTAGTGTGATCAGGCCCGATTAGAGGACCTGGCAATACAAAGTCACTTGAAAAGTAGTGGGTTGGGGAAGCAAATTTGGAACACTTTATTGAGGAAGTTGGATTCACAAAAGTGATTGAAACTCATACACCCGGGGCGCCTGGGTGGCTCCGTCAGTGAAGCGTCTGCCTTCAGCTCAGGTCATGATTCCAGGGTCCTGGGATTGAGCCCCATGTCAGGCTCTCTGCTCAACGGGGAGTCTGCTTCCCCCTCTGTGCTCTGCCTCTCTCTCTCTCTCTCTGTCAAATAAATAAAATCTGAAAGGAAGGAAGGAAGGAAGGAAGGAAGGAAGGAAGGAAGGAAGGAGGAAAGGAAGAAAAACAGACTAACTCACACACAGAAGCTGGTGCACAGGAGCAGGCTTGAGATTCCACGTGTGGTGAGAGTGACTGCTTGACAGCCCTTCTCTCACTGTGAAATTTCAGATGACCTCTGAAAATTAGGGTCACTGAGATTTCCCCAGATCCTTACCCCAAATCTGGGTTGAGTTGGTTTTTGTTCAGCAAACTATTTCCAAGATTAAGTTTGACAAACCCTTAGAAGTTCAAAATAAATGAGAAAGAAAATGCACTTAAAATTGGGAAAAAATAATATAAGTAAAAATGAGTTCAGTAGCTTGACATGACTGTTGTTACTTGAAGTAAGTGGGGGAATATCATTGCCAACAGTATAGTCCTGCCTGGCTGCATTAAGAGACACAAGTTTTATACAAAGTATACGATTGAAACAATTGGATGCTCACATTCAGTAAAGTGATTGAAAACAGCTTGCCCACCAGGGAGCTGAACACTTCCTCTGCACATATTTCTATTATATGGTTGTTTTTCAAAACGTTTTCACGGTTACCAAAAGGTGAATTTCTATTGTGTCTTTGACAAATAATCACAACTCCTTATTTCATATAATAATGGTAATATAGTAAACATATAATAGTATCATTTATCGAAATGCACTGTGATATTAATACTTAAAAGAATTCTCACATGAAAGGTACTGTTTCAGCCTACATTTATGAAATGAGATATTGAGATTAAGAGATTTAAAAAATTAAGGTATAGAAGAAAAGCTGAAACACAGTAGAGCCAGGAAATAGATCTGAGACTATGTGTGATTGCATATCCCATCCTCTACTGCCTCACCAATATCACTGAGGTTTCATAACAATTCACATCAATATCTTAAATAGTTTTATTGAAATTATATAGGAATAAAAATGAAGAAAACACTCAAATAGCTTCATGAGACAACTACTCATAGTAAATCTGGGAAGCACAGAGCTGGGAGAGATTTTAGAAAATATCGGCTCCTACTCCATACCTCTTTTATGGACTAATTAAATGAATAGATGGTATGAATTAGGCTAACATTTCGGTTTTTATTAATATATAGTATTTCTTTAGAAATGAAATAGTCACGGTGGACTGGGGTGGTTCAGTTGATTAAGTGCCTGCCTTCTGCTCAGGTTGTGATCTCAGGGTCCTGGGATCAAGCCCCGCGTCCATTGTGCTCAGCAGGAAGTCTGTTTCTCCCTCTCCCTCTGTGGCTCCCCTGCTCGTGCTCTCTCTCTCTCTCTCTCTCACTCTCTCTCAAGTAAATAAAATCTTAAATAAAATAGTTACTATTAGTTAAAATTAGATGCTATCATAGAGACTAAAAGCTTCCCTTACAAAGATGTAGGAACTTCTAGAAGAGAAGAGAAGTGGAGCTCAGTGATTTCTTGTCCCAAATTTACCATATATGACCTTGAGCACACCTAATAATCTTTGTTGGCTTCAGTTCTTCGGTGTAGAACAAAGATAATTAAGGGTACTAATCTTGCCTATGTTTGTAAAGATTAATGAGTTAATCATGTCCCAAACACATTCTGTAATTCTGTAATGACAAGTACATGAAAAATGTTGAATATATTATTGAGACCAAGTAAGAAGTCTATGTTTCTCATATTCATGATTTAATGGATTGCCATAGAGGTTAGGATTAATTCCTTCCTTTTTAATATTACTGATTGGAGTAAACTTCACATAACGACAAGAATGTGAAGTAGCTGGAAGGGAGTATGCCACTCGAAGTAACAACTGTCTCCACAAAGTGCCTGCGTTCTAATCCTGGCTCTGCCGCTAACTAGCAATGTAACACCAGGCAATTTCCTTTATTTTTCTGAGGTCTGGATCCCATAGCTATAAAATGAGACCAGTAATATCAGTGTGGGGGGGGCACTTATGCCAATACATTTAGCATAAATTTGTTATCTAACGTATCATAGGTGTCATTTTGGGTGCCAGAGACAGAAAAAAAAAGAAGTTTTACCCTGAAAAAGCTTACATTCTAAAAGAAAGACAAAAAATAAGAGCATCGACAACATGGTTTCAGATAATAACAAAGACTACCGGTGAGATAAAACAAGCTAAGGAGATGGGAGAATGATGTAGGATAGGAAGTATAATTTACAAATGGTGGGGGTAGCCTGAATGGTGCAAAGAAACAGGCCATATGAGGACCTATAGAGAAGTGTTCCAGACAGAAGGGACAGAAAGGGAAAGCCTCTGAGGCAGGCAGGGGCTTGGAATGTTTGCGGATAAAGAAATAGGCATTAGTGTGACTGGGACAGAGTGTACTAGAGGGAGAATGGTGGGAGATGAGGGGGAGAGTGGTAGCTAGGAGTCATGTTATATTGGGCCTTCTGGTCCTGGTAAATAATTAATATTCTAAGTGTTGTGAGAATCCACTGGAAGGTTTTAGCACTGGAATGAAGTTTTGTAAAGGTCTCTCTGGCTGCTGGGTTGAGTACAGATACATAAGAACAAGAATGGAAACAAGGAGATTACTTGTATGATCCAAATGAGATAGGATAGTGAATTGGAGTTAGTGGAGGTAACCACTGTAAGACTTGGAGTCCATTTTGAAGTCACAATAGACAGACAATAGACAGTTAATTCTGATGTGTTCTAGGAGGGAAGTGAGAAAAAGCAGAGTCAAAATGATGCTTAGATTTTGGTCTTAAGCATAGAAGGTAGTATTAACTTCAAATAAACGCATGCAAAAGTTTACCAATTTGATAAAAAATGGGAATCAATGCTAAATTCTCAATGAAAAGTAAGAAAAATGAAGATCCATGTTGCTAAAATGCAAATATTGGATGTTAGGGGGAATCATATTAAGCAACTTGGAATTCTTCCAAACACATATGCACACCACAGCAAGCAATCATTTGTAATAATGGATTAAGGAACAAAGATGCTAATTATTCAACATGGGAAACTCTTTAGCCGTACAAAACTTTCTCATGATTTGGATCTTGAATTGCTAGACTACAGTTGAAACTTTAAAATAAATAAAAGAACATTTAGTAAAGACCAAGTAGAGAGAAATTTGGTTAAAAAAGAAAGCAACTCCCAACATGATCTGGTTTACGAAATACTATTTGTTCTATTTCTGATAGATGTCATTTAGAAATTTGCTTACCAGAAAACCTTCAACTATATGTCACTTTGGAGGTCTCATCCAAAGGGCCATGGGTGATAATTTATATAGTAAGAAAATGGAAGGTCAGCATATCACTTATAAACAACAGAATTTGATCTGATCACAGATATACAAAAGAATTGACCTAGTGAACTAACATACATTTGCACTGTAGTTGGAAAATAATTTCCCACACTAAAAAGAGGCAGGAGAGAGAGAGAATGGGGAGGGAGGGAGAAGTAAATTAAGAAAAAGACGAAGAAAAGGAAACACTGCTGGCTTTGGTTTATAAACCAAAAAAAGAAAGAAAAAAGATTTTTAATATCAGAATGCTGGTCTTGTACTTCACGTAAATGCATCCAAAACATTCCCCTCTGTTGCTGGGAGAACATGAACTTACGGAAAAGAGAGCTCAACTGGGAAAAGCTTAAGAGAAACAACAACAACAACAAAAACAGTGCACAAAGTGGAAAGGGGAAATAGTCACTGAAAATCTTTTTCTGACTCAAAAGTTTCCCAGGTTTTGTACAGATGAGCCAGAACTATGAATCTAACAATTCAGCACATTCCAGGAAATTTAGAAAAATGTGGAAATTAGACACAGAGGCCTAGAAGTAGGTGATGAATAGCAATCCTGCAACACACGTAGGCAGACAGAACAGGTAAAAGAGATTGCTACAGTATGGGGTACATTTGCTTATAGTACGAACATCCAAGGGTCTTTACTCAGTACAGTCATTATATTTTCCTTAACAAATGATTTGCTAGGAGCTTCATATGCCACAATGGTACAGAGATACACAGGTAATTTACATTTTTTTGGAAATAATATCCCTCCACTAGTTGTGAATGAGAACTATAGTCTCAAATAACAATAAGAATTAAATACAAGCAGTTGAAAGCTATTTTCTTTTCCTGAAAACCTACAACTTAGTTTATAAAAGGTTATTTTATGATACAAAAATCAGAGTTCTCCATATTATAACTGAAATGCAGAGGTTACATGGTGGTAATGATAACGATTTTTGGTTCTCACTTTGGCTTTTAACTTCTTATTTAAGAATATAGAATTACTGAAAATTCTGGGGCGGGTGGCATGAGGGTATCAGAAAAAAAAGCTTTTTAAATTAACTAGATATACTTCCTGGAAGCATTGCCTTTTATTTTTGTAAAATAGTTTTTTCTCAGACTATTTATAAGAGGCAAGATATCTGTGATGTCTTTGTGTTTCAGTCGAGGATCCATACACTCAGTTTAGGATCCATTCTACCAATGTAAGTGATTCTGATAAATGGAAATGGAAGTTTAATATATGTAAAAGATTTAAAAATATTTTGCTTCTATTGGCTGCACATACACTTTAATCTTTATTCAAGTGAGGGCATATTTCTGATTGTTCCCATTAAGGACATTATGTAACAATCAGAAAATATAAGCAAGAATAAAATTTAATATATTCTCTCTTGGAGGGGGTCGTGGTTCAGCCTAAGCTGGGTGCTGGTGACCATTTGCATAAACAATTTATATGAAGTGTATGGGATTGACCAAAGAGGTGAGTGTTTTCTGAAGATATTATTTGAGGCCAATAAAAGGTGGGGGTGGAGGGACAGACTAGAAGTGAAACGAAGAGCATGGAGTTTCAATCTGGACTCAAGGACTTGTTCTGACTGTGCCAGAGAGCAATGGATTTTCTCTTTTTCTCTAAAAGTCATTACAGCTCAGTTCAATGAGCAATGGAGAGAATGTAGCACCATCTTGTTGCCCCAAATCCTCATGCTCTGCACTGGGTAAACATGGACAAAGTGTGCCCTAGAAAGGGTAGTGCTTTCTGGGAAATCCCTTCTGAGCAGGAAGACCATGATAAAGTAAAAGGAAGATGAACCCTGTCAGGAAAAATAGCAACAATGAGAGAGAGTGCTATCTAAGCATTCTAATATTATATAAAATTGTTATTTAGCACTTACCATGTGCCAGACTACAGGGACAAAAGACAAAACAGTGAATATAATATATTAAATTTCTGTTCTTAAAGAGTTTATCTTTCTGGAAAGGAATGGGAGAAGCAATAAACAGGAATAAACTTGTTAATACAATATATAAAATAGTATTATAGAGAAGTAATGTGCATTCTGTGAGAACATGAAAGGGGCAGATAATCTAGATTTAGGTCAAGGATGGCATATTGAAGTTCTATTACCAAATAGCTCAAGGTTGAGTAGGATTTTGCCTGGAAGAAAGAATATTCCAGATAAAGAGAATATCTTAAAAAAAATACTGATAAGAGGAATTGTGAAGTTTAAGAAATTAAAATCTGACCAGAAAGGTATAGTGAAATGTGTTGCTGGTGGAGGAGTAAACGTAGTTAAAGATTAGAACAGAGAAGTAGTCAGGATCTGGATCATGATCTCAACCATAATAAAGAGATTGTCTTTATCCAAAGGGGAATTAGAAGCCACTGAATGGTTTTAATGCAAAATGATGATTTGGTTAGGTTTGTATTTTCCGAAGACAACTCTGAACGCAGTTTTGAGAATGTTTTGGGAAAAGGTTAGGAGCAAGAAACCAAAATGCAGGCTGCTTTAATAACACCATAGGAGCAAAATAATCATCAGTGAAAACTTACATCACAGGAAGAGTCTCACTGGGACTGGACAACCCAGCAGCACAGCCATGAGATGCTGGGAGCCACTGCTGACCACCATCAGTGCTGGAATGAATTCTAAGCAATCTCCTGATTCTTTGGGCAACTCACTCCAGTTCAGAGGCCCTTGGTTTCCATTCATTTCTGAAGCCTGTTTCTTCAGTCTTCCCTTTGACAATAATGTTGGGACTAGGGATGGAGAAAAATGAATGGATTTGAGCTGTAGCAAGTAGAATGAGCCTGACTTGGTGATGGGATGTTAAGGATGAAGGAGAGAAGGAATTAAAGGAAAAGACTCAGGTTTGGTCTGGGCAGCTTCATGTTTTGGGAACATTTCAGGGTGCTAGATTCAGAAGGATTGAGGAAATATATATCTGGCTTAGGACAGTATAGTTGGACTTATCAGTTTTGTTTACTCACCATCTGAACACCAATTAGAGGAAAACCCTAAGATGGAGAGGAAATAGGAAGGCGAATGGAAACATATTTTTTCTCCCAGCTGTTTGTCATCTAGAGCTCAGGTGTAAGAGTTGAACTCAGTCAATAGGATGCTGCCACCGAGGCCTCTTAATGTGGAATATGAGAGTATTTGACAGTATCCAATCCTAGAAGAAATATAATATATAGGAAATGGAACATGATTCTTGATTTTAGAACAGGTTTTCCCAACCTCTACCCATTTTCGAGCTGGGTAATTCTTTGTTTTGAGGGTTGTCATCCTCACATCGCAGGGTGTTTGGCAGCATCCCTAGCCTCTACCTACTGGATGCCAGTAGCATCCCCTAGTTGTGACAACCAGGATGTCTCCTGATGTTGCCAAATATCCCATGGGGAAATGAAATCATCTCTAGATGGTTGTAAGCTTAGCAAGAGTAGTTTTGGTGGAATGTCTGAGAAGGAAGCTGGACGACAGAGAGCCTATGAGAGAGGTGAAAGAGAGGGCAGCCCGATAGTTACTGTAGAGTAACCTGCCAGACTGTTTTTGCTGAAAATTGGAGCTGAGCTATACAATGATACCTTGAAGGGAGAAACATGAGCATGCATTAATGCTCATGAGAAGCCAAGAGGAGGAAAAGGATGCAGGAGAGAGAATAATTAATATATCCAGGTCTCTGAAAAAATGGGAGATATAGTACACTCAAAAATGTTACTCAGATCTAAGAACTGGTAGTGGTTCAACTGTTTTTCACTGATCTGTGATGCAGATGTACAGAACTTGAGGGTAAACATTTAGAAACTCTATAGCAATTTGACAGTCATTTTGTACTAGATGAATCTAACGATACACATTTTTCTTGGATTTTATACCTATCGTGTTTTATTTTATTTTTTAGTTATTAATTTTTTTGTTTGTTACATATTTTTTTAATATAGGCCTATGATAGATTGGTAATGAGAAGAATTTGATTTTCTAGATATCATTTGAGAAACACTGATGTTGACAAAGGTAAAATGATCAAATACTTCATTCTAAATCAAGAGAAGGAGGAAAGGACAGCACAAGAAAAATAATTCTTGGCTTCTGTTTTCAAAGTAGCCCCAAATGTCATCTGCTGAAAGTGAGGTGGAAAGTGGCCGAGTCAATGGTCTGGGGGGAAATGGAGTTTGGAAAAAAATGCTGGGAGATACAGGACCATGCCCTCCCTGACCAGAGGGACATAAAGAATACGCCTGGATATTGAGGGCTCCGATCCGTGCATTTATAGTGCTGCCAGTCAAGACACGCAGAAAGACTTCCAGAAATGGTTAGGGGAAATGTGTAGGCAGTTCTGCCATGTGTGAGCAAGGGGAGAATAATAAACCAGTAAGAGGGGTGAATAAATGCTAATGTAACATTGGTGAATAACAGGCTGGTAAAGGAAGGAGAATTTTTTTAAGATGATTTTAACAGACGTTTTTAAATAAATTACATACCAGGATGGAGGCGGGTACTCGGATATTTTATCAAGCCCTGTGAAAGCAGCATTTTAGACACGTTTATAATGTAAAACCTGAGGTTCAAGAGATTAAGTATCCTTGCAATTATGCAATAAACTAGAAGTAAAACCTTGGCCGGAGTCCAGACTTCTGATTCCCTATCTTGGACTTGTTTTTAACTGTATAAAAGCATTTTTTAAAAGACACATAAAATTCTCATGTACTGTGACAAAGGCACAATGAGCGAGAATTCTAGAATGTCTGTGAGTTTTCTCCAAATTATTTTTTCAGATTGCTCATTTTACTTACTGTTTCAAATACAAAAGACACCTGGGAATCAGTTTAAGGGTATTATGTTCATTCATTGTCTTCTAAGAATATCATTTTACAATAGATTTGATTGCCATTCTCCTGGTGGACTGTCAGGAGTATATAGTAATGATAATAATATGTTACATTTATATATTGCTTCACAGTTTCTTAAGTAGTTTTACATACATTGTCTTATATGAGCCTCATCACAGCCTGGTGAATATATTTACTGATGCTTTATTTTATTCATTACTGTCATATTCATTAGTTCTAAATTATTTCCCTTACTCATATGCTTGGTTAGCTATGGAAAGTTTTAATCAGACAAACAAATGATACACAGCAAAGATAAAGAAAGTGTTATTTATAATTCTGAATTGCTTGGTGCCCTTCTTTTAACATGGTTAAATCATAAAATCATGCTGTATGCCTCTGTAGGAATTAGCATTATTTAAATATATATCCTTTATACCCAGTCAGAGCTCTACAGATCATTTACAGGGTAGTGGCTGTATATTTAAAAATTGGTAGGGGCTCCTGGGTGGCACAGTCAGTCAAGCGTCTTCCTTTGGCTCAGGTCATGATCCTGGGGTCCTGGGATCCAGCCTTTCATGGGACTCTCCGCTCAGCAGGGAGTCTGCTTCTCCCTTTTCCTCTGCCCTCCCCTCCAGAGTGCAGTCTGCTTCTCCATCTTTTTCATCTCCCTCTGCCCCTCCTCCACTCCACTCTTGCTCTTTCTTACCTCTGTCTCTGTCAAATAAATAAATCAAATCTTCAAAAAAAAAATTGAAAGATATTTTTAAGATATTATTTGTAAATTTGGAACACTGATCATTTTAGTAAGAACATAAAAGAATCTAAGAAAATATTTTGGAATTTTCTCATTATGGGGGAAACCCATACTTATCCAAATTTTTAAAAGATTATGCGTTTCTATTATTTAAAAGATTAATGGCAGTACAGGAAGATCTCTAATTTACATTAAAAAGGAATACAGTAAAACATTATATGTCTAAAGTTTTAAATATAATTTATTATTTCTTTAACATACAGAAAAATCTACGGTATCTTGAATATTAACAAAATACAGTAATTGAAAATAAATCTGGTTGAATTTTCAGGCTATTTAAACATTCATTTTTACAGAGATTAAATTTTTAGGTTCCCTCCTTTTCTTAGTGCAGGTTCATACTAACAATAAATAGAAAATTTTTGGATTTATTTTTCTTGTTTTTGTCTCACATTTCAAGGGAAAATATGTTCCAGTAGAATGGGCTCAAAAATCAATCTCCATGTTCTCTTTGCTTATTTATCATAAGATAGTCTCATAGTCTTTGTATTAAATTTGAAATATGAAAATATGGCTAACAAATGAAATGAGATGTTGATTTATTATCAAAATAATTAATCTCTTCCAAATTTGTGACCCTGAATATCGTTGACTATTCTCTTAAGCTGTATTACGAAGTTACTATTCTCCCTGTAGCATAGTAGTAATGAACACTATTTCAAAGGAAATATTACCTATCCATTGTAAATTACTTAATCATTAATTAATAAGTTATTTAGACTTCTATTAAAGCTTTATTTCTAAAATATTATATCAGAATTCCAGTGAACTGGAGATACGCCATTAAAGAAGTAAACAAAATGCAACACCCTTGGAAAACAACTGTTACTTATAAACGTTTCATTTGGTTAATAGGCAGAACATATATGTTATTTTGCCATTTTGAATTTATTAGCAAGTGTGGAAAAAGTTAGCTAAATTTTCGTTATTAATAAAATTGAGAAGTTTTGATAATCTCATAGAATCCTACTAAGTGGTCTGAACTGTAGTAAGAGAAATTTTAATTGAAAACTGTAGTTACACAGTTTAATATCTGACCTTCAACATTTGATGGAATAGAGATCATAGGTGTTGTGAGGCATGAATAATGCCCCAATGTAAATCCAAATAACAGATTATGTCAGTTTATCTCAATATACTCTAAATTCTTTTTTCCCTACCCGGATTTATATTTATGACAGAAAACAATAACATATTTGGATAAAAATTCCATATTTGATTTCAGTTGTACTCAATATTCATAATGAGATGTTCCCTCTGCATACTTTTAAATTCACATTAGTTATGGGGATTTTGAAGAGGTCGTGGAAAGAGATAAGAGTGTAGAAATATATAATTAGTTTAAATTTTTTACCTTTCCTTCGAAAATAAATCTCTCTTGAACTCGTTAAGAAATTTTAAACAACTTATCCTCTGTCTTTGACCAAGTGGGCCAAACTTGATATCTATAAATAGACACTGGTGTCTGCACATCAACTGCATAAAGAGTGGGGCAAAGTGGGCTCTCTGAGAGAGGTAACATTTTTAAATGGATGAGAAGATAAAACTGTTTTTGCTTTGTGGATAATGTGTATAAAATATAGCATTGTGAATATTTGGAAAATAGACAAATGAGAAAATTAGCTACCACCTTATTATCTTAGTCTTTTAATTTATTTAAAATTTTTCACGAAGGAAAAACCCTCTTTTTTAAAAATTATGAGTTCTTCATTAAGCATCTGGTTAATGTCAAAATTTTAACAATGCAGTGATTATTTGGGGGGCAAAATTGACTCCATTGCTGTTCTGTTACTTATTGCGCTAGCAATAAAAGAGCAGATGTTTGACTCATATATGAATTATTTTAATAGTTTTCATTAGATCTTTGTCTGCAGTTTGTCAGTGTGGTTCTACAGATATATCCAACCATCTGTTCTTTGGGCCTGTACTTTATGTGACTTACAGGGTTGTATTAATTTTATTGGTTTAGTCATTAATTCAATCAGAAGTTTGTTTGCCCTGGAAGTGTTCCAAAAAAGAGAAACTTCATCAATAAAAAACATCTACAGTCTTGTTAAATAACATTTCTATTGTGTATACAATTTCTCCTATTGATTTAACAATTATAGATTTTGAAAAAGCATATTGCAGAACTTTTTTTGGTTTCTAGACTTTAAAATTTATTTTCCTCAGAGCTTCTATGAGCAATACTCAGAAACATCTATAGCCAGTATTTTTAAGAATATCCTTTTTCTGGCAAAAGGAGTAATATAACTTCGTATCTTTGTTATCATGTTTACATCCATTTCTGAAATGACATATACCTTTATGAACTACTATGGATTTCTGACAGGAAAAATTTAAATATAAGAGATGTGATATTTATAATAAAGGCAGTTCTCTCTTGATCCAAGTTCTATAGACTAGCAAATGAAGCACCATTGGAAACAGCATCGGCTCTCTCAGTAACTGGGCTGTTACCTGGAACTAGGTAAAATTAATCCTATCTTTCAGAAATTCTCTTCCAACACTGAGAATAATCTTAGGTCAGGCCTTTTTCTTGTGTAGCTGTTGGAGAAGGTAATCAAAAGAACATAAGAGTCAGTTGACCCTTGAGCTGAACCTGGGCAATCAGATGTTCCTCACTCCTACCCTTGTCTTTGGAATGTCCTTTTTCCCATGTTCCCACAGTGGGAGCCGTTCCAAGGACCTAGCCTTGAAAGAGTAAGGTATTATTGAGATGATCTGAGTTAAGACCTCTATATAAACTTCTAAGACTTGGTGGACAGCTACAGAGATTTTATTTTGTGGCTACCCAAGACAAGCCTTATAAGTAATTTCCCTTGATTATTAAAACTGCCACCTATCAGTCCAGAGTGGTCTACTTCTTCCTTCAATGTCTGCTTGTCCTGAGTGTATGGGGCTAGTTTGCAAATCAATGGTAGTCCAAATGTCTCTGTGCTTTCCAGCTTTCTGAGGTCACTCTTTGCTTTAGTGTTCTAAGGTGATGTCTTGAATTTCCTAGCTGCGTACTATGGGAAGTTTCATCTAATATTTTGGTGAGTTTCCAAGAGGCTCACCTCATCCTCGTTAGTCTAACCTGACCTTCTTCTTACATGTTATCCTCTCTGCTCCTTAAGGTGACTTTTCTGAGTGTTTCTGCAAATGAACCATCCTGAACACTTTTTAGACTCCTTCATTTCCCCCAAAGTTTCACTCACAGAAAACTGTTTTTAATGGACTTTTACTGGAGGTTGGTTTGGAAGTAACAGGAGGTATAATATAAAATGGAGTTTTAAACCTCATTGCCCTAAAATGCCATCAGGCATTCCAGGCTATAGGAAATCCCTGCTCTTAGGCCCTAACTCTTTAACTTCTATTTCTTTGAGCTTCTTTATAGCTTTCTCTTTAGAAATCTCTCTTCCAAGCTGTCAAATCCTATTCCTTTCTTAAGCAGAGTAGTCTACTTCTTCACCTCACCCATCCTAACCTCAGGATCCATTTTTACATTGCCCCAAGTTGATGAAGGTGCCCTGCTAAACAGGTGACTAATTATTTTGGGTCCTCACCTTTCAGTATTAATGAAAAAATAAAAGAAGCTTGGGTATTTGTTTCTTTTATTTATCAAATTATTAAGCAAAGATCCCCCTTTTCAATCTCTAGAAATGAAAACAAATTCTTTTTCCTCTGCCCAGAGCAAGTCCTTGTGTTTTTACTGTGTAATTCATTAATTGGGTTGCACAGACTTTAGCCTCAAATGAACGAGCTGTGTAGTTCTAAGAAACTTATATCTCTGAACTTGTTTCCTTCTCAGCACAAGTGAAGTATATTAACTTTCAAGATTGTTGAGAAACTTAAACTACTGAATATAATATACAAACTCTGCTATGTGACATGTCTCTCTCTCTTTCCTTAGGAGAAATGTCATTTTACTAGTAAGAAATATATATTTTTTTCCTTTCTAGGCGTTCTGTTCCTAATATCCCAAATGCACAGGGTGTTCTCATTCACAGTACCACACATTACTGACAGCCCATTCCATAACCTGAGAAGTCACCCGTGTCGGCTTTTGTTCTTGCTTCCTCAACTACTAAGAGTCTGCTTGTGGCCTGTGTATGAAGAAACCCACTCAAAACCCAAGATTTTAAATTTTTCTGGAAGAATTAGACCTTTTAAATTTCTCCTCTCTACAAATGACCTCTATTTCCTTCCTCTTTCTCTTCTGTTTGTTACAGTTGAATTCCTACTTAAATCTCTTTGGCTTGGTGATTTTTTAATTACTGTCAGATGTAAACTCTGGATTAATTAACCCTACTAGATGGACCCGTAAGATTCATGAGTATTATATTTAGGGCATTAGCCCTGCTCATAAGACAATCCTGGTAATAATATTTAGTGCTTCATTCCTGGTGCTGTCTCAGTTGCCCCCAGTTTTAAGCCTGACTCAGGTCTAAGGATTGAGTGGCTCATAATTACTTCCATTTGTCTCTGAGCAAGACCTGGTTAGCACCCTTTGTCTTACTTTATACTCTCATGGTATAGTTTTGCCAGTAATTCTACACTAATTGTTTTCAGTTTCCCATATTTAATAATTAGGTATAATTTAAAGACTCATATAGACTTATTTTTTTAAAAAAATAGAAGCATATGATTAATGCATGTTTCCATTGGGTTATTATTTTATCAAATGCTTAGATAAGCATAATGGATTTTAAGAGGTATACATTAAGACTTAGTCCCAAATCCAGAAACTTCTGAGTAACTCAGAACTTATGGGATGGACAGGCAACTGCACCTAGCCTTCCACAGAGGGGAGTTGTCTTCTGGGCAGAGGAACATTGACCTATCTCTGTGCCATTAGTCCATTAGGATGAACATATTGAGACCCCAGTGGTATCAATCATGAGAGCCAGTTGTGCATATTTCTTCCCAGCTCTGAGTTCAGTAATAACACATCCCTAGGTAAAAATTGGCCATAGTGGTAGCTTGAAATTGGCAAAAGCTACAAATCAGATTTGTTTATTTTTCATACCTAGGTGGCCAGTCGTTTATCAATACACCACTGACCCTAAGAGATAAACATGTGAGATTTCTAAGACTTGTTCCTTAGGAGTATTTCATCTCTGCTCTTAGGTTGTGTCTGCAACAACTTTTCTGGTCCCTGCTGATGATGACTGAGAAACCCCAGAGACATATTTTAATGAGAAATTCTCAGACTTTTCTGATGCACATAGAACATTCTCAGAGAAGTAGTAAACCAAATGGCATGCCTCTGTGAATCCTAAAATTCCTTTGTTATTAAAATGATCATGGTTATAATTCAGGTGGAAAGGAAGTTATCACATATATAGAGAGATGATAGAATTAGCAATGGTTGGTGAAAGTGTTGACATGAGCACAGACTGAAGAGAGAAAGAGGTCTATGTAAACGTTTACACATTTTCCTTGCTTTGACTCTTTGTTATTAGTAAGAAAAATCTATGTTTATTTGTGAGTGAAAACTTGATTCCCAGCAGCCCTTGAGCTCCTGTTTCTGGCTTTCAAAGGGTAGCGATAGTTCACAGTTCCAAGCTTACCTGCAGTGAAAATGGCTAAATTTTGTACAGAGGTTCATAACTTATTATGCTTAACCGAACCCATCAGACACATGTGGACACCACAGGCTTACCAATAAGTTAGAGACCCTTCAGATAATTATTCTTGAAATATTTGTCCAACATCTTTTCACATGGAGAAAGTATGGAGAAAACAGGACATTCAGGACAATTGCAACTTCCATGCTCCACGCATCAGGACAAAAGTCCTATTTTTAACCAGTTAAACATTAGTTGGGAGGCCAGTTGGTGATTTTTACCTGTGTGTGCTTTGAGGAGCTTCACACGGTTGACACTGTGTTTTATGAAGGAAATTATTCCCATCTTTTCAATACATTCTTCCTGAAATGAGTTACAATTTCACTTTTAACATCACTTTCATTTCCAGAGATATTTTATCATTCTGTAAATTGTTAGGGGAACAGATTCCGGAATGTGTTTTGCCCTGATTTGCATCTCAGCTCCATTATTTGCTAGCCTGGTGACCTTGAAAAGTTATCTAGCCTTCACGGTGCCTCAGTTTCCCTATGTACAAACTGGGGATCATAGATAACAACATAGGCTTCAGGCAGATCTAATTAAATGGTTATTAAATGATTAAACTTTCTACAGTGCTTAGTATATAATAGCTCTATAATTCAAACTATGATAGTTATAAATTGGTGGCTATTTCAACTGCCTAGCTGATCTGTTACATCTGCTGCTGATTATTACCATATTCTGGTGCCTTAGCTCTGCATTTGCCTCATCTCTGCAATGACATGCATGGTATCTATAGTGAAAACTATATAAATTCAAAATAATTTTCCTGAAAAAATAATTTTCTTCTATCATTTCTCTTCTCGATGGTTTTATATTCATTTAGGAATTGTTTTCAAGAACTTTGACATTCCCAGGCAATTTCCTTCTTTATGAATCTTCCATTCTAGCCAGACTTGTGTATTCACTATCTTTGTAACTTTTCTCATAATCTTGGTCACTCACTATTGCTTCCTCCTAACCATTTATGTAATCCTTGCTATTCCTAAAAGTGCAACTCAAGTCTTACTTCCCTGAGACTTTTTCTTGAAGACAATTTTAGTTAATTTATCTTGCTTCAAGATTTATAAGCCTTTGTCTGCATCAACTATTTAGCACCTGCCTTTAATTCTCTTGCATTAGTAAAGTCTCCTGCAAATTACTTCTTCCATTAGAGTGCAAATTCTTTGATGGGTGAATCTTATCTCTATTTTTTGAGTTCTCCTATTACTTAGTGTAATGTCCTATACATATCTTTTTGATGATCAGGAATGGTACATAACGTGCATGTGTGTGTCTTTCAAAAGACTTTAAAAGTATTTTAAAGTTTTTTTAGTAGTAGTTTAAAAGTATTTTAGACTTTAAAAATAGTAGTTTAAAGGTATTTATTTTAAACTTTAAAAGTAGTAGTTTAAAAGTATTTTAAAAGTTTAATTCAACTATCAAAGTTGGGGACATTATCCTTTATTAGATAGTGATTAACTCTACTTAAATCTGCTTTTCATACTTTTTCTTCAAGTTTCAGAAGATATGAAATAATTATAAATCTCAGTTCCTATGATCCTTGTCCAAATTTGTGGACCTACAAGTTATATATTGTTTTTAAGCCCAGCAAAGTTGTAATTTTTATTTCTATGGCAGTGTTACTTATAAATGAAATATTGCTTTTTTATGTGAAATGCCTATAATTTTTAAAACTATTTTAAAAGTGAGTATGATATCTTAATTGTAAATAAATGTTTTGTCTCACTGAAATCATAAATAGCCCCAGTTGATTTGATGAGTACAAACTGGTAAATTATTAACCTATATACTGAAGTGAAAGTATAGAAGATTAAATATTGGTTACGCTTGATTTTTTTCTTTTAATTTTGAGAAGAACAGATTAATCCAAGGTAAATTTTGTATCTAAGGGGTGCTATTCCTGGAGACTCTAAAAAGTTAAGACTGAAGGTTGATCAACAGGTTTTAAGCTCCAAAGTACTATTAGCCTATTTATCTTTATGAAATTTCAGGGTTTACTTGTCACTGGTTTTACATTTATCTCATGTATAATTAGATTGCAATCTCTTTGAGGATAGATAGTCTCATTCACGACTCTTGATATGTTTCATAATACCCAACTGGAACTAAAAATGATAATATTGAGTGAATACTACGAAGAAAATAACACACCCCAGGCTTGAATTTGCTCTCTTTTTAGTGCAACATGCATTTATTAAATCTTAACTTTGCAGTTGAAGTTGGGCATAGCTGTGTAATACACATGAAAAAATAATTTTTTTCTCTCTTCTTGTAATAAATTGTATTGTCTTTCTTGAAAAATGCCTTTCAACTCTTTATTCCTAGAAGAAAGGGAACTTCTGTTTATATATATTTCTTT
This sequence comes from Ursus americanus, assembly GCF_024610735.1. NCBI lineage: Eukaryota > Metazoa > Chordata > Mammalia > Carnivora > Ursidae > Ursus > Ursus americanus. The sequence goes on along the minus strand of NC_142131.1, from coordinate 12,680,141 downwards.
CAAAAGTAGTCCAAAGACAACCAAGTACATTTAACTTTATTTTGTGACATTTTCCTAGATAACAGTGCATTTTTTGAGACTATATTTAGTTCCTCCATATCCATGGGAAATTGGTGAGTGCAAATATTTTTAAAATTCCCCAATGCAAGCTGAGGAAAATATGATCTGATGTTCAAAACAAGTATATTTAAGACTTTTTACTATGGGAAGGAACTTTTTTGTTTTTGCTGGAAGGAAGGAGGAAAATTATCACTAAATAAATTCTATTATAAACATTTAACTTCTTAGTTTCTATTTTCGTATGTATAAAGGTGAGGTACAGGAGTGAATATAACTAGAGACATTATCAAGTGTATTTTAGATACTCAAATGCTTAATTTCCTCCTCCTATTACTTGAACTATATAAAATACTTTGTTCTCATGGTCCTGTCACCCTTTGGGGGCTGATATGGAAGGAAGCAGGAAATTCCTTGCAAGACTTTATTTACTAAAATGCTTTATCTTCTTATTATGCAGTCATTCACCATTTTACCCTATTAGGTAAGATTCTTCCCTGCATAAGAACAACGTTCTCTAGAACCTACCTTTAAAGATTGCTGTTGAGCTTTCGTAGCAGGGGCATGGATTTCTTTTCTCTCCGGTATCTCTCCAGAACTGGTTTAGAAGACATGTTAAGATATTAACAAATACTGGTTTAGCTACCTTGGAGGTAAAGTCAAAGTAACTTTAGTCCTATATAATTCATTAAGTTGGGGATTGAGTTCAGTTTCTAACTCGATAATACCGCTGCGAGTACTGATGTTCAATCATGTCCATGCTACTTAGAAACCAGTACATAGACCAGAATATTCTTAAGAGAATCTCATGTTTTAGGTGTCATAGATTAATCATTGGAACAGCAGATGTGGTACCAATAAAATTATAAATATGACCAGTGTACATATATGAAAGCAACGATGCAACTAAATATTAGTTAATGAGCACAACTGAATATCAATTAATATTAATAGAACCTAATATTAATTTAAGAGGAGAAAGTCTAAAAATTGAGCATCAGTTCCTCTACATATTAATTTTAGGAGGTTTCTCTGGGTACCGGAACCAGTATTAACATACATAAAATACAACTCTGTTACAAATTTCAGTGACATTTAAGAAATTCACCTATAAGGGACCTGGGTGACTCAGTCTCTTAAGCATCCGACTCTTGGTTTCAGCCCAGGTCGTGATCTCAGGGTCATGAGATTGAGCCCCAAATTGGGGTCTGCGCTCAGCAGGGAGTCTGCTTGAGATTATCTCTCTTCCTTTCCCCTTGTACCTCTCTGACCGCATGCATGTGCGCACATGCTCTCTGTCAAATAAATATTAAAAAAAAATTCACCTATAAAAATCATGTTTAATTCATAATTCATAATAATGTTTTAATAATGCTTTTTCACCTCTTTTGAATTTACAATTATATTTCAAGTTTTGTTGAATAATATTGATATTTTGTCTTATTTACTAAAATCTTTTCTTTATTAAGGGAGAGATATTGAAAATGCTCCCCATTTTATTGGAACTGTGCTTTACAAATAATAGACTTCTATTCATTTTCCATTCATTGTTCTGTTTTATATGAGTAAAAGTGGTATCTAAATTAAACAACTTTGCATATTAGACCAGTGAAATTTGCAAGTGGCAAGAGCTGGAGATTCTCTTCATAGGTATAGTAGCAGACTTCTTATGTGTGAGTTCTACTAGAGACTTCTAGTATTTTTGATAGGCAAACTCCAAACAAGCTTTTTCTGAGGTAACTGGACCAAAAGATTTAAGGTTAATGTGTGTGTGTATGTGTGTGTGTGTGTGTGTGTGTGTGTGTGTGTGTGAGTTTGTGTTTACATATTTAAGGCAGCCATCCTGTTTAAGTTTGTACTCTATTGTAAGTACTGTCTTGGTACTTTGAACAGTACAATAGGATGAAATACCTCCTTATAGTCAGTACTTTTTAGCAACATTAGTAAAAATTAAAACTTGCAGAAAATTTCCAGAAACATAATGGAACTTACATTTCTTTTTTTTATTTTACACTTATTTTTTATACTTATTAATCATACAATTTACTATTTGTATTAAAGAATCCATATATATTTTCAGTATTTTAAAATACTATAACTATCAATCTGTGTTGTTAGTGTTTTTAAAAAGTTGTTTGTATGACTTCATGCTTCTTAAATTTGATGGCTTTGTGAATATATCTTTTAGATACCATTTTGTTGCATCCCCCTTTCATCCTTCTCACCTTCTCAGGTTCAGCTTTGACAAAAAGGAAAATTTACTTGAAAATAAATCCCATGATCCATTTAGATATTGTTTGCGTTTTTCTTCTTCACAAAGAATACAACGGCTATATAAATAAACTATGACTTTCAAAAATTAACACAAGTTCAGCAAGGGTAAATACAAATCTTAGGGTAAATACAAGTTAGACCTGCACTTTCTAATAGGGACACATGTGGGTACTGAGCACTTGAAATGTGGCTAGTCTGAGTAGAGATAGGTGGTAAGTATAAGATAAACACAGGATTTCAAAACAGTCTGAAAAAAAGAATGTACAATATCATATTAATAACTTTAACATCCATTACATGTTAAATAGTTTATTGAATATGTTGGATTAAATGTTGTTATTAAAATTAATTTCACTTATTTTTAAATGTGTATACTAGAAAATTTAAAATTACATATGTGGTCTGCATTAATATTTCTGTTAGTACTGAATTGGTCCATCACCTCCTGGTATTTTACGTGTATTTTGCTCACTGGTGCATTTGTGAGTGGTGACATTATTCACTAACCAATGAACTTTCAAAGACCTTTCCACTTTCATGTTGACTGTGAGGGGAAGTTGAGGCCATGAATTATTCATTTGTAGCACTGCGGAAGCATTTAGTGGATCCCAAGAGGGGTGTTGAGCCAAGGGCAGTTTTAGGTAGACAGACGTCTGACATCTGTTTCAATGTAAGCATATATCACTATATTCCTCCTTTCTCTCAGCTGTGTACTTATTCTCAGAGTTAGCCATTGCTTTTCCACATTTATGGAAGGGGCTGTGTTGACGAGAGTATACTAAAAAATTTCATCATTTTTATTTTGACTCCCTTTTTTCTGCTTTATTGAGATATAACTGACATATAACATTGCATAAGTTGAAGGTATATAATGGGATAATTTGATGTATGTATATATTGTGAAATGATTACCACAATAAGGTTAGTGAACACACATATCAGCATACATAGTTAGAATTTTTTTGTGTCTATGGTGACAACATCTAAGATCTTTCTTAGAAACTTTTTAATTATAAAATGCAGTATTGTCAATTATAGTCACTACACTGTATATTACATCCCCAGAACTTATCCATCTTATAACTGGAAGCTTGCATCCTTTAACCACCTTCACCTATTCCACCCACTCCACTGTCCCAGAAATCACCATTCTAATCTCTGTTTCTAAAATGTGTGTGTGTGTGTGTGTGTTTTAATATATTCCATGTATAGGTGAGATCATATAGTAGTTGTCTTTCTCTATCTGGTTTATTTCCATAGTATAATGCCATCAAGTTTCATCCATATTGTTACAAATGACAGAATTTCCTAATTTCTTATGACTGAATAATACTCCATTATTTATATTAAAAAATGTCTTATTTGCCCATTCATCTGTCGATAGACTCTTTAGTTGCTTCCATGTCATAGCTATTGAAAATAATGCTGCAGTGAACATGGAGGTACAGATATCTCAAGAGAGTGATTTCATTTTCTTCAGATGTACACTTAAAGTGGAGTTGCTGGATCACTTAATAATTCTATTTTTAATTTCTTTAAAAATTTTTATTATGTTAGTCACCATACAGTACATCCCTAGTTTTTGATGTAGTGTTCCATGATTCATTGTTTGCGTATAACACCCAGTGCTCCATGCAATATGTGCCCTCCTTAATACCCATCACTGGGCTAGCCCAACCCCCTCCCCTCTGAAACCCTCAGTTTGTTTCCCAGAGTCCATAGTCTCTCATGGTTCATTCCCCCTTCTCTTTACCCCCCCTTCATTATTCCCTTCCTTCTCCTACCTATATCCCTGCTCTTCCTTATAGTTCCACAAATGAGTGAAACCATATGATAATTGTCTTTCTCTGCTTGACTTATTTCACTTAGCATAATCTCCTCCAGTCCCGTCCATGTTGCTGCAAATGTTGGGTAATCATTCTTTCTGATGGCTGAGTAATATTCCATTGTATATATGGACCACATCTTCTTTATACATTTGTCTGTTGAAGGGCATCTTGGCTCCTTCCAGAGTTTAGCTATTGTGGATAATGCTGCTATGAACATTGGGGTGCATATGGCCCTTCTCTTCACTCCATCTGTATCTTTGGGGTAAATACGTAGTAGTACAATTGCTGGGTCATAGGATAGCTCTATTTTTAACTTTTTTGAGGGACCTCCACGCTGTTTTCCAAAGTGGCTGTACCAACTTGCATTCCCACCAACAGTGTAAGAGGGTTCCACTTTCTCCATCCTCTCCAACATTTGTTGTTTCTTGCCTTGTCAATTTTTGCCATTCTAACGGGCATAAGGTGGTATCTCAGTGTGGTTTTGATTTGAATTTCCCTGATGGCTAATGATTTTCAACATTTTTTCATGTGTCTGTTAGCCATTTGTATGTCTTTGTTAGAAAAGTGTCTATTCATATCTTCTGCCCGTTTATTGATTTGATTATTTGTTTCTCATGTATTGAGTTTGAGAAGTTCTTTATAGATCTTGGATACCAGCCTTTTATCTGTAGTGTCTTTTGCAAATATCTTCTCCCATTCTGTGGGTTGCCTCTTTGTTTTGTTGACTGGTTCCTTTACTGTGCAAAAGCTTTTTATCTCGATGGAAGTCCCAAAAGTTCATTTTTTCTTTTGTTTCCCTTTCCATTGGAGACGTGTCATGAAAGAAGTTGCTGTGGCCAATGTCAAAGAGGTTACAGCCTATGTTCTCCTCTATGATTTTGACGGATTCCTGTTTCACATTGAGGTCTTTCATCCATATGGAGTTTATCTTTGTGTATGGTGTAAGAGAGTGGTCAAGTTTTATTCTTCTATATATAGCTGTCCAATTTTCCCAGCACCATTTATTGAAGAGACTGTCTTTTTTCCACTGGATGTTTTTTCTTGCTTTGACAAAGATTAGTTGGGTCCATTTCTGGAGTCTGTATTCTGTTCCATTGGTCTACGTATCTGTTCTTGTGCCCGTACCAGTCTATCTTGGTGATCACAGCTTTGTAGTATAGCTTGAAATCAGGCAACGTGATGCCCCCAGGTTTGTTTTGTTTTTTTCAACATTTCCTTGGCGATTCAGGGTCTTTTCTGGTTCCACACAAATTTTAGGATTGTTTTTTCCAGCTCTTTGAAAAATGTCGTTGGTATTTTGACCAGGATGGCTTTGAAAGTGTTGATTGCTCTGGGTAGCATAGACATTTTAACTATGTTTATTATTCCGATCCATGAGCATGGAATGTTTTTTCCATCTTTTTGTGTCTTCTTCAATGTCTTTCATCAGTGTTCTATAGTTTCTAGAGTATAGATCCTTTACCTCTCTGGTTAAGTTTATTCTGAGATATCTTACAGTTTTTGGTGCTATTTTAAATGGAATCGATGCCCTAGTTTCTCTTTCTTCAGTCTCATTGTTCGTGTATAGAAGTGCAACTGATTTCTAAGCATTGATTTTGTATCCTGCCACGTTACTGAACTGTTGTATGAGTTCTAGTAAATTGGGTTTTCCATATAAAGTATGCTGTCATCTGCAAAGAGAGAGAGTTTGACTTCTTCTTTGCCAATTTGAGTACCTTTTATTCTTTTTCGTTGTCTGATTGCTGTTGCTAGGACTTCTAGTACTATGTTGAACAATAATGGCGAGAATGGGCATCCTTGTCATGTTCCTGATCTTAAGGGAAATGCTCTCAGCTTTTCCCTGTTGAGAATGATATTCACTGTAGGCTTTTCATAGATGGTTTTTATGAAATTGAGGAATGTACCCTCTATCTCTATACTCTGAAGGGTTTCAATCAGGAAAGGGTGCTGTATTTTGCCAAATGCTTTTTCTGCATCAATTGAGAGGATCGTATGGTTCTTGTCTCTTCTCTTATTAATGTGATCTATCACACTGATTGATTTGTGAATGTTGAACCACACTTGCATCCCAGGGATGAATCCCACTTGGTCGTGATGGATAATCCTTTTAATGTACTGTTGGATCCTATTAGCTAGGATCTTGTTGAGAATTTTGGCATCCATATTCATCAGGGATATTGGTCTGTAATTCTCCTTTTTGACGGGGTCTTTGCCTGGTTTGGGGATCGAGGTAGTACTGGCTTCATAGAATGAGCTTGGTAGTTTTCCTTCTGTTTCTATTTTTTGAAACAGCTTCAGGAGAATAGGTATTATTTCTTCTTTGAATGTTTGGTAGAATTCCCCAGGGAATCTGTCAGGCCCTGGACTCTTGTTCTTGGGGAGGTTTTTGATCACTACTTCAATCTCTTCATAATTAATCGGTCTTTAAAAAATCAATTTCTTCCTGTTTCAGTCTTGGTAGTTTATAGGTTTCCAGGAAGGCATCCATTTCTTCCAGGTTGTTTAATTTATTGTCATATAGTTGTTGATGATAGTTTCTTTTTTTTTTAAGATTTTATTTTTTTATTTGACAAAGAGAGAAATAGCCAGCGAGAGAGGGAACACAGGCAGGGGAGTGGGAGAGGAAGAAGCAGGCTCCCAGCGGAGGAGCCTGATGTGGGACTCGATCCCAGGACCTTGGGATCACGCCCTGAGCCGAAGGCAGATGCTTAACGACTGAGCCACCCAGGCACCCCTGTTGATGATAGTTTCTAATGATTGTTTCTATTTCCTTGGTATTGGTCATGATCTCTCCCCTTTCATTCATAATTTTATTAATTTGGGTCCTTTCTGTATTCTTTTGAATAAGTCTGGACAGTGGCTTATCGATCTTATTAATTCTTTCAAAGAACCAGTTTCTAATTTTGTTCATCTGCTCTACTATGCTTCTGGTTTCTAGTTCATTGATCTCTGCTCTAATCTTAATCAGTTGTCTTTTCGTGCATAGGTTAGGCCTGTTCTTCTGTTCCAACTCCAGCTTCTTAAGGTGAGAATATAAGGACTGCATTTTTGATTGTTCTGTTCTTTTGAGTGAGGCTTGGATGGCTATGTATTTTCCCCTTAGGACTGCCTTTGCAGTGTCCCATAGGTTTTGGACCAATGTGTTTTCATTCTCATTGGTTTCCATAAATTGCTTAAGTTCTTTAATTTCCTGGTTTACCCAATCATTCTTAAGCAGGATGATTCTTAGTTTCCAAGTGTTTGAGTTCCTTCTAAATTTTTCCTTGTGATTGAGTTCCAGTTTCAAAGCATTGTGGTCTGAGAATATGCAGGGAATAATCTCAGTCCTTTGGTATCGGTTGAGACCTGTTTTGTGACCCAGTATATGGTATATTCTGGAGAAAGTTCCATGTGCATTCGAAAAGAATGAGTATTCTGTTGTTCTAGGGTGTAGTGTTCTGTATATATCTATGAGGTCCATCTGGTCCAGTATGTCATTCAAAGCTCTTGTTTCTTTGTTGATTTTCTGCTTAGATGATCTGTCTATTGCTGAGAGCGGAGTGCTGAGGTCCCCTACTATTATCATATTATTATCTGTATGTCTCTTTATTCTGGTTAAGAGTTGGCTTGTGTAGCTGGCTGCTCCCCTGTTGGGGGCATAGATATTTATAATTATTAGATCCTCTTGTTGGATACACCCTTTAAGAATAATATAGTGTCCTTCTGTATCTTTATCTACAGTCTTTAGCTTAAAATGTAATCTGTCTGATATGAGAATTGCTACCCCAGTTTTCTTTTGAGGTCCGTTGGCATGAGAAATTGTTCTCCATCCCTTCACTTTCAGTCTGGATGTATCATTAGGTTCAAAATGAGTCTCTTGTAGACAGCATATGGATGGGTCATGTCTTTTTATCCAATCTGCAACCCTGTGGCATTATGGGAGCATTCAGGCCATTCACATTGAGAGTGATTATTGAGAGATATGATTTTAATGTTGTCATGTTGCCTGTGAAGTCCTTGTTTCTTTAGATTGTCTCTGTACATTTCTGTTCTGCATCATTCTTGGGGTCTTTTTACTTTTATAGAACCCCCCTTAATATTTCCTGTAGGGCTGGGTTCGGGTGGTCACATATTCTTTCAGTTTCTGCTGTCTTGGAAGCTCCTTGTCTCTGCATCCATTCTCAATGACACCCTTGCTGGATAAAGTACCCTTGGCTACATGTTCTTCTCACTTAGTGCTCTGAATATGTCTTGCCAGGTTTTTCTGGCCTGCCAGGTCTCTGTAGACAGGTCTGATGTTATTCTAATGTTCTTCCCTCTGTACGTGAGAAATCTCTTCCCCCTCACCACTTTCAAGATTGTTTCCTTGGATCTAAGATTTGAGAATTGTAGTATTATATGTCATGGTGTCAGTCTGTTCTCATTGATCTTGTGAGGGGTCCTCTCAGCCTTTTGGGCACGAATGCTTGTTTCCTTTGCCAGATTGTTTCCTTTCTCAGCTACAGTTTGTTCAAATATCTCTTCTAGACCTCTCTCTTTCTCCACCCCCTCGGGGATGGCGATGATTCTGACATTGCAACATTTCATTGAGTCAGTAATCTCCCGTAGTCTTTTTTCTTGAAAGTGAGTTTTTTTTTAAAGATTTTATTTATTTATTTGACAGAGATAGAGACAGCCAGCAAGGGAGGGAACACAAGCAGGGGGAGTGGGAGAGGAAGAAGCAGGCTCATAGCGGAGGAGCCTGATGTGGGGCTCGATCCCATAACACTGGGATCACGCCCTGAGCCGAAGGCAGACGCTTAACCGCTGTGCCACTCAGGCGCCCCGAAAGTGAGTTTTTTAAACCATGTTTCTTCTCTTTCCTTCTTTTCTATCATCTCATCCTCTAACTCACTAATTGGTTCTTCTGCCTCATTTACCCTGGCCGTCAGAGCATTCAATTTAGACTGCATTTGATTCATAGCATTTTTAATTTCCGCCGGATTCATTCTCATTTCAGCCCTTAGAGATTCTATATTTTCGGTAATTTTTTTTCAAGCCTACACATCATCTCAATCATTGTTACTCTGAAATCCATTTCTGACAATTTGGTTATATCCATATACATTAGTTCTGTGGCAGAGGCCACAGTCTCTGTTTCTTTCCTTTGTTGGGAGTTCCTCCTCCTTGTCATTCTGATGAGATCTGATTGCCGGGATGTAGAGATCCCAAATTACTGACCAGGACCCAAGCAAGATGCACTTGTTTTATAGGTACCTTAGGGATTTGGGCTTCTTGTTTTTTCAGCCAGCCTTCTGGGGGAGGTGCCTGCCCCGCTGATACTCAGACAACCCTGTTTGGGCAGAGTTGCCCTGCCCCCTGTGGGGGGGGGGATGGGCACAGTGAGAACCAATATTTCCGGGCTTTTGTTCTCTGGCGGCTTTCCCTAGCGGTTTTCTGTGACTCTTCTGAGAGCCAGAGCAGCAGTGGCCGTATCCAAACCTCTGTCTCAGAACAGAGAGATCGCAGTCTGCTCTCCACTGAGCTCTCCTGGCCACTTTAACTCTGTTTCTGTTGGTGCTGCTAAAATATCCCACAGCGTGCTGGGTTGTGCACCCCACAGCCACTCTCCCAGTCCTCACTCTCAGGGCCAGCTTGTTTCTGCCTTTGTGCTTCTAAAACCACCAGCCGCTCCCAGTTCCCGCATGCGCTCCCAAGCTCCCAGTTTCAGTCTGGTTTGCGCACGCGCGTTCCAGAGCTCTGGGTTTCAGTCTGGTCATGGGCGTGCTCCTGAGCTCCTGGTTTCAGTCTGGCTTGAGTGAGCACTCCCGAGCTCCCGGTTTTAGTCTGGTAGCTCCGTGCACTCCAGGGCTCCTGGTTTCAGTCTGGTTTCCCGGAAGCTACCAGTCCGAGTCCCGCGCTCCCCAGCACAAGAGGCTTCTGCTTCCCGGCACCCAAGCTCAGCGGCTCCCTACCACTTCTGTTTATCTTCCGATATCTGTGCGCAGACTCTGGACTCCCCGCTTCGTACCTCGATACCCAGCGCCGGAGATGTTCATTTGTAGAGGTCCAGATGTTTCTTCTTACGTCTCAGGCTGATTTCGTGGTTGTTCAGGATGGTCTGGTAGATATCTAGCTCAATTCAGGGGACTGGCTGAAATAGGGTCCCTTACTCCTCCGCCATCTTTTTTTTCCTCTTCCGGGTCTATTTTTAATTTTTTGAGGAAGCGCCATACTGTTTTCCATAGTGGCTGCACCAATTTACATTCCTACCAATAGTCAGCAAAAGTTCTCCTTTCTCCATATTCTTGCCAGCATTTGTTTTCTCTTTTTGATAATAGTCATCCTAATGAAAGTGAAGTAATGACTCGTTGTGGTTTAGACTTTCATTTCCCTGTTGATTATTGATGTTGAACACTTTTTCATGTACCTGTTGGCCATTTGAATATCTTCTTTGGGTAAATGTATATTCAGGTCCTTTGCCCATTATCTTATACCACTCACAAAAAATAATTCAAAATGGATTAAAGACTGAAATGCAAGACCTGAAACCGTAAACTCCTAGGGGAAAAAAAAAAAAGAAAAAGATCCTTGACATTGTCTTTGGCACTATATTGCCGAGATTATGTTTTGGGGTTTATCAAAGCAGAAGCAACAAAAGCAAAAATAAACAAGTGGAACTACATCAGACTGAAAAGCTTTTGCACAGTAAAAGGAACAACCAACAAAGTGAAAAGGCAACCTATGGAATGGGAGAAAATATTTATGAACTGCATATCAGGTAAGGGATTATTTTTGTCATTCAAAATATATAAGGAACTCAAGTCAATAGTAAAAAAAACCTGATTTTAATTCATTTTTGACACAATATTTTCAATATTAACATATTTTTATTTGTAATAATAATTTTTTGGTGTTGTTATCTTTCCTGCCAATGTGATACCCTGCCCAAGGGAACTAAAATATTTTCCTTCCATCAAGGAAAAAAAAAAATCAAATGGCAAATGTGACTGACATTTGTTGAAATGAAAGTGACAGCAAAATCATGGGTAATTATCCAGGCTGGTTTGGCAGGGAGAAATTATTAAAATGCTAAAAAGATTAACAATAGACGTGTGGATAGTCTGGGTGCTCTCTGTCAGGCAAAGCTACTGATGCGCTTTGGCTGAATTGTCAGGATTAACTCATTTGGCTATTTGGCCCTTTGCTAGGAAGATGGATTAAAAAATTGATGCACACTATGCCCTTAGCGCATATATTCTGATGTTACGGTTTCTCCAACTCAATATTGATTTACTAAAAGTAACCCCAAACTAAAAAAAGAACTCATCTCAAAGAAAATATTAAGCAGGACGTTTTTTCGTACAAACTAAACAACTACTGGTTTTACTTTCTGTATCATCTTTCAACAATACATTTAAGAGCTGTATGGGTCCAATTGCATGAATACTAAAATGGTCATTCAGAATTTAATTCATTATTTTGATAAATAGGCTTTTATTAAGACACTGCTATATGTCAGTCACTAGGCTGGTCTGTGTTGGAAATAAATAAGAATTGTTCCTCACTTTATATACCTCATACTCTGTGAGATTCCTCCCATCTCACTGGGAATGGCTCTGTATAGATCTAAATAACTGATGAATTTTTAATTTTATAAAGGTGCAACCATCCCTCATAAAGAGTAGTGGTATCTTGGAAAACTGAAATCCAGAGTATCAACTCCAAACAGTTAATATTTTGTTGTAACCTTTTCCCTGTTTCCTCCTTAAAGATCTCTTTTTAAATAGTAAGGATGAGCTGACTTACATGTTACTTCATTAGAATGTGAAGATGTGAAATAAGTCATATTTATTGTTTTGTCCTTGGCACCGAGCACAGACTCTAGTGCATTATGTACTTCATCAGCAGAAGCCAACTCTGATTAGAGTGAGCAAGGATTTGGGTGAGATGAGGACAACTGAAAAAAAGAAACATAATGTACCAGTTGGCTTGTAGATGATAACTTTTCTATTTTTTTATTCACTCTTTTGCATTTCTCACAGTATGTCCTATGATACTGTGCATATAACAAATGCTAAGTGACACAGGGCTCTACTTAATAACTGATAAAATAATCAAGAATGGACTGGATAATGTTGATGATTGATGGCTCTAATATGTTAGTGAAGAAACAACCACATTTGTTTTCTGTTTTTCTTATTTCTTTAAGACTCTTACAGGGGCTTTTTTAAGGATACACATAGACACACACACACATATATATATATATATAGGGTAGATATATTTAGAACATATAAGGGATATGGAAAAGCTATTAGTATATAGGATATACATGGAACATATGGTAAAGCTATCTTATTTTTTTCTGAATAAATCTGTTATTAAATTGCCTGAGTTATGCAAGCCTTTCTTTCCTCTAATAATTCTCCCAAATTGTACTGAAATTTGCCTTGAGGATAAACTAAATATTTAAGGAGTACTTTTTTTTTTCTTTTTACCTGTCAGAAATGGCCCTTACTTCTTTTCCAGCCTTATCTTTTGTCTTTATTCCTCGATTTCCATACTTAGCAACATGCAAATATCGTATTCCCTATTTCTGGCCTTGTAGCCATTGTTTCTTGGCTAACTCCTTGTCATCTTCTGTCCAAGATTTGTAATCATTTCATTTGAGAAACCTTCCTTGATACCTTGGTATTCAGTAGGTATCTATATTATGTGCTCCCTTTGCATCCAGTCCTTTCCCTTACCATAGCATTTACCATTTTGTCCATTTCCTTTCTCACTTAATAATAGTGCTTTTGCCTTTTGTTGTATACACAGAGTTGGCAAATAGGATTCTTTCAATTCAGGATTAGTTGACAAATAAATAAATGACCAAAAAAGAAAAAAAAAAAAGCCTACCACATTTTAATGAGAGAAGAGGGATGCAGCCAAAATAATAAAAATGCCTTGTGAACACAACAGAAATTGACCAGATTATTGACAATTTATCCGTTTATTCTATAGGTCTCTAGTGTAGCATCATATTCTATTTCTTGGCAGCATTTCCCACATGTTAATTTATTTAAATCCTAAACCATAATGTTTTATTACATAAAGTCACTTTGAGTTGTGGCCCTTTCGCTTGTTTATAGAAGTACTATATATATTTTTTTCCTTTTGGGAAAAGAATAATTTTCTCAGCCACAAAAAAAAAGAATACTATCTTCCATGGAGCATTAGGTTCATCACTCTTGTTTTAAAAAGTTTTCATTTATGGTTATAGCACCAGATGTTAAAATTGCTTCATTGTCTAACCATCTGGAACAAAAGCAGATTTTGTTGACCTCAGTTTTCTGGAGCTTTGTTTCTTTGGGGGGAAATATCTATTTTATGTCGTAAGTCCTATTCACAAATCAATCCATTGAATAATTGAAAACTGAGCTATAGTTGCTTATGTTCTTATTACCTTTAAATATATGAAGTTACATAAATGAATGATTATAAATTGTAAAATATTTATGCTATTACTTTTGCATGTTTATGACATCTAGGATAGTGTAAATTGGAAGCGATGCAGTATGGAAAGAGATTGTCTTTTTAGAGACATCTATCAAAGCTAATCTGCCTGCTACTAGTCATTTTTGGAGAGGTGATACCATTCAGGGGCTTTGCATACTCAATTAAAAGTACAAGCTAATTGATGCCAGGTCCAGTGCTATCTGTACTGGGTTGAATTATGTTTGCCCCCTGCCTAAAATTCATGTCCACCTGGAACCTCAGAATATGACCTCATTTAGAAATAAGATCTTTGCAGATATAATCAAATAATATGTGGTCATCCTGGGTTAGGGTAGGCCCTGATCCAATGACTGATGTTTTTATCAGAAGAGGGGAATTTGAACACAAAGATACATGGGTAGACGGAGAAGGAGAACATGTGAAGATGGAGGCAGAGTTGGAGTAATAAAGCTTCAAGCCAAGGAACACCAAAGATTAAAAGCCAAAAACTAAGGAAAAGGTAATGAAAGATCTTCCTCTAGAGCCTTCAGAGAGAATATGACCCTGATGACATCTTGATTTCAGACTTGTAGCCTCCAGAATTGTGAGAGAATAAATTTTCGTTATTTTAAGCCAGCCAGTTTTATTTTAAACTACTTCACTTTGTTATGGCAGCCATAGGAAACTAATGCACTATTCTGGAACAATAGATGAAAAGTAGAAGTGCCTTGTGAAGGTGCCTCAGGCAAACAGTAGAAAGAGGAGTGGAGGTAAGTTAGGGCTTCCTGATTCTCACTTAGAAGGATGACGGGAGAGTCTCAAGGTCGATGGAAAGTGAAATCAAGTTAAGAAAAAGTAATTTCGGGTATTGTGTAGTAATCAGTTTCTTATGTCCCACTGTTGCAGAATAAGAGCTAGATTATAGGGGCGCCTGGGTGGTGCAGTCCTTAGGTGTCTGCCTTCAGCTCAGGGAGTGATCCTGGCGTTATAAGCCTGCTTCTTCCTCTCCCACTCCCCCTGCTTGTGTTCCCTCTCTCGCTGGCTGTCTCTATCTCTGTCACATAAATAAACAAAATCTTTAAAAAAAAAAAAAAGAGCTAGAGTATAGAATTTGGTGTCAGGGATAAGCAATAGGCATTGTGACAGGTTTTTAACTGTTTGGAAGAGGTTATTAGGCCTATACCTGTGAGACAGACACAAAAAGTTGCTTATGAGGGGGAAGCACCAATAGTCTCCAGTATTCATTCCAGATGAAGTTTGTATAAGAAGTTGAGATTCGGTTCTACATCACTAGCCATCAGGGAAATACAAATAAAAACCACAATGAGATACCAACTTACACCAATTAGAATGGCAAAAATTAACAAGGCAGGAAACAACAAATGTTGGAGAGTATATGGAAAAAGGGGAACCCTCTTACCCTGTTGGTGGAAATGCAAGCTGGTACAGCACTCTGGAAAACAGTATGAAGATTCCTCAAGATGTTAAGAATAGAGATACCCTACAACCAGCAATTGCATTACTAGTTATTTACCCGAAAGATACAGATGTAGTGAAAAGAAGGGGCACCTGCACCACAATGTTCATAGCAGCAAGGTCCACAATAGCCAAACTGTGGATGGAGCTGAGATGTCCTTCAATAGATAAATGGATAGAGAAGATATGGTCCATATATACAATAGACTATTACTCAGTCATCAGAAAGGATGAATACTTACCATTTGCGTTGACATGGATTGAACTGGATGGGATTATGCTAAGTGAAATAAGTCAAGCAGAGAAAGACAATTATCATATGGTTTCATTCATATGTGGAACATAAGGAATAGCATAGAGGACATTAGGAGAAGGAACAGAAAACTGAAGGGGACGGAAGTCAGAGGGAGAGACGAACTGTGAAAGACTCTGGACTCCGGGGAAACAAACTGAGGCTTTCAGAGGGAAGAGGCGTGGGGGGGATGGGGTAGTCTGGTGATGGGTAGTAAGGAGGGCACGTGTTGTGATGAGCACTGGGTATTATATGCAACTAATGAATCGTTGAATACTACATCAAAAACTAATGATGTACTATATGTTGGCTAACTGAATATAATAATAAATAAAATCTCTTGTTCACAAAGGAAAAAAATTGAGATCAGGACTTGGTATAATAAAAATAGTATGAGTGCAATTTAGAATCAGTAGTTTGTAATGTCACATTTATGTTTATGAGGTTTTAGTTCCTTCGTGCTTCCTATTCAGTTGTATTTAAAAAAATAAAACAAACCAACCAACATTTCAACCTTGCCTCAGATGAAGCAAGAGAGCTTATTTTACTCATCTTGGAAAGGATCTTCTAACTTCCATTTCACCTAGTGTCACGATAAAAGAGTGAAGGTAGCTCTTTCAGTTCAAGAGACTGAAAAGGTGGCAGAATTGTAATAGACACCAAGGGGGCACAAGAGGGTCAGACTTGACATGAGCTTGAGTATTTATCAATTGAAGCCTGAGATTTTCCCTCACAATTCCAAATAGCCAGCTGACAGTTGCTCCTAATAGCAAAACAAAAGTGCACCTGATGTTGGCAGGGGTCTCACTGCTCCCTGCTGTAGTCCAAGCAAGGATATAAGGGATGACAGTATGCACATTCATCGCGACATATTTTATCTACCTCATCTTGGCAACTCGCTCTGATTATTTATAATATTAGAGTTGTGTCATTTTTCCCTCTGGTTTTAAAATGTCCTGATTATTTTAGCCCTGACTGAATATCTCTTAATCTCAACTCAAATCCTAAGAACTACTTCAAGAAACTTACTCCAACATGGAGTCCCTTGGAAGTCTTCCACTACAGATGTACTTAAACTTCCAATGAAAAATGTGTGACTGCCTTAAGTATTCCTTATTAGTGCCAGGGCACACCCAGAAAGAGCCCTAAAAATGAGCTTTAGAGGAAAAACCTTTAAAGGAGAAAATATTAGGCTTCTGAATGTTGTGATAAAAAATTGGCTCCCAATAGGATGTGTCTAATATTATGTAAAGAACTATCAAGCATTTGGACTGATTTGATATAAAACTGGCAATACATAGCCATAAAATCAATAGATACTAGATTTGTCAGGGATTTTAGTATTTATATAATCTAATCTCATTTATAGTTGAGGAAAATAAGAGAAGTTAAGGGATGCATATATTTAACATTCACTACCTTGTAAACAAAAATATTTCCTGGACCCATCTGTGATACATCGAACTCATTTATATGTCACATATATCACTGGACTGTAATCTCTGAACAGCCAGAGTCCTGAAGTTTGGACATTTCTACTATTTGCTTTTTGAGAATGCCAAGTACATACTCTTAAATTGTGAGTATTTTTTTTTCCCCTAATATATCATGATCTTCTAACCTTAGTTAGAGAAAGAAGTTCTAGGAAAAACCATAGTGATCTCTCAGATGCCCTAAGTTGCTCTGAAAAAAATCAGGCTATCCGATGATTTAAAAAAAAAAAAAAAGATGCGTTTTGCACTATATGAGAAGGAGCTATTGGTATACAGATTGTGTCAAAGAATCCAAGAAAGGTATAGTTTTTGTTACTTTAAAAGTTTTCTTACATTATTTAAATTTTGAGAGCTAAATTCTGTGTATTGATGTCCTAGTTTAATAATGCAAATTGTATTTTGTCAAATACTGTTTTATTTTTCAAAATTTAAATCTCCAGAAATGGATTAATATTGTGTGAAAGCAACCAGGTCTAAATCCACGTTTTCTTCAATCAGTGCTGGTGTTCTATATCTGTATGTCCTCTTCTTCCTAGTTCCTTTCTGTTTGGTACTTGGAAATTCTCATTGTTGTAATTTGACCAGATGGTACTTTTCGAACTGTTCCTTTGACCCTTCCAATTTTATCTCGTAGCCCAATATCTGACTCATTGCCACATCATAGCAGCAACTTGGAGAGTTAGTGACATTCAGGAAGGAAGACATAATAATGAATTTGATACTTTCTTTCCAAGGATCTCAGAAGACATCATAGGGATTCTACTTGATTCTTGTTCTGTAAAAGCAAATCATGCAATATTGACTAAAAGTCCCTCCTTTTTTTGCCTGTTTTTTAATAATTCCTGTAGAGTTTTCTCCTTGAATCCAGTGTTTGATGACTTCAGGTGAAACCTAGCTGCCTCTGTGGCTCTGCCCAAATTTACAGAGGAAGTCTTCCAGGTCTGGAGGTAGAGGCTGCCTTAACCATCCTTATGTAGTTGGATGGTTCCTGATGAATTTGTCTCACGAAAAATGTGGCCTTGTATACCCAGAATTCACGAAGGAAAGAATTAATGGCAGCCTTTAATTTACTCATCATTTATAGCTTTAGAGCCTGTTCCATGGAATCACAGATACCTATTTTCCAAACTGCATTTTGGATCATAAAAGAATTAAAAGGACTGTCTGAAAGCATTAGATAAAATAATGAGGTGGAAGAGATGTGACATAAGACTCGGAGAGAGTTGATTCTATTATGTGTCCTGGCCAAACCACTGATAGCTGTGCAGGATTAACTTTTCTGGGGCACACTTTCTTCCTTCTGAAACTTCTAGTCCTAGAACAGATGATTTTCAAGTTATCTCCTAATGTTTAACATCAATAATTAATGATAAATTAAAGTAGCTTATACATGCTGATCTAGAGAAGAGAGCAGATGAAATTCCAAAGAGCAGTCACTATAGTACCAAGAGGTGAACGTGAAGGCTTTTATGCCTAATCATTGAATCTTAAAAGGATTAGGAGCGTGATCTTTAGTATAGCAACTTGGCATCCTGCTACTCAGTCTGGAATTTTGTACGCTTTATCAAATTTCTTTTTTGAAACAAAACTCAAAGTTCTGGTTTCAAGACAGTTAAGCTATTTTTTAATTCATTCTGATTGACAGCTGTTTCCCTTTTGTTGGTTTGGAAAGCAGGAATTAGTATTCATTTAAATCATGTCTGTGTGAATGTGGTATTTTCAGTTGAAGAACTCTATTTACTGAAGGCCCTTGCTTCTTTCCTTCAAACAGAATATGATCAAATGAAGATTTTTGTATGTGTTTATTAGCTTTTTTAACTTTATTTTTTATAATAAAATACCAAGGCTGCTGGGTTTTTCTGGAGAAAATAAAGGAAAAGCGTGCACCATAGGTGACAGTTACTGTGTTTGACAACTCCTCCTCCACATACCATTTACTTTCAGCTTCAATGAACCCAGGAGCTTAGACAATTACTGCTGAAAATGCAATGCCCGTCACCCTTGACACTTTGCCAACAAATTCTTTACCTTCCCCACTTCAGTATTGCTTTTGTCAGAGTCTGGGGAATCTAACATCAGCAATAGTACAGGCTTATCATCAATGGCTTTCAAGAAGGAAAAAAAACAACAACAACTCGTTTTTCATAGTAAAACTTGGGAATGCGCAGCAAACTCATTGACTGCTGTTAGACTGGCCTATAGTTTCTGGACTTCTCTTTAAGTTTGCAGAAGTGTATCTTTTCTTCTTTCTTATCCAAACTTCAGTTAGTTTATCAAATTGCCAAACAAGTTTTAGAATAGGTATTTTTTTTTAAATTATTTTATGGTTTTCTTTTGATTTCAGATAGTTTTACTCTGTTTCTGAAAGATGGAGGAAATACAAATTCTTTAGATTCTGCTAATTTTGTAATTTGGAGAATGTGAACTAAATACCTATCATATTTAATAATTTGAGTAAAAATTTGGGACAATATCAATATTTTTAAAGGTAGAAGATTTTGAAAATTTTTGAGTATGTACTTTATTTTGGGCTGATTTTTTAAAAATCAATGTATTGTTTCATTTATTTTTCCGAAAACCTTCTGAGAAAGGTTTAATGTCATTTCTATTTATACATGAGGCTGAATGAAAGGCTAAAAGAGGTTAAAAAATCAGCTGCTCATGGTCATGTCACTTCTAATAAATGAAGGAACCAGGATTCAAATGTGAATATGGGTCCAAAATCCATGCTTTCAATAACTCCGTGCTACATTCTTCTAAGCTTATGGGCTAGTGGGAGAAGTGAACATACAGATTCCAGCAATGCCAAGAAGTACAATAATGACTTAAAGTCCACTTAATGAATAGAGACTAACCATTTTAAGAGTCTGTTTTATAAAACATAAGAATTCTAAGAAGATAATTCAAAGGGCCCACAAATGTTTGAATTAAATTCCATAAAGTCTGAGGTTGATATGTGACCCATCTGTCACCAAATAATCTCTAATTCCAACTCTTTGTGGTCATTGGAACAGTCTTATTCTTGTCATTGGTTGATTTTCTAATTAGGATAGGTTTAAATTTAGCATATCAATAAAATTACATGAACACATAACTCCTTTTTCATTCTTATATTTTCATGGTAAAATTATTAAAGAAAGTAAGACTACTCTGATGTAGTAATTTTTACTTGGTCTGTATTCTCTGGTATTTCTTAACATGAGCATTATTTTTAGGTATCAGAGTGTACCTGTAATTTAGTATACTGCTTTTTGCATATAACATCACATCACGTATTTGTAGCTCATAAAATTTAAACTGAAATGACTGGATTGTGTTTTTAAGAGAGAATAATAAATGAGGTACTCTCATAGAAGACATTTTTTGTGTTCTATGAAAAAAAACTATGGTTTAAGTTCTTTTGGTGGACTTCTTTTTTTAAATTTTTTTTAAATACAGAAAACTATAAAGAATAATCCTTTGCTATCAGATCTACATGGTGAGATTTTCTGTTTAGTTGCTAGAGAAAAAGGTGTTGGCATTTAAAATTTGGATGAATATTGCTAAATTGTTCTGTACATATGTTGTACCAGTTTTGTCCCCCAAAGTAGACAGCAATAGCTAACTTTCCACAGTGCTCTGTGCCAGGCATTTACTATCGACAATATTTAACATGTATTAAGTCATTTAGTCCTAACATTGATTCTAGAGTTAGATACTATATCACCCACCCACTTTTTATAGATAAGGAACTGATGCATGATGAAGTGGCTTAATCATTTAGCTAAGGTCATTTGACTAATAAATAATGAACTCAGGCAGTTCGGCTCCAAGGTCTATGCTTTTAACCACCCCACATATTTCTTAATGGTGAAGGAAAGAGTATATATTATCAGCTTTTAAATTTTGACTAATACAGTGGGTGAAAACAAGTCATTTTGAGTTGTCTTTTTTTATAAGTGTAATTAAGTATATATTTATATTTTATTTGCCACATCCATTTCTTTTCTTGTAAACTGTTTTATATCTTTGCATGGTTGTATATTGGGTTTAAGTTACTTAGTAATTTTTACAAACTCTTAATTTTAAAAAAATGAACAGTACCACTTTGTCATGTGTTGCAATAAGTTTTCCAGAGAGTTTTTTATCTTTATACATTCAAATTTATTGAGTTTTAGCCCTTATATTTTATGTTCTTAAACTTTTTGTTTTAAGTACTTATGTTGTAAGAATATAAGAATTCAGGGGAAGAAAGGATTTCTGGCTTTCATAATTAAAAAGGAAGACTGTATTTAAGATAGTCCTTGATGGCTGTTAGTATATTTATGATTGAGAATAGCTGAGAAGAAGGCAAGTATTTGGGAAAGGCCGTTTATAGGTGAAGAAGTGGCAGAGGAATCTGCTCAGGCTAACGATCTGGGTGAGTAGAAAGAAACGGATCCCTGACTGAATAAGTACACCTACCCTGTATGTGCAACATCCCTGGACATATATATCTGAGGCCCTGCTATTGCTTACTTCTCTTAATGTAATTTGTCTAGAAACACAGAAGCTCAGAGACTGGGAAATGTACAGTAATACTATGCAGAGATTAGTCTGAGATAGCTAAGAAAATCCCTACATTCTTTGTTACCTTGAAAGACACCTAATTCTTTTGATGAAATGCCTGTAGTATTTTACCTAAGTCAGCTTCGTCCTAAACACGTGCCAAAAAACAGAGGGCATCATCTGACATAAAATTAAAAGACTTTTATAAAAATGGCTTCTATAATGTCTATGCTAGTTTACTTATGAAGACACAACACCATTTGGGGTTTAGTCCTACTCTGATGTTTGTTGATTTTAATATCTATAACTGGTTTCTAGCAAGCGGCTTTCTATCCTATGTCTGAAAAATAAATAAATAAAAGGTTAGGAGGCTATTGTTTGTTTGATCAGTTTGTATTATCCCAGCTGTTAGAACATTGAGGATGAATTTAGATAAGGGAAAAATTGGCCTCATGTGTCCAAGCTCTCCTATTGTGTTTTACCAATTACAGTTTATGGGGAAAAATCAGGAGAAAATACTTGGCAGTAATGAAGCTGCTGACAGTAGGAAAATGAGCTGAGTGAAATTCTAAGAAAACCTTGGATTTCTAGCCTTTATTCATAAATTCTCTGTCCTGTTTCCTTTGCTTTTTTTCTGTCTCCTCATTGTTCATAATTTCCCTTCCTCTCCTCCGATTATATAAAATAATAATCAAAACTATTTTTTTCCTAAGGGATGGAGGCAATGGCTAATTGCTATTAAAATTATACTTTTCCCATTTTAAACTTTATCTGAGTATTGACCCAGGTTTGCGTTAGTCCTAAGTTTTTTCAGAGAGAGTTTTATACAAAATATTCATATAAAGCTCTCTAGTAGAAAGAAAATAATAGCATCAAATGACAGTACAACCACATAACCTCACTGAAGATAGATAAAAAAGATTCTGTTGAATCCATGAGAAATATATATTTAATTGAAAAAAACCCACAGATGTATATAAATCCAAGTTGCTCTCTATCCCAGTTTAAATTGAGTGGCCTTACTGAGGTGTTGACTCTGGCCCTGGGGAGTTCCTACTTGAAGTGCAGAGCCGGTTACAAATGTGTTTTCAGTCAAATATAATTACTGAAGAACGCAAACATAATGTTTGCCATCCAAGACCTTTGCAACACGAAACCCCAGATTAGCTTGCACTGAAGGCCTTTTGAATGAAGATCAGCCTGAAAAGATTTTGCGGGAAAGACAGTATAGCTAACCAGATAGAGGAATCTGACTCCAGATCTAGCTGGAGGCACCTCCTCTTCACAATACCCGCCACAGCTCTTACATGTTTGCTTCATTAAGGTGACGGAGGTGAGCCAAGATAAAGAGAAGGATATCATCTCTATCTTTACTTTAATATCATTGTTAGGTTTAATATTTGGGGACAGAGGATTAGGCTCATTTTCCAAGGAGGGATTTATATAATAATCAACTTAATCTGTGTTTAATAAGGTTTTTGTTCTTTTGTGTTCACTGTAATGTGGAAGTAATTTCAGTATGTCTGCACAGAGGTCCCCACTGGTTCACATGATAGTAAGGTACACATCAACAGAGCTCCAGGCAGTGACACACAGAGGAGCACATCATTTTTGGTTGCATGTGGCTGACTGCCTCAACAGATTGGATTTAAACTGTTAGAGCATTTCTTCCTGATCCTATAATGCCTGATACAGCTGGGTTTTATTATATTAATAGTGTACTAATCTCCATAAAATCAAAATCTTTTCAGGAATATTCCACGATTTGTTTCCTACCTCTAACACTTCTACAGTATGCATGAAGTTAATTTCCCTATTATTAGAGTGATGAGCATGCTTGCCTTTGAAATCCATGTATGCACACAAAAATGTACACATGTGTTTGTATACATATTTATCAATAAGATGCTGTGATACAAAGGTGAATATCTTGGTAGATCCTGATGCTGAATTTGTTAGACTTTTTAAAATATGGAAATTACTGGAAGGATCATCATTAATAATTTAGGAATTCCATTAACAATGGTACCGCAGAGTGAGTGCTCTGCTTTGGATGTCAGGAGATCTGAGACCTTGCCCAAGTCAAATATTGGTTCTTTGACATTGAGTAAGTCATTAAACTCTCTGAGCCTTTATTTTTACTGTGAAAAATAAGAAAGTTGCGTTAGCTAATCTATAAATTGCTCTCCAGGGCCAAAAGGCTGTGGTCATGACCAAAGGGATCCACTAATGAACTTCCCTTACAGAAGTTTCCAAGTTGAAAGAAGATTTGGATTGCTCCTAGAAGAATAGTGTGCTACTAAAAGAAAGTTATATTTGATACTGTAAGACTCAAGAGTGAAACTGGGTAAAATAAAATTTCACACTTATTTAGAGTTCATAATTTGTCAACATTTGTTGGACTTAGCAAAGATTTTCCTTTTCTATCCAAAACTATTTACATTCTTTAGGATACATGGCATAAAATCCATATTTCTAAATATATCTCTACCAAGTCTCAATAGCTTATTTAAAACTACTCCAGTTACATACTTCTGCATCATAAAATTACCCCAAAACTTAGCACCCTAAAACAACAATCATTTTACTTTACTCCCAAGTCTGAGTGTCAGGAACATGAGAGTGGTTCACCTCTGCCTCAAAGTTGGAGGGGCTTCACTTGGGATAGTTCAAACAGCTGTGCACTAGCTGGGATTGCTTACTCGGGGTCCTATGAATATGGTCTTAGTTCTTGTAGTTGGCTGAGCTCTCTCACTTCCTTGGCTTTGATGATGCCTGTGCTGGCTGGAAGAGCAAAGAAGTCTTTTCTCACATGCCTGGTTACTTCATGGTTTTCCATGTGGTCCCCTGGCTCACTCTGTGTAGGTAGGGTGGGTGGCTTACAGCATGGCAGTCTCAGGGTAGTTGGGTATCCCACATGGTGACTGCTTTCCAAGAAGGAGAAAGCAGAAGCCACCAATTCTGTTAAAGATTAGGCTGGAACTGGCATAATGTCACTTTTATCATACTCTACAAGTACAACCATCTTCCGTGAGTAGAGAAAATAACTCCACCTCTGGGTGGT
Source organism: Ursus americanus (assembly GCF_024610735.1). Lineage (NCBI taxonomy): Eukaryota > Metazoa > Chordata > Mammalia > Carnivora > Ursidae > Ursus > Ursus americanus. Next base: position 12,655,688 of record NC_142131.1, on the reverse strand, counting down.
AGGGGTAGTCAGGAATTTGCAGCCATTTTTAATCTGCCACAGTAACCACTCCTGATTGATTATTTCCCTAGAGGCAAAAGATTTGTTTGGATTTTGTCAACTATGTGGCTATCTGTTCCTTTTTGGTTATTGGCAAGTTTAAATTTCTGGATTTTTCTAAAAGGGGTATTAAACCAGAATCAAGGTACAACTAATATTCAGAAGGGACCTCACAAGTCTTACTTCTTTACAAAATTGCCTACAACAGCTCAGTGTAGGCATCAGAATGTAAAGGGCTTTCTGCATCAGAAACTAGTACTTTGACCTCTAATTTAGGCCATCTCATTGGAAAAATTGTAGAGCCTTACTGTTAATGGATAAAGAAGTAATCTTGTAGAAGCCCAGAGTACTAGTTTGCAGTGTGATAAAAACATACTACAAACTGGATGGCTTAAACATCAGAAATTTATCTTCTCATAATTCTGGAAGCTAAAAATCTGAAATCAAGGTGTTGGTAGGATTGGTTTCTTCTGAGGGGCATGAAGGAATAATCTATTGCAGGCCTCTCTCAATGACTTGTAGATAGCTGTCCTCTTTCTGTGTTATCACATTATTTTCCTTACATGTCTGTGTCAAAATTTTCTCATTCTACAAAGATACACCAGTCATATTGGATCAGGGCCCACCTTAACGACATCTTTTAATTTGATTATCTCTTTAACTTGGTTATCTCTAAATACAGTCAATTCTGTACTGGTCCTGGGGGGTTAGGATTTCAATGTAAGAAATTTTAGGGGGCCAGAAAGAATTCAACCCACAATACCCAGATACACTGCATTATTTATTCCAAGCCCCTATGTCTGTGCTTAACACTTCAACACAAACTGGTTATATATTATGAGAGAGAAAGACAGAGAAAGGCAGACAGAGAGAGAACACATAGAGAGAATTTAAATCATATGCACTAGAAACAGACCTCACCAAACTGGAGCAAATCTTAACCAATCACTTTACCAGAACCTTTTGTTTCTAAAGCATTGGTATTTGTTATGAAGGTCGAGAGGAAATTACCTTTTGTTTCTTTTCAGTCCATTCTACCTAATTAAAATCAATATGACATGTTGTGCTGTCTTATCTACATGAGACACTTACAGTATATTGCCAGGTTTTTTTCAGTTTGTTTTCTGTTTTTTAAATTTTTCTGGACTTATTTGCCAGTGAATCATTTGTTTTCATATTACAAAGTGATTCAGCTGTGCTTCATTGCACACTGAAAGTATTGCCTGTCAAGTGATGATCCAAAACTCACCAAGCCGTGCTTGTGCAGGATCACAGTGGATGCTCATGGCCACACAAGCTGACTTACGTGTAGTAAGCTTGCCTTGCTGTCTCACTGTCCAAACTCTCATAGTTCTTGACACAGGGAAAAACCAGAATGATACAGAGAATTAAAGGATAATGGAATTGAAATGATGTTGAGCATCTTAATTAGAAACTTTGGCAGGATATAATCATACATTTGTGTTGAATATTGTAATGAGGGGAATATGAGAATAGTATTTGAAGGAGAAAGATGCTTTAGTGAGTCTTCAGCAAAATCCGTTGTTGTAAAGAATATAAAATAAATTGGACAAAGTTTTGTAAAATAACTTTCCCAATGTTTATCAGGTATTTTTTAAGTTTATATTTTAATTCCAATTAGTTAACATGCATTGTATATTAGTTTCAAGTGTATAATTCAGTGATTCAGCACTTCCATAAATCACCCAGTGCTCATCACCACAAGTGCCCTCCTTAATCCCCATCACCTGTTTCACCCATCCCCCCACCCACCACCCCTCTGGCAACCATCAGTTTATTCTCTGTAGTTAAGAGTCTGTTTCTTGGTTTCTCTCTCTCTCTCTTTTCCCTTTGCTTGCTTGTTTTGTTTCTTAAATTCCACATATGAATGAAATCATATGGTATTTTTGTCTTACTCTGACATATTTCCCTTAGCATTATACTCTCTAGCTCCATCCACGTTGTTGCAAATGACAAGATTTCATTCTTTTTTATGGCTGAATAATATTCCAGTGTGTGTGTGTGTGTGTGTGTGTGTGTGTGTGTGTGTGTGTAATACTCTTTGCTGTCCATTCATCAATTGGTGGATACTTGGGCAGCTTCCATATCTTGGCTATTGTAAATAATGTTGCTTCAACATAGGGGTACCTGTGTCCCTTTGAATTTGTGTTTTTGTATTCTTTGGGTAAATACCTGTTAATGGGATTACTGGATCATAAGGTAGTTCTATTTTTAACTTTTTGAGGAAACTCCATACTGTTTTCCACAGTGGCTGCACCAGTTTGCATTGCCACCAACAGTGCAAGAGGGTTCCTTTTTCTCCACATCCTCACCAACTCCTATTGTTTCTTGTGTTGTTGATTTTAGCCATTCTGACAGGTGTGAAGTGATAGCTCTTTGTGGTTTTCATTTGCATTTCCCTGATGATAAGGGATGATGAACATCTTTTCATGTGTCTTTTGGCCATCTGTATGTTTTCTTTGGAAAAATGTCTGGTTGTGTCTTCTGCCCATTTTTTAAATTAGATTATTCATTTCTGGGGTGTTAAGTTTTATAAGTTCTTTGTTTATTTTTGGATACTAGCCCTTTATTTGCAAATATCTGTTTATCAGTTTCTTAATGTGGATGAGTATGTTTCCAATCTATTGTTAACACCTATAATATTATTTACTTATTTAGGAGGAAAAAAATTTAGATTATTTTTGCCAGTCTTCTGAGTTCTCCATTCCAAGATCTATCAATAGATTGTGAACTCAGTGGAAACCAAATGTATGTGCTTTTAACACATCCTGTGTGGGGTGCTGCATTTACTTAAATGAAGCTATTGCTCCAACGTCAATAGGACATCCATTTAATTTTTTTCCTTTATTGAGAATAAGTTTTTCCTCTTCATTCACATTATATACCTTAGGCCATCTGCAGGAAATAATACATATGCTAAATAGATGCTAGGATGAGGAGCGGAGGGTGATGCTCCCTGATTAAAGTGACTATTGAGTACTTACGTGACTCAACTTGAGCTTTGTGGTACTGCTCCAACATTGACCATAGGGCTAAGATGTTTGAACATGGGTCTGGGCTTAATTTTCTGAGTGGTATTGCTTTCCAAACCAAGAAATCATTTGCAATCAATATAATTTTAGAATACAAGATCTCTAAGCATAAGGTAATTGTAGGAGGCTTAGAAAATAAAGTTTACTGGAAAAAAACGCTCTAAACTTTATTATTTAATGAACAGCATGACTAATAAGCCATAAGTGTTAAAAAGTCAGGGAGAAATATATTTTGACAACAAGGTTTTCAACAGAAGGAGACTAAGAATTGAAAACTCCCTATCAGAGTAGGTTGGGTTTACAAAGCTTATAAATAATTTCAGAGCAGACTAGGGACAGATTGACACCCTGAAAACCTTACAGAATTCATCTCTCATAACAGTATTTGAAGACTGCTGTCACTGTCGTTCCTTTAGCAAATAGTCACTGAGCTGTGACAAGCACAGTGCTTGGGGCTGTGAATAATGCACTCCTGTATAAGATAGACTCTGACATCAAGTCCGTGGTTTGTGTCACTTACTCGACAGGCAGTTACTGAGCACTACCTATATGGTAGGCACTGTGCTAAGTATGCCCTGAGGATGAAATAGGAGATTATGATACAGTCTTGTCCTGAAGGATTTACTGCTTCACCAGACAATTTCTGGGAATTCTGCAACTAGGCTTGTATTAACCCCGAGAAGACAATAGCTAATTAAATAGAAATTTTCTGCATTATTATTCCTCAGCCAGGTAACCCATGTCTTCTTTCCCACCTTTCTTCTATATTCGTATTACTTTGCCCAGTCTTTGTAATGGTATTCCTTCTGGATCCTGTATTTTGGAACCTCTGCTCATGTATTGGTGTTTCCCATACTGTGCTGAACTTTTCAACTAATTCTTCTCTATTTTGACCAGTTTTCCCAGCTATCTTCTGTAACTGGTTCTCAATCTGTGCTTGCTTTAGCCTCTCATCTGTATGTACTGAAACTACCATCTGCTGCCTCAAATTCTGTTTTTTTCCCCAGAAAGCCTCATTTTGTGTTCCACATAGTTACAATACTAGTATGCTAAATATTTATTGTCTGATATTGAGAAATGACTAAAATCTTTACTGAACATATATTTTAAATTTTGATGCATTAAAATAAAAATGCTCCTGTTTGTTCATATTAAAGGAAGGAAAACTTGCATATGAGAATAGAGAAATTAATTTAATTCTACTAATAACTTCCTAGATTACTTGAAAAATAAACAGAAAAAGACTAGGAAAAGAGACTTTATTTGCCATAGTTGAATTTGAAGTCACCAGAAAATAAATTTGACATTAGCATTTTTTTTGTCTTTTCAAATTTCCCATCATATTGTAAGCTGTTGTTTGTTAGGCACTGGAATGCTCCTGCATTCCCAGATACCCTATTCGTTCTTCTAAACATAAGAATTTAATTTGCATTTTGATACCAATTTCTCCAGCTGGAGTATTATTAAGTACATGTTTTTTCATATCACTTTTGTCTTCACTCGTTGCAGCAGTTTAAAGTGTTGTACTCGGGGCGCCTGGGTGGCACAGCGGTTAAAGTGTCTGCCTTCAGCTCAGGGCGTGATCCCGGCATTGTGGGATCGAGCCCCACATCAGGCTCCTCCGCTGTGAGCCTGCTTCTTCCTCTCCCACTTCCCCTGCTGTGTTCCCTCTCTCGCTGGCTGTCTCTGTCTCTGTCGAATAAATAAATAAATAAAATCTTAAAAAAAAAAAAAAAAAAAGCATAGAATTTAAAAATAAATAAATAAATAAATAAAGTGTTGTACTCATCCCAGTCATATATATAGTGGCTTTCTATAATTAGATTAAATCTCCATTTCACAAATTTATGAAAAGAAGTCTTAAAAAAAAAACTTGTTGGGAGAATCTGACAGCAATGTCAAAATTGTATGGTTGATTTCTAAAGTGTTACGCTCTTCTATATTTATTGTAAGAATTTAAAAATCAAAATTAAGGTAACTTAGAGTTGTTTTTCTGATTGCCTTAAAGGACTTGGTTGGGAGATTTTCAGAAAATTGCATAGAGCTGTTTTCTCTACTTGAAGAGAGCCTGGGTGTTTCAGATTCTGTCTTTATGAGATCTATATTTTCAACAAAATATCTTTCCCTAGGTCTGATTTTAAATAAAATTAATCAAACTAGTTTAAAAAGGAGACAGCTAAGAAATTATTTGGCCTGTATGATACTGAATTTTCAGTTTAACTGCTTTTCTACTGTACATTCCCTCTCTCTACCCTTTAGAAATCCTGCCACAGTTTATGTTAAACTGAGTTGATTATTCATTTTTTTAAAATATTACAGGTATATAAAATTTTAATTCAGTGTTAATGACAGTAGAGAAAGGACTGATTGCTCATTCATTTGAAAATAAGTTTACCATACTTAAACTTCAGAGTCATGATGTAGCTTTCTGGATTGCCTTGATTTTTACATTGAAGATTTTGTCAAGAGCAATCTCTGGGTTACTAGAACCATGCCTTGGATAAACATAACTCTGGAAAACTATTAACAAAGCACCCAACCTTGATAGATGGTTCATTTATGCTCTGTTATCATATGAACCTATATTTCACTTGTACAGGAAATTATTTAGTCTCTGAAAAATTATAATATACTTTTGTTATGCCTTTAGGGATTCAATTAGTTCAATGATGTTTGAAAATACTAGTGATTATAAGTAATGGGCTATAGACATTTGAAGCAAGCTTCCATATATCATAACATAGCATTTTGCTGCAACTGATTTGCCAAAGAACCCAGAGCTAATACCAGGTTTATGCTATCTGCTTGAGGTGGAATTGTGAAGGGGAAGTGGGCACTGAGTCCACTGTGCCAGGGATTGTGTTAGGCACTACCGATACAGTGATAAAACAGATAAAAATCTGTACCTTCTAATGAGGGAAGATAGAAAAATTAAGATGATAGGCAGATTGAATGAATGAATGAATGAATGAATATTTAGTATGTCAGTGATAAGTGCTAACAATACAAATATTCTAAGGGTGGTCACTAGAAGTATAGAAGTGACCTTAAAATTTCAAATAGAGTGACAAAGGAAGGCCATACTGAAAAAGTAATATTCCATTAAACAATGAAAGAGGGTGAGGATCTAACTGAGAAAAATATGCCTGGCATAGAAAAGAGGAAATTCAAATACTCTGGGTAAGAATAAGTCTGTTATGTATAAAGAACAGTAAGATGTCAATGTGATGAATTTGTTGATCTCACAGATGCCAACTCCCCACTTGGAAAGTTAATTACAAGAAAATATCACTAGAACTTCTTTGAAGTATATAAAAAAATGGTTTTGTAAGTATTCAGAGCCATCAATGCCAACTGTTCACTTATTTCATCAATTTCATGTGTAGATCTACTTTTCTAAAGCATAAGGATGTTTGTATATATTATTTATGGGCAAGCTATTTGGAAGGAGTTTTCTTAGGCAAAATTCTGGAGGAGAATTAAAAGTCAAGACTATTGAAGTGTATTTTATATAAACTTTAGATTTGAGAATTTAACAATCAGAAGATGAAAAAGAAAAAAAAAACTCATGTAAATTATAACACGTTTTCACTGTTATTAATCTGGTTTTTGTAGGTCCGTGGTTTTTGAAATAATTGTGTAAAATTTTCCCTAATCTAGTTGACCGTTTTATTTATATCAAGTCTTCTATAAATCAGAACTGGGAAGTCTGTCTCTATACACACACAAAAACACACAAACACATGTTAAATATATACAAATATTAGTATTCATGTGTGTGCATGTAGCATATGATATATAATACTTAGTATGCATGTGTAACATCTGATATGATAATTAAAATAGCTATTATTATTGAGTGTCAGGCACCGTTCTATGTATTTCGTATCTACTATATCATGTGTTCATCATAGTAACCCTCTAAGTGATGCATTATTGTTATCCCTATTTTATAGAAGAAGAAACTAAGGCTCAAGGAGGTTATATGTTTTGGCCGTGGTTATCTAGCTTATGAATGAGGGGCAGAATTTTGCTCTAAGAGAGTCTAAGCAAGGGCTCAATGAGGGAATCAGGATGTATCTGGTAACTACACCTAAAAAAAGTGCAGTGGTTTGCTGTTATCAGAACCAAAATTGGGAAGGGAATGGGAAGGAGCATAGACACCTAAAACACACACCTAATCGACCCCATTGTGGATAGTAATAGCGTTCTTTGGGATAGGTAGAAGATGAAGATTCTTGATCTTAAACTCTATAACCAGTGAAAGATGATTCCTAGAACCAAGAATTACTACATTTGATATATAGCCAGCTGATGAACCAATTACAATAGTTAGGGGACTGACAAACCTATAAACATACTTAGTAGTCTTAATTTTTCATAATTTATTTTTACTTGTATGCAATATACTAGTTGAGAGCAAAATTTTTATTACCAAGAGACATCTAAAATGAGTTTTTAAATATTGATTTTCATAGTGGTTCTAGAGTAGAAGTAAATTTTGTTGTATTTTCTTCTACTTAAGCTAGCGGAAAATAATATATTTACTAAAAAAAGCTGTGATGGTATGTTTTATAAGAATATATTGAAACATTTTCAGGTTTTTAGACTAAGTTAGAAATTCACAAAATTATTTATATACATGGCCTTTGTTTTACAAACAAATCTCTTTGTGCCTAAATGTATTTTTTTCCCTTTGTTTTCATTTGTTGTCTCATTCCAAATTTATTTACTGGAAGCAATAATATTTTTCATTAAAAAAGCCATATTCCTGGGCGCCTGGGTAGCGCAGTCGTTAAAGCGTCTGCCTTCAGCTCAGGGCGTGATCCCGGCGTTCCGGGATCGAGTCCCACATCGGGCTCCTCCGCTGGGAGCCTGCTTCTTCCTCTCTCACTCACCTGCTTGTGTTCCCTCTCTCGCTGGCTGTCTCTCTGTCACATAAATAAATAAAATCTTTAAAAAAAAAAAAAAAACTTCATGGGAGGAGATTAAGCTCCCTTTAAAAAAAAAAAAAGCCATATTCCTACTTAGAAAAATGTAAAAATTTTGTAAAATTGATTGGTATTGAATAGTCCCCTTCGACTGGCTGATGACTAGCTGCATACCCAAAGGGCAGTTATGGATTTTAAATAATCATGTACTGATTTTGAAATGAAACAACACAATTATGCAAAGTAATTTTCTCAAAATGCAATTGATAATGCATGGTGTACAGGTGCAGAAGAATACATTGGGCCCAAGGTACTATAAGTCATCTTTAATCAGCTATCTCAGACTCGGTTAGGGACTGCTATTCATAAGGGTATATTGTAATCTCAGGGCCTCCTTCTGCATTATCACACCAATGAGACAGTTACATCAGAATCATCCAAGGTGAATGAGAAATTCTAATCCTCATGACTTTTAGATAATTTAGTATGTTAGAAGAACTTGGGCTGTTATAAGGAAAATGATTACTTTGTATTTTGTTGGGAGGAACTCATTGATTGTTCACTGTCTGATTCTTCTATGCTAAGTTTATTTTTTATACTCATGCTCTTTTCACGAATAATTCCAAGCATATTTTACAGTAAACTAAGAGAAAACCAATAAAACCTCCCATGCTTGCAAGTTAACCAGCCATCTAAATTGCTACAAAGGCAAGGGACTCAACGTAAATTAAAACCAGAGTGGGTATTGTGGAAAAAGGGCCAAGTCTATTGAACAGCAGAGATTAGCAAGACTGCTTATGTGAAAATTGTTCATTGCAGGCTCTTCTTTAAAATAATTTAATTTTAAAGTAAGAATTGGTAATTTATATTTCCACTTTTGAACTGTCTAGCTAAACATTTTTTATATGTTTGGTCTTCGTCCATGGAGAGTTTTAAATTTGATAATTAAGTCCCATCTCTTTCCAGCTTTTTAACCAGAGCTAATAATATTTTGGTTGTTGTTGTTTCTTTGAAGTGAAGAAATACTGTTGCTCAAGACAAAAGATAAGTCAAGTATTTGATTCTTCATGTTCTTTCACTTCTTAGTTTGCCAACAACTATATGGGACATATTTATTTATTTTTTGTTCTGATCGTACAAAACATTTTTGTTACCAGCTGATAGTTTTACTCAGTATTATCGTAGGAAAGCTTGTAGGGTCTGTATATTTTAGCCTTTTTTATAAGTAGGTGTACTGTGGAGCTTCTTTTATGAAACACTTAGGATGTGGGAAACATTTTGTAATAAATAAAGCACAATTATAAATTTATATGGTGTCATAGAATTGAAAAAAATCTAAATGATAGGGTATCTTTTTCTTCATACTTGCTTCACTAAAAATATGTAAATTCCATATTTATTATTTAGTGCTTGCTAGATTTGTTAAAACATTGATATCTCAGATCTACTTATTTTCATTTAAACATCGAAGATAGATTTAAACAGCATTGGTATCAAATAAAATAAACACGTGAATGTTTCTAGTCGTGCTTTGAATTAGGAATCAAATATAATGTTTTGGAATTTGATATTATCAAATTTATTATAATGTTACTTGGTACTTTTTCTGCAAATAGATTGTCATTAGGCTGTTTATGAAGAAAAGCACTATTTACAAAAAATAATATGAAATTAATTTCAGAAAGGAGTTGAAACCAAACAAAAAATAGGCATTATCAGTTTATTGAAGGAATGAATCATTGGTTACGGTTGTGAAGTTATTGTTCACAAATATGGTTCAATGTGGCCCTATCACTTTTAGACATCATCTCCTACCATTCCTTTTTTCTTAATACTCTTCTATTCTGCCCGTACACAGTGCTCTTGTCTAGTGCACACAGAGACTTTATGTATGCTGTTTGTTTACCTTGGGGTACCTTTTCTCACTTCTCTTTCCCAAACAAAATACTCTTTTTTGATACCTTCACGCTTTCTCAATGCTTGGGAAATTCCTATAAATGCTTCATAGAATTTGTCAGGCAGTATTGCATTTATATGCCCTAACTTCTCTCCCATTCTTCCCTTTATCTTCTCTTCATTTATGAATTGTTCAGGAGCATATAAGATATTTAATAAGTGCCCAATAAGTGCTAATATGTCTAAACTAAAAACGACTAGTTTCTAATAATAAATCAATCTACTTAACCATATAACTTCTGAATTCTGAAGCTCTTTTAAAGTTATCTGCTCCTATAGAGTCTTGTTCTGGTGATTATTTATATATGATATACAAATCATGACTTTTATCAAGTGCAAAATTGTTTGAACTCACATAGAAACTCTAGATCAAGTCAAGAAAATGGCTTTGCATATGACCTAAGAATTCCTGTGTTGTTTTAGTATGGAAAGATATATATGGATGTATAGAAAAGCTGCAGGCTGAACAACCTTCAGGAGCTATAAAAAGGTCCATGGATGGTATATTAGGTTAAATAATGCCCTTCCTCCCAACTTCATGTTAACCTGGAGCCTGTAAATGTGACCTTATTTAGAAATAGAGTTTTTGTATGTATAACCGAGTTAAAATGAGGTCACACTGGATTTTGTGGACCTTAATTTCAATATGGCTAGTTCCCTTATAGTAAGAGAGAAATTTGGACAAAGGTACATAGACATACAGGGGAGAGAGCCATATGAAGATGGAGACAGAGATTAGAGTGATTGCTAGCAACCATCAGAAACTAAAAGAGGCAAGGAAGGATTCTTAGAGCCTTTGGAGGAAGATTGGCCATGTTAACATTTTGATTTCAGACTTCTAGCCTCCAGAACTGTCAAAGAATAAATTTCTGTTGTTTGAATTCATCTAGTTTGTGGTGCTTTGTTATGACAGCCCTAGGAGACTAATAGATAGCCTATACTTACTAATAAAGAAATGTTGTTTAGATCAGCTTAACGCTTACTAAGTTTGTATGATAGACATAATGGTAGACATTTTGAAAACTTTCAAAAAGTATGAAAAATATGGACATATCAACAGATATGTCAGTACCACATGTGGAAGATACTATCGGTTACCCATCCATCAGCTATTCACTCTTCCTTTCTGCCTTTGAATATATTTGAATAAGCAATGAGGTTTGGTACTATGGCAGCCATCCAAAGAGCAAGAGAATTACAGAAAAACTTACCCAGATACCTGACATTACTAAGCCACCAGTCAAACCTGAAACATTTTCTCACCAATCATCTTATTATGGGAGATAATGAACTCTATGGAATAAACCATATTTAGTTGAATTCTTTGATAATCACATCTCTAATATTTTAATGAATACGTTGAAATGTGTTCAAGAGTTTTGGAAACATAAAAAAAGGAGTTCTTGTTTCAAACTGGAGAATCAGGCAAGGTTTCAGTAAGGATGGAATGATGAGTAAAAGTTAACTGAATCAAGAAATGTGAGAGTCTCCTCCTAGGAAAAAATAATAGATGATGAAGACAGAAACCTGTAAAAAACCTGGCCACTATGGTGGCCAGCCATAAGTATTTTGACATTACTCTAACATAAATTTAGAAGTATGTCAAGTTGGGGAGGTTCAAGTAATGAAAACTTTCATATGCCCTAATAAGGTCGTTGAACTATTCTATAAGCAATGGGAACCTACTGGAATGTTTTAAGCAGAGTGTTTTGAGTTTAATGAAGTTATAGTTAGATACTTCTGTTTATGTTGTACACTTTAAATTTAACTTACAAGGCTAGAATCATAGTAACAATCTCTGTAATAGTTTAGGCAAGAGATGTGGAGTCATAAATTGTAACTGGTAATAAGAGTATTAAGGGATATTTTCAAGAAATAGTTGTAAAGTAAAATTGAAGTACATGATTTATTGGATATGGAGATAAGGAAAATATAAGGATTTAGGGTGATTTTCAGGTTTCTGGCTTGAGGAAATGGTAGATAGAGAATATAGGAGAAAGAACTTGTTATATTAGGAGTTGATAATTTAGTTTTCAAATGCCAAGTACCTAAACTTTTGTTTTAATTATTTTCAAATGGAAAGTTAAATAAAGCACATGTCCCTACTGTAGTACATACAGAATATAACTCAAATTTTCTTAATGACTCACAGTAATAATTGTGAATATCAATTATTATTTGGGGCTGTAAATATTTGTAAACTTGGTCTTGATATGATACATTTCTATAACAGGTAATTATAGAATTCTATGGCATTATTTAAGTTGTTCTACATAGTTTTCATGGTTACTCTTTATTCTTTATTATTTTGAGGCTATGGTTATCAGTTCATTTATTCCTTCAATCATATATTCAATCCACAGTGTGTTAGACATTGTTTTGGACTGGGAGGGTAGAGTGCTGAGCAAACAGAGTCTCTCCTCAGTGACTTTATATTGGGGTGAGCAAGGACAGACAATAAACAACCAGAAACATATATATCAAGATAATTCTACATAGTAATAGTGCTTTAAAGGAAGTAAAATAGGGGCGCCTAGGTGGCTCAGTCATTAAGCGTCTGCCTTCAGCTCAGGGCGTGATCCCAGAGTCCTGGGACCGAGCCCCGCATCGGGCTCCTCTGCTGGGAGCCTGCTTCTTCCTCTCCCACTCCACCTGCTGTGTTCCTTCTCTCTCTGTCTCTCTGTCAAATAAATAAATAAAATCTTTTAAAAAAATAAAGGAAATAAAATAGAAATGGAAAGGGTCAGGCCAATAGAGAATAAGGTAGTAAGAGAAATTACCTTTCAAGAGGAACTTTTTAAGTGAAACCTAACTATATGACAAGTTGCTGATGATGCTAGCCTCTGAGAGATGACATTTCAGAGACAGAAGCCAGTAACAAGAAGTAGGTTTTCTGAGTTTGAAGAATTGAGAGATTACTGAAGCTGTGTGATCAAACTATTTGGGGTTTAGGGTTAAGGGGTTTGAGGTAAAGAGTAGAAGGTAAAGTGTTGGACATGGCACACAACATATAGACCTTGTAGGCTGGATGAATATTACTCTAATTTCAAAGAAAAAAGCAGTGAAGTATTTTAACCATGGGGATGACATAATCACTTTTATACCTTTAAAAGACAATTCAGGCTGCCCTGTGGAGAATGGAATGTATGAAAAATAAAGTAGAAGAAAGGAGACCAGTTAGAAAGGCATTGTATTAGTTCAGGCAGAAATGTAGCAATGGGAAGAAAGAGAAGTAGATGAATTATCGATTTTGTAGGCAAAACTGACAAAACCTGTTTTTGATTGTGCATCTTCCCCTTTCAATTTTGCCACTACTATTCTCTGGATTATTACATTCAGATTATCAGGTAGTTGGGGTTATGTAAAATGGAAACTGAGGGATGATTTGAAGGGTTTATGGTAAGTAGAATTTGAATTAATGTATTATCTTTATGCCTTTATAGTACTTTTTGGGTTCCCAGAAGGTTGTTAGGGGCGCCTGGGTGGCACAGCGGTTAGGCGTCTGCCTTCGGCTCAGGGCGTGATCCTGGCTTTATGGGATCGAGCCCCACATCAGGCTCTTCCGCTATGAGCCTGCTTCTTCCTCTCCCACTCCCCCTGCTTGTGTTCCCTCTCTCGCTGGCTGTCTCTATGTTGAATAAATAAATAAAATCTTTAAAAAATAAAAATAAATAAAAATAAAAAAAAAAAGAAGGTTGTTGGAGAGTAGCTTCTATAAAAATGTGGTATTGGTATATTATAGAGTAATTTCAAGGTTTTTACTTTGTAGACATAAACATCATTTTGAAAGAGACTGCTTGAGATTCTCAGAGCACCAGGACAAAGCAATAAATGTTTACCAAGGAATTATGTCTCCTGGAAGATAGAACAAAACTTGAAACCTTTGGGATATTCTCATTTTCACGGATCGTACACTCTCTGACCTTGCTCAGTACATTTAATGGCTCTGTGTTACAGTTTCCCAATCTTTGAATGGTAATAATGATCTTTTCCATCTAAGTTGAGATATATTTGTAAAGTATATGGAACTTGCCAACAGGAAATCACTACATACACGACAATTTATTGTTAGTTTTATGGCCAATTCAAATCCCAAAGGAATTGAAGTCATTGCCATTTGAAGGTTGTCCAGTTCATTTTTTAGACAGATGACTGATCCAATACAACAATCACACACAGTCCCTGAACAATTACACTCAAACTCTGCCTTGGCTATCACAGGAGAAAAGTATGATTGTTAAATCAATATGGCTATAAAAATGACCTGCCTTTCTTCCCTAAACAGTTTGGAACTGTGAGAACATGCTGGGATTAGAGGATTGATAATTCTGCACTGTTCTTTTAAATATTGTTTCCATTTTGAGGGGAGAGAATTGAAAACTGCTTAGATGTTTTTTAAGTATTTATGAGAAAGATTTTCATTTAATTCAAAATGTACTGTGTACGATGAGTTAGATAAGAGTCATTAAGTGTGTACAGTAGCATAAATTTGCAAAAATTACTCACATTTGGCAAGATGAAGTAAGCTAGATAGAGAAGTTGGCATTTTAAGTGGGTCTTGATAAAATGAAAGAGGATTTCCACAGTAGAGATAAGGGGGATAGAAGACTTTCCTCTAAAGAAAACAAGGTGGTTCAACCCATTCACATGGAAATACAGTGGTTACATTTAAGGAGAGTGGAGTACTTTGATTTCCTCAGAGTATGCAGAGAGCAAAGAAACCAGATAACTAAGAAGAGACGGAATAGTCGTATTGGAAATACCTGTAATAACATTCTTAGAATTTGAATTTTATGTCCTACGTTAGGAGCCCAGAATGGGATAATCTGATCTTTGCTTAAAGAAAAAGAAAAAAAAAAGATATTTTCAACGGTGTCTATGGAGAGACACCATTATTTAATATTCCCCTTCAAATTAACTATAAGTAGATAAAAACAAGATCGATTTAAAGAGCTAGAAAAACTTCATTATACTTTTTATTAAGATATAATTCACATGCTATAAAATTCACTTTCAAAGTATACAGTTTAGTGGTGTTGCTCTTCACAGACTTTACAACCATCACTGCTGTCTAATTTTTAAGTTTCATCACCCCCAAAGATACCTCATACCCAGTGACAGTCACTCCTCTCTCACCCTTCCCCGCAGTACCACTAATACATAGTATCACTACCACTAACACTAATTAATGGTAGAAAATACTAATCTGTTTTCTGTCACTGTGAATATGTCATATGCTTGGAATCATAAAATATGTGGCCTTTTCTGACTGGTTACTTTCACTTACTATGTTTGTAGTTTCACCCGTGTTGTGGCATATAACAGTGCATCATTCTGTTTCATTATCAAATAATATTCCATAGTATAGGTATGCCACATTTGCTTATCTATTCATCTGTTGATGGATATTTGGGTTGTTTCACTTTTTGGCTATTATAAATAATGCTGTTTTGAATAGTCATGTGAATGTTTTTGTGTAGACATATATTTTCAGTTGTCTTCAGTATATACCTCTGAGTGGATTTACAGGGTAATAGGAAACGTTATTTTTAACATTTTGAGGAACTGCCAAACTGTTTTCCAAAATGGCTGTACTATTTGACAATTCCACTGGCAATGTATGAGGGTTAACAGTTTTTCCACATTCTCTATAGCACTTGTTATTGTCTGTCTTTTTTATTTTAGTCATTACAGTGAGTGCGAAGTCAATATCTCATTGGGGTTTTGATATGTATTTCCCTAATGACCAGTGATGTTGGTTGAACATCTTTTCATATGTTTGTTAGACATCTGTATTTCTTCTTTGGAGAAATGTCTATTAAATCCTTTTCCCATTTTTAAATTGAATTATTTTTCTTTCTATCACTGAATTGTAAAAGTTCTTAATATATTCTGACAGGTCCCTTTTCAGATATCTCAAATACATGATAGCTGATGAAAATTTTGAGATATTTTCTTCCCACTCTGGGGTTGTCTTTTTCTCAATTTCTGTTGAAGCACAATTTTAAAAATTTTGATCAAGTTCAATTTATGTATTTTATGGGGCTTTTGGTGTCATATCTAAGAATCCCATTACCAAATCTAAGGTCATAGGATTTATCCCTATGTTTTCTTTTAAGAGTTTTATATCATTAGCTCCTATATATATGTCTTTGATCCATTCTGAATTAGTTCTTTGTATATGGTATGAGATAGGGGTCCAAGTTAATTATGTCACATGTGAATATTCAGTTGTTCCAGCACCATGTGTTTAAAGACTACACTTTCCCCCTTGAATTGTCTTGGCATCCTTGCCAAAAATAATTGATCATAAATTAAAAAATACACTCTGGACTCTCAATTCTATCCCATTGTTCTATATGTCTTTATGCCAGTACCACAATGTCTTGATTACAGTTGTTTTTTAGTAAGTTTTGAAATCAGAAAGCATGAGTCTTCTTACTTTGTTCTTATCTTTGAACATTGTTCTGGCTCCTCTGAGCCCATTGTAAATTCCATATGAGTTATAGGATCAGCTTGTAAGTTTCTGCAAAAAGGCCACCTGGGATTTTGAAAAGGATCATATTTTGCTGGTAGATCAATTTGAAGAATATTGCCATACATCTTTCTATTTATTTGGATCTTTATTCTCTGTCAACAGTGTTCTGTAGTTTTCAGTGTACAGGTCTTGTGCTGCTTTTGTTAAATTTATTCCTAACTATTTTATTTTGTTTAATGTGATTGTAAAATGATTTGTTTCCTTAATTTCATATTTAGATTCTTCATTAGCTAGTTTATAGAAATGCAATCACTTTTGTAGGTTAATATTGTCTCCTACATTCTTGAGGAACTCATTTCCTAGTTTTAACAATTTTTCTTTTGTGGTTTCCTAGGATTTTCTATATGCAAAATCATATCACCTGAAAATAGACATAGTTTTACTTCTTCCATTCTAATCTGGGTGACTTTTCTTTGTTTTTTCTTGTCTAATTCTCCTGTCTGTAATCTTCAGTGCTGTGGAATAGAAGTGGCAAGAGTAGACATTGTTGTTTTTTTCCTAATCCTAGATAAAGCCTTCAATCTTTCACCACTAATTAAAATGTTAAATGTGAGGTTTTTTTTGATGTCCTTTATTAGGTTGAAGAAGTTTCATTTTATTTCATTTTATTTATTCTTCTCTGTGGGTAAAATATTTTAAAATAACTTTTCAATTTGAACAAAGTTAATCACTTCATATATGAAATTTAAGTTCTGCACAGCTTCCTTCTGCAAACAGATTTTATGCAAAAGATCCATATATCAATTTTAGTGGTATGAGCTCTCTTAAGTATTTTAAATTCTTTAAATTTATTTTTTATGAATACTCATTTATTTTTTTATTATGTTACGTTAGTCACCATATGGTATATCATTATTTTTTTTTTTTAAAGATTTTATTTATTTATTCGACAGAGATAGAGACAGCCAGTAAGAGAGGGAACACAAGCAGGGGGAGTGGGAGAGGAAGAAGCAGGCTCATAGCGGAGGAGCCTGATGTGGGGCTCGATCCCGTAACTCCGGGATCACGCCCTGAGCCGAAGGCAGACGCTTAACCGCTGTGCCACCCAGGTGCCCCGGTATATCATTAGTTTTTGATGTAGTGTTCCATGATTCATTAGTTGCGTATAGCACCCAGTGCTCATTGCAACATGTGCCCTCTTTAATACCCATCATCAAGCTAACCCATCCCCCACCCTGCTTCCTTCTGAAACCCTTACATTGTTTCCTGGAGTCCATAGTCTCTTATGGTTTTTCTCCCCATCTAATCCCCCCCTTCACTTTTCCCTTCCTTCCCCTAACGTCCTCTGTGCTATTCCTTATGTTCCACACATGAGTGAAACCATATGATAATTGTCTTTCTCTGCTTGACTTATTTCACTTAGCATAATCCCCTCCAGTTCCATCCATGTTGATGCAAATGGTGGGTATTCATCCTTTCTGATAGCTGAGTCATATTCCATTGTATATATGAACCACATCTTCTTTATCCCTTCATCCGTTGAAGGGCATCTCAGTTCCTTCCACAGTTTGGCTATTGTAGACATTACTGCTATGAATATTAAGGTGCATGTGTCCCTTCTTTTCACTACATCTGTATCTTTTGGGTAAATACCCAGTAATGCAATTGCTGGGTCATAGGGTAGCTCTATTTTTAACTTTTTGAGGAACCTCCATACTGTTTTCTAGAGTGTCTGTACCAACTTACATTCCCACCAACAGTGTAAGAGGGTTGCCCTTTCTCCATATCCTCTCCAACATTTGTTGTTTCCTGCCTTGTTAATTTTTGCCATTCTAACTGGTGTAAGGTGGTATCTCAATGTGGGTTTGATTTGAATTTCCCTGATGGCTAATGATGTTGAACATTTTTTCATGTGTCTGTTAGCCATTTGTTTGTTTTCTTTGGAGAAGTGTCTGTTCATGTCTTCTGCCCCCCCCCCTTTTTTTTTGACTTGATTATTTGTTTTTTGGGTGTTGAGTTTGAGAAGTTCTTTATAGATCTTGGATACCAGCCCTTTATCTGTAATGCCATTTGCAAATACCTTCTCCCATTCTGTGGGTTGCCTCTTAGTTTTGTTGACTGTTTCCTTTGCTGTGCAGAAGCTTTTTATCTTGATTAAGTCCCAAAAGGTTATTTTTGCTTTTGTTTCCCTTGCCTTTGGAGAACTGTCATGAAAGAAGTTGCTGTGGCGGATGTCAAAGAGGTTGCTGCCTATTTTCTCCTCTAGGATTTTGATGGATTCCTGTCTCACATTGAGGTCTTTCAACCATTTTGAGTTTATCTTTGTGTATGATATAAGAGAATGGTTAAGTTTCATTCTTCTGTGTATAGCTGTCCAATTTTCCCAGCACCATTTATTGAAGAGACTGTCTTTTTTCCATTGGATATTTTTTCCTGATTTGTCAAAGATTAGCTAACCATATATTTGAGGGTCCATTTCTGGAGTCTGTATTCTGTTCCATTGATCTATGTGTCTGTTTTTGTTCCAATACCATGTTGTCTTGGTGATCACAGCTTTGTGATATAGCATGAAATCAGGCAATGCGATGCCCCCAACTTTGTTTTTCTTTTTCAATGTTTCCTTGGAGATTTGGGGTCTTCTCTCGTTCCATACAAATTTTAGGATTATTTGTTCCAGCTCTTTGAAAAATGCCAATAGTATTTTAATAGGGATGACACTGAAAGTGTAGATTGCTCTGGACAGCATAGACATTTTAACAAAGTTTATTCTTCCAATCCATGATCATGAAATGTTTTTCCATCTTTTTGTGTCTTCCTCAGTCTTTTGGTGTGGGTTGGGACCTGATTTGTGACCCAGTATGTGGTCTATTCTGGAGAAAATTCTGTGTGCATTTGAGAAGAAGGAGTATTCTGTTGTTTTAGGGTGGAATGTTCTGTATATATCCATGAAGTCCATCTTGTCCAATGTGTCATTCAAAGCTCTTGTTTCTTTGTTGATCTTCTGCTTAGATGATCTATCTATTGCTGAGAATGGACTGTTGAGGTCTCCTACTATTAAAGTATTATTATCAGTATGATTCTTTATTTTGGTTAAGAGTTGGTTTATGAAGTTGGCTGCTCCCATGTTGGGGGCATAGATATTTATAATTGTTAGATCTTCTTGTTGGATAGACTCTTTAAAAATCATATAGTGTCCCTCTGTATCTCTCACTACAGTTTTTAGCTTAAAATCTAATTTATCTGATACGAGAATTGCTACCCCAGCTTTCTTTTGAAGTCTGTTGGCATGAAAACTAGTTCTCCATCCCCTCATTTTCAGTCTAGATGTATCTTTAGGTTCAAAATGAGTCTCTTTTAGACAGCATATGGATGGGTCATGCCTTTTTACCCAATCTGCAACCCTGTGCCATTTCATGGGAGCATTTATGCTGTTCACATTGAGAGTGACTATTGAAAGGTATGTTTTTAGTGCCATCCTGTTGCCTGTGAAGTCCCTGTTTCTATAGATTGTCTCTATAAATTTCTGGTCTATACTATTCTTGGGGTCTTTCTTCTTTTATAGAAGCCCCCCCCCTTAATATTTCTTGCATTGCTGCTTGGTGGTCACATATTCTTTCAGTTTCTGCTGGTCCTGGAAACTCCTTGTCTCTGCATCCATTCTGAATGAGAGGCTAGCTGGATAAAGTATCCTTGGCTGCATGTTCTTCTCATTTAGTACCCTGAATATGTCTTACCAGCCCTTTCTGTCTTGCCAGGTCTCTGTGGACAGGACTGATATTATTCTGTTGTTCCTCCCTCTGTAGGTAAGAAAGCACTTCCTCCTAGATGCTTTCAGGATTGTTTCCTTGGTTCTAAGATTTGTAAGTTTTACTATTGTATATCATGGTGTTGATCTGTTCTCTTTGATCTTGGGAGGGGTCTTCTCTACTTCTTGGACACGAATGCTTGTTTCCTTCCCCAAATTAGGGAAGTTCTCATCTATGATTTGCTCAAATATATCTTCCAGTCCTCTATCCCAATAATTCTGACATTGGAACGTTTCCTGACATCATTGATCTCTCTCAGTCTGATTTCTTGGGCTTTCAGGGGTTCATCCCAGGCCTCTTTGGTATTCTTCTTTTCTATCATCTTATCTTCTAGCTCACTAATTAATTCTTGAGCCTCATTTACCATGGCAGTCAGAGTATCCAGTTTAGACTGCATTTCATTCATAGCATTTTTAAGTTCAGACTGATTAGATCTCATTTCTGCCCTTAGGGAGTCTATGTGTCACTAATATTTTTCTCAAGCCTAGATATCGACTTCATAATTATTACCCTGAAGTCTGTTTCTGACATCTTGCTTATATCTGTATCCATTAGGTCTGTGGCAGAGGCCATAGTCTCTGATTCTTTTCTTTGTTGAAGGTTCTTCCTCTTAGTCATTCTGTTGTGGAGTGGATAAGGGAATGTACAGAGTTCAGAGTATTAACTATGACCCATGAAAGATGCACCTGTTTTATAAGGACCCTAGGGTTGTCATCCTTTTGTTCTTCCAGCCTGTCTTCTGGGGGAGGGGCCTGCCATGCTGTTGCCCTGCCCCTGTCGAGGGTGGGGGCTCAGTGAAAACCGGTTTTTTGAGCTTTTGTTCTCTGGCAGCTTTCCACATCTGTTCTCTCTCTTCCAAGAGTCAGAGCAGAAATGACTGCACCCAAACCTCTGTGCCGGAGCAGAGAAATCATAGTCTGCTCTTCACGGAGCTCCCCAGGACACACAGTCTCCATTTCTGTCTGCGCTGCTAAAAACCGCAGCCTCCCCGGTATTGCGCCCCAGAGCAGTTCTCTCAGAGGTTGATCCCAGGGCTGGGAGAGTCTCTGCCCTTTGTGCTTCTAAAACCGTGAGCCACCCCTGGTTCATGCCTGTGCACCCACAGCACCTGGATCCTGTCAGGGGGCTGGACTAAAGTCCTTTCCCTGCCACTACTGGTCTGCCAGTCTGTGCCCAGTGTGGGACCCTTCTGTGCTCGGGTGTTATATTACCTTCCTGGTGCCAGCTTATGGCAGCTCCCTCCCCCTTCCGTTCATTTTCTGATATTTGCCCGCAGAATGATGGTTCCACCCTTCATACCTTGTGACCTCGGGAGATTTTCTGCTTGTAGAGATCTAGATATATATTCTTACATCTCAGGCTGATTTCATGGGTGTTCAGAATAGTTTGGTAGATATCCAGCTAAATTCAGGGGACCGGTTGAAATAGGGTCCCCTAGTCTTCTGCTATCTTTGCTATATAAGCTCTCTTTAAATTTATTTTTTTAAAATGTGTAATTTTTCATAAAGATTTATTTTTTAAAAGATTTTATTTATCTGAGAGAGAGCGAGAGCATGAGTGGGGATGGGGGTGACCCTGGGATCATGACCTGAGCTGAAGGCAGATGCTCAACCAACTAAGCCACCCAGGCACGTCTTTCATAAAGATTTAAATTACTCTAGGTGTTTGTTATTCAGAAAAGAATTATTGAAAAATGGAACCAAACACTGCTAGTTAAAAAAAAAAAAAAGCCATACGCCAAGATTTTGAGAAGATAAACTTACCTCCCACTCTTTTTGTGCACACTAAGCCACTCAACATTCACCCAGAAAAAAATACTTCATAAATTATACCAAATTCATGTTTATTTTTACTTTTGCATAGAATAAGGTGAAAGGGAGAGACGAATAGAAAGGAAAGGAAAGTGACAGGCAGATATTGAATATTATTTTATTTTATAGTGACAAGACACCTTGGGAAATAATGACTTTTAACCACAAACCACATTAAAAATTTTCTCAGTGCATTGCAGAGTTTCATGTCTCCCTTTTCTTTCCATTAATTTGTAGCTTTTAGTCTTATTTGGATAATCTGAAAGTCAAGAGAGGCAGGGTGTGTGTTTGGATATTTTCCTAGCTCTTAGTGAGCCAGCATTATACTGTAATGCTTGGTAACATGATTATTTTAAAAGAAATGGATTGGAGTTCCCTGTTCTTTTTGCACACGGCCAGCAACTGTTAATAGCCCTCCACGGTACTTATATTGGAGGAGAAGCAATGAAATTTCTTTTATTTGTTGCTAAGATTTTGCCAATAGATTTAAAATATACCCAAAGTCAATACTTTGTCCCAGTCCTTTGAATTTATTTGTATTTCCCTCTCCTAATTTGTAGGCCATGTTCATACATATCCTAATTATCCTATTCTGCAGTGAATGATTTTAAATAGCTTTTACCACCTACTTACAAGAAAGGAATGAGAAGATAATTAATGAGAACATTTGTAAAACATTTTGAATGCAGAAAGGAAATGTATTTCAAACTATAAATGATGAACTCTCATAGGAAGCATTATTATTTCTATGTCAGCAGAAATATATTTTTTGGCATAATTCTATATGAATCCACCCCTTCAAGCTAATGTATTTTAGTAAGATATGTCTTTTATATGAGTGAAAAATCTGTAATTCTTGAATTAATTTCATTTGAAATAAAGCTTTGTTTATCATATAATAGTTAAATCTATAAAGTAAACATAGTAAGAATTAAAAGTGAAAATAAAATCCTCTATGTTCAACTCTCTTCAAAATCACTATTGTTAATCAGTAAATGTCTTTTCAGTTGCTTTATCAGTCTTAAATCATATAAACACATAGTGGTCTGTCACAATAATTATTAAATAAATAATGATATATGTATAATTTCATTTTTAAATGTAGGGAGTTGTTGCAGGGTACATATTTCTTTTCTACCTCTTTTTCTTTTAATAATGTATTTAAAACTTCCTATAATTTCTAGAGTTCTACCACATTATTTAGTGACTAAATAGCATTCTATGCTAACATAACCAATTTCTTATTGTTAAACATTTTAATAGTTTGATTTCTTCACTCTACTTATAGTCCATGATGAGCATCCTGACAAGACTGTTGGATAACTTCAGGGAACATTTTCAGAACCAAAACTACCAAGTGTTCTGATTCTGAGAATACACTGTTTTAAGGAACTAATACATATTGGCAATAGACCTTTTAGAAAGATGATACCAACTCACATTCCTACCAGCAAAATATGAAAATCCCCATGCCTGGTGATGCAGGATGTATCTCTGTATTATTTTTAATTATTTCCAATTGTGTATGAGAGAAAAGACATCTGACATTTTATTTCCTTTTATTTGAATTAAATCCTGTATTAAGTGATCAATACTTTTTCCAGTCTATTTTATTTCTCTTTAAATTACATGTTTTGCTTATTTTCATTTGAGGTTCAGTGTCAATAACCTAAAAATCATACTGTGTCTATTCTGGAAAGATTACCATTTTAAAAAGGAATTCATTGCTCTTAAACAATTCTGCAATTCACATACCTTTTGGATGAGCTATTCTGGAGTATTTATATCTAAGAAATAATAAATAGTGTGTTCTGTTTATTAACTAAAATATTATAAAGCCTAAAGATAAATACATTTGAAAAGAGTAACACTCCCACACCACCATATTATAAATTAATGAATCTCAGAAAACAAAAATATTGATAATAAAATACTTTAAGTTTTCCTATAAAACAGGTGTCAAGTTAAAAAAAATAATTTGATAATTCATTTTTCTCTTTCCCCCCAACTTTAGAAAAAAATTATTCATTTTTAGGTTTTTTTGTTTGTTTGATTTTCAGATTCCACATATGAGTGAAAACATATGGTATTTGTGTTTCTCAGTTTGACTTATTTCACTTAGCATTTTACCCTCTAGGGTAAATATGTTGGCACATATATTCATGTTGGCACAAATGGCAAGATCTCATTTTTTATGGCTACATAATACTCTTGTGTGTGTGTGTCTGTGTGTGTGTATGTGTATACACACCACACCTTCTTTATTCATCTATTGATGGACACTTTGGTTGCTTCCATATTTTGGTTATGTAAATAATGCTGCAATAAACATAGGGGTGCATATATATTTTCAAATTAGTATTTTTGTTTTCTTGGGTAAATACTCAGCAGTGAAATTACTGGATCATATGGTATTTCTATTTTTAATTTTTTTGAGGAAACTTCATACTGTTTTCCCCCATGGTTATACTAATTTACATTCCCACCAACAGTGTATGAACAGTTCCTTCTTCTCCATATCCTCACCAACACTTGGTATTTCTTATATTTTTTATTTTGGCCATTCTGATGGGTGCGAGCTGATATCTCATTGTGGTTTTGATTAGCATTTCCCCAATGATTAGTCATGTTGAGCAACCTTTCATGTGTCTGTTGGATATCTGTATGTCATCTTTGGAGAAATGTCTATGCAGGTCCTCTGTTCTTTTTTTTTTTTTTTTTTTTTTTTTTTTATTTTTTTTATTTTTTTTATTTATTTATTCGACAGAGATAGAGACAGAGGGAACACAAGCAGGGGGAGTGGGAGAGGAAGAAGCAGGCTCATAGCAGAGGAGCCTGATGTGGGGCTCGATCCCATAATGCTGGGATCACGCCCTGAGCCGAAGGCAGACGCTTAACCGCTGTGCCACCCAGGCGCCCCCCTCTGTTCTTTTTTTTTAACTGGACTTTTCCTTGGTGTTATGTTATATAAATTCTTTATACATTTTGGATATTAGCCCCTTATCAGGTACATCATTTACAAATATCTTCTCCTTTTCAGTGGGTTGCTTTCTTGTTTTGTTGATTGTTTCCTTTACTGCACAGAAGTTTTTATTTTGATATTGTCCCACTAGTTTTTTTTGCTTTTGTTTCCTTTGCATCAGGAAGCAGATGTAGAAAAATGTTGCTATAGCCTCAAAGAAATTACTGCCTATGTTCTCTTCTAGGGTTTTTATGTTTTCAGGCCTCACATCTAGGTATTTAATCCATTTTGATTTCTTTTTGTATGGTAATAAGGGGTATTTTACACCAAAGGAGTAAGATGTATGTGATTTCAATGTAAAGCACAGTCCTCTAAACTGAAATATTTTTCCTTAGGGAACAATCATTATCCTGTGTTGATTTTCTTAATATACTGAACTACAATCTTCTTTTGAGAAGTTGAATTAGAAAGTTAGAAAAGTGATACTGGTACTTGGGGGAGTAGGAATAGTCTTAATTAAATAATAAATGAAATCTATTCTGTTAATGAGCCTTTCAAAAACTAAGTCTGGATTACTTTAAATCTGACACACTGAGGTATTTGCTTAAGTCACAGATAGCCTCCATGACTGTTAATTTCTCTCTCCAGGGGTAACCCACATCATTAGTTTGAAAAACTATTCCATCTGCATTATCTCCTGTGTCAATACCCACTTCTCCTGACTTGAGTGACCATAGGAACATATAAAGTATAGAAAGCCTTGTGACCCAAACATCTTACATAGCACAGGTTAATTGAATGGAAGTGGTAATACTAAGTTACCAAATAGGATATGGAAACTAAAGCTCTCTTTGCCTAGAGAATCCATGTTTTTGGAGTGATTTCACCTTACCCACAGAGTTTGAAAATCTCGTACGTTGGTTTGTCTTCTTTGCTGGCCTCTAGCATCAAATTATTGGCCACTTCATTCAGAGAAGCTTCTGGAACTTAGAAATATTACTGGAAATAGGGTGATCTGTAGTCTGGGTTATTTGAAATTTACCATACAAAATCCTTGACAATGGAAGTGGAGAATTTAAAAAAATAGATTTGGGGTATATATCCATTATTTATCCCTGTTTTGCCCCTTCACAGAATGGCTCTTATATATCCATGGGATATTCTCATTTAAAAATGCATTTTTTGTTAGTATATAATATATACACTATAAAGTGCACAAATACTGGGAAGACAAAAGAGCAGTTTTTTATGACCCATTCTAGTCATCGTCACACAAAATATAACCAGTGTTTTTACTTCTATCACCATTTATTATTTTAGTTTTGTTGATTTAATTTTATGTAAATGAATCATACAGTAGTATTATCTATTTTGTTTGGCTTATTTAACTCAATATTATTTCTTTTACATTCATCCATGTTGTACATGACATTAGTTTGGTATTTGTCATCACTCTATAGGATTCCATTGCATAAATATACTATGCTTTTTTTTCTGTTTTTGATTGACCTTTGACTTATTTCTAGTTGAGTACTATAATTAATAATGTGTCTATGAACATTTTTGTACAGGTCTGTCAGTGCGTATATTTATGCATCTTTATTTGGTTTAATATTCCCTACTATTGGAATTGCTATTCCATTGCTTATGTCTGTGTTAGATACATATCGCCAAATAATCTTCCAAAGCTGTTTTCATTTTTATTCCCAGAGAATTCCAGTCACTTATTGTTCATGCCAATGCTTGTCAATACTACAGGATAACATTCCTCTTAGTCTGGCATTTAGGAGTCTCTACAATCTGATCATTTTATTTTTTCCTGTGTTATACAAACCATGATGACTCAACAGCTTATGACACCAAAATAAGGTAATATTGCCAGAGCTAAAATTTGTCAGGTCAATCGTTCTTTCCTACAGCTACCCAAAGTAAGCCCTTAGGCTTCTTCTGAGATTCCCTTCCCCATCTAGAAAACCTCAAGGTTTCCTGAGTAGGAGATGATATCACATGTTGTGGAAAGCCATGATTAAGAGTCTGAGTTTGTACACATGTATTTGAGTAGATTTATTGTGCTCTGCTAAAATTTCTGCTTCCCTCACTTAATTATGATGTGACTTATCATACATATTCTTATATTGTTTCTCCTATAGGATGGGTGGTATAATTAATATAGGCAATATCTAGTTGTGTTTTGATATATAACAAGTACACAATACTTTTTAGTTACATCTTCCTATACTTCAAAGTGGAGTTTAGGCCATTTATTTTCCATTAACTCTTCTCTCTATACTTTAAATTTTTTATACTTTTTTAAAATTAGGTTTTCTTTAATTTATTCTTTGATAAATTTCCTCCTTAATTTATTTTGCATTTTTAAATATATATAAGTATATATATATATTTATATATTTATATATATATTTATATATATATACACACACATACATATTTATTTTCCAAGAGCACCTTTTATTCTTTGCATGTTACTTTTCATAGCATTGTAGCATCCTGCTTTTGCATTATAGATGCAGAATTATAATAGCATCTCTAAGACTATAGATTTTTAATAAAAAAAAGTCTTATGATCTTTGTGTTTATATTTCCTCATAGCTTTGTTTTTCCATTTGTGTGCTTTGTTTCTGTTCTCTAGGTTTCCAATTAGAGGTCTTCTTCAAATGTTTGGTAATCATGAGCTATCCAC
This sequence comes from Ursus americanus, assembly GCF_024610735.1. NCBI lineage: Eukaryota > Metazoa > Chordata > Mammalia > Carnivora > Ursidae > Ursus > Ursus americanus. Next base: position 12,627,951 of record NC_142131.1, on the reverse strand, counting down.
TCATATTAAAGAATGAGAAATAGCAAAGCAGATTGGTTAATCTCTGTGCATGCATTGGGATTATTGGTTGGTGGATTTCATTGAAAAGTGGTTTCATTAGGAGAGTCCTTAAAACTTTATACTTGCTTATGGACTGGTCAGTTTTCACAGAAAGTAACTGCCATTTTCCTACCTTAAAGGTACAGTTCTGGTTGTCAGTTTTCTTGGAAAAGAAAGAAAAAAGGAAACCATTCAGTAGAATTTAAAGAATTTTTTTAATGAGATAAAATTTGTATTTAAGAAAATGCAGATTCTACATGTGTAGTCCAATGAATTTTGTGAAAAGTAAACATCTCCGTAACCTTCCATCTCAAATACAGAATGTATCCATCACCCTAGGAAGTTTCCTCTTGCCCTGTACTCATCAGTTGTCTCTGCACAGAGATAATTTCCATGCTGATTTCTATTTACCTGGACACTGTAACTTCAGCTTTCTTTTTTTCTTTAGTTCATCAAGTCAGTTGCCACTTGTCTCCCAGCTTTCTAGGTTTGAGAATTTTATTACTGGCACATCTTACCTTGCTCTCTTTTCTTTGTTTTCTCTTTAAATACTCATTTGAATTGTGAGATTTTAGGAGGAAGCAGAAGTAACTGTGTGGTTAATCTTTCAATGTAATTTCAAAGTAATGTCATAATTTTTCTGATTATACTTATTTAATTCTTGAGCCATTATTATCATATTTAGTTATATGAATGAGTTAAATCTCTTACTGTTCTAAAATGGCCATATCTATTTTAAGAAACCAAATGGATATTTTGGGCTTTTTTATAGGTATTATACCACTCTATCTATAGGTATTTTACCACTCTAATCCTTTTGTGTCAGCCAAAAATAATTAGCTTTGACATTGCACTGTCCCCATAATCTTTTTATACATTAAGTATCTCTCTTGCAGATTGTTTTACTTCCATTATTATTCACATCTGATAATACTTGTCCATATAAAGAGTTATTTATTGGTATAAGTACAAGAGCCCTCTGAATATAGCTCTTGGCTGACCTTGAATATATTACTGCAAGATAAAGTAGGTTGTGACATGTCAACACATTTATTTTCTCTGGTATGACCATGTGTTCTCAATCCTTATAGAACAAACCTATAAAGATATTAATGTTTTATAGTCAGGTACAAATATAGCACCAAAACCACTTGATGGTACTTTCTTTCATACTAAGAACTGTGTGATTCATCTATCACCTTACGTATAGATCGATAGATACATACTCTATAAATGCTTAAATTATTATGTCTTTAGATTAAATTTTCACAACAAATATTCATGATCTTGCTTTAACGGTGAACAAACTGTGGCTTATGGAGATCGTAGTTGCTCCAAGTTCATAAAGTTATTTATTGGCAGTCAAGATTGTATCCCAGGTCCCTTATCGTTGATCCAGGGATTTCTTCTTAATTGCCCGCTTAACCACTTCGGCATCCTATATAGGCAGAGATCAGAATTAGGAAAAAAGAATGGTCATCTGGCAGAACACTGGTGATATTCCCTGAGCATATCACAGGGGGATCTTACATTTTTATACGTTATTATATCTCAGTGACTCTGAGCCTGAAGTCCAAGATATAACAGAGTAGTGCTTCTACACTTAGGGTAATTTTGTAGTTTTGTCATAATCAGGAAGATTTACTGCAACTACCCAGGAGGTAAGGTTTCCTACTTCATCGACAAGGCCCTGAGTTCCACAGATCTTAGCCTTTATTCCTTATTGATTACCCAGGCCCTGTCCCCCTCACCCTCCCCCTCTGAATAACATATTCAGTGAAATGTGGTACACAAAACTGCAGACTATCTTAATGAAGTGTAAGAAAATCTTGGTGGGACAAATTTCTAGAGATCAGTAACACACTTAGTGAAGTAATCAGAGCTAACTCAAAGGCACCTGCAGGGCAACATAAAGACACTCTGAATAAGATACAGAGCTCCCTAGAGATTGGTCTTATCATGCGCTTTCTTGACCCTGGATTCAGTTGTTCAAAATAAGTTAACATAGTGGAATACAGGAGTAGCCAATTTAATAGCACCAACCAATGCCTGATACAAATAAACTAAAAGTCACAGTATTAAGCCTCTGATACCAATTAACTAAAAGTCACAGTATTAACCCTCATAAGGTTGGCTTGATTTGAACTCTGCCTTCTTGATATTTGAACCTTCCTTGTGTCTCCATACCCAAACAAAGCCTTTATTTTAGCTAGTAACAATTTGTTCCCATAGACTCTAAGAGTGGTCAAGTCTACTTAGCCTGCCAGTAGCCTGATTACTAGAAGCCCAAGGTTCTTTCCCAATGTCAGAAACTTACTCTCCACTAGAAATTTTGTCTTTGAGTGTTCCCTATGCATTGTTCTTGCTTTCATTGGTGAAATAATGTTATATAACAAAAAGATGACTTTCAGATGCTATTGAATAAAAGCCTAAGAAACACTTAAATCTTGCCAGCTCATTATACAAATTAGTTGAGGGGGGAAAATAGAGGCATAGAGCTCAATGGTTTGCTCTTAAACCTGAATGTAGAACCCAGTCAAAGAGGCCAAATTTCAGGTGAAAAATGTTAACTTTGCTAGAAGCATCCACAAACCTTAAAACACATGCAGTCAAATGTCTGTTCTTTCTTCTTTTGATGTGGAAAACTCATAGGTAAGCTTTAGATCTTATCACATCACCACTTCCACCCCGGGGGGCGGGCGGGGAGGGGGGGAAGGGGGCGTAGGGGACAGGTGAAAAGAGGGATTTGCTCAAATACCTAGGTCAGAACTAGTTTAGGCTTCTCTTTCCAAATTTGTCAAGGATGAAAAATGGTTCTCAAAAAAGCAACTCCATGTTGCATAGTAGAGAGTATTCAAAGAGGGGTGAACATGTTAAGGATTAGGAAGTCTCAGTCTTGAAAGGTTAAGAGAAATAACCAAGTTTGACAGGCTCCAGACCATTTGAATTCACCACCACTCCAGGAAAAGAAAATCTCTGAGGTACAAGGGATCCTGGAGAGAGAAGGGTAAGGCCCTCAAATAATAGAGAGTGTGCACCCCGCTGTTTCAGCTTTCCAGGATAGCAGAAGGGAAATTGTCTTAAGAGGAAAATGACTACTCCATTGTGGATGCTGATACTTATCCTTTTGATGATGAATGGTGAAAATCTTTACCCAACAGCCTAGTGGTCAATAAAAGGTCCAAAAAATAAAGACCGAAGCATAAGAAGGCTTCACTACTTTGGTAATGGAACCAGGAACCCATGTGTGTGTGCATGAAAATATAAATAAATATAAATATATGTTTTAATTAAATATATATAATAATATGTCCTGTCCTGTCTATCCTTTACTCTTATCATTATTACAGTGTTAGAATTATGTTCCTTTTCTGCAATTATTTTTCTTCTGGGAATAATACCCACATTCAGTCTTAGATCGATACGGTCTTTATTATTTCACATGAATTCAGTTTCTAGTTATCATTTCAACTTCTTATTTTTGCTTTTTCTCAATTCAATTCACCCCTCTTTGAAGTTCAGGCAATTATTACCTTTAGAATTTATGATTATTTTCATTAGTGCAGCCAACGACAGCATGGTTATGCTAATTCACATCTAAATTTGGTAAAAAGATTGCCCTATCTAAGGATGAATGTACAAATACACAAAGAACATGCAACTAAAATGATCATTACAGTGTAAAAATAGACAGTCACATCAGTGTTGATAACTAGGGACCAGAACTGAAATGATAATCCCTAGCATTATTAAGGATACAGAGAAGGTTGCATTTGAATTTGCTTAATTTGTTACTGCTTTCTGAAATGCAAAATATTGTACATTTTTATTTAGTCATTGTACTTCCAGGAATTTATTCCTAATGTGTAACTGGACAAAGGCATACGATATATGTAAGTAAATATTTTCTAATATTGGTTATAAATCTAAAGATTGGACATAAATATCCCTCAATAGAAGAGTAACAAAATGAAACCATACAATGAAATGTTACACAGCTATTATAGAGATGATCTAGAACTAAATTCTCAATCATAACATATACTTGATAAATAAACCATTCTACTGTATTGAATGTAGAATACTATTTATATCTAGATTCGTGTGTGTATATAAATATATTCGAAAACAGATATATCTGGAAAGATTATGTCCAATATATTATAATATAATAACAAGTAATTGTTATTGGTCAAATTTAGGTTGGTACTCATTTTTCTTCAATATTCTATTCCGTTACTGATTTCTAAAAACCAAATAGAATATATATATAATTCACGTAAATACCAAATATGAAGTAACTTTTATTTCTTACATGGGTTCAGTAACACTGGTGGTATTCAAAGATACTATGTAGCTACTTAATATGTATAATTTCTTGAATTTTTTTTTCCAGTAGATTTCTTACATAATCCAGGAATGAAGCTTAAAACTAAAAATCATTTAGGAGTGATAGTATTTAAATAAACCAAAAAAAAAATTTCCCATATTTAGTCACTTTATATTTAGTTACTGAGTTATTTATATATAATTATTAGAGTTATTCATATACAGTTGTTTATAATTTTAATTATAACACTTTGTAGGAAGAGTCCAGGCTAAAACTTCTCAAGACAGGAAGGTAAGGAATCATCACCCAACTCTATACTGGTGGCCTGATCATTGGGCCTAGCACCAAATTTGCTTTGGCTTTATTGTATATAGAACATAATTTGCATGTTAGAAAGCCAGTTAGAAGCCAATTGATATAACTCTTCAGTCCAGGGCAATGGAACAAGACAACAAATGGCTCCAAGGAAGCTAAGAATTGGTATGTGAGAAAGAATTATCTTTGGAGAGTCTTGAATTAATTTTTATAGCATGATTTAAAACTAGCAGCATTTAATTTTTAATTTTTAATTTTGTTTGCTTCAAGTATTTATTTAAATTCTAGTTAGTTAACATGTAGTGTAATATGGGTTTCAGGAGTAGAATTCAGTAATTCATCACTTAGAACAACTCTTTCATAGTTAAGCGTCTCTTATGGTTTTCTTCCCTCTCTTTTTTCCCCTTCACTTATATTCATCTGTTTTGTTTCTTAAATTCTGCATATGAGAGAAAGCATATGGTATTTGTCTTTCTCTGAATGACTTATTTTGCTTAGCATGATACAGTCTAGCTCCATCCATGTTATTGCAAATGGCAAGATCTCATTCTTTTTCATGCCCAAGTAATATCCCATTGTATATATCTACCACATCTTCTTTATCCATTCATCATTCGTTGGACCATTGGGTTCTTTCCAAAATTTGGCTGTTGTTGATAATGCTGCCATAAACATTGTGGTGCATAAGAACTAGCACCATTTTAAATTCTAAAAAGAATGAATCTTGCCTAAACCTAAACAAGATTATTTAAAGCAAATTTTCCTGGATACCCAATGAAAGTAACCCCACAGAATTTGGATTTTGTTTGCTACTGCAGGTGCACATGAAGATACCTAGTTGTACATTGTTTCAGCTTTTGGATCTGTTGGTATGAGATGAAACAATAGTAAATCAGGTTTCTAGATTCCAAAACTACAACAGGTACATCCACCTATAAATCAAACGTCCACATCAAAAATAGTTGTGCCACTGATTTCCTTACAGTTCTGTAGAGAATCTCTGAAGTACTTAACTCTGGTGTATTGAATCCTCTGAGTGACCCAATGAGCAAAATACAATGCAAATTATGAAGTTATCATACTTCACCAATGAAATCAATGCCACGTAAATTTAGCTGTTTCCTTCAAGACTTGTTTTCTCAAATAGTTTTATTTTCCTTTTGGTGTAGCCTTTTAATATTACTTGAAACAATGAAAGTCAGCATTTGACAAATATTTATCAAATTCCTACTCCATGTCAACCTCTCAGCCAGACCCTGACGAGAAAATAGGGAACACAAAAGACAGGGTGCCTTCTATCATGACACTTTCATCCAGATGAAATATTTTTATATAGCTTTTAGTCATTAACAAGACACTACTTTGAAGACAACACATTTTAAGGTAAACTGACAGGATACCCTTTCTCCACCACTTACTAATGAGTGCACATGGGAACCTGGCTATACTTAGCTTCACTTTCCTCATTTATAAAATTTAGATAATAATAGTTTTTCCCTCAAATGGTTGTACAGCAAATGAAATGCAATAAGACATATCAAGTCCTTAGAATAGTCAAAGCACAAGCTAAATATTCAGTGAATGTTAGCTATTTTTTTAAATTAAACCTTCATTTGTGTTATGTAGAAAGTCAGGAATGGTTTACAAATATTTTTCCTCGAGACTTTCCGAATAGAGGTAGAGGTGGTTCTTGTTGGAAGTTGCATAGGGCAGTCGTCCAGTCCTTGAATCTTTATTACTCATTTCTGATTCATCACTTATTCAGCTGTTAACTTCCATCAAGTGATTATATTAAAGGTGCATTTTTCTCAACTTTTAACTGACCATGCCCTTCTGCCTTTACATGTAGAAGACAGTTGTAGTGATTCTACAATTCTTGGGTATGACTGCAGCAGATGCTGTTGGTGCCTGCTCAGATCCCTTCAGGACTTAGATTTCAGTGCACATCAGCCAGGCTTCTAGCTGCCAGCATTTGCATCTCTTGCATGAGTTCCTTCTTTGGCTGGTAGAACACACCTTGCAGTAAGCTATGCAGTAAGTGGGAAGTGAAATTAATACTGCTCAGAAACAGTGCTCTGCCAATGAGTGATAGAAGTTGGTGGATAAATACCTTGGTTTCCTTTCCTCAAGGATAGAATGACTCTTCAGTACATGTTTTATACTATTTCTCAGAGTTTCCTGGAAGGACAAGTTCCAATTATCCGTAGAGAAAACTTGCGCTCAATAGCTTTTCCGTCTTACTTCCATATTCCCCTTTTGGTGTTTCTTGGGATCATCTCCAAATAAATTACTCAAATGTTTTTTCTGAGTTGCTATTTAGAACAATCTAATTTTAAGACCATCCTTTTACTTTGAAAACTCTGTAAACTTTGCTCCATTTTCTTGTGGAATCAAGAGTTGCAAGAGAATCCTGAGAAAAACTTGAATATTATTTCATTGCTAGTTATGATTTTTTCTTTATCCTTATAATTCCAAAAGTTCTCAGCATGTATATAGATACAGATCTTTTTTCTTTTTATATTGTCTGAAACTTTTTTGAATAATTTTAATTTGTATATTCAGATTTCAAACCATCTGTAAGAATTTCCCTCTATTGAATATTCTTTATTATTATTACTGTTCTAGTTGTTCTGGTCTCATTTTCAGAAATATCTATAATTTTGACACAAATTATGTTGTATTTCTAATATTCTCAGTCTGGTTATCTCTGACAGTCAAAATTTTTGCTCCCTGCATTTAAGGAGTGCTTGCTTGTCTTTCATGTAATTGATTCAATTTCCTAGTTTAAGTTTTGTTGTTTTCACAACTTGCAGAGCAGAATTTTGCTTTCACTTTCCCTGTGATTGTTTTCATTATCACTCTTTTTATTACAAGGGAAAGTCCTTTATCTCTACCACTCATGAAGCATATCTGCTCTTGTTACCTAGAGATCATGACATTTAGCATCTTATTAAAGTGTGAAGTTATTTTGTCAAAACTTCTGAAATTTTTCAGGATTCTATTAGAAACTCCTTTGGTTTATAGTAATATTTTCCAGTATCTCATATAATATTTGGAAATACAAGAGAAATCTATCCTGAGTATATAATTTGCTGTATGCTGATTTGTGAATTGCCATTTTCCCTCTCTTTCTGCCCTTTGTGCTGGTGAAATTCCTCTTCGGTTCTACAATTCAATAGTCTAAAAATAGGCACAGTCCTTAGTTTCGTTTCTAGAGTCTGGCTTTTATCTGTTAGTGTTTGCCTGGCCTGAGATGAAAACTTAACAGGATCCCATTGTTTAGCATTCTGATATTCAGAACACGTGGAATACACGAACACAATTCTCAGAGGTATGTATATGCATGTACATATGTATTTCCTGTCTTATTTGAAAAATTACGTAGGACAACCCAGTCCCAATCTAACAGGTGTCTCTCTGTGTCCATTCCTATTCATAGCACTTCAGTTTGGTACCTCATATTTATACCACACAGGTATAGACTATACCTCTCCAGGCATCATTCTTTCTCTGCATCTTTTTTTTTTCCTTTTCATTCTTTTTTTCTTTTTCCCTGAAAGTTGCAATGCCTGAATCTATGCAGGTACAGGTGGACGTATGGGCTTTTTGATATACTCAAAGATGGCCACACAATAGAAAAATTTCTGCTCAGTTGTCTAATTTCTTAATCAGAGGTCAGACAAATGTGTATACTAGCTATCCTGTATTGACATAATAAAATGGGGGATGAGTAGATAATTACATTTTTTATTTCAGGTGTGTCACCCTTTATGATAGAAATTATATGTAAATTTTTGAAATGTTGATTTTGTTATTATGATATTATGCTTTCTTTTGTCTTCCATGTTTTTATAGTATTTTAATTAGTAGAAATTTCATAATACTGCATTAGGGGATGTCAACCACTTTAAACTGGAAGTTGGAAACTTCATCTTTCTAAAAGGAAAATTTAAGATAGGAATATTGATGGCCTGAAGTCAGAAAGAAATGAGTTCAAATCCAGAATCAAACACTTAATGTCCCTGTGAATGTGAGTAAGTTCAACTCCCTGAGCCTCAGTTTCCTAATGGGAAATTTTTCAGGGTTTTCATGTTTACCACACAAAGTTGTTCTTTTGTTGAGAGGGTTAGATGAGGCAGTATTTTGTAAAGTGCTTAGCACATGGATTTGATAAGCATGGCTGCCATTCAGCCATGAATCTGCCTGCTAATGAGAGGACTTCTTCTGGATGGCATTAAGGTACCTCAATTTTAACCTGTTCCAAACCATATTTATTATCAACTTCCCTGTTTGAAACCCATTTCTCTTCCAGGATTTCCTTCTATGTGCGTATTTGGTAAAAACCCAGAAACTAGTGAAATGATATGTCATACCTGGTCTGTACTCTCCCATTGATGTTGTATCAAACTACACAAGGGATATAAATGTCCTTCAAATTGTGTGATCTCCTGAAACTTCATTTTCCTATCTACAAAAAAGAGAGAAAGTCGAGGTGATTTTTGAGGTCCTTTCCATCTTAAAATATCTGTGCTTTTAAATAAAAATGAGCTGCACCTAAAGCTTATTGCTTGAAGTTTCTGTGGAGGAAGACAGGGGAAGGGGAATAAATCCAGCAGGTTAGTTACATCCTTAGAAATATCCTAGATGATCATATGATTCTTTGGCATTTTGTTTTTACTGTAAAGTTTATTTGCTACTGGATCACATGCTGTATTACATTGTTAAGATTTTCATATGCGAAAATCTCTTGTTTCTAATTAGATTGTAAATCCCACGATCTTATCTATAAGACCCTGACTTAAATTTCTTCATTTTTGCCAGCAGAGTACTGTAATCATAGGAAGCTCTCAGTAAATATTTGTAGAATTAATAGAGGACTACATTTGTAGAGTAGAATTACAAATCTCTGCAGGCGGCGATATATCTTCAATTATTTTATCATACAAATCTTTTTTTAGACTTATGTTTTTGTTTATCTTACTAGAATACCTGGGAGAAGAATTGCTGGTTCATTAAATTGTTTCATTACAAGCAATTGGGAAAACTTTTTTCAAAGCCGTTTTACCGTTTGCACTTCCATAAAAAAATATGAGAGTTCTGAGTATTCCACCTCTTCATCAACATTTGACATTGTCGGTCTCTTACGTTTTAGAAACTCTAGCATGTCTACAGTGGCATCTCAGTGTCATTTTTTCAAGTCTTTTGTTTATATTTTTGCTACTGGTTTGTGAAGGTTCCTCATATATTCTGGGTACAAATCCTTGGTGAGATATATTTATTAAATATTCTCCCTCAGTCTGAAGCTTACCTATTTTCTTGGTGTTGTCCTTTGATGAGCAAAAGAGTTTTACATTTTTAATTTTTTTTTTCTTTTATGATACTCGCTTTTTGTATCCTAAGATATTTATGTTTTACCTCCCAATAATGAACATTTTCTTCTGGAAGCTTTATGCATGTAGCTTTTATGCTTAGGTGTTTGACCTAATACATATCATTAATTTTTGTATTTAATGTGAGGTATGGTTTAAGGTTCATTTTTTTTTTTTCCTATGTAGGTGGCTAATTGTTCCAGTACCACTTACTGAAAAAAACTTTACTTCCTCACTGAATTGCTTTGGTGACTTAGTTGAAAATCAGTTAATTATATAAGTATGGATTAACTCATTCAAACATTTTCTTCCTTAATCGATTGTTTTGGTGTGAAGAGTATATTGACTATTGAGTTAAATGCACAATATGAGAGGACTGCTTTTATATTAAACTTGAACGTTATCCTTTGTGAACCAAATATGCTTTCTTAATAAAAAAATGTTTATATTTTAAAAGCCTTCTTATATTTGCATGAGGCCATATGAGAGATAACATGATGGGCAAATACAATGGAAAGAAATGGCAAGAGATAGAAGTGAGTCCTAAGACACCATGATCAAAGTAGTTAGGGAGATAAAGTGACGTAGAAAGGGAAAGGAAATGTAGACCTGATACATAATACCGAAGTACATGGAAATTAATTTAAAATTTTGGTAGAGGAAAAGAAATCTTAGGTTCTTTGAAATATACTCATTCCCACAGATTTAGTATTTTATGTTGTAGTTTTTAAATTGAGCTCAGTTTGTCAGAGTGACAAATGAACACAAAAATTCTAGTCATGACAAAAGGTCATGCAACCCCAATTTACTGTCACACTTTTACAGTTGTTGTTTCATCCACCAAAAATAGAGGTTTTCTTCCCCAGACGTGAGTATATGGAAATGGCTTTTTCCTCTTCTTCTTTCTTCTTCTTTCTTTCTCCTTCTTCTTCTTCTTCCTCCTCCTCCTCCTCCTCCTCCTCCTCCTCCTCCTCCTCCTCCTCCTCCTCCTCCTCCTCCTCCTCTTCTTCTTCTTCTTCTTCTTCTTCTTCTTCTTCTTCTTCTTCTTTGTAACCTTCAAACACTTTCCCACTTACTTGGACACTTTTTAGTCTTTTATTTGAAGGGAAACTACCTATGAATTTGAATTTTATTGGAAATTTAAGGTTGCATTGGTTTTGATAGAAGTCTACTTACAGTAATTCATTATGGGATGCTGAGGAATCAGCTGTATAAATGACGCACTCTCTTGTCCAGAGATTTGTTGTCCTGTGCCATATTCTGCACATACTTCATGGATCTGAACAGCATGGATTGCAGATAAGCAGGTATATGGTGCTGTCAGTCAGTTGGTCATTTTCCATCTATTTCATGCACACACTCTGTAGATTGACTACAAGAAAATGCTTAAATGAAGCATATATTCTGTTGATCTTTTTGGAGGAAAATTACTTTCTTAAAAAGTATCTGTTGTTGTCAAATAGCTTATGTAAAAGAAGTAGGACATCTCCTGGGAATGTTTACCAGTTTAGATCCTCATTTTTCTCACAGTGCCAGTTATTTTTTGTATTGCCTTAATTTTTTGTCAAAAAATAGTTTTTTAACAGGAAGTAAAATCTTTAATATGGCATGCATAATTATTAGTAATGAACTTGCCTTTGTGAGGCAAATAGTATGACAGATTACAAATTATCCATAGAAGAAAAATGTAAACATGACTGAATTTATAAGCCAAAGAAAACTTAATTTTGCTTGTTGTGTCATTGTTAAATTTATCATTTTAGAAATGACTTCCTTTTTTTTTCCTGAAGAAGTATTTGATCGCACTAATTTTAACTGTTTTTTAAACACATAGTTGTAGGAGTTCAGTGCTTCATATATAATAGCATGCTACTATAAAGTAGTAGAAATGTTTTTTAGCTGAATTTCAATTTAGTACAAAATAAAAATAAGATAGTGAAGTCCTGTTTTTTTCCTGCAGGATAAAATTCTGTATAGTTAGGTTCTTTATGACATTAATTTTTCACTTCATCTCAGGAGAGGGAACTGACTTTATGATCTATAAAACACAAAACACAGACCTGAAAAGATGTGTTTGCTTTTTATAGCCACATTATTAACTGATGTATTTGATGGTCTTATTTAAGGATTTTTGTGATTTATTTATGGAATGCTATTTTATAAATGGACTGTAGGGAGAGGCAAGATTCTTGGCTCTGAAAACTGCTAGTGCTATGGGGAATTATTAAAGTTACAAGGGAGATAAGGGGAATGTTTTCTGTCTTTTCTAACCATAGCAACAGGTCTCTTCATTTAAAAATAAACTTTAAAAAAACCTATAAACCAACACCTGTATGTCAGATATGAAAGAATGGTGATCTATGGCTGGCCTTTAACTACAACTTAATGAGGACTTTACTCATTACCAGCATTAAGGATCCCTGCCCTGATCTTTACCCCTCTTCAGTTTAAACCAATGGCGATACCCACACATGTGGAATTACCTTCCAACTCTTTTTCCCTTGCTTCTACTGCTTCCCAGGAGATAGTGGATTTTGTGGTTATTCCACAGCATTAGAAATGAGCAGATTCTTGTGATCTATCCAGCTTCCCAAAGAGATATAATTTTTTATGGAGATGTGTTTTTTTTTCTCTCTCACATTTAATTCAAATCTTTCTTTTCTTCATCACTGAAATATTGAAAAAGTTTTTAATGTATGTCCACTACTAAAATTGGCACAAAAAATAGAAGAATATTATGTTAGAGTTTTTAGGATTTTATTTAGAATGACCCTGCAATGTAAAGGACTGGTGCTATGACTGAACAGGGACACAAAGATAGTAGCACAGCCAGAATTAGGTGTCAGGGAGCTTGGTTTCTAGTCTGTAGCTTTATGCATGGTACTCGCCATTACCTTGAAATCAATTGATATCACTGCTTTGGAGATAGGAAATACATTCAATAAATGGATACTACAATATGCAGCTTACTATCAGAAAGAATGGAATCAAACTTCAATAGCATAAAAAAGCCCTTCTGACATTCTATATGCATGGACTAGAAACAGCACAAAAAACTGCCCGTTTGACTGTAATCTTGAATATAGATGCCAAATGAATTTGGAGCATCTGGATTAGACTTAAATTGATTTCTTTACTGCCAGATTTTACAAAATTTTATACCAATCTACATTCCCACAAGCAATATAAGATAGTTCCACTTGCTCCACATTTAGGTCAATATTTAGTATTGTTTGTCTTTTCAAAATAACTTAATCATTCTAATGAGTGTGTGTTGGTATCTCATTAAGGTTTTCAATTTGCATTTCCCTGATAACTAATGATATTGAATATCTTTTCATATACCTTTTGATTATTCATTTAGGTTATTTTATGAAGTGTCTATGCAAGTATTTTGCTGATATTTTTAATTGAGGTTTTTTTGTTAATATTGAGTTGTTCTTTGTATATCTTAAATTCATCTCTTTGTCAGATATATGTATCTGACAAATACGTATCTGATAGATACGTCAGATATATATATTCCAATCTGTGTGCCTTATCTTTTCATTTTTTAATAGTGCCTTTACAAGATTAGATGTTATTAATTTTTACTAAATCTAACTTACTCACTTGTGTTCTCATTTTTGTGTGTTTTATACAAAAACAACATGTTTTCCTCAATGTCACAAAGATTTTCAATTTACTTCTAAAAGTTTTTTTAGTATTAGCTTTCACAGATAATGAAAGATCAATTTCAAGTTAATTTTTGCACATGTTATAAGTTAAGGGGTCTATGCTCATTTTGTTTTTTCTACATGAGTGTCAATTATGACAACATCATTTATTGGAAAAACTACACAGTGAAATACGTTGGTACCTTTGTTGAAATTCAATTCATCATATCCATCTGATTATAATGCTGGATTGTCTATTTTGTTCTGTATATACATATGCCTATTTATACACAATATCACACTGTTTTTATTATGATCATTTTCTAATAGGTCTTGAAATCAAGTGGAGTAAGTCTTCCAACTTTATTTTTCAAAATCATTTTAGCTACTTCAGGCCTCTTGCATTTCCACATAAATTTTGCAGAGAAATGCAGGTCAAAATTGCATTTCCCTGATGGTAAGTGATGATGAACAATTTTTCGGGTGGCTGTTAGCCATCTGTATGTCTTCATTGAAGAAATGTCTATTCATGTCTTCTGCCCATTTCGGGTGTCTGTTAGCCATCTGTATGTCTTCATTGAAGAAATGTCTATTCATGTCTTCTGCCCATTTTTTAAAATGGGATTATTTGTATTTTGGGTGTTGAGTTTTATAAGTTTTTTATGTATTTTGGATACTAACTGTTTATCAGATATGTCATTTGCAAATACCTCCTATTCATTCCTATTTCATATTTTGGGGTTCTGCAGTAAAAATGATTATTTCATATTTTTCAAGCTAGTAAATAGAAATTTACATAATATTGACCTCAAATGCTATGACATTGCTAAACACATTTACTTGTTCTACTAGCTTTTCTTCTTCTCTATAATTGTTAGGATTTTCTACATACATAAACATGTCACCTGGGAATATTTTTTCCCTTAAATATGTATGATTATTTTTTCTCTTTCCAGCCTTATTGCACTAAGACCTCCCTTAAACCGTTCACTCTAAGTAGTGAGAGGGGACATAGCTATCTTCCTCCTGATCTCAGGAAGAAAGAATTCAGTATTCACAAGTAAATATGATTTTATATATAGGTTTTTCATAGATGCCCCTCATCAAATTGAAGATACCTAGTCTTCTAGTACTGTACTATCCTGTCCAAATCTAGATAAACATGTTTATTTCCATTCCACAGTATTTAATTTTAGTGAGCACTTTCCTTAAGGGCCCTCATTTTATGCACCCCAGGACAATCTCAATATATATTGTTCTGCCTATCTAATAAAACTCTTTCCATATGCAAACAGATTGACAGAAACTTTCATATGACACATCTTTTTTATATTACAATGTATTATAATCAAATTACCATGCAAATGAACATTAATTTGAATGTGCATTCCAAGTATTTCCTTAAGTTCATTTTTAAACTTAAAGGTTATTTCAATGTAAAATTAAAATACTTCTAAATAAAACTTCTGAAACAAATTATATTGATAAACACTTTATCATCCACCTGCAACATTAGATAAATCTGTATTTTAAAACAACTAATAAGCTTACAGAAAAAGAGAAAAATCCTTGTTTTTTCTTACTTATATTACTCACTAAAAGTGATGTTGTTTTATTTTCAGTTTCCTATTACAAACGCTAGCTGAATGTTAATGAGAGCAGTCAATTTTTGATCCATTCTAGGACCTGATATTTGAATAATTACCTTAAAGAGAAGCATCAGCACTACTAAATAACTCTGATTATACTGGATGAGAGATGAATGATTAAAAGCCTGCATGAGGCATTAATTTACTACCTAATAGTCACATAATACCAATTGACTATTCTATTATTTCCCCCTTTGAGTAAAGTTATTTTGGATAGAATAAAATTGCAGTGGCATAGTTAGCAAAGATCACACATAGAAGTACTATAATTCATCAAGCAGCCTAGTTGGACAGCCTTGTCAAAGTAGGTTAGGGAATTTCTCATGATTGTAGCCAGTGTTGCAACATTTTTAAAGATAGCAATCCATTATCACTTCTCTCCTGCCACCTGAAAAAAATCACCCCACAGAATCTGATTTCTTCCTGAGGTGACATAACACTGCTCAGAAAGCAATGAGACATCCTTTTTCTAAAATACCAGCTATCAAAACCTGAGTCATGTTTTGTTCCTCAAGTCTATTGTGTATTACTAAGGAATTAGAAAACTTTGACTCTCTTGTATTTAGATTTAGTTTTATTTTGATTATATCAGTAACAACAACATTAGCTGTAATTCTGTTCTAAAAAATATAATGTGTCCTACAGTTGCTATTAAAAGGAATGTATGATACATGTAATTATACAGTTTTTACATACATATGTATATATAGTTGTAGTTCTATAATTATATATAGGAAGGGTATAACACTTGTTTTGTTGGTATGCCTAAAGCCAATGACCTTAAGCCAATTGACAGGTGAAATAGTTATGGGGAAGACTCTTTTTTATAACAGGAAATTGGTGAGTTCCAATTTGGTAATAGCTACTCTTTATTCACATCATTAAGAATTTTAGATTATGGCTTGATAAAAACTAGTCTAAGAAAGAAACTGAAAATAGAATTGTTTTCTCTCATGTAGAAATCCATTCATGGGAGTACCTGGGTGGCTCAGTGGGTCACGCGTCTGCCTTCAGCTCAGTTCATGATCCCAGGGTCCTGGGATCAAGTCCCACATCAGGCTCCCTGCTCAGAGGGAGGTCTGCTTCTCCCTCTCCCTCTGCTTGCTGCTTGCCCTGCTTGTGTGCTCTCTCTCTCAAATAAATAAATTAAACCTTAATAAAAAATCCATTTAAGGATGACTGAAATTCTTATAGTTCTTCCAGAATTAGAATCCTAAAAATGAACTCATATGATGGACACTCGATTCCAAAATTGTATTTCTCTTTTCCAGAAGGAAGCCTCATGAAAAGACTCTCTTAAAAAAAAAAAAAAAAAGTAATTATGGCAGAGACAATCACTGCATATTGACTGTCCATAAGCAACCCATATATCCCACCCTCTTGGAGTTAGGTGGAACTTTGGAACTAATTCTGAACAATGGGTGTGAGTGGAAGTAATAATTATCACCTCCAGAATGAGCTAGCATATGACCCCCTAACTTCTTTTCCTGTTACTGAAACCAGTGGGCCATGCGAAAACTACAGGACACTGGAATGACAACTTGAATCACAGAGTGGTTGTGCAGAACAAGGATTCCCGTTTGCTTTGGATATGTCCTGTGAGCTAGAAAGAATAAATCATTTGTTAAAATAAGCCACTGAGATTTCAGGATTGTTCTGCAACATGATCTGGACTGTTTAAATTAATTCAGTGAATTAAGCAAATGAAAATATGACACTGATCAAGTCTTCCTGATACTAAATATGGTTTTAAAATGGGAGAAACAAAATAAGAATATTTTACTTATTAGCAAAATGTGAACTCTTTTGAAGAAATTGATGTGAATTGTCACTCCATTTGCAAGAACTGAGCTGATACCACTTTTTGAGTCTATGAATTAAGGTTTCGCCATCTGAGGTGGCTTTCCTACCTCACAGATATTGTTCAGGAACCTTCTGTGGAAGAACAGATATACTTGTGAGTTCAGGGGAAAAGTTTGGAATTTTATATGACTACTGTACAGTTCTTTTCTACTCTGTTTCTCAAGCGAGGAGTAAATAATACTTGTCTCCTATGTGTCCATGTGTTTTTAGGATTGTTCAAATAGTGCCTCTCACTACTGCCCCTAGCAGGGGAAAAAGGTTTTAAAATGCTGTATGTCAGGAACCGTATTTTTCATTGTTAATGATTGTAGCACTAACATGTGGACTCATTGGCTTATAGAACCATAGAATGTGAAGGCATTTGGTGAATATTTAGGAAACTAAAGGTTGACACTTATTAGTTGCTCATTTTAGCTTTTGGGAAAATTGAGCTTATCCATCTCTAATGTACTTTGTCATGTTAACCTTCAAATTTAATATTCAGATTGTATTCACAATAGCATCTGACCCAAATTCACATCTATAAAATACGCATTTCTGATCTTAAATCTCTTGATAGGAAAATAGGCATTCTTTATATTAAGTTTTCCCAGAAATTTCAAAAGTAATTGCCTACTTATTTTCAAATACAGTGATTAGTCTTTGCCAAATCCTGTGCGAGAGGATACATATACCAGCTCTCACCTGCACCCCTCCACGCCTTTGTTTCATCATTCCCAGAAACAACAACAACGACTTCCTGGTAGAATGGGGGTTTGAATAATAATTTCCCGTTCCTGTAGTTTACATATTAAACTCAGGTCATTTTTACATCCCTAATGGGAACTTAATATCAATTAACCTGTGAATTCATTAGCATTATTTTAACTGTAATACCCATTGCATTATTTAGGTTTCCTATTGCCTTTAAATTCTCTTCTCTTGCCTTTTTAAAATTTTAAGCAATTATAATGAAATGAACAATAATTTCCCTACTTATTTGATTGGCTTTCTCTACCTCTACACAGTTAAGAATATAAAAATTTAAAGTTCTAATGATTCTTGAAATATAAGGATGATTTATGGTAAAGTGAAATCACACACACACACACACACACACACACACACACACACACACACACACGAAGAGGGCAGGGGCAAAGGGAGAGCCAGAGGCAGACTCCCCACTGAGCAGGGAGCCAGATCCCAGGACCTGAGATCATGACAGGAGCCAAAGGCAGACATTTAACTGACTAAGCCATCCAGGTGCCCCATCCACTCACATTATTAATAATCATCTTATTTCACAATCTGTTTGATTTCTTGATCCTTGAGATCTTGCTTTTTTCTACTGTCCATTTAAACAATGTAAAGTATGTTCCTAAAATAAGTAAAATTTTGTATAGCACATAAGGATTTACATAAAAAAAAAACATTTAACAGCTCATTTAGGCATTTAAATAATCTTGAAAATTAGATGAGTAACCTCAGAAGTTGTGACTCAGGAACACAAAAGTAAGAAATGGAACACGAAGTTCTAGGTCCAGATTCTCTGAATTCAAATTTCATATCCTCTTCACTGTTATGTGGAGCGTATACCACAGATGACACGGTAGTGCATGCCTTCAGTGGTACGTGCCTGTCACAGATAGGTTTTTTACCTGAACTTCACACTTGTATTAGTGAACTTTTCATACTTGGTCTTTAATTTTTTTTTTTTTTTTTTTTTTTTTTTTTTTTTATCAGTTGGCTGTCATGCACATAGGTAATTCCTTAGCGCTTGTTTTTTTTAGGTTTTTTTTTGTTGCAGAATCTAAGCTATTCCTGTCTCAAGAGCTTCTTTGCTAGCCTGCAAACTTCAGTTGGTGATCAGAATAATGATAATTAACAGAATTTCTTTTAGCCTATAATTCTAATAGTGATCACTTTCCCTCGAGTTTTAAGTATTTTGTTATAAAATATTTCAGATATACAAAAAATACAGAGAATACTGTAATGAATACTATAATGAATGTGCCAACCACCCAGATTTTGAAAGCATAGCATTTGGTTGTATGTTCTTCAAATACAGTTTTAAGGGTAAAGAACTTCAGCAATTCATGTACTCCATTGTAATCCCTTCCTGTCCCTTCATATCTTTAGGTAGCCAAGACCCTGAAGTTGGCATTTATATATAACAAGCTTTCTATGTGTATATCCATAAACAATAAATAATTTCATATATTTACCATTTTAGACAAATTATATTTTATTAAATTCTCTTTTCACAATAGCGTTGTTGAAATAATTCACACAAAATTCTCCCTTTTAAAATATACAGTTAGGTGGTTTTTAGCACCTAACCTAAGTTGTGCAACCATGATAACTGTCTACTTTTAGAACATTTTCATCACTCCAAAAAGAAATATTAATTAGAAATTACTTGTGATTTGTTTCTTCTCTTACCCTAAAAACCACTAATTTCCTTTTTTATGTCTAATGATCTGCCTATTCTGAGCATTTCATATAATGAAATCATGTAACTTGCTTCTGGCTTCTTTTATTTAGCATATTTTTTTCAAGGTTTGACAAAGTTGTAGAGCCATCAATACTGTATTCCTTTTTGTTGCTGAATAATATTCCGTTGTTAAGATAGAACCACTTTTTCATCTATTCATCAGTAGATGGTCACTAGGGTTATTTCCACTTTTGATTATTACGGATAATGCTTTTATGAATGTTCCTGCAGAGTTTTTTGTGAACATGTTCACTTCTCTTGACCGTAGACCAGGGTTGTAGAGTAACAGTAACAGTATAGCATTTTGAGGAACTACCAAAGTGTTTTCCTGTGGCCACACAATTTTACTATCCCTCCAGCAATGTATAAATGTTCCAAGTTTTGCCTATCTTGTTATTGCTTATTTTTTGAAATTTGTTATTGCCTATTATTTTTAAATTTTAATTTTAGCCATCCCAGTGGGTTACAGTGGTGTTTCATTGAAATTTTGATTTGTGTTTCCCTAATGAAGTGATTTTGAGCATCTTTTCACATGCTTACTAGCCATTTGTACATTTTCTTTGGAGAAATGTATACTCAAATCCTTTCGTCATAAAATCTGCTACAATATTTTCTTCTAAAGTTATATAGTTGTAGCATTTAAATTTAGGTTTGTGATCTAGTTTGAATTAATTTTTGTATATGGTATGTGGTATAGGTCCACCTTCATTCTTTTGCATATGGCTATCCAGTTGTCCGAGCACCATTTCTTGAAAAGACTATTCTTTCTTCATTGAATTGTCTTGATACTTTTGTTCATTAATTGACCATAAATGTAAGGGTTTATTTTTAGACTCTCAGTTCTGTCCACTGATCTATTTTTATGCCAGTACTATACTGTTTTCATTACTGTAGTTTTATAGTTATTTTTGAAATCAGGAAGTGTATGTCCTCAGACTTTATTCTTCTTATTTTAGATTGTTTTGGCTTTTTGGGGTCTCAATATTTCATGTGAATTTTGGAATTAGCTTTCCAATTTTTGCAAAAAGTCAAGTTGAGATTTCTATAGGGTTGTGTTGAGTCTATATCTTAAAACCTTACTGAACTCTTTATTTGGTTAATTGTGTGTATGTACTCATTTTTAAAATGTATGACTGTGAGAATTGTAAATTTATTCTAACATTGGCTTTTTGGTAGAATCATCAATTTTAAGTCCACATGATCTGTGGTGTTCACAGTTTAACCTTCATGCCAGAAGTCTTTGCTATAGGAAATATTAGGGTTTAATAGAAACTTGGAGGTTGTATACAGTAACTTCTTAGTCAAAACCAATAACTTTGTTTCTGATAAGGACCATTCAATCTATATTCTCTTATATTCTATGATTTGTAGATTTAGTTGCAATTTTTTAATGCCATAAATCAAACCATATGTTAAATGTATCCTATATACTGCAGCGATTGATCTTTACTACAACCTGAGTTCAATATTTTCCTCTATTTTATAAAGACAATGAACCTGAAATGTACATGATAAGTATCCAAGATTATGCAACTAGTTGGTGATAGAGCCAAGATTCAAATTTGGGTCTAACTCCAGATATTTTGTTGTTAATATCTAGAAAGATCTTTCTCATGTGAACTGAAATTTATCTCTGTGAATTTTTTATTTGTCTAGTTCTACATTATTAAGAATCACAGGATAAGTTTACTCCCTCTTCTTTCATTTTCCCTATAGGGTAATTATCAAACATCTCTAGACCTTTCGCAGTGTTAAACATTATACAGTAAATGTTTTCACTTATCAGTGTCCATAAAAGGTAGTGCTCCCTAAAATAATAGAGAGTAAATCCAAACAAGATAATCTAGATGTGGACTGGTTATTGGTACCAATAGATAGGTCCAGATAGATTAGACAAAATAGAATGTGTAAAGAGGTGAGTCCAGCACTTTTCGATGCTAGCAGCATCAATCCTGTAGAGAAACAAGAAACATAATAATGTCTTTACTTGGAAATTTTAAGTTAAAAATAATTGTACCCCTTTTTAAGTAGGATTTGGTGAATAGTAAAGAAGTATTTTACAAATTTATTACTCTTTATTACATACCATAAATTTGTCTTGATCTAGCAAATTATGTATCCATAATCTACTTATTGAACTAAAATATAAAAAATTATGAATACTTAGGAGAGCAGATAAGACAAAAACTCAACTTTAATATTTGAAATCATCTGGAAAGCAATTACTTTAGAACATGTCAAAAATCTGAGCTATAATTCATTCAATGATAAATAGGAAGAATAATGAAATTGTTACAACCAGCCATATTGCTATTTGTACCTCAAGAGAAATTTTCTTATTGAAGTAGTCATTGGACCATTCACTTGGAGGGAATTCATCTGAATATTCTCTCTTACCAAAATGAAATTCGGGTCCTTAGAACTTTTCACCTGAGATATTATTTTGGTTAACTTTTAACCATATGATTTTAATTTATCTCCCCCATCTATTCTTTCTGTGTTTATCCCTAAAACATATACTTCTGCCTGATCTAAAGCAGAGCTTCGTCTTTCCAATCCATACTCAAAATCACTTATGTACAGATGAGGGATGGGTGTTACTTCGTGGACTCAGAATGATCCATGCTATAGGCTGCCTAGGTCCCTGTGTTAGATTCCATGACTAAATTGTAAGGCGTTGGAAAAGTTCTGGATTCATATTCCTCTCTCTCATTGGTGTGGCAGGGAGGAATTGCAGCATACATGAGAGATATTTCTCATTCCTATTCTAACAGCTCATTAAATGCTAAGAGTAGAAACATATCACTTCAAGGATAATTATAAGATATGATCTAAACTTAGCTTTCCAAACTTGTTTGCTATGTTCACCTCTCATAATCCATTGTCAATCAAAGTGAAATAAATACATGCATGCGTACATACAACATACGTACATAACAAATTAACTATCTAACCCCAGGTACTATCTATCCTCTGTAGGTCATATTCCTTAAACTCCCACTCTATCCTGTCAGATCCTTCTTTCTTCCTTTATCATTTTTTCCCCCTTGTTTCCAAGCTTGGCTGTGTGTGTGTGTGTGTATACTTTTAAAAGATTTTAAATATCTAACCAAACTTACCACATCTGGGAATATGTGTGAATGTATGTGTGCAGACGTGAGAGTGGTCTGCATTTGATTTGTCTACCATCGTGATTAAAAGTCCATTTCAACAATTTTTTTAAATTTTTTTAATTTTTAATTTTTTATTATTATGTTCAATTAGCCAACATATAGTACATCATTAGTTTTTGATGTAGTGTTCAACAATTCATTAGTTGCATATAATACCCAGTGCAGAGGAGAACATAGGCAGTACCTCTTCGACATTGGCCATAATGACTTCTTTCAAGACGTGTCTCTAAAGGCAAGGGAAACAAAAGCAAAAATGACCTTTTGGGACTTCATCAAGATAAAAAGCTTCTGCACAGCAAAGGAAACAGTCAACAAAACTAAGAGGCAACCCATGGAATGGGAGAAAATATTTGAAAATGACACTACAGATAAAGGGCTGGTATCCAAGATCTATAAAGAATTTCTCAAACTCAACACCCAAAAAATCAACATTTTTTTTTTAAACTGTACATTGCTTGGACACTTTAAAATTTTCTCTTGTCTTATTATATGGGTAGTTGATTTTAAATGTAGCCTCTAATTTATCCCACTTGAATAAACTTCTTGAGGTCAAGGGCTTTACTCATCCAAAATTGTACATAGCGTAGTACTAACTGCAATGCTTTATATATAATGCCTAGTAAGTATTTAATTTTATAGCTCTGGGCATTTATAATATAATCATCATCAGTGGCCTGGTATTTAATTTGTTTTATTAAAAGTAATTCAAAAGAAAGTTAATAAAACACTTCTTATAGAAAAGAAATAGATTCAGCAAAGAAGGATTTTCACACTAAAAGTGATTTTAGAAAAGTTTGAGTAATAAAGGTTAAAAAATCCAGTTTACTTTTGTTTATTTGTTGTTAACTTACTGTCTTTACTGTTATAGTATAAGAAAGTTGATTATGCTTTGGAATTTTAATACACTGGGTTAGATAGGTTTGAATCTTAATAATAAAAAATATCCAGTGTTTTGGCATTCAAATAACCCCAAAGTTCAGAAGATAGTATAATTGCTATCTCTTTATACCATTTATTTTTTGAGTAGTAAAACCTCTAAAAAATGAAACCATATACAGAAGATGAATAGATAAAGGCAGAGTTGCCTTGATTTAGGCAAAAGTTTCTACCTTTTGATTTCCCTCTTGTCCATTGGCATCACTCAAGGCACATCCTTTGAACATCAGGGTCACTGTCTATAAATGCTTATTCTCAGGATACATCCCAGACAGCATAATGTCTATAGACTACTGTGATGTGCAGAATCATGGTCCTACAAGTATGTCCACATCCTAATCCTTGGAATTTGTGGATATTTACTGTATATGCAAAGTAGACTTTACAGGTGTGATTAAATTAATCATGAGATAGTTTATCCTGGATCACCCGTGTGGACCCAATATAATCACTATGACCTATTAAGTAAAAGGAGGGCAGGAGAGTCAGAATCAAAGAAGGAGATGTAACAATACAAACAGAGGTTGGTGTGATGGAGTGTCTGGGTTTGCAGATGGAAAGAGGCCATGAGTCAAGCAATGCCAGCAGCTTTTCAGAAGCTGGAAAAGACAAGGAAGTGTCATCTTCTAGAGCCTCCAGAAGAAACACAGCCCTCCTGATACCTTGATTTTTACCTTCAAAGTCTGATGTTTAGACTTCTGACCTTCAGAACTGAAAAAGATTTTTTCCACTTTGAGCCACTAAGTTAATGTATATTTGAAGAAATAGAAACTAATACAAGTAATAAGCCAACAACTGGTGAGTGGATGTATCCTGGTTTATGGTTATTTTAACCAATCATTAGATTGGTTTCACAGATTAGTATAAAAAGTAATCGTTTATTTCTTTTAAGACAAAAATTAATTTGTACTATCTGTGGTTGCATCACAATTTTAAAATATGTATAAGATGAAGCAAGATTTAATATTTATATTTATTATAATATAGTTTTCAAGGTGCTTTTACTTTGATTCTTTTACCTAATACATACACAAATGAGAGGCTCTCAGGGACCACTTACCCATTTAATCTAAATCAGAAGTTTATTTAACCTCAGGGTAGGAAGTGACAAAGAATCAAATTCAACAAATATATAATACTTCAGATTCTTCTATGACATTATTCTCAGGCAATTATAAAATGTGCAGTAACAAACCATCAGTGCAGAGAAAACACTATCTGTTGAATCAATACATCTGTTTTGAAAACCTTATTCAGGAATCTTCTTTTTCTTAAAACTTGAGCATGTTGATACCAGTTTATTCTTTGAGGCTACATACTATATAGCTTATGACCAAATAAGACATCTGAAGACAACCAGACTGCTGTCTCTTCCTTTCATTGTACTCTGGTTTTTTAGCTTATATTGTAATGGCAACTTTCTCTTTTTAACTCCATTTGTTAATACTTTTCCCCTTTTTTCTTTATTCCAAAAAAATAATCATAATTGTACTAAAAACCGAATCATAATAATAAGTTATTCTTCTGTCATTTGTACCTGGGCATCATTATCATCATCTGAGGATAATTTATCACCTTCAGGAGATAGCCTGAGAAGAATCAGTTGTTTCTGAATTTCATCATCCATCTTGGATTGCATCTTCCTCTTGGTTGTTTTCATTTCATTCTTTTTCATCTGTAATTTATTTTAACAGAAATAACAGCAGAAAAATATGACCCAGGAATTCTGTTCTCTTTTTGTCACATATAACATTTTACGGTTGTCCCAAGCAATGGACCTATACTCTCTTTGATTTTATTTAAGGGCTAATATGATTTTAAATCATAAACACACAAAAATCTTGGCTAAATAAAACCCTAAAACAAACAATAATTTCACTACCAAAGCCAACTAAATTTTATAGTCTGTTTTGCTTTTATGATCATGGACCAGCTCTAAATTCTAAAAAGCACCATTATAGCTCCCTGAACCCTTCATATTGTTTCATCCGAATGAAATGAAGAAATCAAGGAGTGTTTCCTTCACTCTGTAAAGTCACAACTCTGCTAATTGGTAGAGATGGGTATCATTTTTTAAGCCGGAGTCTAGTGCTACTTCTTCCATAATATTTTTCTTGGTGTCAGTTCAAGCTATGTGCCTAGAAATTGAGCTTTGGATTTTTCAGGAGTCTACTTTGGGTATAATAAGTGTGAATTCCATAAGAAGTATGCTCCTGATGATAAATTTCAACTACTGTAAAACATTAATCTATTTATTTGCCATTCTGACTCATTTGTTCTCATACTCAGAGATGTAAAGCATGACTGATCAAATGCATGCTTCAGCCCTGTAAGTTTTCTATACTTGACAATGATCAATGCTGTTAATTGCTTTGCTGCTGATTTAATCCCCTCTCAAAGAATCTTGCCTGTAATGTTTCCTGAGAATCTCATTTTTTTTGCACAGGCAAGAGTTGCTTTCCTTCCATTTGGCTTCTAAATATGCCAGTGATCATTTAATTGATTTTCCTACACTATTCAGCTCAGTTTTGTACACTTTTTTTCACGACAAACAAGAATGTTAAGAAAAATGAAAATGAAAGTCAAGTTACTTATCTTTACTCATATGTTAGGAATTTTTTTTCCTTTCCATTAGGAAAACACTACCTTGGTAATAATATGTCTATTACATTCTAATAGATTTTCACTATCAATAAATGATCCAAATGGGATGAGTGTTCTTTTATAGTTTAACCTCTTTTAAGAGTTTCCTGCCTTTTCAAAGGTAAATACCTTCTTTCTTTCCTCAAATTTCAAAACACTTAAATGGGAAAAAAAGTGTTATTGGTTATGTTATTTATATCTGATTATTTTATATTATATTGTTTTATATTCTGTTATTAATTTTTGTAGCCTTAACAGCAAAATAATGCAGAGGAATTTATTCCCAAGGGAAATATTTAGTTATGTGTCTTCAGGTATATTGCATAAATGGGCTTCATTTACTTGTTGATTCAATAGTGATTCGTTGAGCACCTTTCTTATGCACTATAAGATTGGTGATTTGAAGGTAAATAATCACAGCCACCCTGAGGTGCTTACATTCTACAGAGAGATGGGGTGAGGAAAGGGTGAGAGCAGGTGCTTGAAACATCTCAGAGGAGAGAAAATATTTGGGCTAAGTTCTAAAGATCACCTGAGTGAGAAGGACATGGAGATGGAGACAGACAGGAGTAGTTCAGACAGAGGGGGATAACTCAACCAAAGCCATGAGTGGAAAGAAGAGCCATATACCTAGGGAAATACAAGCAGTGAGAACTACTAGATAAAAAAGTGTGAGACAGGAAATACAGGGAGAGAAAATTAAAGAGTGATAGCAATAAAATTAACAAGGAGTGTGCACACCATGTTAAGTAGTTTGAAATTTTATTTAGTAGGTGATATAGGCGAACTGTTGAAATGTCTTAAGAAGAGGAACCATGAGGTTGTATTTTGTGTTTCATACACATTAAAATTGACATAGTGAATGATTTGAGAAGTCTAAAAACATTGATGAGATAGTCACAATTTCAACTGTATCCATTGTCATCATGAATCCATTTGTGTTACTCAGATAACATGAACTATATTTTTTGATTTAGTAAATGAGGACATTTTATTACTTTGAAAAATAGGACAATAAAATTTGCATGACTGGACCTAAGAAAGGAGATGTACCTTACCATCTAGGAAGTTCTAATATGTGGAGAGTCAGTATCTCTCTAACATCTTGAACGAATGAATCCATGTTTTGAGTATGACATGTTAGATATTGTGTTAGAACTCTTCATCTAGGTAGTAGTAGTTTAATTTGTATGATAATCCAATATGAAGATGTGGTACAAATATAGATTACTATAAATGCTGACTACGTTCTCTGTATGCTATAATAGTGCATTTTAGTTTCACAGCAGCTCTGTTAAGGAGTTATGGTTATTCCCATTATTCAAATTGTAAAACTATGATTCAGAGAGCTTTATGCAAGATTATATAACTAGTAAGTAATGGGGATGAAATTAAATCCAGATCTGTGTGCCTTTAAAGCTTACTCTGTTGGTATAAAATAATCTACAGCACAGTGTGTCGTACTGTTCTTCTACAGGAAAATGAGAATTAGAGTTCAAATGATTAAACCATGATTCATAGCAAGTGGCAGAGCCAATCCAACCCAGATCATCTTATCCTACGTGTAGTGTTCTTTCCACTATTCCAGAGCTGTATTCTTACTGTACCCATGGAGCTACACTCTGAAAACCATGGTTTCTCAGGAACATCCTCAGACTTTGGTGCTTTGATTGCCTTCTGGATATCCAAACAGAACTCAAGCGTGTATATTTCCCACATCCCCATCCCCTATACCATGATCAAAAGATAACCATCTGATATCTACATTAGGTGTCAAAATACCTTAATTGTATTTTATTCACATCTATATTTTTAAGTGGTAGTGTAATTTGATTTAACAGACTATACAAATAGCTGGAATGTACCATTCCCTAGTCATTTACATATATTTATCTCAAACCACCAAGAGAGACTTTTTAATAGTATTTTAGAACTCTTATTTCCAATTTTCTTTTCTTTTTTTTAAATTTTTACTTAAATTTTAGTTAACATAGAGTGCAATATTAGTTTCAGGAGAATTCAGTGATTCATTACTTACATATAACACGCAGTGCTCATCACAAATGCCCTCGTTAATACCTATCCCTCATCTAGCTCATCCCCTACCTAACTCCCTCCGTCAACCCTCAGTTTGTTCTCTATCGTTTAGAGTCTTGTGGTTTGCTTCCATCTCTTCTTTTTTTCTCTCCCCTTCCCATATGTTCCTCTGTTTTATTAAATTCCACGTATGAGTGAAATCATATAGTATTTGTCTTTCTCTGATTGTCTTATTTTGTTAGTATAATGCATTCTTGCTCCATGTCATTACAAATGGCAAGATTCCATTCTTTTTGATGGTTGAGTAATATTCCATTGTGTGCACGCGCGCGTGTGCGTGTGCGTGTGTGTATCACTTCATCTTTATCCATTCATCTGTTGATGGACATTTAGGTACTCACCATAGTTTGGCTGTTGTTGTTACTGCTGCTATAAACATCAGGGTACATGTACCCTTTTGAATCTGTATTTTTGTAACCTTTGGGTAAATAGCTAGTAGTGCAATTGCTGGATTGTAGGGTAGTTCTATTTTTGTTTTTTTGAGGAACCTTCATAGTGTCCTCCAGAGTGGCTACACCAGTTTGCATTCCCACCAACCATGTAAGAGTGTTCCCCTTTCTCCATATCGTCACCAACACCTATTATTTCTTATGTTGTTAATTTTAGCCATTCTGACATGTGTGAGTTGGTACCTCATCATGATTTTGATGTGTATTTCTCTGATGATGAATGATGTTAAGCGTCTTTTCATGTATCTGTTAGCCATTTGGATGTCTTCTTTGGAAAATTGTCTATTCATGCCTTCTGCCCATTTCTTAATAGGGTTGTTTGTTTTTTGAGTGTTCCGTTTGATAAGTTCTTGATAGATTTTGGATACTAACCCATTATGAGATATGTTGTTCACAAGTATTTTCTACCATTCTGTAGGCAGCCCTTTAGTTTTGTTGATTGTTTCCTTTGCTATGCAGAAGCACTTTATCAAGACCTAATAGTTCATTTTTGCTTTTGTTTCCCTTGTCTCCAGCAACGTGTCTAGTAAGTTGCTATGGCCAAGGTCAAAGAGGTTGCTGCCTATGTTCTCCTCTAGGATTTTGATGGCTTCCTATCTCACATTTAGGTCTTTTATAATTTTGAATTTATTTTTGAGTATGGTATAAGAAAGTAGTCCAGTTTTTTTTCTGCATGTTGCTGTCCAGTTTTCCCAACACCATTTGTTGAAGAGACTTTTTTCCATTGGATAGTCTTTCCTGCTTTTTTGAAGATTAGTTGAGCGTATAGT
Organism: Ursus americanus; assembly: GCF_024610735.1. Taxonomy (NCBI): domain Eukaryota; kingdom Metazoa; phylum Chordata; class Mammalia; order Carnivora; family Ursidae; genus Ursus; species Ursus americanus. Next base: position 12,598,186 of record NC_142131.1, on the reverse strand, counting down.
TGTGCATCCGTTTCTGGGTTCTCTGTTCTGTTCCATTGATCTATGTGCCTGTTTTTGTGCCAGTGCCATACTGTCTGGATGACCTCAGCTTTTATATAACTTGAAATCCAGAATCATCATGCCTCGAGCTTTGCTTTTCTTTTTCAGAATTGCTTTGACTATTTGGGGTCTTTGATGGTTTCATACAAATTTTAGCATAGTTTGTTCTAACTCTACAAAAAATGCTGATGGTACTTTGATAGGGATTGCATTAAATGTGTAGATTGCTTTGGGTACAATAGACATTTTTACAATGTTTTTTCTTCCAATCCATGAGCATGAATGCTTTTCCAATTTTTGTGTGCTCTTCAGTTTCTTTCATAAGTGTTCTACAGTTTTCAGAGTACCGATCTTTTACCTCTATACTTAGGTTTATTCCTAGGTTCATTCTTACTATTTTTGGACAATTGCAAATGGGATTGATTCCTTGATTTCTTTTTCTGCTTCTTCATTATTGGTGTATAGAAATGCAACAGATTTCTGCATGTTGTGATTTTGCTGAATTCATGTATTAGTTCTAGCAATTTTTTGCTGGAGTCTTTAGGTTATCTACATAGAGTATCATGTCATCTACAAATAGGGAAAGTTTGACTTCTTCCTTGCTGATTTGGATGCCTTTTATTTCTTTTTGTTGTCTGATTGCTGATGCTAAGACTTCCAGTAGAATGTTAAATAGTAATGGTGAGAGTGGGCATCTGTGTCTTGTTCCTGACCAGAGGGGATAGGCTCTCTGTTTTTCCCCACTGAGGATGATATTAATTGTGGGTCTTTCATATATGGCCTTCCTGATATTCAGGTATGTTCCATCTATCCCTACATTGTTGGGGATTTTTTTTTCTTTTAAACAAGAATGGATGCTGTATTTTCTCAAATGCCTTTTCTGTATCAATGACAGCAAATTATGGTGAATGATTTTTTAAATGTACTGTTGAATTTGATAAGCTAGTATTTTATTGACAATTTTTACATCCATGTTCATCAGGAATATGGGCCTGTGATTCTCCTTTCTAGTGGAGTTTTTCTCTGATTTTGGAATCAAGGTAATGCTGGCTTCATAGAATGAGTTTGGAAGTTTTCCTTTTTTCTTTTCTTTCTTTCTTTTTTTTTTTTTTTTTTGTACACTTTGAGAAGAATAGGTATTAACTCTTCTTTAAATGTCTGGTAGAATTTCCCTGGGAATCAATCTGGCCCAGGACTTTTGTTTGTTGGGAGATTTTTGATTATTGATTCAGTTTCTTTGCTGGTTATAGGTCTGCTCAAATATTCTATTTCTTCCCTGTTTTGGTTTTGGTGGTTTGTAGGTTTCTAGGAATTTGTCCATTTCTTCCAGATTGCCCAGTTTATTGGCATATAATTTTTCATACTATTCTCTTATAATTTTTTTTTTTTTTTGTATTTCTGTGGTGTTGTTTGTGATCCCTCCTCTTTCATTCCTGATTTTATCTATTTGTGTCCTTTTTCTTCTTTTTGGTAAGTCTGTCTAGGGATTTATCAATTTTATTGAATCTTTGAAAGAACCAGCTGTTCATTTTGTTGATCTGTTCTACTAGTTTTTTTCCCCCCTGTAACGTTTATTTCTGTTCTAATCTTTATTATTTCCCTTCTTCTGCTGACTTTAGGCTTTATTTGCTGTTCCTTTTTTAGCTCCTTTAGGTGTAAGGTTGGGTGGTGTATTTGAGACTTTTCTTGTTCCCTGAAGGCTTTCAGTGCTGTTGGGCAGGATGAATATGCCAGCAACCCACTCTCGAGCCCCAGATCTGAAAGTTCATGCCCTCCACTCTCCAGGGAGCACTCACAGAAGAGCAATCAATCACCCCTCTTGTGTTCCTGATTTCCGTCAGAGCCCTGCATTCCTCCTGCCTTTGTGCTTTTTTATCTTAGGCACATAACCGAGTTTGTTTGTTTCTTCTTTCTTTCTTTCTTTCTTTCTTTCTTTCTTTCTTTCTTTCTTTCTTTCTTTCAAGATTTTATTAGAGAGAGCATGAGAGAGAGAGAGAGAGAGAGCAGGGGGAGGGGCAGAGGGAGAGGGAGATACAGGCTCCCTGCTGAGCAGGGAGTTCAGGCAGGGCTGGGTCTGAGGACCCTGGGATCATGACCTGAGCTGAAGGCAGATGCTTAACCAACTGAGCCACCCAGGTGCCTGAACAGCATGTAAGAGTGGCCGTCCTTTTTGTTTTTTTTTTCTTTTAATATTTTATTTTTTTATTTTATATTTTATTTGAGAGCGAGACAGAGAGAGCTCAAGCAGGGGGCAGGGCAGAAGGAGAGGGAGAAACAGGCTCTCCACTGAGCAGGGAGCCTGATGTGGGCCTCGATCCCAGGACCTTGGGACTCATGACTTGAGCCAAAGGCAGATGCTTAACCGACAGCCACCCAGGTGCCCCTGACTATTTCAAAACTCTAAATTTTAGTGACTCCTGCAGCACAGACCTGTGCTGTTCCTCTAGAGGAAGGTCTCACTGTAGTTTTGCTGTTTGCTGGCCTATCCCAGGAAAGTGGCCACATGACTGTGCAGTGGTTCAAAGTTTATGGTAAAACAGAGCAGAAAGCCAGCACCAAGACTCATTGCTCTCAGCTGGCATCCCCACTCCTATGCCTGGGAACGGTGCTGCATGTTGGTGCCACCCGTTCTTCTTACAAATAAATCATCCACTTGCCTTTTCTTCATCCAGTCATTTTCTCTGAAATGATACTCTTCCTGTCACCTAAGGTACTGTTTATCTTATTTCTCATCTTCCTTGGCCTCTTTGAGACACTGTCATTGTTGGCCACACCTCCCTTCAACAGGGGCCCTCTCTTGTTTCAGAATGCTATTTTCTCATGTTTTCCTTTTTACTGTATTGTCGTTCCCTGCTTATTTTCTTTCAATTAATATATTTTATCTTATTTAAATTATTAACCAGTTCTATGTCTACTCCAAGAACTAGGATCCAAGTATGCACTAATCTATATAAAAGAGGTATGTGTTATAACCCACAAAAATAATATATTACGTTCTTGACATTCTTTACTCTGCCTTCTACTGAAACTATTGTATTCAGTGTTGAGGGCAAATTGTTCTTTGCTAGGCTTTGAGTGTCAAATCACAATTGTTGCATACAACATGGGAATGACAACTTTCTTGAGAGGTAAAAGTTTCTAAATCCTAATATGCCCAGGAGCTTCCAACATTTAACATGAGAATAAAATGCTCTAGGTAGTATTTTCCTGATACCTTCCAGGTAGCCTCAGTCCTCTAACCTGGGGTCCGGAATAAGATAAATGAGGTAGAGTTGCCCTAGTTTGATCTTCAAACCTGTAGCCAAAAGTAGAACTAATTAGTGACCCCACAGACTAGTGAGTTAATGCTTAATGCCACTGTGTTGATGAGTGGTTTATTATGTGGCATTATTGTAGCAATAGCTGAGTGACATAGAAATTGCAGTTGAAGTCTGAATGTAGGGATTTATTATAAAACACCATAGAGAGGGCATCAGATTTGAAGCCACAAAAGCTTTTGTCTGAACAACAAAATGAAGTAAAAGTTAAAGCACCAAGCAGGAAATGGAGATGCTGTGAGGAAAGTAGATTAGGGCTGAGATGTGTTCTACATAAGTATATGAGGGGCCCTTTCAGTATGCCATAAGATAGAAGAACAACTCATGGAAAATTTCTACAACTGTACTTGGAAAAATCTGAACTGTACCAAATCCTTGATAGGATTCTGGATATTCTTTCTCAATGATTATCCTAACTGAGCACATATAGCAAGTAAGAAAAACAAATAATGCTAGCAAAACCACTATTGCTATTTCTACCCATACATTTCTGTGACATGTAGGTAGGAAAGAAGGACAAACCTGGCTGTTCGTGAGCTTCAGCTCGGTCCAGGTTTCTAAATCTGAAGATGCAGCGCAGTAACCTATCACCCACCAGACAACGAGGTCGTTCATTTTATATGTGAAATGATTTAAAATACAGTGTTTTGATTAATTATAATTGCGATAATAATTTTACATGAACTACTAAAAAATGTGTAAATGATTGAAAATTAGTTCTTGCTATGTAACAGTGATTTGCAAATCCTTTCCCTCCACTGCTCTCATAATTAAAAAAACAAAAACTATATATCTCTCTAACTTCTTAAAATTGTTATTAAAAATGTTTCATATAAGTTTAAATTGGTAGATGTCCAGGGCATTATACATACTGACTTAAAAAAAAATAATACCATCATTTCTTTTATTATTTATTTGTTTATTTTAAAGAGTATAAAACAGAATTAGTTTTTTTAAGAACCAGATTTTTCTCCTTCCTACCTTTTTTCCTTTTTAAAATTTTCTGTATTTATTATTTGTTTTGTTTTAAGTAGGTTATACTTTCACTTGGTTCAAAATCAAAATGCTGTAATAAGGCAGGGATTGTGAAGTCTTGTTTCTATACCTGTATCCTATAGGTAACCACTTTTATTAGTTTCTTGGTGTAATTCCAGTGTCTTTTAGGCATGCACAAGTTCTTTCATAAAATGGAACATACTGTATAAAATGTACTGATTTTTTCTTTTGATGGTGGTATTAGTTTCCTCAGTGTTGCTGTAACAAATTATCATAAATTTAGTGGCATAAAAAACCATAAGTGTATTACCTTAGAGGTTAGAAGTCTAAAATCGTCTTTCAAGTGTAAAATCAAGGTGTTTGCAGGGCTGATTCTTTCTATTTCTTGCTCTTCCAGCTTCAAGAGATTGCTTTAGCATTCCCTGGCTGCTAACCAAACCACTCCAGAATCTGCTTCCATCTTAATATCACCTTCTCTTCTGTCATCACATCTTCCTTTGGCTCCCTCTTCCAAAGATGCTTGAGGTTACATTTAGGGCCTACTGGATAATCCAGGATAATCTCCCCATATGAAAATCCTTAATTCAATTACATTTGCAAATTATCTTTTGCCATGTAAAATAACACTTCAAGATTCTGAGGATTAGGTTGTGGATATCTTTGGTGAGAGTGCATTATTTAGACTGACAAAGCAGTAGTTCCTGGCAATCACTCCTATCAGTCATTAAATAGAGGCTTTCTCACTTTCTTTTTGTAGCTGTGTAGTATACTGTAGTTTACTTAATTTCCTACTGACGGACTTTTATTTTGCTTTTACAGACAATTTTGAAATTAATAATTTGATAAATACAACATTTTAGACCTGCTCATATATAATATTACATGTAACATATTTAAATATACATATATAAATATAAAATATTAGTTTTAATACTAATTAAATATTTAAAGGAAAATTTTATGAATTACATATACTAATAAGTTACATTGACTTTTTATAATTAGTTCATATGTGTAATGACAGATCGTATTACTTGTTAGAATGAGATCATATTAAGCATCAATTCTGTTTTTCTTTTTATATGTGTAAGCTCTGAGAAACTTTGTCCACAGAAATAGGTGAAAATTAAGGAATTACAACAATGACTTTGAGTTCTTTAAACTCGTTTCTCATCATATGCTTAAAACCACATAGTGATCTGTCATCAAAAACTATCTAATAATGTATCAGGTGACAACTCAATTATTTGTTCCTTTAACTTTTGTTGAATTCAAATAGTTGGAAACCACTGAACTACAAAATATTTATTTCTTATCCATTCATCAAAATCATTCAGTTCTTCAAAATCAAAAGCCACATTGTGAAAATCATTGCTATGTTTTGTTATTCTGGAGTTTTTACCACCTAGAATGATGGAAGATGGTAAATCTGAAAGGCAGGAAATAAGATCTAAGCTGGAAAAGAAAAAAGATGTTGGAAAGTTGGGAAAGGGAGCAAAACTAAACTACATGTTCCTTCTTGGGCAGATCAGTTTTGACTCTGTGTGCATAAAAGAGTTGAAGATCTAAAAACTGATTCTTTTAAAATATTCCTTCTTGCATACTCTGTGAATTCTTCATGTACCCCAGTGTATACATATCCTATCCAATATTGAAGACTACAGCTGTTTGCTTCTTCAGAATCTATTCTCAAACATGAGCCTAGACTTTTTTTTTCTCTTCTTATTGGCATATATAAATTTTAGAAGCATTGCATTAGAGCAAAAGGTCTCTAAAACAATCCCTCTTCAAGAGCAAGGATGGTCTCTTCTACTTAAATTATTCAGAACAACTTCTGGTGCTTGCTGAATATATGTATATAGTAAATGCTTGTGGATTGATTAAAAGAAAGTTATCAAGGGTAAATGCAGTGCATAAACATGTAATTCAAATTTGGTTTGCTTGATGTTCACCTGCCGCTCTCTTCTAAGGGAGTCTGAGTCTTAACCCTAATAGGAAAGGTCTGTTCAGTTCAGCTGCCTTTATGTAACTGTAGCAGGGCAGTAAGAGAGACTTTTCCTGCTGTTTTCTGGCTGGGGCTTGAAAGCAAAGTATAATGGGTGTTAAGTGCCTACACATTTTACAGAGGTGATAGACCATCTATGCAGAATTTGTTGGAAAGTGGCCCAAACTGGTTTTGCAACACTTAACCCATCAGCACCTCCAGCTTATTTATATATATGAGGAGTCTAGTAAACTAATGAGCGAGGACTGGCAAATAGGATTTCCTTGAGGAAAATGTTGGAGTGCTGTGCTTTTTCTCTTCCATTTCTTGGTAGGGAGGATGTGTTCCTTTTCAACTTAAGCCATGTGAATAGGATTTCAAGGAACCATCTAAAAATCTTGAAAGTATAGAAATTCATGTCTGACTGTCACTGGAAAAGAAATAAAGACTGGCTGGTATTAGCTGGGAAGCAGAACACAGAGAGAGGGCTCCCTAGGGGATGGCTCTTATTTCCAGTGTTAGTTGGAAAAAGATATGAGCTTTCCTTTAGATTAAGAGGATGTTGAGCAATGTAGCCAAGCTTGAGCCAGGATGGCATGACCTCAAGAGCAATGGACTATGTGGGACATTAACAAGGAGAGAGTAGCTGAAGAGAAACTCAAGAGGCAATATAGCTCCTCTGTGAAGAGTATGAAAGTGAAAGATATTTGGAGAACTCTTGAGAGAGAACTGGGTTTTAGGAATCAGCCATCAAGAGAGCTACAATTTTCAGATTAAAAAAACTATCAGTTTAGGTACTTTGCACATTTTTTAATTGAATTGTTTGTTTTTTCTCTATTGAGATGTATCAGTTTCTTCTATATATTTTTTTAAGTGGCCAAAAAATACATGGAAAGATGCTTATCATCACCAATCATTAAGGAAATGCAAATCAAAACCACAATGAAATATCAGCTCATACCTGTGAGGATGGCTAATATCAAAGGGACAGGAGATAACAACATATGTTGGTGAGGCTGTGGAGAAAAGGGAACCCTTGATTAGTGCACAACTCCTATTGGTACAGCCATTATGGAAAACGGTATTTGGTGCAATGAGCCTATTCTTGGTCTAAATCAAGCATTCAGGGTTGTGACAAAGGTTTGCAAAGACCAATCAGCTGGAATGGATAGCATTGTGTGCAGTTGGAATATGTCATGGTATCTAAGGACACATCAATCAGAAGTGATTATGTCAAAACAAAATTCTCTAAGTGAGATCCTTGGAGTCAGCACTTTGTAAAGAATAAACAGCTCAGAATGTGCCTGCATAAGGACTCTGAGTACATCTCTTTAATGCTGAAGTGTGGCTTTGAAATGTTCTGTGGCTTAGTTAAATTATGTATAGTGAACATCTTGTTTGTCATATCTGAATATAGTTCTTCTTAACAGGGGATTTTTTATAGCATGTTTCTTTTGAGATGCTCTAACAAGTTTGTTAAGTTTGTGATCTACTGTCACAAAAACCACTATTGAATTATATAAGGTCAGTTGTTAAGTGCATGTTACATGTAAGTAAGATCCTCAAAGAGTATGGCCAGGTTGGGGGCCAAGGGTCTCATTAACATAGGGGAGAATTCTTAACTAACTCTGTTCTCCTCTTTATCTTATATACTAATTCCATGCTCTCTATTACCAGCATCTTTAATTGAGTATACACAAATCTCATGCCATGTTGTCTAGATATATCACTTTCTCTTTAACTCAAAGCATTGTTCTACTTCAGTCTTTTTTACATGGGTTGCAGTAAAACTCCAGCAACATGTTCCATTCAAGAAAGTACCTATAATGCCTTTTACAAAATTAAAGAACTCCAAGGATTTTTTTGAAATAAGACATGCTTATCATATACATAGAGCATTTTTGTTTTGACACTCTTTCTTATATTAGGTAACACTGTGTCATCATATTCTGGTTTGTGTGACCATTTACTCAAACACTATGATTGGAGTTTATTCTATAATAGTTAAAAGTACCTTGTGTGAGAATAAGAAATATATTTTATTCTGTTAATAGCATTATCAGAAGTGAAAAGTGAGATTCTTTAATATTTAGTATTTTTGTAAGATTTAAAAAAATATTTTTCTTTCCTTTAAAGATGTAAAATTACTAATTTGTCTCATGAAAACAGTGCCTAATGCTCAGATCAAGCAAGCAGTGTAAGTTGTCAAGGGAAGACCTGTTAATCAGTCTTCACCCCTATAAATCTCAAAGCCCATATTGACCTTAGCTGATTTCAGATACAAGTTTGTTTGGTCTAGAGGTATTTTCAATTAGTTGTTAACCTTACGGCAGTTCTTCTCAAACATTAAAGTGCAAATTACCTGGAGATCTTACTAAAATGTAAGCTGACTCAGAATACCCAAGATGGGGCCAATATTGTGCATTTCTAACCCACTTCCAAGTAATGCTGATGTGGCTGGTCTATTCTTTGAATTATAAGATCCTAGGAAATTTCTTCTCTAAGATTTGAAATGCTATCAGTATTACTTTATAGTTACCTCCAGCTTAGAGTGTTATGTAGTGCTGGTTTCACAAGTCAGTTTATCTAAAAATACAAATGATTCAGTCCTTCTGCGTACCCCTACAGAATAATGCAGGTTAAGTAGGCTGCCTATGGCTATGCTCTACCTTTTGTTAATGAGAGAAACTGACTGCTGAGGATAAAGATTGGGTAGTATGAGGTGAGAACTGTAAATCCTTTAGAAATAATTGTTTTATTAGCAAAATGGAAATAATGTATAAAAGCACCGTAGGAACACATGCCAAAATGTCCTTTTTATTTTTAAAGAAATACTTAGTCCCAAATATGTGGATTATAAAACACCTGTAAATAACACATGAGTTAAAAAAATTTCTCAAAAAAAAAAAAAAGCAGTGGTTAGAGGGAAATTTATAACACTAAATTTATATATTAGAAAATATCTAAAATAAATAGTCTTAAATTTCTACTTTAGGAAATTAGAAAAAGAAGAGCAGACTAATCCAAAGTAAGCAGAAGGAAAGAAATAATAAGAATTAGAGCAGAAATCAATGAAAATGTGGAACTCCTGGGTGGCTCAGTCAGTTAAGCATCCCACTCTTGGTTTTAGCTTAGGTCATGATCTCGGGATTGTAGAACTGAGCCCCGGGTGGGTCTTTGCACTCAGCAGAGTCTGCTTGTCCCTGCTTTTCCCCAGCTCACTTGCTCTCCTCTTTCTCTCTCTCTTAAATAAATAAAGAAAAAAAATGTGAAAAAAAATCAATGAAAATGAAAACAAGGAATCAATTGAAAATCAACAAAAACAAAGGTTTGTGCTTTGAAAAGATCATTAAAATTGATAAGCACCTAATCAGTTTAGCTAAGAAAATAAGAGAGTAGACATAAATTTTTAATATCAGAAATTAAAAAGGGAAGATCAGTTCAGATTCTGTGGACATTAAAAGGGTAATAAATAAATATTATGAGCAACTCTATGCCCACAAATTTCATAACCTACATGAAATGGACCAGTTTCTTAAAAGACCCAGAAAGACATGGACACTCTAAATAGGTATCTCTATCAAATATTTGAATTGGTAATCAATTAGTTTCCAAAAAGAAAGCATGAGGCCCAGACAGTAAATTCTGCCAAACATTTAAGGAAGAAATTGTACCAATTCTCTACTATCTCTTTTAGAAGATAGAACCAGAGCGAGTACTTCCTAACTCATTCCGTTACTCTAATACCAAAACCAGACAAAGATGTTATAAGAAAACTAGTAGACTAATATATCTCATGAACATAAATATAAAAATTCCTAGCCAAAAATTAGCAAATCAAATCCAACAATGTATAGAAAGAATTATACACAATAACCGAGTGGAACTTATCACAGGTATACCCAGGCATTTAGGGCTTGTACAATATCCAAAAATCATTTAAAGTAATCTATGACATTAATAGGCTAAAAAAGAAAAATCACATGATCATATCAATAGATGTAGAAAAAGCATTTGAAAAAAATGCATTACCTACTTATGATTTAAAAAAAAAAAACCTTCAGTAAACTAGGAATAAAGGGAACCTCAACATGATAAAAAAAAAAAATCTACAAAAAAACCCACAGCTAACATCATACTTAATAGTGAGAAACATGAAGCTTTCTCAGAAAGATCACCAATCCTTTTTAACATCATCATGCAATTTCCAACTAATACAGTAAGGCAAGAAAAGGAAATAAAAGGTATTCAGACGTGAAAGAAGAAGTAAAACTGTCTTTGTTTGCAGAGGACAGGATCACCTATGTGGAAAATCCAAAACAATCAACAAAATAACTCCTAGAACTAGTGAGTGATTATAGCTATGTTTCACAATATAAGATTTAATGTATAAAAGTTTAGTTGTTTCTTATATACTAGCAATAAACAAGTGGAATTTGACATTTTAAACCCAATACTATTTACATTAGCACTCCAAAAATTAAATACTTAGGTATATATCTAATAAGATATGTACAAGATCTATAAAACTACAAAAATCTGATGAAAGATATCATAGAAGTAAATAAATAGATATCCCAAGTTCATGGATGGGAAGACTCAATATTGTCAGGATGTCATTTCTTCTTTTTTTTTTTTTATTTTTTTTTTTAAAGATTTTATTTATTTATTTGACAGAGATAGAGACAGCCAGCGAGAGAGGGAACACAAGCAGGGGGAGTGGGAGAGGAAGAAGCAGGCTCATAGCGGAAGAGCCTGATGTGGGACTCGATCCCGGAACGCCGGGATCACGCCCTGAGCTGAAGGCAGACGCTCAACCGCTGTGCCACCCAGGCGCCCCAGGATGTCATTTCTTCTTAACCTGGTCTATAGATTAAGTACAACCCCATTAAAATTTTGTTTTAAGTTATTTCATGGATGAACTGATTCTAAAGTTTATATGGAGAGAAAAAAAGACCCAGAAGAGCCAACTCAATATTGAAGAAGAAAGAACAAGTATAAAGACAGGCACTACTCAATGACAGGATTTGTATAAAGCTACAGCGATCAAGACAGTGTGTTATTGATGAAAGAGTAGATAAATAGATGAATGGAATAGAGTGTCCAAAAATAGACCCAATACCTATAGTCAAGTAATCTTTGGCAAAGAAGCAAAGGCACTACAGTAAAGCAAAGATAGTCTTTTCAACAAATGGTGCTAGAATAACTAGACAGCCACATGCAAATAAATAAGTCTAGACCCAGATTTTACACCCCTCACAAAAGTTAACTGAAAATGGATCATGCACCTGAATGTTAAATACAAAACTATGAAACTCCTGGAAGTTAACATAGGAGAAACCCTAGATAATCTTGGATATGGTGATGACTTTTCAGATAAAACACCAAAGGCACAATCCATGAAAGAAATAATTGATAATCTGGACTTCGTTAAAAATTAGAAGCTTCTGCCCTGTGAAAGACAAATCAAGAGAATGAGAAGACGAGCCACAAACTAGGTGAATATATTTGCAAAAGACATGAAAGGACTATTTTCCAAAATATACAAAGAACTCTTAAACAATAAGAAAACAAACTACCCAATTAAAAAGTCAGCCAAAGACCTTAAAAATCTCACCAAAGAATATACACAGATGGAAAATAAGCATATGAAAAGATGTCTTCAGGGAAATGCAAATTAAACCAATAAGATACCACTACATACCTATTAGAATGGCCAAAATCTGGACATTGAGATTACCAAATGCTGATTAAGATGTGATCCAGCAGGAACTCTCATGCCTTGCTGATGTTAATGCAAAATAGTACAGCCACTTTGGAAGACAGTTTACAGGTTTCTTACAAAACTAAACATACTGTTATCATATAGTCCAGGAACAGCACTCCTGTGTTTACCTAAAGAATTGAAAACAAATGTCTACACAAAAGCCTATAAATGGATGTTTATAGCAGCTTTATTCAATTGAAAAATTGAATTACAACTTTCATTGTTAAAACTTGTAAGCAACCAAGATGTCCTTCAGTACATGAATGGATAAAGAAACTGTGGTTCATCCAGACAATAAATATTATTCAGCACTAAAAGAAAATGAGTTACCAAGCCATGAAAAGACATGGAGAAATCTTAAAAGCATATTACTAAGTGAAAAAAGAGATAATCTGGAAAGGCTACATAATGTATAATTCCAACTGTATGACATTCTGGAAAAGGCAAAACTATGCAGAGTAAAAAGATCAGTGACTGTCAATGTTTGGAGGAATGAATAGGTGGAGCACAGAGGATTTTTAGGGCAGTGAAAATACTCTGTAAGATATCATAATGATGGATGCATGTCATATATTTGTCCAAACTCATAAAATGTACCGTACTAAGAGTGAATCTTAATGTAAACTTTGGACTTCGTGTGATTATGACGTGACAACGTAGGTTCATCAGTTGTAACTAATGCATCACTATGATGGTGGATGCTGATAATGGAGACAGCTGTGCCTGTGTGGGGGTAGAGGGCACATGGGAAATCTTTGTACCTTTCCCTAGATTTTATTGTGAACCTCAAACTCCTGTTTTTACAAAAATAAATAAGTCAATTTAAAAAATACTTAGCTGATCATGGGAAATTTTATAATGGGATTTGAGACATTTTTACCTACCTCATGTTTTCTATATATAAAAAAATTCTTGTTTCAAATGATTTTTTTCATTGCAAAATAATTCTCCCATTTCCATAAATGGTGCCAACAATTACCTCACTTTCCCGGGTTTGCAACATCAGAGCCATGTGTTTTTCCACATCTTATCTGCCAAACTCTACCAGTGATTCTTGATTCCATCACAATAGCCCAAATCATTACCATCAGACATCTGAACTACAACCAGAGCCTATGACTGGTCTCCTATATTTTGTCTACTTTGTTTTACTTACACAGTGCTCTTTCCTTTTTCTGGCTTTGGTTGCTTTCATCATTTCTTTCTTAAGCAAACATTTCTAATGGTTTTCTAGACAAAAATCTAAAATTCTCTGTTTTTTACAGTTTGATCCTAAAATACTTCTTCAGATACAGCTTCATCTCCTTCTCTATGTGGACTTTCCTTTCCAACCCAATGCTTCTGCTCACCCACCTTCTGTGGTAGGGAAATTAATATCCCCAGGTGCTTTCTCCACACACCTCTCCCCCTCCCAGAGATGTCCATAGCCTAATCCATGGAAACTGGCAATATGTTACGTTATATAACAAAGGGGAATCATGCTTACAGATGGAACTTAACTTACTAATCAGCAGACCTTGAGAGGGAGAGATTATTTTCCATTTTTCAAGTAGGCTCAATGTTATCACAGTGTCCTTGTAAGTGGAAGAGGGAGACAAAGAGGGAGACAAAGGAGAGAGACAGAAAGATAGCAATATAAGGACATAGCCAGATATTGCCAATTTGAAGATGGAAGCCAAGAAAAGCAGGTAGCCTGTAGAAGTGGGAAAAGGAAAGAAACAAATTCTCCTCTGGAGTCTCAAGAGAGGAACATAACCCTGCTGACACCTTGATTTTAGCACAAGGAGACATATTTTGGACTTCTGACTTCTAGAACTCTAAGATAATGAATCTGTGTTGTTATAAGCCACTAGGTTTGTGGTAATTTGTTACAGTAGCATTAGAAAATAATGCATCTTCTGTTGAATCCACTCTGTTAACTACATAAAGTGCATTATACTTTTAGTTATATGCTACTTATATGTTCTTGTCTCTTTGCATTATAAACTAGTGAGAGCAGGGATCTAATACACTATATCATTTAAGAATACGCTTATATACACCATATGGCCTTGGATATGGTAGACCTGTAGTTACCTTTTCTGATAATTTGATCAAGTTGGGTAATTTTTTTTTAATATCTCTGGTAAATATCCATCATAAAGACCAGTTCTCAGAGAGAAAAAATATAGTGGCAGTTCTACTACCTAGCATTAATGGGTCAATTTGCACAGTCAAGGAAATTTACCATCTTCATCGGTTAATATGAGCAGCATATCTAAGGGGTGACTACATCAATTTACTAAATTAGAAAACTGAGCCCTGCTAAGACAAATGGATTTGTGTGTGATTAAGTAAGTTATACAGAGGAAAAACCCACATTTGTAGTTATCATGTTTGTATGATTCCAAGTTCCTGAACTATCCTGATTTCCAAAACTCTTACATATAAGATTAAATGAGCCAACTTAGTATTGGGCCCAGATGTAAGGATTTAATTTGCATGTAGATTCCTATGATTTTTTTTTTAATTTCTATGATTCTTAATAGGCCCTTAGAAAACTGTAGGCTATCACATTTAATGATGCTATGTAGAGAATAGGTAGATTATGGGAACCTCTAAATCAATTCCAGAGAGAAAAAGAAGAAAAGTAATTGAGAGGCAAAAAACCTGTTGATTTTACTTACAATAAAGAGCTATTATGATCGCAAATTACAGTGGCCAGTATTCCCATATAAATGCTGAAAGTGGATTTTTTTAATTGATCTTGAAATTATTTTTTCCTTATTTAAAATGAAGTTATGTTCTTTCAGTAATATAATTTAATTGTACTTACTCATAGCAAGCACATGTATACTTCCTAAAATCCCAATATTTCAGTCTAAATCATCTCTATTTTATGAGGACATAGTACAAATGTAATACCTACAAGGTGCAAGACATGAATTGGTGCTCCCAAATCTCTGGAAAGCCATTACAAACACTCAAGCCAACACTCCATTGTTATGGCAGAATCTCTGGAAGTACAGCCATGCTTAACTATTTCTTAACGCTTCCAAGTTGGCTCTAATGCACAGTTTCAAGAATCACTGGAATAGGAGCTATGACATGCATTCATATTATCCATTAATCTTCTCCCTTTTCCTCACATGGAATACAGAAAAGAAAAAGTTTAGCAGTTGCTGAAATTGAAAGATAAGTTGTTTTTCCTATGGAGCTGCAAAAATAAAAGGTGATAGGATACTCAGTTGTTACATGATACATGCTTAAAGAGAATGGTTCTGCGTATTTTCGCAAAAAAAAAAAAATATTTTGGTGGGGTCCAATATAAAATATCATTCATTATGGAACGTGTGTTCATAATTTTAATTCTGTTCTATAATAGTAGAGAAATATTGTCCTTCAGTATGTACCTGAAAGAAATATTTTTAGAGGCTATCTAGTTTTCTTTCTGTATAGTCTTGGTTTTGACATCTGTGATGAATTCTGGGCTCAATGATTTCCTATGCAAAAATGGCTCCAAAACTGGCCATCTATCAACTATTCATTTATTTAGAAGAAAATCTGTGAAATTTCTCTACTGGAAGTTACATTTTAAAATAATTCTGTTAGAAACAGGAGAATGGCAAGTATTTTGGCAGGATTTTTTTAAATGAAGAACATGTAGTACACTAACATTTTATCTTTATATTCCCATTTTAACATTCAAATTTACTAATTTAAGGTGAATCAAAAAGAATATTAAGCATAGTCAAGGTGATGATAAATCATTATTATAAATCTAAAGTTGAAAAATGAAGGAGTTTGAAAAAAACAATATCCCAGGTTTCAACTATTAGGAAAGTATTGGTGTTTTATAAAGAATATATTCCAAAAGCTACCTAACATTGAAGGATCAAAAGGGAATGAATATAACTCTCAGAGTGACTTATAAGCAACAGCCAAAGACTGATCATTAATGCCAATGGCAATCAGAAACAAGTAAGAGGATTAGAGAATCAAAAAACGCTCTGCTCCCATAAGCTCTGAATACAGATGTCACTTGGGAATTAAGAATACTGTGTCTAGATTATATACTGCTCTTTACAGAAAAAGGAATTGGAAAACTGGTTCTTAAAAGTAAATCAACTGTTTCCACCAGTTAGAGTTGTCCCATTTCTTCTAGATACTTTGACAACTAAAAATCCCCTGACACAACAAACATAGCAAGACACCGAAAATTGTAAAACCGCAAAACTTGAGAAGTGGTAAGGGGGTGTGTTCTCGGAGTTTTCTACTGCTTACCATTTTTGGAACAGGGCACTGCAGAAGCCTACAACCTGAAACTGCCAATAGGCACAGGCAGATAAAGGTCAAAGAAGGGCCTGTCCTTAGTCAAAAGACAAAGAAAAGAATAGCCTTAACAGAAAACCTTTTTGCACTACCTGCCCTACTTCGGCTACACACAAACAGAAAAGTGTGCACATACACAAATAGGCAGACAATTTGTGGGTGGAAATTTTCAATTCATTGGCGTAAACACCAAGGAGGGTTATTCCAAAGTGACCGTTTTGCATTCCCCACCAGCAATAAATGAGAGTTCTTGTTGCACTAAATGCTGAGTGGAAAAAGGCAATCTTATGATTCTATTTATATAGTATTCTTTAAATGGCTAATTATAGAAATGAAGAACAGATTCATGATTGCCACGAATCAAGAATGGAGTGGGGCATATTGCAGGAAGTAGTTGGATATGGCTAAAAAAAAGGCAACACCAAGGATTCTTGAAGCAATGAATTTGTTCTGTATCCTGAATGTATCACTATCAATATACTGGTTGTTCTATTGTACTATAGTTTTAAAAGATGTTACCATTGGCAGAAACTGAGTAAGAAGCATGTGAGATTTCTCTGCATTATTTTTTTTACAACTGTATACGAATCCACAATTATCTTATAATAAAAATTTAATTTAAAAAATCAGCTGACCTTCCTCAGAAAGATAACAGATAAAATTAGCTTTTTGGCATAAATTATTTCATATCCATGAACAAATTAGCACTCACCTAAAAATGCCACATGTATAGAGCTTATTGTTTTGCAAAGCAACTTCGCATATGTTACCTCATTTGATTAAAAAACAAACAAACAAAATACCAGTAGAACAGATCTGTGAAACCAGGAGCTGGTTCTTTGAAAAGATATGCAAAATTGATAACCCTTTAGCCAGCTCGTTAAAAAAGAGAGAGAGAGAGAGAGAGAGAGAGAGAGAGAAGTTCCAAATAAATAAAATCAGAAATAAAGGAGGAGAGGGGCTGCCTGGGTGGCTCAGTCAGTTAAACAACTGCCTTCGGCTCAGGTCATGATCCCAGGGTCCTGGGCTCCAGCCCCTTGTCGGTCTTCCTGCTCAGCAAGGAGTCTGCTTCTCCCTTTCCCTCTGTGTGCTCTCTCTTTTGCTCTCTCTCTTAAATAAATAAACAAAATCTTTTTAAAAAAATTGTTAAAGGAAGGAGAAGAAATAACAACCATCACACAGAAATACAAAGGATTATAAAAGAATATTGTGGAAAACTATACACCAACAAATTGGACAACCTGAAAGAAATGGATAAATTCCTACAAACAAATAACTTTCCAAAACTGCATCAAGAAGGAAGAAAATTTGAATAGACATTACTAGAAATGAAATTGAATTGGTAATCAAAAAACCTCCCACAAGCAAAGTCCAGGGCCAGGTAGCTTGACAGATGATTTCTACCAAATGTCATATCATTTAATTCTTCCAACAACCCCATTCGTTTTTGTCTCTATTCAATAGATGACAAAAAGAAAGTGTGATTTGCCCAAGGTGATCCAGCGAGTAGGTAACAGAATACTCCATTTCTACCATGCATCTTTTGCTTCTCTCGCGAATGTACTCCGTTGGCTTTCTTCCTCTGTTCAGATACTTAATCACTATTCTAAGAATTAGCTTCTGTGTCTAGATTTATTGTTCATAGATTTTACCCTTGTTATGTGGACAGTTGTTTCTCCTAGAAATATCCTTCATGTCTACATTTGCCCTCTGGGACTCCTCAGCTTCAGCCCTTCAATGGCTCTTCTCTAGGCCCGTAATTCTCCCTAGTTCTCCTGTGGGACTGGGTCTCACCCAAGTCTTCGTCAGTACTAATGCTTTTTGCTCACAGAAGGCTTCTCCTGGGTCAACAAGTCTGCCTTACCCACACCTGGCTCAAATTTTTTTTTCACATCAGATTGTGATAAAAATGAAGTACATTTCTCCAAATGCATTATTTGCTTCAGTATGGGGAATATAAAGATAAGTAGCCTGAGGTATAAAAGTGATCCTAAGCAGTAGGAGTTCAAGATCTGCTATCATACCCACACATGGAACTTTAATTTCCTTTGTGTGCCAGGCTTCTGAGGAATGTTGAAAATGTTTAAACGTTTATGAATAATAGTAAGAAGAAATGTCATTGGCCCAAAGAGAACTCCTTTACCAGTATTTTATAACTTTTATATTCAATGTTATGATTAATATATTTAGTATTCTTCAGAGACTTCCAAATGCTAAAAAGGATACCTTTTGGATTAGTTGACATTTGGAAAAAATCATAATCTTTCTTTAATATATGTTACATATATACTGTGTTTATAATCAATAACTCACATTTATGAGTCAAGAAATGTTATATCTGTCATTTCTTACTATAAAATATTCATAGTCATCCGTGAAAGCTTAGGCGATACCTTCCTGTTGATGTTAAATTCAAAATCCAAATGATTGCAATCGCTCCTAGATCTCTGCGTCATTCATTTGCTACAGTATTTAAATTGCACTTGTGCTCAGTGTAGCAACACCCATGCTAGTGGATATGGAATCTTGAGTTTAAAACAGCTTGTCCTGATTTCTTGTATCCAGTATAAGCTACAGACGATAGAAATATCTTAGTGGAGACAAAAGATTGGCATTTTGCCAAAGAATTTGCAAGGTCCTCTCGTCAGCATGTCTCGTCAATTTTGTTGATAAACTACTTGATAACATATGGTCTCTTAATTAAGTGCTTACCTTTTCCTCCTTTTGCCTTACCTCTCTTTTTAACTCTTCTGTCCTCTCTGTACCATCTCCCCTCCCCATAATCTTACTTCTGCCTTTCCTCATCAGTCTCCCTTTTCCGGCCTATCCTTATCTCCACCCCAGCCTTTCATTTGTCTCGCCTTCCTCCTTACCCATTCATACTCCTCTTAACCTCACCACATCTCCCAAATGTACTACCTGTCATTCCATTTCTGCCCTTTCCCTCCACCTCCTTTTTCCATTCCCAAAAGTGTGGTTCTCAAAGTTTATCTTCTTTAAAAACATATTTTTATTCAATGAGTCAAGATCCCTAGCTTGCCTAGTAGAAAGAGAACCAGGATGATCCATCCCACCCACAGGAGGTGAGCTTTTCTTCAGTTAAGAAAATGTGCTTTGTAAATCAGAGCTCTTTGTGGCAACTAGGCATTCAATGCAACTTCACATTTTCTCTGTGGGTGCCGGTAATTTATCGTTTTGGAAATATGTTCTTGTTCTCCTTTGAGTTTTAGATCCTAAATATGGGAATATAAATGGTACATAATAAAACGTAATAATTACCATTTAAAATTTAAATGGTAAATGTAGTGTTGCAGTTATGTTGGTGAGTTGCATCTTTAAAACCACCTTTGATCACAGAATGAGATCACTGATAAGAATAATGACAACAGAGTCTTTGTGATAGTATTGGTATGGGCTGCATTGATTGTTCCTTTTACTGTTTAGGTCCCAACTAGTATTTTTCCTCTTACTAGTAAAGAATTCATTAAACAGAATACAGATTTTCTTTGCAAGATAATTTCCCCTTTCCCTGGTTAAAGAAAATAATGTGCGATTTTTTTTTCTTGCTTTACAAATTTTCGATGGGAAGTTTACAAATTTGAGACTAGCAGTTTTATGAAATGTGCAGAAAGTATAGCTATGTTGTTTGCATTACCTCACAGCAAGTGAGAAAATACAGGTTAAAATTAAAGTGCAACTCCCATAGGTAAGAATGTCTCTCTTTCATTCCAAACAAATGTTCTAGTATTACACACAATAAAAATGCACATTCAGTAGGGGATAGCTGAGTAACACTTTACCAAAGAGAAAGAAATGGAATGGAATGAAAAGTCAAAAGCCTCAATTGTGTACTTAAGAGAACAATATGATTTTTCCTTTTAAAGAGTACTCAAGAGTACTCAATGGCTAAACCACACTACATAACTTTAAAAAAGTAGATTTATAGACACATCAAAGAACTTGGTGTCGAGAATATGTAGTCTCTTAAGAAAGTTTTTATGAAGAATATTGTACTAAGGGAAAAAATGATCTAAGAGAGAACTCTACAAATGCATAAAAAAATGAGTTGACTGCTTTACTGAATTCCAAAGAACCATGCGCTAGGTCAAGTCTTGGCCAGTTTGAAGTTACTGGCTAATTTGCTTACACGACATTTTACTGAGTTTTACTGGGGCAGCTTCCTGAATTCTACTGTTGTTATTCTTATTATTTTTCTTATCAGTGATCTCACTGTGTGATCAAAGGTGGTTTTAAAATGCAACTCCCTGAGCACCTGGATGGCTCAGTCAGTTAAACATCTGTCTTCAGCTCAAGTCATGATCCCAGGGTCCTGGGATCAAGCCCCACATTGGGCTCCCTACTCAGCAGAGAAGTCTGCCTCTCCCTCTCTCTCTCCCCCTCCCCACTGCTTATGCTCTCTCTCAAATAAATTAGTAAAACTTAAAAAAAACCCAAAAAACAAAAAAATACAACTCACCAATGTAACTGTGACATCTATTTACATTTTAAATGGTAATTGCTACCATATTATAATGTTCAATTAAAAGGGCCTGTCAGGTGCCTGAGTTAAGAGAGAAACTGGAAAGAATAGCTTAAGGAAAAATATGTTACAAAGGTTGGTGGTTACAAGCAGGTGGGCAGTGAAGCTCAGGTTTTGGGGTGTAGCTGATGGCATAAACACAGTTTCTTTAATCTCTCTCCCTCTCTCTCTCTCTCTCTCTCACACACACACACACACACACACACACACACAGTGTCCATCCTTCACTTTATACTCTCACACACATACATTCATACACATATACACATCTGTATATATATTATATATACTTCATTTGACTTGCCTTTTCTCCTTTTCCTTTTAGTTCAATAGATTTACCAACTTGTGAAAAATTCCCTGTTTTACAGTATCTTTTATAATTGTTCAATCCTATATAGAGAGGTGAACTGAGCAAGACCAAATTTGTTTTTTTTTTAATTTCATTTTTTTAGTTGAGCACACATTGCTGATGAAGCTTGTTAAATCAAATTCCACTGTTAGAAATCACAGTTGTTGCAAAAACACTTTCTCTCCTTTGCATGCCAAATATCTGGCATATATTTTTATTTCACCATTTTACCATAATAGCAGTATTATAACTGGTAATAAGTTGAAAACTTTGATGATATACTGCCGTTTCTTCAGAGAAAAAAAATATTCTTAAAAAAACACAAGGAGTCTAATCTCAAAAAGATAGGCTACTCACATATTTGCTGAAAAGTATAAAAATAAAGTATCTTCCCATAAATCACCAAAAATGTTTCCATAAAGCATATTATATTTTGACATATATTTATAAAGTAAAGAGACAAATAAGTTGTATATAATCTAAAATGAGCACATAATTCAGTATAGTGCTGTATAGGCTGAGATTTTAAAATATTTAATCGTGATAAAGCTACTTATGATATCTTCTATATTTTTCCAGTCAGTCATATTTAAAGTGTTATTACAACTTTTTTTTTTCTGTTATAGTAACTTAATTTCCATTTAGAGTTTTACTTTATGAACTGAAAGTGGTCCAGAGGGGAAAAAGTTCAGAAATTATTCTTTGTTATTGATACATTTGTCAGTATAATAGTAACATCAAAGTTTCATTTTTTCCAATAGTGATTAATGCTTCAATTTTTCACAACTCCATTTTGTTATTTCCTTGGTTTATTGGCCCAAATAAAGATGGTTTTCTTCTCAAAGGATTACCTATATTCATTCCAACGAGAAATGTTGGATTGGCAGCTGTCTAGGGAAATGAATGTTTTTCTGACTTGTTTTTATCCGCATAGCTCTGTACACTCTCCATTTCACAGACTTCTCATGTGTGAATTAAAATGAGCTGAACACAAGAAACTGAGATGACAAGAAAGCTTATTTAACTTATTTTATTTTGTGTTTATTTTTTGAAATGACTTTAAGAGAAGAAATTGGATAGTGCAGGGATTAGCTGTGTTTTTTAACTTCTGAGATCTGTACTCCTAACTCACCTCACAGGGATGATAAAATTTTAAAAAAGCTTTTTGCTACTGATAGACTTGCTGGGTTATGTTTGAAAACTAAGAACCCAAAAGAGCTCCCTACTGAAGATCTAGCTCCACATTGGGCCCATTAAATATTGCTGTTTTCAGAACCACTGTCTTTGGCCTTCCCCTACCCTAATGCAAAAGTGTTGTCTCTTACTCCCCTGATAGGCTATCCTATGAAATCTCTCATTGTGGTTTGAATGACCTCATCCTCTGAAATGTAGCTGACTTTTTCACTTATTTTCTCATTTAACAAAACACACATTCAGGTCTTAATTGATCTGGTCAAGTCCCGATTTCTATTTCCACCTCCCTACTCATTTTACTCAGTTTGACTGACATCGTCTGGATCAAGTATACATGTTTGTTAACTCCCAGTTTCACAAAGCATGCAGTTCAGTATTAGCAACGTGCAAAATTGGGATGTTTTATATTCAGTTATAAGTTCCTTGATGTTGTAGTCATCTTTGTAACACTTGTACTTTGGAAAATTTTAAGAATATAGCAAATGGTCATTAAACTTATTGAAAGAATGCAGGGATGAATTAATGGTCTATAAGTAGTAACTTATGAATAGTTGGGGCAAAACACCATTACCTTTCATGAATTTAATTTAAAAAGCAGTTATTTAGCCCACAGAGGAGTGTGTGAATGGTGAATCAATACCCAAAAAGATCTACATAGATTTGATTATTTTCTCCCAAAAATGTTAAACGAACAATTTGAGATCTCTTAGATGACCAGATGAATGACTAGCTATGAGAACTTGCAAATGGATATGGCAGTTGGGCTCAACAACAAAGAGATGTTTGGGAGATACTACAGTGTTCCAAACAAATGGTGAATACATGCTGAAACAGATCATTAAAGAGGCTTTGAAAAACACCTAATGGAGAGAACTAAGTACAAACTTAAATAATCAAATATTTGAAGACATGAAACTTTAAAGTGAGTCAGTAACAAAATAATTGGTTAAAGGAAATAATAAATTTATATGTAACCTTTGTTTTTAATCCTCAAACTATCCAAATTGTTTCAAGTTTATAAGTAGGATTTGCATAATTTTTAATGTTCCCTAGATAAATCAATCTCTTCTTTAAAAAAAATTAACATTTTCAGTGTCGTGGACCTACGTTTTCCTATAATCCTCACTTGAAATAAGTCTGTTACCTTCAGACAGCTTTGCCCCTTATTAAAGCAACATTCTGTGTTGAGTGTAATTTACCTAGTATTATCTAATCTCAATATGGTCTTAATTGCATTCGACTGACAGGGCAATGAACACATAAATGCACCTATCTATGACAATGCATAAAGGTATTTTCCTCTTTTTTTTATGGCATAATGAGATCTTTCCACATTTTGTTACTCAGCTGTGATGGGCAGACCCCTGTAAAACACCCATGATACAATGGTGTTCTGATACCAATGCTGAGCCTTCTCAGAAGAGCCCTACTGTGACAAAGATCCTTTTTCTGCTTTTGCATCTTGATTTCTTTTCTCAGATTATTTTGTGTTCTGGGTGTTATGTTCTTGTCCTGTTTTATCCCTGGCCACTGACAGTTTATGTGGAACAATGTACTGTTGTATATTGGGTTCAGACTCCATGCTTTGCTCATGTACTTCATTCAAAGTTCATTTTAAGTATTCTTTTAAATCACTTTTATTGCTTATAAGAGTTGCTTCCTCTAGTTCTACAGGCTGTCTACTGCTATTTACTTGCTGTTTCTGAAGAAAAATTGTGTGTGTGTGTGTGTTTGTGTGTGTGTTTAATCAGGTATCTTACTCTCTTGAACTTCTGTGTTATTGTGTTGAAGGTGGAAAAGAAGTCACTTTTTATTTATTAAACAATGGTCACAATAAATTCTCAAATCTTTCCTTCATAAAAATACAGAATTGCTACTGGACATAGTTGTTCTGATATGTTCTATGTTAAACTTCCAATACATTCTCGCAATTTAATTATTTCATGCCCTCTGTTGTCCAACAACCTTAACAGGTGTTACAAATCACCTGAATGACAGCTGCCCAAGCTATAGGTATGGTGATTGGAACTATTGATTTCTTCTATAATTTTAATCACCTCTGACTGATGGAAGTGCTACAGTATGATATGTGAAGGGAGGCAGTAGTACAGGGAAGGGGAAGGAGAAGAAGAAAAAGGGGGAGGGAAGGGAGGGGGAGGGAAGAGGAGGGAGGCAGACTGTCTTATGAAATTTTAAACAACACAAAATTCTAGGGAGATGGAAATAGAGGGCACAAATGATAAATGAAATATATGTATGATCTGGAAGGGGTGGTGGTAGAAAAAAATGGACAAAGGAAAGGGAAATTTTAGGTTTTCATTAACCCACAGGATGAAATATCTTTTAGCTTGTGGGGATAAATGTGTGTAATAGAAAGACTTTGGTGAATGTTGAGAGCATTTTTGCTTAGTAAGAAGAATCTTTCTCTAATACCCTGGTTTTTCGTAGGTAAACCAACCTTGGATATGTTTTAAGTGAATAAGTTAAATTTTTAGGATGTTTCTGGTTTTCAGTTCTCTTGGGAGAAAGCGGCAGTCCATGAAGAGTGTGTCTTTACCACCTGCAGTTAATATAATAAGTTTCCAAATATTTTCACATTGCTTACATAAGAGCACCTTCCTATAGAATCAGTCTTTCATATTAACTTGGATTTACTGTAAGGAAACTACATATATGTATATATGCGTGTGTGTTTTTATGTTTGTATACATACACAAGTAAAAAAAGACTTCCTGACTTTATTACAGTTGTTTTTTTGTTGTTGGTTTTGCAAAATTTATCTGTAATAACACACCTTTTAATATAAAAGGCATTGATAACACCACCACCACCCCCATTTAAAATAGGGCTTTTTGGTTGTAAATAGACAAGTCTATAAACTATTAGTTTAAAAGGTTTTAGATCTCTTCTGTTAAACAATTATTTTCTGTGATTACATCTGAATATAAGCACAAGCAGTGATAACATTCTGAAAGTTATTTGAAACTCAGTGTGGTATAACATAAGAAACAAAGGATTAAGATGGGTTGAGCAGACTGGGTATTTCTGCCTGTCTTGCAGTGCACTCCGGTCTACAGTCTTCCTGCTTTCACTCTGAACTGATTTGATCTGAACTTGGTCAATCAGTAGGATTCTTGGTGGTTTAGGCTTATTTGGGAATCATGTAGCACAGGGCTGTTAAAGTCCTCAGAATTGTCCCATTTGCTTTTACTTACTATCATCCTTCCCTCTAGAAAACTTACAATTATTGTTGATACCTCCTCCCCTCTCACCCTGAAAATCAGCCCGTGGCCAGCTTTGGCAGTTTCTCTGTCACATCTCTCCCCTCTAGTCTGTATGTTGGTTTTTAGTGCTGGTACCTAGAGAAGAAGCTTATTATATCTTGCTTGCCCTATTCTGGCCCATTTAATTTATCCTCCTGACAATAGCCAAATTAAATTTCTTACATTCATCTCATGTTTTATTACTTCTCAATCCAAAAAATTTAAAGATCTTCCTTCCTTAAGTCCCCATAATTTATTCCCAACCTTCTTTTCTACCTCATTTTTACTACAGTATTACTATTTTCTATACTTCAAGCCATTAAGGGACTGATTTTCAAAACATAGCCAGAAATTTTATCTTTATTCTTGCTTCCCTTATCCCTAAAGTGCCTTTTCTTCTTTTAAATATCTCTCCTTCCCAACAATAACCTTAAACCACAAAACATTTTCCAATTTAAAGGTGACCTAGAATATCTCATAATCCAGAAAGTCTTTTCAGATACAAGTCAAACTCAAGGTCAAGCTGTTTACGGACCTTGTAACCTTTGGCATGTTTAATTATAGTTATTTTTTGGCAGTTATCTTATTCCTTATTATATTTACTTTACTTTGATTTTGCTTATTCCCAGGCTTTCTGTCTCTCTCCTAAGAAGGAAGAAAATTTCTCATAGCAATCTGTTGATATTATGCAGTCATTTTACATCTAAGATGTAAATAAATTTTTGTTTTATTTAGTTGAGGTACTTCTACCAATTTATAGTTTTCCTTGACAGAAATATAAAGCAGTGCATGTTCCATAATTTTTTCACCATAGATTAAGTATCAGTTTCTTATCACTTTTATTCAGAGAAAAAGATAAATCACTTATACTCAGAACCTATTATTTCCCATTGAGTTAATTTGGTTTATACAGAAATTCTATCAGTGCTGCAAAATGGCAAACTCTCATATCTATACTTGTAAAATTGCTTTAAAATAACTTTAAATGAAAAATCAATGAAAATAATATGGTGTTTTCACAAAAGAGAAATGATGGTAATCACTCATGATTTTCTAAGGGGAAACAACATTTAGGAATCTCATTTTCTTCTGATAGTTATGGTAGAAATGAGCTGAATGCAAGTAATGAAATTCTGATCAAACACGGCTTCTATGAAATGCTGCAACAGTGCTATTTATATTTTTTTTGTAAAATTCACCTAATATTTTAATGTTTATTATTTAATGCAATATTTTTAACACATTGAGGTTTAACTTTTAGAAATAAGAAACTGGAACTCAGAGGTATTTAATGATCAGCCAAGATTACAGAGAAACTTTCAGAAATAGTACTTAAACCCTGATCTTTCACTTTAAAAAACGTATACTTATTTCAAGTCACTTGGGCTTTCCATGAAAGCCAAATTAATTCATCAGGAAGTAATAGGAATTATGGACATAAAGTTTGTTGGTTGTGCATTGGAACATACTTTTGATTTAGAGAAACTTCTCTGAGTAATACTTCTTGTCCAATAATTTGAGATTTCATTTCTTTCCATGCTACATTTACTCATTTATTATTGTTATTATTAGTTTACCAAATGTTTATTGAACGTTGCCTATGTGCCAGGAGCAATGTTAAGTGCTGGCTAGAATGATAAACAGTGCAGACACGAATCTTGTCCGGCAGATACAGTTTAACAAGGGAGGCAAAGAATAATTAGTCTCTTTCTGGCAGTGTGGGAAATCTGCTCACTGAAAATACTAAAAATTCTAGATAATTTATTTTTGATATTTCAAATTTCATATTGAATAGAGATGACCATAAATTAAGAAATACTCAGAGACCCCAGACAGAGTGAAAGTAAGAAACCAAAGGTGTTTCCTTAAGCTAACTCCTATTGTAAGACATTTCCTGGACTCAGCTGACTTTGAGATTATATTTTGATCAATTTATGGGATACATAGACTGAGGAAAGGCAAGATAAGTCTCATAGGAGAACCCCCTTAAAGCTATTTCTGCAAAAGGCTATGCCCAAAGAATAAAGGTAAATTTAGAAATAAGACATTCAGAAGAGGACACTTTGTTTTTAAGTCTGTCTCTAATCGGATAGAGGGAGAGCAAAGATCTCTCATCATTTAAAATAAAAAATTAGTCCTTGTATGTGTTTGCAGCACAAGGGTATACCACAGGTGTCACACAGGAAAAGGAGAAATGCCAACTAAAATGACATAATATTTCATAGCCATTACATAGACAAAGACTTAAATCTGTTAATATCAGGCACTGACATCAACATGATGAAATGAAACTGCTATACATGTGTATAAGGAGACTTACATTAGGATATTTATTAAAGTACCATTTGTAATAGGAGAAAAACAAAACAATCCAACTATTGATCAGTAAGGAAATAAACAGTCTTAAACACAGAAAGGAATAATATAGAACAATAAAAGTAAATAAGGAAAACATTTATATGTTTATATATGTGCATATATGTTTATCCCTGTAAATCTCAAAAATAGATAATTAATAAATCTCAAAATAGATTAAATCTCAAAAATAAAGCACTGAGGGAGAAAAGATAAGCTAAAAAGGGCATACAGAGTATATCTTTTATGTAAACTCATATATTGTTTCTGGACATAGATACTTATCTATAGATACATAGATACAATCACATTAGTGATTGATATACAACAAATGCAGGTCTGGGAAAGGAGGAAGAGGAACAGGATAAAAAGGGAAGCTTAAAATGTATTTATAGGGCACAGTTGTGCTAACAAGGAAAAATGTGATTCAAAGATGGCAAAAATTATCACTTATTAATATTATTGTATCAATCACTTATTAATATTATTGTATCATTTTAGTGTTTTCTAAATATTTGAAATATTTTATTACATGAAAATTATAAAAAGAAAATCAGTAACTGAAACTCATCATATTAACTGATTAAAGCCAAAAAATACTGTGCTTATTCTGATCAATGCAGTAAAACACTGAATAAGATTAGACTTCTACCTAAGATTTTAAATATCCTAGAAAATTAGATATAGGCAGACTTTTCTTTACTGTATGAAACAGAGCTACTAAAACAGCACAACAAATTTCATATTTCGTTATAAAATTTAGAACCACTTTTTGAAGTTGGTAATAAACTAAGTTATATCCTATTATCCCCATTACTCAAAATTATGTTGAAGGTCATTGTCAGCACAAAGAATAAATTAAAGTTAAAGGGGAAAAAAAGAAAATTTTCATTGTTTAGAGATAATCAGTTGAACCTAATGATAATTTTTAGAATTAAAATTTTGGTCCAGTGAATGCATATAAGATGAGCATACAGATATCAATGGTATTTCTCTATAGCAACAATAACTTACATAAAAATGCAATAAAAAGAAATCCCACTTTCAAAAACCATTACAGTATTGAGAAATACATCTAGCAAAATATGTTGAAGAAATGTGATCACAATTTATTAAAAAAAAACCTGAATAGTACAAAAATGACCTAATAAATATAATGGTATTCTATGATCTTGTATGAAAGCTATAAATATCATAAGGGTGTCAGTTCCCAAAAGTTAAGTCCCTAACAATGTTTATTGTGGAAAATAAATGAGTTTTTTGCTCCACATTCTTGTCAGCGTTTGATATTGTAAGGTTTTGAACTTTGGCCATCTAATAAGTATGTAGTGGTATCTTATTGGTTTTTTAATTTGCAATTTCCTGTTGACATAGGTTGTTAAACATCTTTTCATACTTACCTGTCACCTGTATATTTTCTTTGGAGAAGTTTCTGCTAAGGTATTTGGCCCATTTTTTTGGTCCAGTTGTTTATTTATTTTTTATTGTTTAGTTTTGAGTTCCTTGTATATTTTAGATAACAGTCCTTTATTAGATATACTTTTGCAAATATTTTTCCTCCAGTCTGTGTCTTTTCTTCTCATTCTCTTGACATTACCTTTCACAGACCTGAAGTTTTTAATTTTAATGAAATCTAGCTTATCAATTATTTCTTTCATAGATTGTGTCTAAAAAGGTTATCTAGAGTCTCTCCTATGTTCTAGAAATTTTATAGTCTTGTGTTTTACTTATAGGTTTATAATACATTTTGAGTTAATTTTTGTGAAGAGTGTAAGGTCTGTGTCTAGATTAAATTGTTTGCATGTGGTTGTCCAGCCGTTCAGCACTATTTGTTGAAAAATGTGGGTCTTACGGGGGTCCCTTTCTGGACTCTATTCTGTTTCATGGATCTATTTGTCTATTCTTTCACCAATACCACTGTCTTAATCATGGTAGCTTTACAGTAAGTCTTGAAGTCAGGTAGTGTCAATCCTGCAACTTTGTTCTCCATCAATAATATGTTGGCTATTTTAGGGCTTTTGTTTCTCCATATAAACTTTAGAACCAAAATGTCAATATCCATGAAATAATTTCCTGGGATTTTGATTGGGATTATGTTGAATCCATAGATCAAGTTGAGAAGAATTCACATGCTGAAAAGATTGAGTCTTCCTATCCATGAAAATGGAATATTTTTCCAATAATTTACTTTTTCTGGGGTGCCTGGGTGGTGCAGTCATTAAGCGTCTGCCTTAGGCTCAGGGCATGTCCCAGCGTTCTGGGATCGAGCCCCACATCAGGCTCCTCCACTGGGAGCCTGCTTCTTCCTCTCCCACTCCCCCTGCTTGTGTTCCCTCTCTCGCTGGCTGTCTCTCTCAGTCAAATAAATAAATAAAATCTGAATAAATAATAATAATAATTTACTTTTTCTTTGTGTTCTTTTATCAGAGTTTTATAGTTTTCCTCATATAGATCATATACATATTTTCTTAGGCTTTGTTGCAGTATTTCATTTTGGGAGGTACTGCAAGCTTTCTGAAGAACAGTTTCTTATAAATTTTAGTAAAGTTGAAGATGCAGGAATTCTACACAGAAAAAAACTCTCCTTTTGTGTATTTACTTTAGAATAAAATGAATATGGGTGTGCATACACACAAACCTGTTCAGAGTCTCACTGTAACATTGTATATAGGAGTAAATATTAAAAATGCTCATCAGTAGAAAAATGAATAAATCAATTGTGAGATAGTCATGAAATGGATTCTTACAAGGCAATTTTGATGGAACAAATGTACATATGTCAAAATGGATGAATTTCATAAATAATATATTGACTGAAAAAAGGCAGGTAGCAAATGATAAAAGCATTAAACATTATATAAACTTGTAAAGCAATGTTATATATTATTTAACATAAATATTAGAAACATATGAATATGGACTTGGAAGATTCAAAACAATATCTGAACAACAATTATCTTTGTGGGACGATGGAGGGGAAAAGATGTGCTGAGTGGGAAGATGTTTCTGCCTTATCTAGCTTTAAAAACAAAAAGAATTGAAGGAAATATGGCAACCTGTTGACATGTATTAAATCGTTAGTTTCTTATGCATTCTTTTATTTACTTTTCCACTCATTCATTGTGCCTACCTACACTATTCATTGTTTCTTTCATTTACGTGAATTTTTTTTAGAATATTTATTGTCATTCTCTGCCATTACAAGGTAAGTACCATGACAGCAGGTAACTTATCATACGTTTAAGCACCTTATTTCCTGTGTCTACTACATTGCCTCACTCAAAGCATGAGTTCAGCGACTAATAAAATGAAAAGTATGAATTTATATCAGCGCTACCATTTACAAACAGTGCAACTTGAGGCAAGTTTTTTTTAACATTTATGAGGCTCAGTTTTCAAGTCTATAAATTAGTGACAATAGTAATAGCTTTCTTATAGGATTGTAAGATTTTAAAAATAACATTTCAATTAAGACAATTTTTATTCCATTAGCATATAGAATGTGCTCAACAAATGGCAACTTTTTTTATTATTATTATTAGCGACAGGTAAGAGCAACATCCCACTTTCCAACCATTTTGACATCACTATTTGAAAATGCAGGAGGTATAGTAGACTTAAGAAAAATTCTAACAAGTGGTGCCTGGGTGGCTTAGTCGGTTAAGCGTTTGCCTTTGGCTCAGGTCATGATCCTAGAGTCCCAGGATTGACCCTGGCATGGGGCTCGCTGCTCAGCGGGGGAGTCTGCTTCTCTCTCTCCTGCTGCCCCCCTGCCCCACCTCACGTTCTCTCTCTTGCTCACTTTCTCTCTCAAATAAATAAAAATATAAAATCTTTAGAAAAAATAAAAAGAATAATTCTAACCTAAAGTCTGTTAGAGTAACCCAAGTAACTTTATTTGCAGTAACCCAAGTTACTCACATAAAAAGATTCCTTTTGCAGTTTTAGAGAAAGGTCAATCTGGTCATTATCAGATAGTTCCTTGTGTTATAATTTTAGGTCATTTTGTTACATTAAATGTAAGGACATTCAAATGTAGGAATAATCTTTCTGTTTAGAAAGATCACGCGTGTCTCAAATTTCCTGCACGTAATTTTCATCTCTATTTTTTTTTAAAGATTTTATTTATTTGTTTGACAGAGACACAGCCAGCGAGAGAGGGAACACAAGCAGGGGGAGTGGGAGAGGAAGAAGCAGGCTCCCAGCAGAGCTGGGAGCCCGATGCAGGGAATGACTGAGCCACCCAGGCACCCCCTTATCTTCTATTTTAAAGGAGTAAAAAGAATTCTCTTGTCTCAGGTTAGCCTGACAGAGCTTCAATAAGAACCTTTACAAATCAGCCCATTTCCTCCCCCACAATTTTACTAAATTTATACTATGTTCTTTAGCTAATGAATTCATTTTTCCTGTACCTATTTCATTACTTGAGGATACTAGTGAGTGATGCATTTATTATGGTTATCATTCACATTTATGCAAAAGGATTCCAATGAAAAGTGAAATGGAAGACAGAGTAGCTTGCAAGTCTTTTATCTTGTTTATTTTTAAACACAACTTGCCTTTTTTCTATAATCCTAGCAATATAATTCGGCATTTTATTTCTTAATGGCAGGACTTAACTGATAGAAGATAGAGGCTAATTGGGATGTAGAGGTGATGGATAGTTACAATAATAAGGTGAATGTCAGGCTGTAAACAGAACATTTTTAACCATCACTATTTTTCCTGCAGATTATTCAGTTTGACATGTTATATTCTCTAATAAAAAGGACATTGAAGTAGGAGTCAAGAGACTATTTATTCTTTAAGTTTATTTTGAGATCTTACCTATCTATACGCATATATTTTCATGTTTGATGTCTTAACCTTGTAAGAGGAAAATAATACTTTGATCTAGAGTGTCCTGGGATTAAGTACCTCAAAAGTCTATCAGGTTCTTGTGTGTATGGTGAAAAGCAAAAGGCAAGTGACTCATGTAAGAAGAATCAGTGAATCAGTGGAAGCAATGTGTCAAGCTATGGATTTCTCCAGTTCTCACGCTGCAGGGGAAAAAAATCAGGTTTTAAAAAAGTATTCTAATACCATCACTTGAAGATATTGGGTCATCTTGGGAAGGTGGGAAATGGCAGCCTATTAGTGAAATATCAAAGTTAAATACTCCTGCAGGTATTTCACCTTGTACTCAAGGAGGCAACTTACTCTTCTGCCAGAGTACTTATTAAATGTGACAGAAAACTTAAGTTACTAGGTTTGTAAACACCTACATGTTCTTGTTTCCATCCGTAAAACAGACAGAACTCTTTGTACGTAGTAGA
The DNA here is from genome assembly GCF_024610735.1 of Ursus americanus. Classification (NCBI taxonomy): domain Eukaryota; kingdom Metazoa; phylum Chordata; class Mammalia; order Carnivora; family Ursidae; genus Ursus; species Ursus americanus. The sequence goes on along the minus strand of NC_142131.1, from coordinate 12,564,756 downwards.
GGTTCAATATCTATTCAATGAAAAAATATACAAATGGCCTGAATCAATGAGTACTTGGAATCCTTCATAACAGTGAGTGATGAAGGTATCTCCAGATCTAATTTAATGAGTACACCAGAGCCTTACAAATCACTACTAATTTCCAAAGGGCAATATTTATTCTCCCTCTCTCCCTACTCCCTTCCTTACTTCATGTCTCTTTTTTACTTCTTCAAAATCCTTCTATATCAAAAGCTTGAATTGTGACAGGGATTTGCAAGTCTGTCCAAAGTTGCTAGAAAAAATGAAGTTGCTCTTTTAGATGGTGTGAAAATTATAAAGGGCTCGATAGAGGGAAGCGGAAGAACAAATTTGTTGAACCACTGAGGCTGATGAAACCCTTTTTGGGAGCAGAGAATGACAGGCCATGAGACCTAGGTGGTGCACAACAAAGATTAGATTCTGCAGGAAAATCAGCGGAATCTGAGAACTAGCTTTACAATACCATGAAATTTCAGAGTGAAAATAGTATAACACCTGCCTTCTCAGGCTCATCTTAGATACAGTCCCTCATTCAATATTCCTTAGCTCCTTGCATCTACTGAGTTATTCAAACTGGCCTATTCTCCAATTCTAAGCCTTCCCATAATTTGTACACCTTATTGATTAAGGGTGTTTTACTGACTCCTTACATCTTATTCCTTACCTCACGTGCATTATTCTTCGAGTCTCAACTTCAATGTCATTTCCTTCAAAAAGGTAATTACTGGTCTTTCAAATTGCTTCAACCCAATCTAAACTAATTCCTTTATATTTTCATATCTTATATGCATCTAAAAAAATATTTGCCAAATTATATATTAATTTTTATGACCTTTATACCTCTGCACTATCCTGTAATCCACAAAAGCAGGAACAATGTCAATTTTGTTAATACCTTATCCCCAGTATCTGGCACATTTTTTTCTCACATGGAAGATATTCTAAATACGCATAGAATATGGAAGATATTCTTCTATAGAATATGGAAGATATTCCATGCGTATTTAAGGAAGGGAGGGAGGGAGGATGGGATTCTCTGTATTTTCTATAAAAGAAATTATGAAATAAGTTATGTATTTCCATTTGAGCGAAGAAAAGAATTGGTCTTAATTTAATCACAGATGTTTACATGGAAAAAAGTTTATATAACATATGGATCATTTACATAATAAAATATTATCATTTCAAATAAAATTTAGTAACTCCAAGGGATGATGTATATTCATGAATTAAAAAATTGTTCTTAGCGGGGCACCTGGGTGGCTCATTCGGTTGAGTGTCTGACTTTTGGTTTTGGCTCAGGTCATCATCTCAGGGTCGTGGGATCAAGCTCTGCTTTGGGGCTTCCCAATCAGCAGGGAATCTGCTCAAGATTCTCTCCCTCACCTTCTGCCCCTACCACCCCCTCTTTCTCTTTAAAAATAAATAAATAAGTCTTGAGAAAAATGTCCTTAGTTTACACATGTACATTATGTCTTGCTTTTCAAAATGATTTCCCCAAAGGTTTCAATCAAAATGGTGATATTCATGCATCCAAATCAAAAAGAAGGTACTTATTTTATCCTTTTTGTATTGTTTAAATATAAAATGTGGCTATCCTACATTTTTATAATAGATATTTCAAGATGGATTGTTGGCTGTTCCATCTCTGCTTTTCTAAAATTAGTATTAACTGTAAAACTGAAACTAGTTTTTGTAACAGTCCTGACATTTAGCCTCTAACACCTATTGGAAGGATCATATCTTCCAATAAAGCTTAAGGTCTGAAATACAGTTTTGGATACTGACACTATAGATCGGTTAATTATAATAATTATTTCATTATGTCTCCAGGGAATAGTTCATTAACAAAGGCCACTAGAGACATTTATAGCAATATTGTCCACAGTTAGCCAGGAAGGAATAATAGGGATGAGGCAAGGAAGAAGCCTTGGGCTTCAGTCAGGAGAATTGAGCCATAGTACTAAAGATACTTTCCATAGTACGATACTGTGTGACTTTGGGCTAGAAGAGTTCAACTCTGTGTCAGTTCTCTCAGGAATAAAATAAAACAGCCGCACTAGATAGAGCCCAAAATCCCTTCTAGTTTTTAAACTTCTATGTATACTTTTCTTTTTTTAAGTTTGTAATGATGACATTTTGCTATCCTAGGAGATACAGTAAAGCATGACCATTCCCTCTACAGCTCTATCATTTTCAAGTTCATCTCCATGAATAAAACTGTGGGGCATGTCCACATTTGAGAGTGCTATCCCAGTAGACTCTTGGGGGAATCAAAGGAGAACTCAAAATTTCCAGATTTACCCCTTAATTCTCAGATGAGAAAACTGAAGTCACAGATGGCACATGCTCAGCGTCTCGTACTGAGTGTACAACAGGCCTGAGAGTGGAACCCATGGATGTTGACTTCCGTTCCATTGTGATTATCATTCACAGCACTGCCTGGTTATAAATGACGATACTCCATCTCTTGCTGTGGATTCTCAATTTCTTAATGTAAAATTAGTTTTAGTCCTCTAAAGCCATATGAGTAGAAGGAATTATTAACAGTCCTTGAAATATGGGGAAGCACATAATGAGTTTATAAAAAGATACTGAAATTAGTAATAATTATGAAATGCACCCTATCAACAAAAATGTACACTATCCACAAAAAAAATTAATTACCTAAAAATTATTAAACTTATAAGTATGTAATTTGTGGATTTAGCACTTATACATTAATCAAATGGATTATTCATTAACTATTTGCATATTTCCCATTTCTGTAAATCACATGTATATGCTACATCTAATTATATTTATTGAAATAATTAAATTCTCTGTCTCTTTTACCTAAATTACACATATTTAAAATACTATTATGAAAAGAACATAAACATATTTTTCATTAGCCTGCCTTTCTGGGGTTATTTTGGCTGTGTTTTAAATTTCATCATTATATTCTTTACATATTTTAATATATTGATGGTTGCATTCAGTTTCATTTAGCTTCATTATATAATTTAGATTTCTAAGTATAGCAACTTAATGTAGTATCTAAATCTTTTCTGTAAAATTCCTCATAAGGTTTTGCAAGTTATTCTGTATTCTTCCTCTGTCTCTGCTGGTCAAATAATGTATCTCTTTCCTGGGTAAATTTTGACAGAACAAGTCACAAAAAATTTGTCCAAATGTTTGATTTTTAGTAAACATTATTAATTTCTATTATATTCCTAAAAATAATAGAAATGGCCCTCAAAAATTGAAATAATGTTGCTTACTTTCAAAGCAACCTGGGAGAAATTTTCATTTTTGTCCCTGAAAGCAGAAGCAGTTTGTAATGATTTAAAGGAATAAATTAGGCTTATTTTTCTCCTGAAATGTTCAGACTGAAATAAAAAAATAAGATAAAGTTTTCTCTTTTTTTCCTTGTTTTTTTTTTCTGATTAATGAATTATTTAAACAGTATTTAGTACTATTCTGTTAGAAAATTATATTTGCATGTATATTCTCTGGCTTATTTTTGAGAAGACTTGAGATGACTGCCATGATTTTTTATTCCTTTTCCTTTCATGATGAAAGTGCATAACAGAAACTCTAGAATCTATAACAAGTATGGAATGTCACTTATTTATTCATCAATGACTTATTAAGCATATACTATATACCAACACTGATCTACATGTCAGCATCATTTTGAGCAAAATGGACATAATCTTCAACTTAATTGGGGAAGAGGGGGAGCACAGAGAAGGGGAACTATGGGATTAAAATGCAGTGTGATATTATAGTGCTCCTTTAGTACCCAACCTAGGGTGGTCCGGAAATGTTTCCAAAGAAGGTAATGTCTAAACTGAGCCTCGTGGGTGTATAGTCATTACCCAGTTAATTTTGATAAAACATCCAATGTAGCTGTAAGCAAAAAGAACAAGAAATGTGACATACGTTTTTAGTGGCTAATGTACAGAATTTGAAGGAAACAGTGATAAAAAGGACACTGGAGAGGAATACAAAGATTAATCATGAAAACTCTTACAAACAGACCATCTTAAATAGTTTTAACTTTGTTATAAAGATAGCAGGAATCCTTTCAAGTATATAAGCACATAGATGACATGTTCAGAATTAGTTTATTAAGATTCCTCGTTGTCACAGGAGAAGTTATCATTGAGGTGGAGTTAGGCAAGAATAGAGGCTAACACCAAGTAATACAGGCAAGATTACTGAAGTAATACAGGCAAGAGATGGTGATAATATAGAACAGGGTGTGGTGATAAGTTGAAGAGATGCGTAAGAAAAAGAGAGTCAAACTTTAGTCAATGCCACTGTTGTCTCTGCTAAGTTTGGTTTGGTCAATTCAATGCCAAAAAACCAGTCAAACCTATTCCACTAAGTGACAGAAATGGCCACCCAAATTAGCACAGATACCCAAGTAACTAAATACATGTGCTTATACAAATGACTGACTACTCTTGTGAAGAGACTAGTGACAATACTTCAAATAACTAAACAGTTATATACGAACTGATTAATTAGTACTAATTAGATAAATTATTACAAATCCAGTGTATGCCATGAAGGAAAAACGTGCTTCTCATTGCCATCTTAAATTGCTCTTAGTTTTTATTACTTTTCCTACAATGTATGGCCATGCCTGATCTTTCTTTTCAAAGACAAGAAGGGTAAGAGTATGGACATGGTGTTCTGGGCAATAGAGCTGCTAGATAGGCACTAAGAATGTGATGGAAGGAAAACATTTGCTAAATGTTACAATAAAAAATTAAAATAGGGAACCAAAGAAGAATCCAGATGAACAAAGATTAGAGTAACTATTAGATCATAGGTGAGAAGTAGGAAATTAGAAAAGTATGTGTTCTTTTGAAAGATTTGGTTCTGAAGGTAGAGTTGTAGATCACTAGCTTCAATAAAGGCAAGTTATAAAAAGGTTTTGAGTTTTGTCAGTTGTGGGCATTACTTATGTTTGTAGTCTCAGGGGAAAGAACCAGAATGAAAAGCTGAAGATAAAAGAAAGCCTTTTAAAAAATTGATTCATTTGAGATAGAGAGCAAGAGAGAGAGCACAAGCGGGGGTGGGGAGGGTCAAAGGAAGGGGGAGAAGCAGGTTCTACGCAAAGCAGAGCACCCAATGCAGGGCATGATCCCAGGACCCTTGGATCATGACCTGAGCCAAAGGCAGATGCTTAACAGACTAGCCACCCAGGTGCCCCAAGAAAGTCTTGATATAATAAATGAATTACAGTCTTGGATGAGAATGCAAAGGATAAGAGCAAGGAGTAGAAACCAGATAGTTTGTTATGAAGTGGAGTCTTCCCCTGAGCCTGAAGAAAAGGAGACAAGATGGTGAGAATGGAGATCAGTTGAGAAGAGTAAAGGAAGTTGAGGGAGTTTATACCTCATGACACCGATGGTCACTATGTAAATACCCATCTCAACAAATAAACCACACGTATTCAAATTCAGAAGGAGTCAGAGAATCATACAAAAGGGGCATTGTCTTCTGATGAATATTGTGGCTTCTCAGATTCAGTAGCAAAGGAGAAACAAATAATTTTTGCAGCTATTACAGTCTTTTAAGAGGACTAAAAAAAGAAGTAATTTTGGAGTGCTGGTTATGTGCTATTTTCTGTTTCCAAATATTACTAAGTAATATATTAGCTGATAGGTAAATAAAGATAATACACTAATTAATTCAAACTACCTCAATACTCAAATTATAGAATATAGTCATAGAGAACCATAGTATTTATTCCAATTTAATCTCTAATAACAATGATGTTCCAACTTGGTGTGAAAATGTAAAAGAGACAACACCATTCTTCCACCAAGAGAAGGAAGACATAAAGTGAAAGAATCAGTAGTGAAGTTGGATCAGGTGGGCCAGAAAATCTGAGGGATGGAACATAAATTGCTACTAGATAATGGCTGAAGTAAACAAACTTGAAGGATTTGGTTGTTCAAAAAGAAAAATAAAGCCATAAAATATTTGATAATAATGCAAAATAGATTTAGTAGGAGTGACAAAAATATAGGTAAAAGAAAGAGAATACCTAAAAGAAAAAAAAGAGAAAAGATAAAGGTCTAATTTATACAAATCAATTCAAAATGGTGAGAGATTTATCTGTTTTCATCACAATAAGGAGAAATGTATGGCTTATGTAACTTGACCTACACAAATGACATGAATGAAAACAACTGGAACTCAAATTGATGTCATTTGTGCTTAACCCAGATTTAACAACATCTCACTTCGTGGTTTGTGCACTTATTCCCAGCTTCTAGTCAACTTAATATCTTCTTCTGACCATTAGCCTTGACTACTGGAACCAATTTTCCTCATCAATGTGGAAGACAACATTGTACTGGTAAAGCAAGAAATCAGACAAAAAAGTTATTGGTCAAAAATTCCCAAAGAAATAGGTGAATAAACTCAAAGGCAAGCAGGTAGATGGTAAACAGAAATGTGAAGAGGGTAGCCAAACTGGATTTATTTGTTCAGCAATTATGGATTTGTTTCTACTTTGTGCTAAGTACTGTTTTAGGAATAAGATCAGCTAGAGACTTCTGGCTATGCCAGAAAGCAAAGAAACTCTCAAAGACTAATGAATCTTATCAAAAGGACAAAGGAGCCAAAGGAAGTGGCACCCATTGGTCAAAAGTGGAACTATTTGAACATCAAAAAGAATAATGAATGCAATTGATTGTGCAAATTGAATATACAGGAAGTCATTTGTCCTGATACTAAACAAGAGAGAAGGCAGCCTGGGGTGCCTGCGTGGCTCAGTTGATTAAGCATCCAACTTTTGATTTCTGCTGAGGTCATGATCTCAGGATCATGAGATCGAGCCCCGCATTGTACCCCGCACTCAGAGAGGAGCCTGCTTGTCTCTCTCCCTCTGTTCCTCTTCCTACACACACACTCTCTCTAAATTAACTAATTAATTAATTTTAAAAATAAAAAAAAAAAAGAGGAAGGCCCTCTTATTCTCTCAAAAATAGCAACAGCAAGAATAACAACACATTCTACAACAGAGGAAGTAAGCAGGCAGCAATTTCTTTCTTGGCAATTAAAAATTGAAAGAAAATAGACATTCATTTTTTCCTTTACAAATTATTTTTTATTGTAAGCTGTCTTAGCTTAGGCTGCTATAACAAAGTACCATCAATTATGTGGCTTAAGCAACAAACATTTATTTTTCATTGTTCTGAAGTTTGTGAAGTCTAAGATCAAAGTGGGACAAATCTGGTGAACTCTAGTGAGGGTAAGTTTCCTGGTTTACAGATAGGCATCTTTTTTTTTTTTTTTTAAGATTTTATTTATTTATTTATTTGTTTGTTTATTATTTATCAGGGAGAGAGAGCACAAGCAGGTGGAGTGGCGGCTTCCCGCAGAGTGAGGAGCCCCATGTGGGACTTGATCACAGGACCCTGGGATCATGACCTAAGCTGAAGATAGATGCTTAACCAACTGAGCCACCCAGGCATCACTGGCCATCTTCTTATATCCTTACATGGTGGTGAGTAGAGAGTTCTGGCTTCCTCTTATAAAAGCACTCATCCCACGCATGAGGGTTCTTTCTCTACCCAATCACCTCCCAAAGCCCCACCTCCAAGTACCACAACATTGGAAATTAGATTTCCACATATGATTTGAGGGGGGTGGGGCACAGATATTCAGACCATAGCATAGCCAACTAGCTCTAGTTTGCTTAGTTGATGAAGGACAATCTTTTCATGAGATTTAAAATAAATGTGGAAGAAATTACAGAATTAGAAAACAACCATTTTGTAACTCCTAATGAAACTGCTGATTCAGTCATTAATCATTAATTCATTAAAATACTATGTGAGAGGTTGATTAGGATCTTTATATGGAGCAACCAGGTTGTCACCAACTGAGCCTCCGTGATGTTAGCATCACTAAAAATGAAGCTAAGAGATAGGCAGAGTCCTATCTGTCTTCATTGTGTCAGATCATTAAAATATAGGGCAACCAGATAGTATTTCCTAATATATACAACACACAAGAGTTGTGGAGTTGAGTTGCCAGAAGTTTATTTGAATCCATTTAAGTCTCTAGAGCTAATCTCTACCTCCTGGAAATGAAGAGAATAGAGGAATATTAAACAATACCCAAATAAATAGCTACACTAATCTAGAATGTGGATGAATCAGCTTCATTCTCTGAGATTACTTTCTGGTTTCTGTGATAAGCTACTGATGTGGGTGACAGAAGGAGGAAAGAATGCTCTAGGGAGAAAACATAAAACTAAATAAATAAAATGTATGGACCTTGCTTGGAATTTTACTTGAAGAAACAAATAAAAGACATTTTAGCACAATTGAAGAAATTTGATTAATTACAGATTGGGTAGAAAATGACAATTGATAATAGTGTTAATTTAAAAGTATGGTAATACAATGTTTATGTAAGAAAATGTCTATATTTTTTAGAGATGCACACTGAGATAAATAAGGGTAATATGCTGTGTATAATTTCTTTTAAACTTGTTTAGCAAAGAAAAACTTAGATGAAGGAGATATAGCAAATCTTGATCTAAGTGATTGGTATGTGGGGGTGTTATACCATTCCTATTACTTTTGTGTATATTTGAAAAAATCCATGATATTTTTTATAACTGTTGCAAAAATCCAGGTAAGAAATGAATGTGGGCTCGGCGTGAGTAGTTGTTATGGAAAGATTTAAGAACTATTTAAAAGATGGCCTACGGAGTTGCTAAAAGAATTGATAGTTGAGATGGTAGAGATGAGTGAAACTGGAGAACTTGATTTTTTGAATGCTAAATGTGGAGGAGTACCTATATACTGACTGTGGAGCAGTGGTCTAAAGGAAACAGTATCTGATATTCAAAAGGACACTGATTTAAACTCTGTTCCTTAGTGTACATGGCATAGAAAGCTTAATCAGGCTCTCCTCCTTCTAGCCAGCCTCACCCACTGCCATGGCTTCAGTTCTAAGCCACCCATCAGTAGGTCCCATATCTGCCTCATCAGTCTGAATTCCACACTAATTCTTGATAACACCAATTAGATCACTCCTAGAATTCTCAAGCTTGACCTCTTAGAAACTATTGTATCATCTTTTCTACTCTCCATCTTAACCCCCAAACTGCTTCTTCTCCTGTATCCTCTGTTAATGACTTAATCATTTCCTCGGTTATCCAACATAGAAACCCAAGTTGATCTTGTCTCTCTGTTCTCCCTCGCTACCCCCCCCTTACTTCATCCATCACAATGTCCTGTACCTCCAGAACATCTCTGATATTTGTCTTCTCTTTTCTACTCCCACTTCTAAAACCTACCATATAAAGTCAATTAGACCACAATCAGAGTCCATCCTGCCTTTTCAACCTCATCTCTTGCCACATCTTCTTATGTGTTAGTAGGTTCTATTCATGTGTTCTGGTAAATGAGTCCCAGAAGACAATATGTTCCTTTCTTCTCCTGTACCTTTGCTTAAGCTCTCCCTTTTTTCCATTTATTTATAGTAATTTTTAGTCATCCTCTAAGCCTTGCTTGAATCTTTGCTAATCTCACTCTATACTGCCAGCCAGAGGACCAACTCATAGCCCTCCCCTCTGTACTCCTGTAGATGTCTCAGTAGGCGTGCTACCACCTTCTAGTGCTGAGTTAGTTGAGTGTATGTCTCTTACCTCCTCTATACTGTGAACAAATTGAGGACAAAAAGCTTGTCTTACCCATTTTGATTGTCTTGTCACTCAATGTCAGACATACATTAATGTTCAATTACTATTACTTGAATTGTGTTATAATCTAGATTTTCTTTTGAAAATAAGTGTGATGAGTTTTGACTAGTAAATTAAGGATAAAGTGTAGATAAGCCTTCCTTCTTTTTACCTTATTTAATTAAATAAACATATAGCTTAGTCATTACAGACTGAAATAAAATAGTCCATGCTAGACTTTCTTGGGCTCATTTGAAAATCCTGTCCTGATTTCTTTTCAAGATTATGAAAGAGATGTTTCCTCAATTGATTTTTTTTCCTAGTGTCATTCTCCTTTCTGTATTTCTGCCTAAATCTGCTTGTATATGTATCTGGTAGGAGAGATTATAGGGACAATATGCTTTCTCTCTATTTGGTAAGTGACTAGGTCATTAACAAAACTACTGTAGCTGAGGGCAGGTAGGTGTGCACTTTCTTGTAAGGACTGCCCCAACGTGACTGTTCACTGGCCAGTTAAGAATATGGCAATAACATTAGACTCTACACAAAAGAAAGGAGGGATACTGATTTTACCCTTGTCTACCCATAAGTCAGATTGTATCTTAACATTTCAGAGTTAAACACAATATTTCTCAGAATTTAGCTCAAGTTACCATTTCTGAGATCACTTTTTATGGATTCACGGGGCTTCTTTTCTACTCAGGCTTAGTGTTCACATGTGGGGGACTCCTTTCAGGTAACTCTGTTACTGCAGGGTAACAGAACTGGAAAGACAGCCCGAGCTTTATCCCTAAGTCTCACCTGAATCATGTTAGATGTTACTGCTTACCTGAGAGACACAGAGAAATGTGGTAGCAGTTAAATAGGAAGAGGGAAGAGGCTATGGGAGGGCAGGAAGTATGGAAGGAAAATACTTGCCAACTCCTTTCAACCTATATCTTGGTGATGATGGAAGGATGAATTAAAGAATGTACTGAGAAATCCCAAGTACATAGAAATCCCTAGACAAACTTTATTCTCTATAGCTGAAATGGGCATTACTTGTGTCACATGGGATTACATCATAGTTTTTACCCATTCTACTGGGTTGTTTCTCCTTTGAATGTTGTTTATTGTGCAAACAAAGAGAAATAATGAAATGGACAATATGATATGGGTTTATTTGGTATTGAATCTGACGTGTCTTGTATTTTCTCTTAGACTACCCAAGTCAGTTCATAAAGAACTATGGAAACATCCTCAAAATACAGATCAATACACATATAATGAAAATTAAAAATTAAATTTATCGAAGGCAGTTACTCAAATTCACCGAGAGTTCTGAATTAGTTGTTGCTGAAGTCACTGCCTGTAAAGAGCAAAGGAGATTACAAACTATCTTCAGCCTTTTGTTAAACAATGGAGTATTTTTCTTTACTATTTTGAATCTAAGATGAGGAGGACTCAAAAGACTTGTGTTAATGATTTTATTTCTCAGAACAGAAAGAAACCTAGTTCTTTATCCAACTTCATAAGCAAACGATTAGAAAGGAATATAAAATAATGAAGATAGTCTGCGGGAATACTTTTCAATGTCAAGTTGGGGAATGTATTTTTTGAAAAGGGTCTAGAAGAAGCTGAATAGGTAAAGAGTGCAGCATTTAAACATCACTCTTATACAAAGGCTAGAAATTATACTGAAAAATGAAAATAGTTGATTACACATAGTGGTAAATTGGATGATTTTTAGCATTATAAAACAATACCTCTACAATAAACAATTACAAGGAAAATTGCTTGGTGTAGTCCTGCCCTTATAAAACTTGAAATTTTGGCTACTATCTTAAAGAGTGAAGCTGTAGTCACATTCCTGGGCATATGTAATATCTCTGTAGGTATCAAAAGTTGACCCTAAGTATATTAAAAATTGAATCTCTTGGGAAGTGATAATGTGCAGAATTAGCACCTTTACTCTAAACAGATAATCCACAGTGATCCTGGAGATGTGTTTACATAGCACACTTTGAAAAGTCATTGAAGATGGAAAACAGCCAAGTGAATTATTTGTGACTTTCTCCTGAGAGCATATTGAAGAACAGAGAACACACTAAAAAAGAAATTACACCTGTACATTTTAGAACAGGAATCTAACACCAAGGTGTTTTGTTCCAAACTTAATCTCCGGGGAGTGGCAGAATATTTCAAAAAGATTTTGCTAACTTGTGGCTTTAGTTCTTAAATTTCCTTTAGCTGTTTTTAAATGCAGTCTTAGGGTGTGTTTGCATCCATTATCTACAGCTATTTGCTTTGGCATCTTGCAAAAAGTTTCAGTGAAAGAGTGATTCCTTCATTCTGCTCATGTGTGCTTTAATATTGAGGCCTTTGCAGGAAGTTGGTTGTCAGCCTCTGATAGAAGATCCTATTAGAGCAATCAAAACCATTAGAAAACAAGTTTGTTTTTTTTTCTCAGCACTCAAGCTTAGATAACATTAGCCTAATTTTTAGAAACTGCCAGATTTCTTTTTAGAGTTTAGACCTTCTATTTTAAAATTAAATTTAAAACTCCTACAAATATTGTTGGTAACAATGCTCTTTCTCTACATAAAACTCCTTGCTGGGATTGTTTTAAAGTTCTTAACAGAAAGATTTCATTTAAAATTTTCAGTTACCATGCAGTCTACATAATGAGATAATTTTGTATGTATATTTATTTCAGTAACATCAAGAATATATTTCCTTCACCGTACTTGAAAGTTCTAGCACTGATTTGTGACAAAATAGAATAAACTAAGGTCTACAAAAAATGAAATTATTTTATATGTATTCCCATCACATTTTTTGTTAGTGATCATTGATGTGGTATCCAAAATTATGTGCCTGAAAAAACTGAATAAGAAAAAAAGGATTATCAAAATAACATACTTATGAAGACTGGTTGCCAAAATTAACACTAATATATACATATGTTTAAAAATAGGAAAAGATTAGCCTCTGTGAACTTCTGTCATCAATTGTGTTGGGAATTGGGCCAAATTCTGTCTTCGTTCGTGAACAGTTCATATTCAGATACATGGGGAACACTCCTTAGAGTTCTAGGCCATAATTTTTCCTACTACCTACAAGCAGGACTGTTTATAAAAGCAGTCCTGTAAAAGGGCTGTTCCTTGTATTCCAGAGAAGTAAACACTGGTGTAATTTTTAAATTACAGCTATTGAGGTTCACAAACTGAAATTGTAAACATAAGTTTGCCTCACTCACATTGGTTCTTAAAGATTCATATTCCTTGAAGCTCCCTACATGGTAAGAAATTGTGTTGGAATGTGGAGAAAAAGAAACGTTGGAAGGTTTAAAAATATTTTTAGTTTTTCAAATGAGCTGTTACTTTCCTTACATGACTATTCACCTTTTATTTTGAGACATTGGAAAGTTCTTAATATTTTTTTGGTTTATTTTTATGGGTATAGCAATGGATACTCTTAAAAGCTATATAAACTAGCTTGCTATTAATAAAATAATGATAGCTATTATTAATTGAGTGCTTATCATGTACTAAACAATGTTCCAAGAATTTTATGCATTATTTTGTTGAGTATTGGCTTTTGTTAAATATCATTCAAGGTGGGCTATAAGGAGGCAGTAGATATATCAAAAAACATGCACATAAATAAATTGGCAGGGAAGCCAAACTTCAAAATGGTTCTAGTTGTTTTTTGGTCTGTTACAGGTTATAACAGTAAATAATGATCATATATCCTAGATTTTCTGGAATTGGACTAAATTAATATATATTATTTTTCAGTTTAAGATCATATTTAAGATTATTGAATATCACAGTCTTAGAAGACTGGTCCAGTTTTCTTCTTTACATAAGATTCCCAGAAATAAGGCCAGAAAAGTAGAAGGGACTATTGAAGATAGGAATGAAATCTGGCTTTTACTGGCTAACTTCAAGTAAACTTAAATCTTCATAGGGTCTCTGGAATCAGGACTTATTCAGGGAGTTAGATAAAGTGCCTCCAGAAATTGCAAAACCACTAAAAATTTGAGAAGGTCTTGAGACCGTACAGACAGATGATACTTGTACAGAATGTGGAGGGATCTTCCTCAGTGGATGTTATTTGCCTAGGACTATTAACACTATGAACCAAGATGAGTCCAGATAACAATGAATAGAAATCAGCTGTTTTTATAACAGGAAAAATGAGTAGAGTAAAAAAAAAATTCAAACAATAAAACAAGGTACAAAATGATGTCTCCCTGCCAACTTTAGCCATCTGTGTCTCAGTGGCAAACATGATTTTACTTGTTTCTGTATCATTCCAGGCATTCTATGCATAAAGAATTTATGACCCTTCATTCACTTTACAAAAATGCAAAATAGGAAATGTAAATTGTTGAAATAGCAGAACATTGTGCATATTATCTTTTAAAGATCATTCCAACCAGTATATATAGTCATTCTCTGAGATGGCTGCATAATATTCTATTGCATGGATATAACATAATTTATCCATCCAATGTCTTGCCATCACATATTTATTTAATTCTGGTTTTCTGACATCATAAACTATGCTGCATGATCTCTATGTCAATTTATATTCACATATCTTAAAAGGAGAATTGCAAAGTCAAGGTGCATGCATAGTTTTATTTTTCATAGATATTGCCAAATTTTTCTCCTGAGAAATTGTAACAATTTGCATGCCTATAATCTATGTATGGGTGTTTGTTTTTCCAGTCAGAGACCAAACAAAGTATTATCAAACTGTTTGATCTTTGCCAAGCTAGCAGATGAAAAATGTTCTCTCATCTTTAATTTGCATTTATTTAATTTTGAATGCTACTGAGTACCTTGTCTTAAGCTTAAAGGATGTTCTTATACTTTTTATGATTTATCTGAACATAACCTTTGCAAATATTGTTTCCCATCTATATTTTGTAATTAATTTTTGGCATGCAGAAAATTTTAAACTTTGTAAAGTTATATATTTACAAAGTTAAAACTTTGTAAAAAGCTAAACATATATATATACTTTGTGTGTGTGTGTGTGTGTGTGTGTGTGTGTGTGTGTGTGTGTGTGAAATCAGAGAATTTTGGTATAGCCACACAAACTCAGTCTAAGGAGTTTTTTGTTATTTAATGTTATTTTCTTGAGCTAGAGTTGATAAAGTTTTGTGTTCAAGATAAGCTTGAGAATAAAATTGCCATTTTTTTTCCTTTGATAACCTGTCTGGACCCCTCCTTATGTATTCCTGTTGGCCTTTATGCTAGGAAGCACAAAGTTAAGAGTTGCTCTCATTACAGCAATGATTCTTAGGCTTGACTTTTGTAAACTAACTTTTAATTTTTATCTTTGTGTTTAATTACTTCTACCTGTGCTTTTTAAATGTTTTATTTCATACCTTTAGATATGGGAAGACAATAGTTAAAATTTTAAAGCACTTTACATATTTCTATCACATATATTAATTAAAATTTTAAAGCACTTTACATATTTCTATCACATATATTAATTTGATTACCATATTGGGTAAATTCTCATTTTTATTTTGTTAGGAAAATTTTTGAAATATTTGAAAATTAATGACTTTGTGAAATAACATAGATAATAAGCCAACCCAAATATTTTTATTTTAAATGTACTGTGCTTTCTACTACGTTACTCTTTTCCACCCTAATAAAGTTTATATATATATATATATATATATATATATATATATATATATATACACACACACACACACACACATATATATAATATATATTTATTTATTTTATCTAAGAATAACAAATGCCGTGTTAATCGTTCAGGTTGTGCTTTAATACTAACCACCTGAGAATGACGTTGGGATATACAGATTCAGATTCACAATATGCATAGGAAAGAAAGGACCTTGTGAAATTCCTCTAGGGGAATTTAGAAAATGACCTTTAAATATGATGATTAATTAAAATATATTTTTTAGGATTTGAAGTAGATCTTAGACAAGTCACATGCTTGCCAAATAAAAGAGATGAATGATAATATAGTTTGACATTCTCAGATTAAGTTCCAAATAATCTGAGGTATTATTTTTCACCACTTAAATTGATTTAGATTCACATTTAATACCCAATTAATGCCGATATCACTTTTATTGTATATTTTAATTATTGAAGCCCTAGATGGTAATTAAGCATTTTAATTCCTCCCAAAGCATCCATTATGGCTTTTAAGCAATAGCTCTTTTCCATTTTTTTCCTTTAAGATAGTTCTTCTTTTTTTTTGATACACCAAATGTGATCCCACCTAGAGCACACAAACTTCAGTTCTTTGATAGTTAAGTATATCTTTCACTGTTCCTCATCTCCATGTTTCTGTTAGCTCCAAGCATTAGTGACGGACCTGTTCCGCTGTGAGCATCATACCATATTCACACTCAGGCTTAGATCTTGACTTCAGCAGTTTTTTGTTGCATTTTATAAAAATAAGGCATCTAACAAATTTATCTCTTAGTCCCTTTCAGCTCTAAAGTGTTAGAACCTTGTGAATCATCCACCAAGAACTAGAATCTAGGTGTATTTGAGAAACAGTTGGATTTCAACCTAGAAGTCATCTTGGCTTTTTATCAGAAGACATGCATGTTTTAAAATTCTTCTGTATAAGATAGACTGACTTTACTATTAGTATGATTTTTTTTTTCTTTTTGTATAAAAATTTCTCAGTTATACCTTAGGAAACAAAGCCACTTGACTATATAACCCACACACAACACTAGAAACTGTACTGTCTTCTGAGTACCAGGTAATTTCTCACCATATCCATCTGTATCTGACCCCCTCAGTTCACATTTTTATACTTATCTTACTTCTCATTTATAACTTCCATTTCTTTTTTCCCTAACTTACTAAAATAAATGTTTACTTATCACACAGAGTTCAATCTTCTAAAATAATGTAAATATTTCCTTCTGAAGCATAATAAAAGTTGTTCTGCAAACATAACTACAATTTATTATTGAAAACATACATCATTCACGTCTAAACATGTTATATATATACTAACCTTACTCTCCAGTGACTGTATTACATAAATGTTTTGGCATCACAATATTTTTTCTTCATCTGATATCCTTTATAAAGAACAAATATTGTATTTTATACATATCAAAATCAATGATTATGTTGCACAGGATTTTATTAATCATTTGATTCCTAAATATCTTGTGTATATAGTAATGCACATAAGAATTACTGTGATTTAAGAAACAATGAAACTCAGTTGTTCATGGTAGGAATTCATTATAACCAAAATTTTTTTGGTACTTCAGTTATTACATGTAAGTATAGGAAATTCATCTCACGGTGACCAATATTATGCTCTTTAAGCACAAATCATATGAAAAACACCAAAAGCTTTCTTGATTTGGACATACTTAAAGTAGGGTTATAACTACGTGTTATTACATATACCACTAAGCAAAACCTAAAGAAGACTATTTGAAATGTAAAGTATCCTTAGGCTATTTTTAAAATGCTGCCCATAAAATGTGAATTACATTTTTCTTTTCTTTCCCCATTGCTTTTGGGTGCAAAGAGAGTACTGAAATCACATAATTCTTTGTTGTTGGCTCACTATCATTATTGGTCTAAGAAAAGCTTCTCTATTGATTGGACTATTTCCTACTCCTTTTATCCTCCCCTTACCCTCCAGAGACTACCATTTTAATGTGTTTATGCATACACTTCTTTTATGTCTTCATTAAATATTTAGTGTTTGTGTGTATAGAAGTATCTTAAATTTGCATAAATAAATTTTATTGTTTATTTAATTAATTTACTTAGCATCTTGTCCCTTAGCTTTATTTTTACTTACTTTTTTAAAAATTGTATATGATGTTTTTTAAGGTGTAAAATATGATCTAATATATGCATGTATTTTAAAATGATTACCACAACCAAATTAATTAACACACCCCTCATCTCACATAGTTATCATTGGTGTGTGTGTGTGAGAACACTTAAGATCTACTCTCTGCAATTTCCAAGTGTACAATACGGTATTATTAACTACAGTCACCATATTGTACATTAGATCCCAGAGCTTACTCATAACTAAACATTTGTACCTTTGGCCAACATCTCCCATTACCACCATGGCCCTAACAACTACCGTTCTACTCTCTGATTTTATGAGTTTGACTTTTTTATATTATACATATAAGTAAGATCATACAGTATTTATCTTTCTCCATCTAGCTTATTTCATTGAACATAATGTCCTCTAGGTTTATCAATGTTTGAAAATTGCATAATTTCCTTCTTTTTTAAAAGTTCTGAATAATACCACACATATATACATACATTTACATCTATTCTACCCTCTTACTGATGTTACTCCTGCTTATTCTATTTCTAACTTTCTCCATTCACCACTGTGATTATAAAGTCTCTATATTGCTGCATGTGCATCTTATTAGAGGTGTATCAATCTTCTCAGAAACAGACGCCTACGCTGTGTTTAATTGTGCACAATCACACACACACACACACACACACACACACACACACACTGTAAGGAACATTCTTGTTCTTGATCTCTGATGGACCTGTCTGCAAATTACTCTGGGATGCACAAAATATTAAAAAATTCTAAATAAAGAGGAAATTATTTTTAGAATAGGGAATCTATTTCAGAAAAAGACACACGAGCATTGTAGAATAAATGCTTAAAACAATATAAATGATTATTAATCTATTAATAGCAGTTTGTTAATTCCCTCTGCTTCATATGTGGAAGGGAAAATGTATGATGATCTCTGTTAGAATCAGAACCCATAAAGAAGAATCCCCAAGAGTCTTTTGAAATAAATATCCAGGAATAAATTTTAAGAAGAAAAATGCAAGACCAGTATGTGGAAACCTATAAAAATTTATTGAAGAACATAAAAGATAATCAGAATAAATGGAGAGTAATAACATAGTTCTGGATGAGAAGAGTCAGTGTTTTGAAGAGAACGGTTTCCCTCAAATTATTCTATAAACCCACAGAAACAAACACAAATATCAACAAAATATTTTGTGGAACTTGGGAACTTAATTCTAAAGTTCGCCTTGAAGAAAAAATCTAATAATAGTTAAGAACTTAGAGAAAAAGAAAAGTAATAAAGGATGACTTATGCTGAGAATTCAAATATGGCTGCTATAGTAATATAAAGCTAGGGTAATTAAAATGACAATGCATTTGTGAGGAAATACACAAGTTTCTATTTTAAGATAGAGATTCTAGAAACACACTAGTGTATATGGGAATTTAGTATGATATCGATATAGATGGTATTTAAAATCAACAGGAAAAAAAGAAACCTAGAAAAATTTAATATCATTTACACAAAAATTCACAAAGTATTTAATTTCTGTTTCATTTATAATTCCAGATAATTTAAAGATATGCATATATATGAAATATATAAAATTAAAGATATCTATGTCTCTAATTTATCTTTCTGTATATATGAAGTATGAATTTACTAGAAGAAAATACTGATTAGTAGCTAATTATCTTGGGATGGTGAGAGTTTACCTAATAAAACTGAAGAATCCAGAAACTATAATATAAAAGTTAGAAATAGATGCTTATAAAAACATATAAAGTAATTATAAAGACAAAGGATTGCATATGCAGAGGGGAGAGAGAGAGAATGAGAGACAAACAGGGATAAATACCTGTCACAGATAACATAAACTCTTGATACCCATCATTAATCCCATAAGTCCATCACAGATATCATAAGTAAATAAGAAAAAAAGATCTATAGAAAAAATGGGAAAATATATAAATAGATAACCCCTAGAAGAATAATTTCAAAATTACAAAAAATATATAAGTACATGCATTATCTCAGTAATTAATAACCAAGTAAATACAAATGTACTTGCTGGCCATCAGATCTGCAAAGAGAACAGTTTAGAATTTGATAATATGGAGAGTTGTTAAGCTGTGGGAAAATGAATATATAGATCTGTTTTGGATTGCTGACTGTCTTTATCAAAATGTATTATGTATAATCTCTTCTGACTGTGGAAACTCCACTGACTTTTAGGAGCTAGAAATAGTCACACATATGTGAAGAGGTGGAAACAATCTATATTGCCAAAAGTAATACAAAAGTTAAGAAATGTAATTCTGTGGTATGGAGTACTATGAAACTTTTTTTTTTCCCTTCAGTGAAATAATGTTGTATGTGTAGTATTGAATTATCTTTAAGATATTTTGAAAAGGATACTAAAGCAAGTCACAGAAATATGTGTATAGTAGGATTCCATTTGTGTAAAATGGACACAGAATATGCTGTTCTGTATGCATTTGTGTGTGCATGTGTGTTTCAACATACAGAATCACTTCCAGAAGTAAATGTACTTCATTTCATCATGGTTATCTAAAGGGAAAGACTGAGATTAAAGTAGTGGGGGGAAGGTTGTGTATGTGTGTGCGTGTGCGTGCGCGTGCATTCGTGTGTGTGTGTGTGTGTGTGTGTGTGTGTGTGTGTGTGTGGTTGTGGGGCTTGGTGGGGACTTTTACTTTATATTCTGTGTGTCCTTTCGAATTTTTTTAAACTTTAAGTATTTACCACATTTAATGCAATTTTTAAGGGACAATTGGAGTGATAGCTGTTTACCATCGGCATGCAAAGCCATCTTTTCTTTTTTAAACAATTTATTCATTTATTTGGGTGAGAGAGAAAGAGAGAGACAGAGCAAGCAAGCAAGAGCAGGAGGGAGAAGCAGAAAGAGAAGCAGGCTCCCCACTGAGGAGGGAGCTCATTGAGGGGCTAGATCCCAGGACCCAGGGATCATGACCTGAGCCAAATTTAACCGACTGAACCACCCAGGCATCCCTCAAAGACATCTTTTAATAGAAGAATAAACAAGAATGTTTTGGACATTGCGTAAAGCAGATAAAAACATTCTGTCTAAAACACAAAGGTTTATTTTTGAGTTGTCAGGGTCAGATAGGAGGTACAGATCTCAAACTGTCATTTTAGTTATTGGTTTAACCTGAATGTCCTGACTATAGGAGGGAAAAGAAAGGGTGCTGGAGTTTTTTCTCAGAGAGATGAAGAAAGATCAGTGACACTCCCTCTCAATCTGCATTAGAGCACAGAGCCCCAGGAAGGACACCGCAGGGCAGCCAGGGGTCCGAGAGCTTTTGTGTGCAGCAGCAGGAACTCACAGCCATGACTTCATTGTGTTTGGTCTGAAAGAGCACAGAAAATCATCAAATTGCCTGAATAGAGGGAACATTTTTATTGAACCATCTACGGGGCTAAATTAATTGAGCAATGGAACATGATAGTTCAATAGGTGAGATTATCAAAAGAAAACTGCCCCCCTAGGGCAGAAGCCCCAGATGGGTGCCTGAGGGTTTCTGAGAATAGTGATTGCTTCATGATAAAATATAATTGCCCCCTATTGTTACATTGCCCTTTAATGAATCCCATCCTGCACCTAAATATGACAAATAGGAAGGGATGATGTGCAAGAGGATTGATAGTTACATCTGATGTTAAACCAGATGAGGCTACACAACTTTGAAGAGAAGCTGTCCTTTGTTTTGGAAAATCTAAGAATCCTTTCTCAATTGCTTCTGTGGGATTTTTTAACATAGAACTTGAAGAGTGTGTTTTAGTTCGATTGACCCAAATAAATGAATAATCTCAGAAAAACAATAGCCAAAAAGCTGTTCTTTTGAGAAAAACATACAGTATTAAAGAGAAGGAGCTTTGCAATTTATTCATTTCTTTATTAATTGACCAAAAATTTGAGTGCTTACCAAAGGGCCAGACAAAATAATAGAAGCTGTCATTTAAGAGAATCACAGTTTTTATTTGGTGCTCAAAATATCTTAATTTTTAATATTTAAACAGCTTAACTCTCTAATCAGCTAGCATGCATCCAGCTGGAAGGAATTGAAAGCTGAGCTCAAACTGGCTTAACCAACAATGGGATTTATTGGTTCACACATATGGAAGACCAGACATAAGGCAAGCTTCAGGGTTGATTTAATCTAATGTTTCCAGTGCTATTTCTTTGTGATTCTCTAGACTAATACTACCCAATGGAACTTTCTGCAGTAACAGAAATGCACAATCCAGTGGTTGCCACTAGCCACGTGTGGCTATTGAGCAGGTAAAAACTGCTACTGTCATTTAGGAAATGAGTTTTTAAGTGTTTTTAATTTTTAGTAATTTAAATAACCAGTAAAGCTACTAGCCAACATATTGGAAAATGCAACTCAACACACTCCCCTCTTGCGCACTATGTGAAAACATCATCCACAGAGTTGTAATATATCAACTGCAACTAATTACACATGAAATCATTCAGATCAAAGCAAGGAATAGTTATGAGAGTTTCACCCAGAAGAGCAAATATCTTCTTTTCACATTACATTGACTAAAATGAGATCACAAGCCCATTCCTGAACTGATCACTGCTAGAAAGATGATATAATCATTAATCTTCCTGATTTTATTCCAGGAATAGGATTGGCTTCCCCCGGGGTCCACAGGTTTGGGTGGGGTGGGGGGAACGGATGACACCTAAAGAATATTGGTATTTGCACAGTGGGAGGAAAAAGAAATTGGATGCTGGGAGGAGAGCTAACCATACCCTCCTCACTCTTTAAACAGCAGTTTGTACCAACTAGTCAAAATGAGATAAGTATCTGTGTTCTAGTTTCTGTTGCTGGATCATCCCTAACCTTGTCATTCTACCATCTGCCAAAAGTTGCTGGAGAAAAGTTGCCATTTAAAGTTTCTTGCCCCCATAGTTGGTAGGGTTGCTAATAGTGACCATAAGTTGCCCCTCTTCTATTATTTCTATGGTCCAATTGTTTGCCCTAGTAGTCAAAAGAAAGTATCTGGGACTGCATTCACAAAAATCACTGAACTCTCATCATAGTGTCAATAAGTTCCTGCTGTTCTGTTTTGGTGCAGCTATACTTAGCGTCTTGAAATTGTTCACCATGTTCTCTATCAGCTCAGATGTTTCAGAATCATGGGATTCTCTCTGCAGGCAACCCCTTGCTACCCTCCAAGTCTCCCCTTAGACTTCTCTTCTTCCAAGAAGTCTCCCTTGATCCATCCACATCTGGGTTAGGTACTCTGTTTTGTGCTTTGATAACATCCCATTCTTCTCAAATCTTAGTCATTTTCATACTCTATTTACTTGTCTTTATCTTCAGTTGTACTGAAGTTCTACCAGGTCGGACAGTTTGTCTTGTTCACTTGAATATCCTTAATGTCTATCCACAATATCACAGGCATGTAGCAGGCAATAAACAACTATTTTGAATTAACAAATGATACATGCTGAAGAAATGAATCGGTTAATAAATGAATAGGGTAGGTAGTCCTATACCTATCATTTTACACCACATAACACACATCTTTTTAATCCTAAGTTTTTTTTTTTTGGTATGCACACATATACTCATATAGAAAGCTTCAACTACCTATACTTTAATAGTTAACATAATCTGAAAATATGTTGTTTTCCAAATTAAAGGTGCCTTGCTAGCTTAGTTCCTAGTTTTTGGTTTACGAACATTGACAAGACTCTCTTGGTTTAAAAGTTTTATGGGGCTTTGATATTTTAGGAATGTGAAGAATTTCATTTTCAGCATCTGTATGCAGCACACTAAAAGTATTTCTTTTCAGATAGCTTATCTCATGCAATAGGCTGGAACTCATTTGAGAAGTAGTCGAGTCATTGAAGCAGACCTTGATTGATCAGATATAAAAGTTCTACAGTGACTCTTGCTCTTTTTCTTTTTTTTTTTATTCAGTGTAAGCATGCTTTTTATCAAGGTTTGCTTTGCACTGACTACAAAAACCCAATTCTCAGTCTCTCTCTGTGTGTACATGATTAATTAAAAGCTTTAAGGACTTAAGACATAATACAGCAAAATAAGCTGTGCCTTATTGTCACTTTTCATGCAGATCTGATGGGATATATGCAGTCCAGTATTCCCAGCAGGAGAAAACTACAACTCTTAAACCTCTTCCTTTTTGGAGAGAAAAATTAATTTCTTAAATGCAGAAGTAAGAAGAGGTATTCTCCAACTTCTTATGCATATGCTAGAATTGTAAAGACTATTTTAGTCCCATAGAAAAAATGTTGGAGGCACACTGAGGACAATAGCTGAGCATCTAGAAGCATAACCAAGAAGGCTTATATTTGGCTATAGAGTTCAGATAAGGTGCTGATGTAACAAATTTCATCTCACCCCCGGCCCCTGCCTGCCCTGTGGAAGCCCATAGAGGAGCTACACTACAAATCTGTAGACATCTATTTCTGATTTATGGGGACACACACACACTTGTCCTGATGCTTAATAAGTATGTAAAAACACTGAGAAAAATGTTTCCTTACTTTGCCAATATTTAAAAACCAACTACAAATTCAGCTTCAGAGATGTAATAATTAAGGTAGAGATTATTGGGAACAACCAAAAAAAGGTACTTTATAAAAAGGTACCAACATTGGTTTGAATAACTTTATATAAGAGGGAACACAGAAAAATGTAGTCATCACTTGCAAAATCCAGTGCTTCTTTATTTATAGAAGCACTTGTTTATTTATTCACTCAGCAAATATTTATTACCCAACTATAATGTTCCAGAGATGGCATGATCTCTGTCCACAATCAAGTCATGGTCTAGTTGAGAGAACAGCCATTTACAAATATTCATTATATAATGTAAGGCATATTATTTGATAAAAATGTGTACCAAGCTCACACATCAGGAATTAATTATAATGACTAATCTTAACTTTCAAGCTGGGGAAGAAGGGGCATTTTTGTATAGGACTTGAGAGTTGTATGAGTTTAGCAGGGGTAGGTGAAGAAAGAAGATTTTTTTTTTAAGACTTTATTTGTTCATTTGACAGAGAGAAGGAGAGAGAGCACAAGCAGGGAGAGCAGCAGGCAGAGGGAGAGGGAGTAGCAGACTCTGTGCTGAGCAGAGAGCCCAATGCAGGCTCCATCCCAAGACCCTGGGATCATGACCTGATGAGCCAAAGGTGGGCACTTAACCGACTGAGCCACCCAGGCATCCCAGGAAAGAATATTCTTAAGGAAGGGGATTTGTAAGAGCATGAGGGCACACATGGCATGGTATATTTAGGAAATAAGGAAGATCTCTGCAGACAGAAAAAGATGTACTTGAAGAAAATTGCCAAAGGATGCCTCTAAAAAGATATTTGGGACCAGAATGTGAAGAACTTCATATAATCTATGGACCTTGAGCATAGTCTATAGATAATAAGACTTAATGTAGCATATGACACAATAGGTATACATTTTAGAAGATTTTTTTCTAACAAAAAGGAAAATAAAGAAATGAGGCAGGAAGAGATTAGGGGAAAAAATAAGAGGGGCAATAAAGAAGTTACTTTGATTTCATAATGGGAAATGATAAGCATTGGGAGGAAAGTATGCCAGAAGGAATTAGGTAGGGGATACAGACCCAGAGAACTTAGGGAAGGTAAGCAGTCTTTTGTTGATTGTACAGGGTGGAAGTCATTTGAAAGAAGTCAAGGATATTTATGGCAACTAGTTGAGTGGTAAGATTTTAGGCTAGATAGGAAATACAGAAAGAAAAGTATAGTTAAAGAAATAGGGAGTTTAATTTTAGATCTGCTGAGTCTGCTATATCTGTGGGACTTTTAGATGGAATTGCTTGCTCAGTAGGCTGAAGAAAATATTGATCTGGAGCTCAGGAAGAAGGTGAGAGCCAGATATATAGAAATTGGAGTGATGACTATAAAGATGAGGGTTTTTTTCTCTGACAGTGGATGAGATTTTCTAGAGTGTAAAATGAAAAGGAAATACTTAGAGCGCAAACACACTTAAGGAGTTTAACCAACTAACAAAGTAATTAAATAATAAACAGAGTGGCTGTCGAGTTCCTGAGAGGACAGTTGGAATAAGTTTGTTTGTTTTCAAATTGCGTGGAGAGAAATCTGCAGGGCTAGATGTTACCAAGAAAGTAAGTGTGATTAAATAGGGGTGAGAAAAAAGCCAAAATGCTGAATATAAGAGAAGCCCCTAGGATGGGGCGCCTGGGTGGCACAGCGGTTAGGCGTCTGCCTTCAGCTCAGGGCGTGATCCTGGCGTTATGGGATCGAGCCCCACATCAGGCTCCTCTGCTATGAGCCTGCTTCTTCCTCTCCCACTCCCCCTGCTTGTGTTCCCTCTCTCGCTGGCTGTCTCTATCTCTGTCAAATAAATAAATAAAATCTTTAAAAAAAAAAAAAAAAAAAAGGAGAGAAGCCCCTAGGGACTTAAGTGATACTTTTTCTTTTAAGGTGGTGAAGCCAGAAGCTAGAATACTGTGAATTCAAGTGTTGACCACTATTCTAAGAATGTCAACATTCTTAGAATAGTGGGGACAAAGGGAGGGGACAAAGATGGGTGAGAATAGTCACAGAAATTCTGTGAATATCATTATGAGTAAAGGAGGTATACCTATAATAAATACTGAAATGCCAAACTTGATCCCCAGTATCACTTTTAGCATTGTTACATGTTTCTAAATTTCACAAGTTGTGTTAGCCTCTTCTGCACATCCTTTATCTGATAATTGGAAATAAAAAATATATATCAAATGGATAAGTACCTGCAACTAAGCTGGTATTTAATATTTTAATATTATGGTCTCTTGAATGTGCACTGTCTATGACATTTAATTATGTATTTGAGTCAGTGGTATTGGGAAGTAAGCAATCAACAATACTTCTCCATGATCATTAGTGTCATTGTCACAGTCATAACATGAAATAAATGGGATATGGTTTTATTCTGAAGAGACCTCATATTGCCTTTCCTTTTCTTCCACTAGCTGGCTACATCATTTAATTACTAAGGATACAAGAAAAATAATGTCTGTGAGCTATGCCATAATTGCCTCCCAACTCCTTTGAGAATCAGTTATGTTTTTCCCCGAAATTAAAATTGAAGCTGTAATATGAGGGAGATGGCTCATCTAGAAGATCAAAGCCTCATGGCGTGTCTTTCTATTCTGGGCACATTCATCGCCTTTAAAATAAAATAATTTCTTTCTACTTGAAATTGTTACTTACGTCTTTTAAATTTTTTGAGTCTGAATTGGACTTGAGTTCTAAAAGCTTATGCTACCTATGAGCTTATGAATGTAGACACCTGGTCACACTGAAGATGTTGGCCTGGTTTAGCCTCTTTTTTCAAGCAGTTTCCAATGTGAGTCAACATGGGCTTAACGCATGGAGAAATCTTAGTCAAGGCAAGATGTTTTTAGCACACCTTACACTAGTAGTTATAATTATGGTTCTGAGAGCTGAAGTAGATGTAATCCTATCATCTGACCCAAACTTCCAGGAATGAATTCACTTTTGCTCCTGTTATTTCTGAAGCTTCATACTTTAAGTGGTATGTGCAAGGTCATATTTTAACTAGTAAGTAGGGACCAAAGTTAAGAATGAATTTCCTGCCTGTTAATCTGGGATACTGCCCACTGTAATTCACTGTCTTGCTGTTCTGTTGTCAAAACTTTTATTCACCCTCCTCAAGTAGCTCAGTTCCTAGCCTGTTGGTAGCGTTGCTTTTGCAAAAAACTAAATCTTTGCTCTTGTGCTCTAATCTAAGCCATACATACTCTAGTACCTTCAGTCTCCAAAATATTGCTGTTTTCACTGAACAGTAAAGTTTTAAAAAATGCTTAGTCTTTTTTGGTTTAAATTTTTTATTTGACATAGAAATTTATGATAAGTTGGAATTCACATATTTTATTATATCACATAAGCAAGCCTGATAATGCACCAATCTGAAGCAAAAAAATTGTTTTAGATTCATGCAAATGTATTTTTATACCTGCCTGACTGAGCTATTAGGTATAGCAACTGGGGTACACAGCTTCTGACATGGCTCCCAGTGATCTCCTCTTCCTATAATTCATGCCCTTGTGTAATCTCCTTCTCTTGCATATGGGCTGGAACTAGTGATTTTCTTCTGATGAAGAGAATATGGCAAATGTGATGGGTATCACTTCTACTATTAGGTTATAAAATACTATGACCTCTGTTTTCTTAGCAGGCTCTCTTTTGCTATCTTTGATGGAAAAGATGCTATATTGGAAAGGTCCATGTGGCAAGGAACTGAAGGTGTCCACTAGCCAATAGCCAATAAGGAACCAAGGCTCGCCTTCAACTAGGCACGAGGAACTGATGAAAACCCTCATAAGTGAGGTTGGAAGTCATTTCTTTCTTGGTAGAGCCTTTAGATGAGACTCCAGATCTTGACTATAACCTTTTAAAAGCCTGTGAAGCATGAAGCCTAGTTAAGCTTTCCCCAAATTCCTGGCTCACAGAAACTGAGATAATAAATATGAGGAAAGTGGCCAAATTTGAGGATAATATGTTAAGCAACAATAGATAACTAACAAATCAACATTCATCCAGGTGGCAATTATGCAGGAATATCTAAATATGTAATAAAAAACGCATAAGTAAGCAAAAAAAAATTAAGCAGGTAATTTATTCTTTAACAATAATCTCAGGTCCTCTTTCAATTCTTATTTCTTTTTATTTCGGGCAGTTCACACATACCCAAACTCAGATTTCCCAACAAACAACACATACAAATTGAAAAAAAAAAAATGCAGGTTGAAACCTGAAAGTACAGCCAAATCATTAACAGTTAGATGTGACTCTTAGAAGTCCAATAGGAAAGGAGGAGAAGAAAAGATTTCGAGGCTAAATTTTAATGTAGATGATTTCATGTATGGGAAAACAAAGTTTAAAGTCCTATGAGAGAATTTATATATTTAACACATTAAAATAGTTAAGATCTTCTCTATAATCTTGCCTAATTAATTGAAGTTTAAAATATAATTTAAAATAAATACAATATAATATATTTTTAAATAGTTTATAAGTTAAATAAACTTTGGAAAGATTAATAACAAAAGTATTTACAACATCATTGAAACTGTTTACTTGGAACATTTGCTTTATACAGCAATTCATTCCTGAATGAAACTAGATAAATGGAGTGTTGGTTCATTTTAAAAGAAATCTGTTTGGAATTAGTCATTATGTCCATCCCATCTTTGTAAGAAAATTTAAACCATCCTGGAAAAAGGAGAAGATGACCTATATGTAAAGACCTCCAAAGAAGAGATTACAGTTTCATTGGCTACACATTCCATGCCTTAATAAACATCACTGTCAGAAAGTTCTCATATCTAACATAAATCTCTTTAGTTTCACTTCAAGCCCAATTGTTGTATTCTGTGTTAAACAGATGGAAGGCAGTTGGTTGCTAAGCTCTGAAGATCCTTTAAGAGACTTGAAAACAAGTTTCATGTACTGGAATCTTTCATATTATTGATTCTCAGCTCAGGGCTTTTAAATATTGGCTATGCCTCTGCTCACCCCTATCCCAACCCCACTCCAGAGCTGCTCTTTAATTGAACCTTTCAGTACAAAGTGTTGAAAGGTAGAAGTCTTCATATTTAAGAGTCAAGGAAAAAACAGCTGTTCCTATAAATTCCACTCATGGAGACCCATGGTTCTGAAGATTCCAAATAAATATTTTCCAACTGCCACATGATATTTGTTCAAATATTTGGAAATTACTCTCTAATCACCATTATTTCTCTTATAAAATAAAAGTCTTAATATTCCTTCTACCAATTCATCTTATGTAACATGAATTTGGGATCTTTTCATTTATTCTGATCTTTTCATCTAGACACATAACATTATTTCTCTTGCTTTTTCCAATTCCAGTTTTTCTTTTATAAACATATAACTCTCACACTCTTTTAGTGAGCTATGACATTGATAGTAATGAGAAGTATAGTATTTTTTGTCTATCTACCAGCAGTTTAAAATTTTTTTCTTTCATTATTTTCAGAACTTGGTATATAAAAGTGCTAAAAATGATGCTTTTGATTTTCAAATACCAAATGATATTGTATTGAATGGACTTTCAAACTGTCTATCTACCTTTGATTTTTGTGACCACCACGGTACCTACTTCTGTTTACTTAAGTTCATAATACCGTATAAAAGTTTGAAATTTTTTCTATGACTGTGTGATATCAAAAGTTAGATATAATACTTCAAACACTGAAGTAGTATAAAGTTCAAGGGTATGTTCGATTTCATTGGTATAACAGTGTATTCGTGACAGCAAGCAGTGACCAAATTTCAGTCTCCAGAGATTTTACTGGAACTTCATTTTGTAGGCATGGTTGATTCATCGATTGTCATGTGGTTGAACTCAATCTCCAAGTCGATTGATCCCAGGTGAACCAAAGACCCCACTCTGAGTCATATTGTTGGCCTTTCTGCCATGAAGTCCTCCAAGCTGAGACCACTGGGGGTAGTCAGCCCTACCTTAAGTAAAAACATTCCTATCAGGTCTGACATACATTACCTGTCAGAGCCAAGAGCAAAGCCACAACCTCTCTTTGGGCAAGGCAAATTATTTACTACACATTGATAGTCTTTCCCTTGAAGAGGGATGGTGAACCATTAACATTTATGTAATTATTGATATGGTTGAATTTAACTCCACCATTTTGTTATTTGCTTTCCGTTTGTCCTGTCTGATCCCTATTTCTTTTTTTCATGACTTCTTTTGTATTTACTGAGTATTTAATTGTAAGATTCCATTTTATCTCCATCCTTAGCGTATTAGCTACATTTCTTTGTTTTTATTCTCACTGGTTGTTTTAGAGTTTATGGTATACTTACTTAATTATCACAGGCTAACTTCAAATATTAAGCAATATCAAGTATGCTATAAAAACTTCACATCAATATACAAGCATTTTACTCCTCTTGGCCTTTACCAAGTTTCATATATTTAACACCTAAATATGATAGATAACTTTAGATATACTTTTCTTATTTTAGCTCCAAACAGACAATTAACTTTTAGAGGTATTACACAATGAAAAAAAATTAGATTTACTCATTGCTTATAATTGCTGGTGATATTTAATCCTTTTTATAGTTTCAGATTTCTATTAGGTATCATTTTCTCTTTGTCCTGAGAACTTCCTTTAACTTTTCTTGCAGTACAGGATTCCTGAATATAAATTTGTACAGGTTTTGCTTAAATGGCTAAAATCTATTTTTTCTTCATTTTTTAAAAAGATTTATTTATTTGAGTGACAGAAAGAGATAGAGAGATAAAGACAGCTCAAGGGTAGGGGCAGAGAGAGAGACAGTCTTTTAAGTGGACTCCATGCTGAGCATGGAGCCTGAGCTGGGGCTCAGTCTCAAGACCCAGAGATCATAATCTGAGCCCAAATGAAGACTTGGTCACTTAACCAACTGTGCCACCCAGGTGCCCCAGTTTTTTCTTCACTTTTGAAAACATGGTTTCACTGGCTTGACAATTCTAGGATGATTTTTTTGTGTGTGTTTCAGAGACATCATTCCACTGTCTTTCAACTTGCGTTGTTTCTGACAACAAAACTATGATTTTGTTGTTCTTTTGTGAGTAATCTATCTCTGACCACTTTAATTTTTTTCTATTTATCAATGAATTCCCTGTGATTGATTGTAATGTGAATCATTATTTCTTCTTTAGATTTATTCTACTTAATGTCCATTTGTAAAATTTTCCACTATTTCTTTTAAATATTTTTATGTACTTTCCTCTCCCTCTTCTTATATCAGTTACACATGATTAGGTCACATGAACTTATTCTACATCTCTCAGATGCTCTCATTATTTTCTTTGTTTCATTTTGCATAGTTTCTATTGCTATATCTTCAAATTCATGAACCTTTTCTTCTCTAATCTCTAATATGTCCTAAAACTTTTTATTTTTATCTCAGGCATTATAGTTTTTATTTCTAGAAGTTTGATTTGAGTCTTTCTTACATATTTTATATCTCTAATGTTCAAGCATTTCTTTAGCTTCTTAAACATATAGAATACAGTCATAACTGTTTTAATGTCCTTGTTTTATCATCTGGATAATTTCCAGATTATTCTAATTGGTTGATTTTTCTACTCCTGTTGGGTTGCATTCTTTTGCTTCTTTTCATGGGTGGTAATTTTTGGTTGGTTGCCAGACATGAATTTCCCTTTGTTGGATTTGGATACATTTGTATTCCTACAAGTATTCGTAAGCTTTGTGCTTAGATCCAGTTAAGTAACTTGGAAAAACTTTTATCCTTTTGTGCCTTGCTTTTAACTTTTGTTATACAGGCCAAGAGCAGCATTTTGACAAGGGCTAGTTTTGCCCTATTACTGAGGCAGAGCCCTTTTTAAAAGGCTACCTAATGTTCCATGCATTATGACATTTTCTCATTTGCTGATGGTTTAAAAAAAAATGCATACTTGTGTGCCTGGGATTGTTGCATTTATTTTTTTCAGTGGTTATTTTCCCAGCCCTGGGTAATTTTTTTTCACATAAATGAGCTTATCATTATTCAGCTGATAGAATTGAGGGAGGCCTTCTATAGCTCTCCAGAATTCTTTCTCTGCATTTCTTTTCATTCCAGTATTCTACTATGCAAACTCTAACTACCTTGGACACTTCAAGCTACCAATTTTGTGTCTTCAATTGAGGGAGACTGTCTAGTCTTTTCTGAGTTCCTTGTTTTTGCATTATGACCTGAATATTATTTCCAGACAGTAAACTGAGGCATTTGGGGCATTTTTTTACTAACTCTCAGAGATCACAATCCTTCATATCTAAAGGGCCATTTTTTTGTGTGTGGGGGCAGGGAGATTGCAGAAAGAGAGGGAGGGATTGAATCTTAAGCAGACTCCCCACAGAGCTTGGAGCCTGACATAGGGCTCCATCTCATGACCCTGAGATTATGACCTGAGTCAAAATCAAGAGCCCCGTGCTCAACCAACTGAGCCACCCATGTGTCCCCAGAGGTCCAGTGTTTTAAAACCATCACTTAAAATATATTTCTGATTTTTTTTTTTTGTGGTTTCAGATGAGAGGTTAACTCTACTTCCTTATGCTAAGAGCATGTCTTATCTACCATTTTAAAAATGTTTAATAATAGCAGTGGAAGCAAATTTCTCATTTTTTTTTTTCCTTTATAGGAAAGAAACATTCAACATTAGGCAAAATTTCTAAGGGTTGTTAAATATTTCCTTTTAAGTTGGAGTAGATGAAAAAAGTGAGTAGTTCAGATTTTATAGTTACTACATTTTTAAATATTCATTGAAAATAATAATTAGAATGAAAACACATTGGTCCCAAACCTTTGGAATGCAGCAAAAGTTGTTCTAGGAGAGAAGTAGACAGCAACATAGGCTTACCTCAAGAAGCAAGAAAAATCTCAAATAAATGACCTAAGTTTACACCTAAAGGAACTAGAAAAAGAACAACAAATGAAGTCTAAAGTCAGCAGGAGGGAAATAACAAAGATTAGAGTAGAAATAAATGATATAGGAAGAAAAAAATAGAACAAATCAATGAATCAGGAGGTAATTCTTTGAAAAAAATAATAAAATTGATAAACCTCTAGCCAGACTTATCAAAAAGAAAAGAGAAAGGACCCAAGTATATAAAATCACAAATAAGAGAGGAGAAATAGCAACCAACACCACAGAAATATGATTACAAGAGACTTATGAAAAATTATATGTCCCAAAATTGGACAATTTGGAAGAAATGGATAAATTCCTAGAAACATATAAATTACCAAAACTGAAACAGGAAGAAATAGAAAACTTGAATAGACTGATAACCAGCAAAGAAATTGAATCAGTAGTCAAAAATCTCCCAATAAACAAAAGTCTAGGACCAGGTGGTTTTCTAGGGGAATTCTACCAAACATTTAAGAAGAGTTAATACCTACTCTTCTTAAACTTTTCCAAGAAATAGAAATGGAAGGACAACTTCCAAATTCGTCCAATGAGGCCAGCCTTACGCTAATGCCAAAACCAGACAAAAATTCCACTAAAAAAGAGAACTACAGGCTAATGTCCCTGATGAACATGGATACAAAAGTTCTCAATAAAATACTAGCAATCCAAACCCAACAATACATTTAAAAAATCATTCACAATGATCAAGTGGGATTTATTCCTGGGTTGCAAGGGTGGTGCAATATTCTCAAATCAATCAATTTGATATACCATATTAATAAAAGAAAGGATAAGAATCATATGATCATTTCAATAGATGCAGAAAAAGCATTTGACAAAATACAACATCCATTCATGATGAAACCCTTAACAAAATAGGTCTGGAGGGAACATATCTCAACATAATAAAGGCTATCTATGAAAAACCCACAGCTAATATCCTCAATGGGAAAAATCTGAGAGATTTTCCTCTATGGTTAGGAATAAGACAGGATGTCTACTGTCACCACTTTTATTCAACATCGTACTTGAAGTGCTACCCACAGCAATCAGACAACAAAAAGAAATAAAAGTTATCCAAATGGCAAGGAAGAAGTAAAACTTTCACTACTCGCAGATGACATGATACTCTATATAGAAAACCTGAAAGACTCCACCAAAAAGTTGTTAGAACTGATACACGAATTCAGTGAAGTTGCAGGATAAAAAATCAATGTAGAGAAATCTGTTGCATTTCAATATACAAATAATGAAGCAGCAGAAAGTGAAATCAAGGAATGAATTCCATTTATCATTGCACCAAAAACCATAAGATACCTAGCAAGTAATCTAACCAAAGAGGTGAAAGACCTGTACTCTTTATTGGGAGAAAAATTAATAAAGGCAGAAGCTCCATTCTAAAAAAAAAAAAAAAAAAAAAAAAAAAAAAAGTAGAACTTAAGACTAAAGAGCTATCTTAGATGATCAATAAAAACTTATTATAGTCATAATCCTTTATGCCACAATCTAAAAGTTTTATCATACTCCAAAAAACTAGAAAATTTTAATTATGGTCACCATGAAAGACATTAATACATCTCAAATAAAAAATTTAAAAAGATGCAGACACTTTAAGCATGGTAATTAACTCTAACATGTTCACCCATGTATTTACCAGTCTTTATCCATCAATTGATATGGACCATGAGGGTATTGCTTATAACCCAGATACAGACCCTGGGGAGGTCAAATCAGCCTTTCCGAGGTGGAACAGATGAAGCAAGGAAAGAGTCTCAGGCAGGGAAAGTAGCATTTGTTAAGGCACAGAATTTTAAGAAATAATGCCTCATTGAAGGCTGAAAGTACAGAGCTAAATCAGTATAATAGGAAGAGTGGATGCTCTCAGGAAAAATGATTCTGAAGAGATAGGTAAGACGCCAGATGAGAAGCACTTTTATGTCTACCAGATTGCTTATATGTTTATCTTGTTGGCAATGAAGAAGCAGCACGTTTATTCTATACCTTATGAGCTTTGGAGCCCAAAACTGATCCCATACCTGACTTAGCTCCAAATTTGGTTGATGCTCACTAATTATATAACCTTGTGTAACTACTTAACCCTTCTGGCCCTCAGTCCTTTCGTGAATAAAATTGGGTTAAAAATACTTAACTTTTGGAGTTGCATGAGATCTATGAGCTATGTAGTGTGGGGCATATTGTCGCTAATCAATAAATATTAGCTATTTATAATACTTATATAGTATAATATAAACTAGCTATAAGATTAGCTCTTTTTTTGAAACACAAGAGTGGTAAAGTTTTTTCTCTAAAAAGTATTGCATTCTCAACTGTATAAAACACTAGAGACAGAAGATCACTGGGGATGTTTTTGACAATCATAGTGAGGAATTTTATGGTTCTGCAGTACAGTAGTCTTGGGGACGATGGGACACAGTGACTGAGTGAATATGGGAGGTAAAGTAGAGGGAGGATTGTAGGTTCATTCCAAGTTTTTCTTCCTTGACTGATTTCTTTAAAAGGGGTTGTGTTGCGAGAAGCAGGTTCATAAGAGCATTTATATAGCACTTATTTACACCCAGAATCTAGAGATTGCTAAAAATGTACTGTCATTTCATCTTCACTCTCATCATGTGTGGGTAAGGGCTATTTCAATTTGACGAATAAGGAAACTAAGCCATAGAAGGATGACTTTACTTCAGGGTCATTCAGCTGGTAGCTGGCAGAGCTGAGATTCAAACCCAGTGAAACGTTCCATTCACAATGTTTTAACCACTCTCATCTGTTGCACAGTTATGACGATGGTGTGGAGTATGCAGAGCAGATGAGGCAACGTTCTGGACCTTTGTACCGAGACATTTAAAATATTGGTATCAGTTTCCTCATCTGAAAAATTGTAATTATAGGATTAGATAGTTTATGATGACCTTTAATTTATAAGATTCTTTTAACTTTAATTTAAAAATGGTGAAGAGAAAATTCAGTGATATACAAATAGCAGCAAAGCGTAATTGGGAAGATAAGAAAAGTGAAGTCAGCTGTAAGAGGAAAAGCCAAGAGACAGAAAAGAAGGCAAAAGGAAAAAGGAGAGAGAAACTGACAAAACAGAAAAGAAAAAAAAATAGTAAGGAAAACTGAATTATGAGTGGACTAACAATAGGAATACTGAGCCTTGAGAAACTTATGTCTCCAATAAATTAAAATCTTGAAGTAAGAAAATACATAGTGTTAAGGTTTAAAAAAAACAAAACAGGTGCTTATGTGGCTATTTTATGAGCCAGGTTTTGATGTTAAGAAGGATTTTAATAACATCACTTAAACACCCCAGACTGTACCATCAGTGCAAGAATAATTGATGAGAATGCTGTTGTTGCCCTGCCTTAGTATTCATTTAAATGTATACAAGATGATTTGTTATGTAAATATGATGTAAATGAATCCATTGTGACTTCAAGGCAAAAGACTGGATGACTCAGTGCTATCATATCCACCTAGGACAGGCAGTTAGGAAACATAAAAGCGGCATTAACTACTGAGAGTGTGTTTATAAAAGAGGCCAGACTGATAGGAATTTGACTGGTCTGGATGCTGTTCAAGGTGGAGCTCTTTTCCAAATGTAATTCTATCTGTTATGTTGCATAAACCTACAGTTAATTTATCTTTTTCCATCAAGATCCAAATCACACATAATATAATTGCCTTTGTAAGTAGACTATCCATCATGACTAATGATGCAAAGATGAACCGGATGGCCAAAGGTCTGATGCATTTATCCTTTACAGAATGAAAGAAAAGAACATCTCACTTCTTACGTAATATATAATAAGTCTCTAAGAGGTAGAAATGTTCTGAATTCTTAAAATAGTTCAGTTTTGATCAGAATACATTGGCCATCTCTAACTTACAAATAGATTGCATTTCAGCTATGTTATCTTGATTCAGGATATGTTTTCCTACAGGAGAATGTTAAAACTAGAGATCAGATTCCTAGGCCAGCCCACATAAGCCTTCATTTTTTTTTTTTTTTTAGACCTCACATATTGTGGAGACCCTTTATGTGCCAGGCAGTCTTCCATGAACTTGAAATACAGCGATGAAAAACGGGGATGAGTCATTGGCCACACAGAATAATAAACAGTCTCATAACACTATCTTAAGTGCTGTAAGGGAAGAAATAGGCAAGGAGGATTCAAAGTGACAGGAGACACAATTTAGATAGGTTTAAGATAGGTTCGGTGAGATATTAAACATACTGAGACAGAGGTTTGGGTTCAAGGCGTTAGTTATTAACACCTGTGAAATGAAGGAGAAAGATGTAGAAATGGGCAAAGCAAGGAGTCAGATTGTGATGCAGGCCAGACAAAGCCTTAGCCAATCCATTTGGGAACTCTTGAGGAACTATTGTCCATTAGAATGTCCCCACAGGGTGTTTTATCCCTGCCTTTCTCAGCCAGTTAAGTGGACTGTCACAGGAAAGGCGCTCTGAGTGGGCCATTTTCTGCAAAGGAGGTAGACCCTGAAGGAGCTGACAGCCAGAGTCTGTCTGCTGATTGCACTCCCCACAGCTGAAGAGTGTGTTCTTCCTTGAAATGGGATCTAGGTGGCACATCTTCATAGCTAACACAGTAGGATAAGGAGGGAAGTTTATTTCTGAACAGAAAACTGAAAGAAATACAAAAATGAACTTTGCTAATGTATACAAATGTGTATCAAAATAAGGGAACAGCAATTGCAAAGACTCTGAAACAAAAACATGTTTGATGTTTAAGGAACAAGAAGAAGAGTAGCCAGTGTGAGTCAGATAAAATAACAGAAGAATAACATAAAAAAATGGAGGTGAATGTGGGCAGAACCAAGGATTACTGATATTAAGGGCAATGGGACGGTTTTAAACAAGGGAATGTCCTGACTCACATTTTAAAAATATTCCTGTGGCAGCCTCACAGAGAACTAAGTGGAGAGAACTGAGAGAGAAAGATGGGAGATAGAGTTGAAGGCGATAGCAATAATCTACCAAGAAATTAAAGACTTACACTAGCATGGTAGCTATTGAGGTGATGAGAATTGGTCAGATTCAATTATACTTTGGAGTTCAAGCCACCAGAATTTGCTGATAAAATGAATGTGGAAGAATATGTGTGAGAAAAAGTGTCATCAATGATGACCACTAGTTTTGGGCCAGAAAATCTGGGTGAAGAGTGGTGCTTTATTTGAAGATGGAGAACAAAGGTAATGAGCATTTTCAGATGTCCAATTGGGAATTAGAATCTCATTAGGCATAGTAAATTTGAGTGAAGATGTTAGACCAGCCAGTGAATATTCAAATACAATTTCAGGGTAGAAGTCCCAGCTAAACATATAGATGACATTTAAAGCCGTGGGACAGGACAAGATGATAACACCAAAAGAGTGAGTGTTAATAATAGAAAGGACATGGTAACTGAGTGCTGTGTAACTCTGTATTAGTCAGGATTGGCTTGGTTCTAATGCAATAACAGCCCCCTTATTTCTCTCTTACTCTAAATGTTTAGAGTGAATTAGCTGAAGTTTATTTCCACTTTGTCTTTATTCTAGGGCTCCAGTTAAAGAGTTGCCACTTATGTGAAATTTAGAGGTCATCATGGCAGAAGGAAAGAGAATGTGATAAAGTTATACAGGCCCTTAAAGCTTCTGCCTGTGACACATGTTGCTTACACTCAGATTTCAGTGGCCCAAAGCAAGTCATCTTGTATCTAATTATAAGTGGATTGGGAAGTGAAATCTTACCATATATCCTAAAGAAAAAAAAAAGTTCAAATGTTTGTGAACAACCCTAATAACTTCGCATATACTTTAAACTTTTGAGGTAAATAAAAGATGATCTGGCAAATGATACTGAAAAGAAGTGGCTAAATATGTAGAATGAAAATGAGAAGGTATAAAAAGCATTTAAAGAATAAAAACATGTATTTTATCATATCTTATGTCTATGAAGCATCAACTTTTTTTTCAAAGAATATATGAAGCTGACTTCCAGTTTCTGGTTCCACATGTAAGGAGCTTGTAAGTTGCCATCCTAACAACTAAAAAGCTGAACAGACTGAAAAATCAACTCTTCTTGGATTCATAAGACAGGGGAAGACACCGTGTAAACTACTGCTTCTGGGTCTGGAGAGACAGGAAAATCCAGGGAGTCATGCCTTACCAGAGCAGAGGCTCAGAGCGAAAACCACAGTGGGAACCAGTGCCCAGTGGGAAAACCTGAACTGTAATTGATGAATTGCTGGACACTCAGTATGGACAAGTGTGAGAGTTAAAAACTCCAAGGAGACCCTGTCATAAGGAGGGTCTCACAATATTATGAGATTTACTCCAGGAGCTCGACTAGAATATGTGAAACAAACAAGAGACGGTCAGTAGAGAGCTCAGGAAAAAACCTTCAGGGAATGTGGGGAGTGATGATGAGAACAAGAGTACAAAGGAGAGGAGACAGGATATGCATATACTAAACATAACAATCAAGCATACACTGAGCCAGCATTTCCTAATAAGAGAGGCAGCCTGGAGGGCCATGTTTGCAACTAAGAGATCTTGTACCTACCCTTGGCACAGCTATCTGGAGCAGGCATGCTCACCTCACCCAAAGAGAGCTAATTCACAGAGGCTGGATAGCACCTGTGACCTGTGCTTGGCATGGCATAGAATTCATAGCTGGCCCATCAGATTACTGAACTAGAAAATTTGAGTTTAAAGAATAAAAGAATTGAGAAATTTAAGAAAATTGAAGTTAAGAAGTCGAAAGAGCATTCATGGGTAGGACAGACACAAGATAACTAATATTCAGAAGGAAAACCTACTTTTTTTTTTTTAAGATTTTATTTATTTATTTCAGAGAGAGAGAGAGCACTAGCAGGGGATAGGGGCAGAAGGAGAGGGAGAAGCAGGTTCCCTGCATCAAGGAGCCCAACACGGGACTCAATCCCAGGACCCTGGGATCATGACCTGAGCTGAATGCAGACACTTAACAGACTGAGACAACCAGGCAGCCCAGGAGAACCTACTTTTAAATTAAACTTTTAGTTAAAGAAAATACATGTAATGT
The DNA here is from genome assembly GCF_024610735.1 of Ursus americanus. Lineage (NCBI taxonomy): Eukaryota > Metazoa > Chordata > Mammalia > Carnivora > Ursidae > Ursus > Ursus americanus. The sequence continues at coordinate 12,524,590 of NC_142131.1, read as the reverse complement.
AAAAGGAAAAAAAATCAAATAGGTAAAGAAGGAATCTGTGCAGAGTTACAGAGAGTAGCTGAATAGGGCTAATGGCAGTGAAAGTGAAGATGATGGGGCTCTTAGGTACATAGCTCATGTTATAAAACCTGCTACATGGTATTCCTGTTTTGTGATTCCTGGGAATCAACAATATCCTTGCTCTTTGTGTGCTAGGAGTGCCAATATAATATACCCTGTGTAACTTAAGGTAATTTTTTTTCTTGAATCTTAGATTCAAGAAAAACATTCAAAAAAATGTCTAAGAAATGGAGTGGTGAGAATCTTCCACTGAGGCTATGGTTTCAGTAGACAAAATCAGGAGTGGTGGGATATTACTTGGCCATTGTTCTTTCTACTCTGTCCTCTCAGTTTTATGTTTTTACCTTCTGTATTTTTTAAACTTAATTTTTATTGAAGTACAGTTGACCCACAATGTTACCTTAGTCTCAGGTGTACAACATGGTGATTCAACAAGTCTATATGGTATCCTGTGCTCATCACAAGTGTAGCTACCATCCGTCACCATACAACACTGTTACAACACTACCGACTATATTTCCTTATTCTGTACTTTTTATTCCCATGATTTACTCATTCCATAACTGCAAGTCTGTATCTCCCATACCCCTTCACCCATTTTTCCCATCCTCCTACTCCCTCCCCTCTGGCAACCATCAGTTTGTTCTCTGTATTTATGGGTCTGTTTCTACTTCTTGTTTGTTTGTTTTTAAAATTGCACATGTAAGTGAAATCGTATGGTATTTGTTTCTCTCTTATTTCACTTATGTCAAAAATGGCAAGATCTCATTTTTTATGGCTGAGTAATACTCCATTTTCTTTAATCAATAATTTATTAATTGACACTTGGGTTGCTTCCATATCTTGGCTGTTGGAAATAGTGCTGCATAAACACGTGGGTACATGTATATTTGCAAATTTTTGTGTTTTCTTTCTTTTTTTTTCTTTAGTAAATAGTAATGGAATTACTAGATCATACGGTATTTCTGTTTTCCTTACTGTTTTCCACAGTGGCTGCACCAATTTACATCCCACCAATGGTCTACGAGGGTTCCTTTTTCTCCACATCCTCACCAACACTTGTTATTTCCTGTCTTTTTTATTCTAGCCATTCTAATGGATGTAAGGTGATATTTCATTGTGGTTTTGATTTTTGTTTCTCTGAAGATGAGTGATGTTGAACATTTTCTCATGTGTCTTTTGTCCATCTGTATGTCTTTGGAAAAAGGTCTATTCAGGTCCTCTGTTAATTTTTTTAATTGGGTTGTTTTTTGGTGTTGAGTTGTATAAATTCTTCATATATTTTGGATATTAACCCCTTATCAGATATGTCATTTGCAAATATTTTCTCCCATTCAGTAAGTTACCTTTTCATTTTGTTGATGATTTCCTTTGTTGTACAAAAGCTTTTTGTTTCGGTATAGCCTAAATAACTCATTTTTGCTTTTATTTCCCTTGCTTGAGGAGACATATCTAGAAAAATGTTGCTAAGGCCCACATCCTCTGCATTTTTAATTTTAAGTTCATAGAAGACTTGGAACAATGCCATATGTTCATTATTTTGGCATGAGATCAATTCATATTGTTCTGTTCATATTATTACTGCCAGAATAAAACTCTTGACTTCACTCAAATTTGGACCCAATAGAATCTGAGTTCAAATTTGAGGTCTGTGTCTTAAAACTGACTTGTGGCTACTTCCCCATCTGAAAAATGGGGATAGTTAATACCTTTTATCTTTTAGTTTGGTTGTGTCAATAGCTGCAAAATGACATTTGGTAGCTATTTGATTTATTGTAGCTTTCATATTAATTAAGAAGGAATTTAATTCTTTTCAGGTCTTCAAGGCTTGGGAGAAGGAAAGAGTTGAAGAATGGTGGTAACAGATTCTCATTCTGTAGGAGAATCAACTGAAATTAGTGTTGGGGAGAAAAACTTTCACCCTTTCTCATGAAAAACTAGAGAGGATTTTTTTTTTTTAGAGAAGAATTCTTAATATTCATACATTGAAAATGAAGCATTTATTGTGTTTCAGTGTGAAATTGCCTGTATTTCAGACTTTAGACAATCCAAGAAAGTTTTTCCTGACACCTGGTTTTACTCAAGAGTTGAAGCTTTTAAAAATTATTTTAAAAATTACTAAGGAAGTAAAATTAACTTTAACCTCCTGAATATCACATAATTTCTCCATAGGCAAAAATTATATTACTCAGCACCTCAGTAATTGGCTTCTTCTTGAAGAGTTTAGAATGAGTTCATTGAAGAATATAAAAGTTTAAAAGTATTTTTAGCTGTCATATTTTAGATATGTAGAATAGAAATGCAACCTCAATGGAATATCTTATCCTCATCAGGTGACACAACATACTAATTATTCAGGAAGATATTATTCAAAATGTTATACTTTTAAGGTTTACTAATAAGCAGATTCTATACACAAGTAAAATGTTGTTTTATATATAAGATTTTCCTTCAGAGCCAGGACAGTCAAAATTTCAGTTGTATTTCTTTATGCTCATATCTTCATTTGAACAAATCAATCAACAAACATACTCGATAAGCTTGATAATCAAACCCAATCACAAGGCTTGGCCACACATTTGGCGATCTTCATCTATCAAATCCACTTCAAAAGAGAAGTAGATACCAATCCTGAGGTTATTTAAAAATGTGTAGTATGGGAAATATTTCTAAAAATGAATTCAGAAATATTTTGAACAGTGGAAATGCCATTGGAATGAATCCTCAAAAAAATGACAACTTTGAAGGAGATAATATGTTTTGATGAAGAAATTCTGTCTGTTTAAACAGTAAGTCTCCTTTATACCCACAATCCATATTGATTGGCAACACATTTTTCTACTACCCTATCACTCTGACTTCTCAGGTCACACATGGTTTTATGAGCTGCTCTGTTCTCTTGTTGTTTCAGCCAAACACTTGAGGGTAAAGAAGCCTGATAAAATGAAATTAGAGTATGGCATTGTTTTGGAATATGGTCACAGTGTTATTCCATTCTTGTGGTATCTATCTTCTTCTGGATTTCTGTATAGCTCTGTCATGCTTTCATACCCTCTCCCAAGAGTTTGGAGAGGGCTGGCATAATTTCTGACCATGAATATAGCTATCACTTACTTATTTGAGACTGTGATATTTCGTTATGGCTTTCCTGGTTTTCCAAAAGTTTGATGGGATGGCAGAATCTATGCAATAAATGTTTCTATTGCTTGAATTATTTTTATTTTTTAATATAAATGATAAAATTTCAAACAAGACTCTAAAGGTAGACCCCACCATTGTTATCTGATTATTCCCATTTTTTCTGGTTGAGCAGACTTTTACTTTCTCTCTTTTTTCATTTCCTCTTCCTCCTCTTCCCCATCTCTACCTTCGCCTCCTCTTCCCTTTTTTTTTTTCAGTTGAGGTGTACTTGACATTTAACATTATATTCATTTCAAGGGTACAGCATAAGGATTTTACATTTGGATATATTACTAAATGATCACCCCAATAAATATAGTTAACATCCATCATCACATATAGCTAATGTTTTTCCTCTTCCTGTTTCTTCTCATTTTCTCTTTCTTTAGATTTATGTCACATGACCATACCTAGTTGCAAGAGAAAATGAGTATTTAGTTGTTCCAAATAACTAAGTCAGGATTCTATTGGCAAGAAAAAAGGGAATGGATGTTGAGCAAAAAACTGAGTGTGCTACATACATTGTGTTCACCATTTTGTACTTATCTTTACTTATTTTTCTCCTGAATCAGAAGCTATGACTTAGTGTCTAAAATAATGCTTAGAATATAGTAAGAGTTCAGGAAATGTTGGTAAAATTTTAAAATGTAAATTCTAATAATTTCATATTATTTTGTTTTCTCTGACATACTTACAGAGATAACTTTGTAAAGTAATAGACAATAAATGAAAATGCAGAGAAAGCAATCTAAAACTCTGTGCTTATTTGGAAAAATCTTTGTTGATTTATTCTACCTTGCTTGATGTTTATTACTTAGTTTCACAGGACTACTATAATATTCAGCCAAACCATTCATAAATGTTATCATAGAATTTCATATGTCACCCTTTTTATATAATGCTAAGTAAGTAATCTACTCTAAGCAATAAAAAGGAAGAATAGCTGAAGCCTTTCATTTTGCAAACTAAAGAACAAGCAAGACTAAGAACATCAAGAGTGAGGACCAGCAGTATTTTAGAATTAGAATATCTGTACAAATCTACTGTCTAGAAAAGAAATTTGGAGTATATTATATGATACACATAGATGAATCTATATGTTTCAAATTGTACATTCATAAACAAACAAATTTCTAGGATCCTGGCATATGAGGAGATAGAAAAACAAAAGAAAATTCCAACATATTAAAATAGCTATCTAGAAATCCATACCTCTGTCTGCTTCACATCCCACAATTGCATCTAATTATGCCACAATTAATAAGAAAAGTCTTTTATTTTCAATATGACATGTCTCTGAGACAATCATAAGGCTGAAGGAGATCTATAAGGAGCAATAGGCCTCCCCAGCACTCACAGATGGCAGAATTATAAATGATACTGAATTTCATTAAGTACTTGGTATTTAGTAAACAACAGAATTATCATCCATTTCCTTTCCATTAATATTTGCCAAAGGAGAAAAAGTTGTTATTTTACTCCATCCAGAGATCTATTTTCTTACCAATTAGTCTTTTTAAAACAACTAATTATGGCACAAAGTAGTAGTGTTGAATTTTTATTTATGTCTTCTTTTTTCATGTTGTGCAGTAGTTAATGACAAAATGTCTTGATTTTGCCCAAAGGTTGTTATGATTAAAAAATATAAGAAAAATTACCTTAATTAGATAATGCCTCTATTAGAGCTTAGGTATATGAGGATTTTAAGATATAACTTTTTTTTTTCTGGTTCCCTAGAATATAAACTGCTAAGAAGATGGAAGCCATATACAATTTCTGGTTTAGTTCCTCAGGGTAACAGATATCTAGAAATTAATTTTTAAGTATCCATTTTGTTATGGCCTGGGAATATCAGCTGAGCATGACATGGCCCACTGTCTTTAGATCTGGCCTTTACTCTATCAGGGTAGGAAAGACAGGAAGAGACTGAGATAGAAGTAGGGTAGAATGGGAGAATCAACCTATCCTACCAGCGAAACCCAGTGGCAAGATACATGACAATCTATACTACTGTCCAGGCAGAGTCACTAAATAGTTGGAGTCCCATAATAAAGTAAGAGAGTGTCTTAACAGATAACAGAGAATAGTGAGGACATCAATGACTTAGGTGATACTTAGATAATCATGTCAGGAACAAAGTCCTAATCACTGGACCATGATCCCATTTACTATAAAGTTCATCTGACCTACCCATGGTCATAGGTATGAGGAAAGTCACCAGAATGAAAACTTAAGAAAGGAACTATAGATCAAGCATAGTTATCTGAAGAACCAGGTGTGAACTTCTCTGGAACCAGGAACAAATACAATTGATCTGACTATGCAAAGGTGATAAAACTATCAAACATACTCTGTACTTCCTCATGCCAAATCAAATATACATATAATTCTTTTTCTTTTGACCATGATTTCCTCTCGAACTACCGTCATCCTTCTTCTTCCCCTCCCTTCAAATACCTCAATTCATTGAAATCTAACTTTGATGGTAATTTGTACTTACCAGTATCTCCAGTGCCTTAATAATTCTCATATCTGGTGGCTTCAGTGTTTATCCTGAAGCATATGTCATTGTAGAGTACTCCTATCTTATTGAAATTAGCTTCTTTCTTAGAATCTATATACATTTTTTTTTCTAGTTCTCCTTTCATCCTCATTACCCTTCTACAGTATCCTTCATCAGCCCATTTCCTGTATTTCTAATGTTCTCCCCAGGGTTTTGACTTTGGCAGTTTTCTTCTATCCCTATTGAATTTCACTGGGCAAATTTGTTTGCTTTTATTTTATGGAATAACTTTAATTTGAGATTCTTCCTGTCTTAATTTGAGACCTCAAAAAGACAGAACTAACAAATAGTTCTCAAGAACCCCATATTCAAAAATGAAGTTCTGTACCACTTATTTAATATAGACAATTTTGTGGTCAAAAACGTTACCTTAAACTATTCACTTATCCTTCCTGAAGGATATAAAAAGTGTTGAGGTTGAAGAGGGAGACTGAAATAGAGAGTTTCTTTGGTGAGACCCATTGGAATGCTTTTGGATTCCCTCTACTTAATGGGGAAGGGTAAAGGTCAGTTTTCCCCTTGCCGTAAGCATCCAATGCCTAAAATTTGTCTAATCAAGTTTTCAGGAACAGGCACACATATTGAATGCCTGAGATATTTCAAGACTAGAACTAGTGAGTGTAGACAAGTGGCTACACTGGGAGCCAGCTGTGATTTCTCAGAGAGTAAGGTTTGGCTGTATATTTCTTAAAGCCTGGAGAGTAAGGCAACCTCACTAGGAAAGCCTATAGTATACTAAAGACTAGAGGTATACAATCATTTGTAGGATTTGAGGAGGGTATAATAAACAGCCAACCAGAAGAGGGCATTGCCTGTAACAAGGAAGCTATGGTCAGATGTTCTTGGAAGGGGAGTCTTTAAGGAATCCATGGAAGTATCCATGAAACTCAACTTGAAACACGCTGCAAGCCCTGAAAGCACAGATGCCAGCTTGCTGTTATCAAGTAAGACATTTATGGTCACTTTTCCTCCCCTCTTTTCCTCCAAATCCTGGGTGAGAGTGTGAAGGAGGAAGAAAATTACAAAATAAGTAAATACAAGAAATCCATCTGAACTGGGGGAGAGAAGGAGCTCCGCAGTTGAATGAAAGCCAGAATTCAAGACTAATCATTGTATGTAGTGCACTGAGACAAATCTTGAAAATATAAAATGGCCAGAAGGATTTTTTACCATTGAAAAATGATCTAGAGAGGGATTTGTTGGAGATTTTGTCTAATGGGCCGGGAAGCAGTTCACTGTGGGAGTTTAAGGAAACAGGAAAAAAATAAAGTTATTTTCCGCTTTTTAATAATGGAGTGTTGCATATTGATGTGAATGATTACCCTGATGACTCAACACTCCATCTTCAACCCTCATCTTTCTTAAGACTCATATCACTAGCTTCCTGTTGAATCTTAACCTGTTAGTCTCTGTATTTACAGGCACCTTAACCTAGCATATTCAAAATCAAATTCTTCTCTATAAAGCATGTTTATTTTCCTTTGTTCTCTCTCAGTAATAAGAACACTAAAATCCAACCAGCCAAATCAGTGTGACTTCTCCTTGTCCCATATTCCTGACATTCAATTCAAGTACTTCTTTTCTGCCTCCTGAACAAATTTTATTTCTCTTTCTTCTCCCTGTCAATCCCCTGACTGAATCTATCCATCAACATTATCTGTCTAGACTTGTGAAATATTCTCTTATCTGTCTCTCTACCTTTAATCAAATCATATTTTATCTTCCAAAGCACCTTTTTAGTTCCATCTTTTTAAAAAACAAATGTGATTATTGTATCCATTTTAGCCTATACATTTTGCACAAGATCTTCTCACAATTAAAATTCTTTCTTCTGCTGGAGAACTCTTAAAATCATTGAACAAGTCATCATCAGTTTCTCTGTGATGCATATGATAAGTCCCCAACTTTTTTTTCTCCATCACATCACCTTGTATAAACAACTATTACAACATGAGTCACAGTGAATTGTGATTACCTGTTATTACTACCTTTCCTCTCTCCAGAAGGTGAGCTCCGTAAGTATAGGAATCATTTTTCAATCTTTTTTCTTGTCCCAGTGTCTGGTTGTTGGATGAATGAACCCCATGATGGGTTCCCATATGTAGTGCTAGACATTCTTACTCCACTTTTGGCTTAAACTAGGGTTAATCCTAAGAACTGGAGGGAAAGTTGAGCTTTTATATTTGTTCCATTTGACCACTGTTAGGAATGGGCAGGTGAGAGAGAGGAAGGAGGCAACGGCTAGAAACCAGACTGATCTTAATAGGCGCTGGGATTCAGCAAAACTAAAAGCCATTCATTTGTTTCAGTTTTGTTTTTCTCTTTCCTCTTTTATCCTTCAGGTACTTAAAATTAGAGTTAGTAGTTTAACACATTGTTATGTAATCATTATAATTCACCATTTTTCATTTGATTGTTCAAGTATCCTTGCCGCTTATTAATATAAATATTTGGCATTATAAACTTGTTGCTTTACTTTAGTGCTCATTCAGTTCTTGACAATACTCAGAATGAAGTGCTACATGAATGCTCAATAAGATTAAACAGCCAGGTTGGTTTGAGAAGCTGAACACAGTTATCTCTAGAAATTGAGCATGGACTGCAACCAAGAGATCTACCACAAAATGCAATGATTCTGCTTATTATCCAAGCACAAATGTAATAGCTTTTTATAATAACTCTTATAGCTTTCATTTGGGATATCTCTATAAAGAAATTGATTTGTGTATTTGCTAGAGGTGGCATCTAGGAATATTTGGAGCAAGACAGAGCAAGGGAGTGATTTTCTGTATATCTATATCTATTTATGTATCTCACACGTAAGGAGTTTTAATGAATATATGGATCCCTGATTAGACAGCCCCAACACTATGGATTATCTAGTAATATAATTCCTGATGTGTGATTAGATTATAATTTCTATGAATTTCAGTCAGAATTTATAAATTTCATCTAATATCCTTAAGGAAAGGATATTTTCAAATGGCATATGATCACAACAATCATGGATGCATGAAATAACATGCATGACACTATATCCTAAACATGATACTGCTTTAGGCATAAGGTTAGGTAAAAATTATAATGTAGTCAGATCCTTAACATCAATAATTTCACTTCCACAAATAAGCTAGTTCCACAAATAGAGATTCTCTTCCCATGTCTCACAAAATGCCTATCAAAGTGGTAAGAAAACAAGTGTGAAGTAACTGTTAAAATTTTGTAAACAAATTGTGGAAGCATAGGTACCTCCTCTTGGGTATTACTGATCCTCTCTTAGGTATTACAATGTCCTGTTCACTCCATTTTCTGTAACTGCAATCACAGTTATCTTTATTGCCTACTTAGACTATGTGACTTGTTTTTCATCATTGCAGAGACCCTTTTCTTACTACCACTGCTCTTTCAAAGTATTACATAGAGGAACATGAACAACATGGCATTTACAGTTCAAGATACCAACACAATTAGTTCTGTTTGCCTGATTAACTTGAGAATAAAGTAACTATACTAGAATGACCCATATTAGTCAACATTCAAAATTTCTTAGGTTTAATAACCAGTGTGAGCCCTAGCTTTTCATTAAGTACTCTCTCATCTCTATTATCTTCATCTCTTTATCTCTACCACTCTCCATTCCCTACTGTCCCTTAGTTCTGTTTTTCCTACCAAATGCACCCCCCACACACACACACATCCCATATTCGCAAGATTATCATGTCTAGGGTCACTTGCACAAAGAGTGCCTGATAAAATTTAGCAGCAGAGATAATTAGAATTAATAGTTTGAAAATTACCAAGGGTAGAAAATAAAATGAACTAATATGAAGAGAAGTCAAAATAATGTAAGAGGTGAAATACTATTTAGAAGGGACCTGCCAAGAAGATATATATGACACTATTCTACAAATCTTTTCTTTTTACAACATTAAATGTTTTAACATGTGCTTTACTGATTCAATTCCAGTTATTATGGTTTATACTGCCCTTAAGCCAAAGCTGCGAAGAAGGAGAAAATAATCTTTGACATTTCCCATCCTGTACTCTGTGATCCTCACCTTCCTCTGATGGTGTAATACCTTCTGCCACTTTCTGCTCTTACCCACTACTGTCTAGATTTTTGCCTTTTGTACCTGAACCATGCCTGGCCTTATATACCATAAAATTTAGCTCCTGCTAATATCAGAGTGTTTCACTCTTCCGTTTACCTTCTAGTAGTTTTAGTGGTTAGTCTGAATAGATCAGAATCTCCAATACAAGTAAATATCACAGACAACTATGTAGTATATATAGGGTGAAGTAATAAAGGTATAGGACAACTATGAATGGTGAGGACTGAGGCAAACTTGAGGCATCAGCCATGCCTAAAATGGAAAGCCATTATTCAGCAATAGCCTAATGGTATTGTGTGGAAGTGAATGCCTGGTGTTATAAGAACTTTAGTTGTGTTGTTGTTGCTGTTCGTTTGTTTTCAAAGAAAAGCCAGAAATGTGAGTTTTCATGTGAAAATTCCTATTTTGAATTACCGTGCAGGTATAAAAACAGAATATACATGTACAGAATTTGGATTATGTCACTGGCTTAAAATTTCTGTGATAAATGATCTTCAAATAAAGAGATAATGGTTAACAGTTGCTTAATCTTTCTCTGCAGAGATACTCAGTTTGGTGAGAGGGATTAACACTTAAAAATAATTAAGCTTTGCAATGAGTAATAAAATTGTAAAAGTGAAGGATTGGGGGAGCCCAGAAGTGAGGGAAGGGGACATTTACCCACAGAGAATGTTCTCAGGGAGTGCATTCTAGAGGAGGTGACTCTAAGTTAACAGGTGTTTACAAGGGACCAAAAGATAAAGGGTGTATGTCAATAAGAGAGTCGCATGTGGGAAGACACAGAGGCAAGAAAGAGCATTGAGTGCTTAAGGAAAGAAATTAATTGAGGTTCTTTACCCAAAGAAGTGCAATAGAAAATTCCAGATGTGATATTTGTTTTCTGAGGGAGATTATTGTGGACAGGAGGGCCTTTTGGATTCTTCTTAATAACTTAAAAACATAAACCCTTCCCTATTTTTTCCTATGTCCCTCCTAGGAGATTTTGATAGGGCCTTGCTGCTTTTTTAGATCAAAGGATACTCATCACATAGTTTTATAACAAATTTTATGGTCATGGAAGTTAAATATTTACATGTGGAAGATGGCAAGTTACTCTTAGCAGATATTTTATCAAAAGATGTGTTGCTTATTGTTCCAACATTTCTACTGTTTTAAAAGTATATCTATCTGCTGTGCAAATGCAAGTGAAGTCATTGGACATCTGGTTTTCTCAGGCACAGGGTGTACACATCTGTGCACGCAAATTGGAATCCCTTCAAAGTCTTCATTGAAAAACTCTTCACATTGATAAATGGTTCATTCTTCCTGTAGAACTTACTGCAGAGGTTAAGACTATCTATCAGTAGAAATACCCAGATGAAATTGTCTCATATCATGTATCGTACCAGGAATAGTATATACAAGTAAAAAATACTGTGAAAATAACTAGTACAGGTGGAAGGAAGCCATATAGTTAATAAAGAAGGGGTACAAAGATAAGAGCATGGAGAGGGGTGCCTGGGTGGCACAGCGGTTAAGCGTCTGCCTTCGGCTCAGGGCATGATCCTGGCGTTATGGGATCGAGCCCCACATCAGGCTCCTCTGCTATGAGCCTGCTTCTTCCTCTCCCACTCCCCCTGCCTGTGTTCCCTCTCTCGCTGGCTCTCTCTATCTCTGTCGAATAAATAAAATCTTAAAAAAAAAAAAAGATAGGAACATGGAGAAATAAATAAGTATGAGTAGGTATTTTGAGCAAAAATTTCATTGATTATAAAATGTTTTACATTAATATATTCAAAAAGTTTTGTTTATATAAAAAACTATTCACATTCAAAGACGCTGTTGTTAGAGTGTATAAACATGTCACTAAGAAAAACAAGATTTATCTTTCATCTGTGGCCTCAGGTGGTATGTTTGTCGTTAGTTTTTTTGGTTTTATTTAAAAACAAGTGTTGTTTCAGCGATTTGAAAGTTGTTTGCAGGGACTCTGTGTCACACACATTTTATGAAGGTTAATTTAAGCAATGATACTGACCTAACTATATCATATACATGCTCATGAGAAATGCCAGTTTTAGTTCCTCTACTTGTTTTCCTCTGTCTCTCCTACCATGTTTCTATTTTATGAATGTGCAATGAATATACTAATTTAGCCACTATATTTCTATTTTGTTTAGATTTTTTATAATGTTTACAGCTTACAGATTGATTCACTATTCCCATTCTTGACCAAATCTAAGAATGCTAATCAATATTTGCTGAACAGAATTGAGTGTGCAGCACCAGATAAGAGGGACAAATGCACACTCATTGATTATTTCTCTACTATATATATATATATATATATATATATATATATATATATATTTTGGTGTGTCCAGTGATTTGTATTTTTGGGTGTCCAGTGATTTGTATTTTTTGGGTGTCCAGTGAAATGTGTCCACATTTCCACAAATATATATATATATTTTTTTTTTCCTTGGGTGTCCAGTGATTTTTTTGGGGGGTGTCCAGTGATTTGTATTTTTTGGGTGTCCAGTGATTTGTATTTGTGGAAATGTGTCTTTTGGGTTGTGATGGTATAAACAATTATATCCTATTAAAGACACAGTCCTAACACTAAATGGTTTCAGATAGGCTGTGATGGAAAGAAAGTGACAGTACCAGCATTCTGGAAGAGAAAAATGTTAGTTGATGTAAATGATGATGGTTAGCATTATATCAACATTTCTAGATGAAACATTTGTGAGTCAGCTTCCTTTAAACTTTATTTTTACTTAAATTATTGGATGAGGATGACGTGGGCAGACTTACGTGACCTGATAGGAAGGAACTGCTTGGAGATTATTTTATTTGTTACTCTGGGATTGCTTCGCTTGTTGAATTCCATAGTTTTAATTTATGCACAGATGTCAGGGTCAGGAGTGGGAGAGCTAAAATTAAAGAGCCTAAAAAGAGAAAAAGACAAAATAGCAGAAGTTTAAAATGAAATGTAGATGATGCCACATCAAGTTCAAAGTACTGGACTAGGTCAGGGGGCAAGAAAATCACATTGTCTTGGTATCCTTCATCTCAAGAGACAAACATTTTACTTTAGAAAATTAATAAAAGAATAGTTACATTAATTTTTTTTTAGAATCTTTAACATCATCAGAGTGAATTTTCCTTTTGGAGCAAATTCAAATGAAATATAAGTGGATTTAATGTAGGATTGTTATTTTAACAAACATAAGATACAGAGAATAATGTAGTTTGATTTTCATTTTTGCAAATGTAAGGTGTCCCTTCCTCTTTTAATTCCTAGACAAGACATATGAATGAATCCCAGATGTAATCAGGTAGATGAAATTCATTCCCCACCAGCCTATTTCCAAGGCAATCAAGGACTAGTTTAAAAAAAATCTAATTCTGTACATTTCTATTATTTTAGCTCTTGCATCCTAAATTTAATACTCCAGTTCAATGCTTGACGTTTTATGCTTTGCATTTTCGTTTTGACAGTATATCTACAGATAAGGAAATGGAGGGGTGAGAACTTTGAATATTGACTCTTCCAAATTTAAAATACAAGTTGTATTTTAAATAGCTCTGAAATTGTTAGGTGAGGTGGGTTGTAGTCACAGGTAGTACTGTTCAAATTGGGAATAGCCTGACTCTACAGCTGGAGTTGAAACTTAGACAAGTAATTATAAATGTGACCTTTTAGAATGAGACGACATGCCAGCGTTCACAGTTATTTTAATTTCAAGGTCAAAGTTACTTTAGTCATGTAGCATCTTCTTTTTGAACATACTTGAGTGGGTAACGTATGGTAAGTGGAATAAATATTTACCTATAAATCTCTACGATGAGACTTATTTTAAGTTATGGGATAATTGTTGAGCATTTATGTGTTTTCTCAGGTAAGATGGAATAACCTCTTTGCCCTGTTGAAGATCATGTGATAAAGCTACATAGTTGTAGCTAAAAATTAAGGAAAGGAAGAGGTAGTTGTATCATTCTTAGAAAGGTTAAGTGGTTTGCACTCTCCAGCATTTAAAATGAAACCTTTGTGACCCAGCATCACTAAAAATAAACAAGGGCCTTGAAGAAAGTGATGTGAAGAACCAATGGCCTGCAAGAAAACCATGATCAGAGCTATTTTAATTTATTTACTTATCTTATTCTACAAAAAGGCACTTATTCTACAAAAGCACTCTATTTATTTACGCATAAGGTGTCAGACATAGGAGCTTATTTTTTTTAGTCTGAAAGATGGTTTTTAATAATACATCTAACACAATCAGCCTCTTTTAAAAGAGGTAAGTTCTTCCAAGATATATAAAACCCTTGAAAAAGGAAAAAATGACATATGGAGAAAGTGCTCTTTTTTGCACTAATTTCCAAGAATTCCTATTTTGAAAAGTAGTAATTCTGAAGCTCTAGCATGTACCAGATGTACCAGAGGGCCTTGATAAAACACAAATTGCTCAGTCTTAACTTCAGAGTTCCTAAATACTGAAATGGAGCTCCCAAATTTCCATTTTTCATTGGTTCCTAAATACTGCTTCTGCTACTGAACCATATTTTTAGAACCACTACAACAGAATAATATCATTTTGAGGCAGGTTAACTTTATGATAGAGTCATAGGATTATTTACGTTCACTTTCTGCAATTTTAGAAAGGGGATATGCGACCATAGTGGTGATTATAAGGAATATATCCTCATATAGCTGATTGCTTTGCACATATATGTACATATACATGTTGTTCAATGGAAAGAATATTCATTTTCTAGAAGGCAAAATATCTGGGGTTTAATCCTTCTTATCTGGGAAAAATTCTTGGAAAAATTAGTCAACTACTCAGTTTCTCAATTGCTTTAGTATTATAGTAAAAGTAACAATACTTTCCCTGCCTTGAAGCACAAATCTTGGAGAGGGAATATCTTGAAATTTGTCCAGGTCTGTAATCTACATTATATAAATAGCATTTACTCTCTTGATGATTTATAGATATAGATAATTTATAGATAAATTATAGCATTTTTTCACTTGATAAAATCCATAAATAATGAAAACTATGGCCAAATATTTGAGAGTAAACTATTAAAATTTGCTCTTCCTTAAGTTCTACAACCTACTTCTGATAATCGATACTGAGATTATTTCTTCTATACTTTAAGGGATGCCTTCTACGTATAATATCCTAGAGCTAGAAAAACAAATATTCACCTCTCTCATCATTTTATAAATTTGATTCCTCTAACTTCGCCTCTACTCTCATCTCCAAGTTTTTAATCTCCTTAAATTTGAAAATACCCACACACCTTCTCCTAGTTGTTGTCTCTTCTCTAAATCTTTTATACTGTTATTTTTTTTTTCTCAAGCTATGGCACACGGCACTGCACTTAACATCCTAATTTAGATGAATTATATTTTATTAAAGGATAAAAACATGTTTACTGGCTAATTTTTCTTATAACTGCTTTCCTAATAATTCTCATAGCTCTGTTGGCCTCATGTTCTTCAGACATTATTTTTGGGAATGATTCTACAAAAGGAAACCATTTTTGTGTTTGTGTTTGTGCGTGTGTGTAATTTCTGTTTGCTAAATGTATTATATTGTACTAGTTCACCCAGATACCTAGTTTCCATTCTTCTTCCAACTCATACATAAGGTTCATTTTTAGTTTATACTCCTCCACTAGACATGTTATTTTCTTTAATTATTTAGTACTATTTGAAAGTCTTAAAGTTTCCCTAAGTGATCTTCTTTCAACTCATTATAAAGATGTTCAGGTAGTTCCTGGTAGATCATCAGGTAGGTGATACCTTGTGTACTAGCCAAGGTTCTCCACAGAAATGGAACTGAGAGAGGGAGAGGGAGTGAGAGAGGAAGTGGGAGAGGGAGAGGGAAAGGGAGGGAGGAGAGGAAGAGATTATAAGCAATTGGTTGTGTGATTATGGAGACTGGCAAGTCTAAAATCTGTAGAGCTGATGTGCCATTTTGAGACAGAAGGGTGGCAAGCTGCTATATAACCAGGAAGAGCTAACACTACAAATGGAGGGCTGTCAGGAAGGAGAATATTTTTTTACAGAAAGTCATGCTCTTGCTCTATTAAGGCCTTCAACTAATTAGATGAGGCCCAACCACATAATGGAAGGCAGTCTGTTTTACTAAGTCTACTGATTTAAATGTTAATCTCATTCAAATACACTACATCAAAATAAAAAGCTTTAAGAGAGGGAGGAAAATGGCAGCAGAATAGCAGGACCCTAGGCTCACCTCGTCCCATGAACACAACCAGATAACTATCATCAAATCATCCTAAATAACCCAGAAGTGACCTGAAGACTGACAGGACAGACTACACAACTAAAGAGAGAGAAGAGGCTACATCAAAGAAGGCAGGGAGTGCTGAGATGAGGTTGAAGGGAGAAACAGATTGTGGGTGCTGCAGAGGGGAAGGAGCTGTGATCATGGAGAAGGGCAAGAGAGAGAAGCACACAGGGGAATGCACAAGGAGAACATTTCCCCAAAGCCATTGGCTTAAAAAATAAAAGGGGCTGAATTTTGTGAACTCTTGGACCAGGAAGGCTTAAAGCCTGCAGTTTCAAAGGTCAGCAGACTTGGCTGAGACAGTCCGGAGGGCACTGCAGTGCTCTTAGAGAAAAGGCAGGCAAACAGCCTGGGGGCAGACCGCATGAAAACAGGGATCTGAAAAGTGCCTGGAGCACACAGTGGGGAGATTATTTTCTCAGAGCACATCCCTGAGAGGCAGTGTTCATGGAGACACCTTTCCAGGAATAAAGGAGCTGGCCATTTCCCTCCCCCACCCCTAAGCATAAACACAGAGCCACCTGCAGGAAGCAGTTCACACTGGCTGCCTAACTTGCGTACACCACACCCCACACTCCTATACTCTGGCGGGACTGCCCTTCTCAGACAGGGTTGCCTCAGTCCCAGACTAGTGAGTCTCTCCAGAGAAGACCAACACAAACCCCTGCCCACAAAACGTCTCCTGACCAGAGAGTTCTGAAGGGCCTCAGTTCTGGTGAAGGTGGTGTCAGGTCTTACTTCATAAGCAGAACAGAGCACACCTAGTTGAAACTCACCACATTCAGGCCAGGGACCAAACACTGCCCACAGCATGCAAGTAGGAGTTCTGCAGATGACTAGCCTGAGGGGTAGGTAGAGCAGCCAAAGCACAGAAGTAGAGAGCAGACAGCACATACCAGAGACAATCCCTGAAATGCCAGGCTTTGGGTATTATATGACCTCTTCCTCATAAGGCCATTACTTTCAGGAGTACGACACATAACTGGCTTTTCTAATGCACAAAAGAAGGCAAAGACTTACACAAAATGCCAACATGAAAGAATTTACCCCAAATGAAAGAATAAGATAAGAACACAGTGGAGATTTAAGCAAAACTGGTATAAGTAACATACCTGATGGGCAATTTATTTTATTTAAAGATTTTATTTGTTCATTTGTGAGAAAGAGTGCAAGCAGGGGGAGAGGCAGAGGGAGAGGGAGAAGCAGGCTCCCTACTGAGTTGGTAGCCTGACGTGGGGCTGGATCCCAGGATCTGGAGATCATGACCTGAGCCAAAGGCAGATGTTTAACCTACTGAGCCACCCAGGTGTGCCCTGATGGAGAATTTAAAGCAACAATCATAAGGAAACTCACTGAGCTTGAGAAAAGGATAAAAGACATCAATGAGACCCTTACCACAGTGATAAAAGAGTTAAAAAAAGAATCATTCAGAGATGAAGAGTGCAATAAATGTGATTAGGAATAGGCTTGATATAGTGAACAGCAGGCTGGAAGAAACATGGGAACAAATTAGTGACCTAGAAGACAGAGTAATGGAAATTAATGGAGCTGAACCAAAGAGAAAAAGAATAAGTAGGCAACACAAAAATAGACTTAGGGAACTCAATTACTCCATCAAATGTAATAACATTTGTATTATAGGAGTCCCAGAAGAATAAGAGAAAAGGGGGCAGAAAATTTATTTGAGGAAATAATAGCTAAAAACTTCCCTGCTCTGGAGAAGGAAACAGACATTCAGATCTAGGAGGCACAGAGAGCTCCCATCAAAATCAACAAAAGCAGACCAACACCAAGACATATTGTAATTCAACTTGGTAAATAGAGTGATAAAGAAAAAATCTTAAAAGCAGCAAGACAAAAGAAGTCCTTAACTTACAAGGGAGAACTTGTAAGGCTAGCCGGAGATTTCTCAACAGAAACTTGGCAAGCCAGGAGGGAATGGCGTGATATATTCAAAGTGCCAAAAGGAAAATACTGCAGCCAAGAATACTCTATCCATCAAGGGCTGTCATTCAGAATAGAAGAAGAAATAAAGAGTTTCCAAGACAAAAAAAAAAAAAAAAAACCCTAAAGCAGTTTGTGACCACTAAACCAGGCCTCCAAGAAATATTAAAGGGGACTCTTTGAGTGAGAAGTCAAGACCAAAAGTGATAAAGACAAGAAATGATCAGAGAAAATCCAGAAACAATGACAAAACAAGTAATAAAATGGTACTAAATACATATATCTATAAATAATTACTCCAAGGGCACTTGGATAGCTCAGTCAGTTAAACCTCTGACTCTTGATTTCAGCTTAGATCATGATCTTGGTGAGATTGAGCCCCAAATCAGGCTCTGTGCTGGGTGCGGAGACTGCTTAACAGTCTCTCTCCCTTGCCCTGCACCTCACCACCCTCTCACTCTCTTAAAAAAAAAAAAAATTAAAAATAATAATAATAACAACAACAACTTTGTAAATGTACTAAACACTCCACTCAAAAGACAAAGGGTGTTGGAATGGATAAAAAAACAAGACCGTCTATATGCTGTCTACAAGAGACTCATTCTAGACCTAAAGATATCTGCAGATTGAAAGTGAGGGGGTAGAGAAACATTCATCATGCAAATAGATGTCAAAAGAAAGCCAGAGTTGCCATAGTTACATCAGAGAAAATGGACTTTTAAACAAATACTCTAACAAGACACAAAGAAAGACATTATATAATCATAGAAGGGACAATCCATAAAGAAGATCTAAAAATTGTAAATATTTATACACCTAATATGGAAGCAAATATATATATTTATATATATATATTATGTACATAATATATATATTTATATTTCATTTATTTATTTGAGAGAGTGAGCAAAAGAGCATGAGCGTGGGGGGGGGTGGGGCAGAGGGAAAGGGAGAAGCAGACTCCCCTCTGAGCAGAAAGCCTGACACAGGGCTTGATCCCAGGACCCTGGGATCGTGACACCAAGCTGAAGGCAGACTTTTAATTGACTGAACCACCAGGCACCTCAAGAGCACTCAAATATTTAAGACATTTGATAACAAACAAAGAGAAACTCATTGATAATAATACAATAATAGCAGGGGACTTGAACACTCCACTTACATCAACAGACAGGTCATCTAAGGAGAAAATCAACAAGGAAACAATGGCTTTGAGTGACACTGGACCACATGGACTTAACAGATATATTCAGAACACTCCATCCTAAAATAGCAGAATACACATTCTTTCAAAGTGTACTTGGTACATTCTCCAGAACAGATCACATAGTAGGTCACAAATCAGAGCTCAACATGTACAAAAAGATTGAAGTCATACCATTCATCTTTTCAGGCCACAATGCTATGAAACTAGAAATCAACCACAAGAGAAAATTTGCAAAGACCACAAACACGTGGAGGGTAAACAACATGCTACTAAAGAATGAATGGGTCAACAATGAAAAAAAAAAATACATGGAGACAAATGAAAATGAAAACACAATGGTGCAAACCTTTGGGATGCAGCAAAAGCAGTCTTAGGGGGGAAGTAGGTAGCAATACAGGCCGACCTCAAGAAGCAAGAAAAATCTCAAATAAATGACCTAACCTTACACCTAAAGGAGCTAGAAAAAGACCAACAAATGAAGCCTAAAGCCAGCAGAAGGAGGGAAATAAAAAAGATAAGAGTGGAATTAAATGATATAGAAACTAAAACAATGACAGATTAATGAAACCAGGAGCTGGTTCTTTGAAAAAAATTAATAAAATTGATAAAACCTTAGCCAGACTTATCAAAAAGGGAAAGGACCAAAATAAATAAAATCCCAAATAACAGAAGAGAAATAGCAACCAGCACTATAGAAATACAATTGTATGAGAATATTATATAAAGTTATATGCCTCAAAATTGGACAATTTGAAAGATATGGATAAATTCCTAGAAACATATAAATTACCAAAACTGAAACAGGAAGAAATAGAAAACTCGAAGAGACCAATAGCCAGCAAAGAAATTAAATCAGTAATCAAATAAAAAATCTCCCAACAAACAAATGTCTAGAACCAGATGGGCTTCCCAGGGGAATTCTACCAAACATTTAAAGAAGAGTTATAACCTATTTTTTTCAAACTCTTCCAAAAATGGAAGAGGAAGGAAGACTTCCAAATTCATCCTTTGAGCCCAGCATTTCCCTAATACCAAAACCAGATAAAGACACTACTACACAAGAGAACTAGAGGCTAATATCCCTGATGAACATGGAAGCAAAAATTCTTTAAAAATTACTAGCAAACCAAATCTAACAATACATTAAAAAGAGCATTCACGAAAATCAAGTGGGATTTATTCCTAGGTTGCAAGGGTTCTTCAGTATTCACCAATCAAAGGATAAGAACCATATGATCCTTTCAACAGATGCAGAAAAAAACATTGACAAAATACAACATCCATTCATGATAAAAACCCTCAACATAATAGGTTTAGAGGGATCATACCTCAACATAATAAAGGCTATCTATGAAAAACCCATAGCTAATATCCTCAGTGGGAAAACTGAGAGCTTTCCTTCCATGATCAGGAACAAGACAGGGATATCCACTGTCACTGCTGTTATTTAATATACTACTGGAAGTCCTAGCCACAGCAATCAGACAACAAAATATATATAGCCACATATATATTTCTATTCATATATATTCATATAGATTTCATTCTCTTTTATGAGTAATTACCCATAAAAGAGAATGAAATCTTGCCTTTTGCAATAACATGGATGGATCTGTAGAGTAAAATGCTAACCAAAATAAGTAAGTCAGTGAAAGACAAATACATACGGTTTCACTGATATGTGGAATTTAAGAAACAAAACAAAGGCAAAAAAAAAAAAAAGAAAGAAAATGAGAGATAAACCATGAAATAGACTCTTTATAGAGAACAATCAGAGAATTATTGGGGTGAGGGATGGGTGAAATCATGAAAGGGATTAAGAGTACATTTATCTTCCTGAGCACTAAGTTATATATGGAATTGTTGAATTGCTATCTGTATACCTGAAACTAATATAACAATGTACAAGTTAATTACACTGGAATTAAAATAACATTTAAAACAAAACAAAAACACTCTCACAGAAACATCCAAAATAATGTTTGATCAAGTATCTCTGTACCCTGTGGCTGAGCCAAGCTAACATATAAAATTAACCACTACAGGGTGGTACATTTTCCTCAGCATTGAAAGAGCCTTTGTTTTTTGTTTTTGCCTACAAGTCATTCTTCTAAAAAAATTTGATCTTTCCATTCCATGTTGATCAGCCATTAACTATATAATTTTGTATTATTTAACTTGTGAATTCAGAATACCAAATTTTAAAAATCCCTTGATATATATATATTTTTAATTTTCAAGATTATTTGGAAGTAGACATTATTTGGAAGTAACATTATTTTTTCAAAATGTAAACTAAAATGAAGAATCCATTGATTCCTTTTCTCAGATCCTTTGAATTCCAAGGGGCAGCTTTCCCACCACCATCATTGTATTTTAGAGCACTAATGATTGTTGAGCTGGGCAGCTTATTGTTGACTTGTTTTTTAAAAACCTTTTATTATTTTCTTTGAAATATCAAGCAGTGTTCCTTAAAGTCATTTTGGTTGGTCTTGTGTTTTTTGCACCTGATTTGCCTTATTTTGTGGATTTTCTTGTTTTGCTCCTTTGGCCAATTGTACCATTAAAAATGTTATCCTCCCCCCTCACCCACAATGACCCCCTTTGCTTTGCCAGTTATCCATACAGGGATTTTGTTTGAGCACCTGGATTTCTTGATCCTTGGCACACATTTTGCTTGAGCCTCTAATAAGGTGTTTTAAACAGTCTCCAGGTTTCTGGTAGATTATTTGTTTTGTTTTGTTTTTCCCAACTTCTTTGCACTTTTTTTCTAATATTCACATTTTGATGTAGGTCCCTTTTAGAAAATTGAGTTAGCATGCGTTTGATGTTTCTTGGCTTTTCTACTCTCAACAGAATGTGAAACTTAATAGTATACTGATCACTAATATATAGTGGTTTATATAATTTCTGATTCACTTCCTGTCTTTTATGCAGAACTCAGTATATTTCCTTTCCATATGGATTCTAAAATTACTTGATCTAAGAAGCAGTTATTTATTCCCCTCCAAAATGTTTATTTCATATCTCTCCTTGATAAGAAAAATCCATGAATCCAGATGTGAATAATTAGAATTCTATTTGATTCTATTTGATTACCATCTGTCCTGATTTTGACTATGCACACTTAGGGCTAATATTTTTAGTACTATATATATAGTACTATATATATATATATATCATATATACATATATATATATATATATATATATCATATATACATGTATATATATATATTTGAACATCAGATAAATAGGATTGAAGTAATCATAAATCTCAGTTGATGGTACATTATCTTCTTGGTGTCTCTCTTGATTAACTGATTAGCTGATCATTTCTCTTCTATTCATACTCTCTATTTTCTCCCTCCAGATAGACAATGATGCTGAGAAGTTTAAATATCTTTTTATTGGTGTTTTTGCAAAATGTATTATTTTATGTGTACTTTGTTTTTTGTTATACTTGTTATATTGTAAAGAATATTTTGATAGATATGTCTTTCCCTATTAATCAGCACTGTTTTTGAGTAGTGCTGCATGTATATCTAACCTGTTGCTTCTAACTGGTGTATAGTACTCCATAGTAGACATCCATCATCCTCTTCTTGTCTCCTTTCCTGGTGATTGGTGACTGAATTAGCCTCCAACCCCCCAACATCATTTAAACCTGATTTCTGGATCATCCACCATTGATTTCTTGATTGAAACTGATTCAGAAAAGAATAATTCCCCTCCCGGTGGTTTTACAGTAAACTCGTAATTACATTAGTATTTCCCAACTTCAGCACTATTAACATTTTGGACTGGATAAATATTGATTGTGGGAAGTTTTGTGCATTGAAAGATATTTAGCAGCATCACTGTCTCTACCCATTAGAAACAGTAGCATCCCCAATTATGACAATGGAAACGTCTCCAGATGTTGCCAAAAGTCTCCTTGGGAAGGAGAGAGGATAAAATCACCCCCTTTTGAGAACAACTGTTGTAGATCTTCTAAATATTTGATGCTGCTTTTGTTAAATTTTACGTATTCTTAGTTATCCATTATAGCCTGTGACTCAGTGACAATATATCCTGACCTTTTTTCCCCACTTGTTCACTGTTGTTTCAGAATGTCAATTACATATGATTACTCCTTCTTGACAATCATTCCACTTGTCCTATCTGCTTGATTTATGTAATTTTTATGTAGCCATCAGGGAAGAGAATCTTGGCTTCTCTAATAACACAGTTTTCAGTGACTGGCTCACTTTCTAATGGACTTTATATGAACTTTATATGTAATAAAGCTCTTTGTATTTTAATATACATAAATCAAGCCTGAAGTTAAACAGAAATTTTAGTACTTATCTTTAATTATGTCATTTCAAATTTGTAAATAACACAGGAAAACAGATAGTCATTCCTCAATTTTAATTATAAGCTGAATTGTACAACTACTTCACAGATTTGACTTTAAGCTATTTCTGTCTCTATTAAAAGTAAAATCTAGCCAAAAGGTCCTCAATTAAGTGACAGACTCATTACCAAAACGATTCAGCTATCCACAGAACTTCTCTTTCATTATTATCAAATATGAACAAGTAAACTATATATTTAGGTTATGAATTAGTGTTTTCTCTCAGTGACTCCTAAAAAATGTGAAATGTTGTGGTAAAACCTCTAATTCAAATGGCCTGAAATCATACAAGTGAAATATTTTTAGAAGCTTAAACGAATGAAAAGTTTACTAGATTGAGAGTCAGAATATTTGCATGTAATAACTGGTTTGCCCATTGTGCATTGCATGTCTTTTGGCTTAAATTCTCTAAATTGAGTTTCCTCAATGAGAAATGGCAGGTTTTTTAATTTTTTAAAGATAAGATGAAATTACCATTTTTTAAATTATTTTCAATTAGCCAACGTATAATATATCATTAGTTTTTGACGTAGTGGTCAACGATTCATTAGTTGCGTATAACACCCTGCGCTCATCACCACACATGCCTTCCTTACTAAGTTAATGCAACTCTAAGACATTATCAAAAAGAAGGTATTATTTTATTATTTGCCAGAATTTCAGCAAAATTTTGATTCCCCTCATTTTGAAGACATTATTTGTAATGGTAGGCAGATTTTCATTTGGAATCCCTGAAGCTACTGGCAATATGTGGTGTTGTTGATTTTAGGCTCATCTTTGATGGCAGGTTGATGGCTTTTGGTCTGTCCCCGCCCCTGTACTCCTGCTACTGTACCACAATTCTCCAATTCCAGTTTGTCATTTGTTTTCTTCCCAATCTTAACCACCTACCTTTGGTCAACACAAAACATTTACCTATTTCCAAGTTTTGGTCCAGCATCCCTCCACCTTTCCCCCTGCCCCTCCTCAGATTAACAGATCATTCTCAAGTATTCCACTAATGGATCTAATCAAAACCTCTAGATTCATGATCTTGTGTAAGGGACTCAAGAATATATTTTGCCTGTGAAGATCCAGCTCATAAATGAATAATATTCATTAAAACATAAGAAGCAAGTCCAGATAGTGTTAGATTCTCAGATTATGCAATGCCTCTAATTAATATCCCCCACCGACTTCCCATTTCAGTCATAATAAAACTCAGTGTTATTGCAGTAACATCCAATGCTCTATATGATTTGACATGTCTATGCCATCTGACCTCATCTCCTCCCACTCAACCGCATAATGTTTCACTCTAACCACACTGATCGTGTTACTCATTCTTGAGTAAGTCAAAATAGACCTTGCCAAGGTGCTTTTCTTTCTACTTGGGATATACCTCTTCCATGGTGAATGCTTAATATGTATTAAATGAACGAACATGGATTCCTCCACCTCCTTTCTTTCCTCTATAGCTATTTTTGAGGACTAAGGATGAGAGACAGTTCTCTACTATGTGATTTACAATGCCACCCCACCTGAATTTTATGTCTATTCCAAGTACTTAGTGATGGTTATCTATCAGACCTCTGTCCAATAATAAGTACATAACTACATCAAAATGGATATTTGCATAAACCTAAGAGGAGATTAGTTTGTAATAACATATTAGTATTTCTAACACATACAAAATACAGTAAAAGAACTCAAAATACTCATTTTATTTGAAGCCTAATCTATTTTCCAGTTGTACAAATCACATGAAGAATCTTTTGAGTTAATACTATATTAAGAAACTGAACAATTTATTTGTTCTTAGTTTTGTGAAAGTTTATTAGCCTCTGTATTTATTAATATTTAAAATATAAATTAATCTTTATGGAGAATGGTTAAAATAATAAATGTAATCATTTATAACAATGTTTAAATCTGTGGTACAAACATGACTTTTTTAAAAAATAATTACAGGAAACTGGTGGACCCCTGAGAAGTGAGTTAAATTAGTTTTGATTTATTCTCTCTTTTTATGCTGAACTTTGCTAATCGTATCTAACACATGAAGAAGCTGTGAGCTCCATCTTTGCTATGATCAGAACGTGTAATACAGATGCTGCATTGTAGGCTTCCACAGTGCTGTGTAATGTTTCCAGTCAGCTACAGTTTCTCTCTGGCAACCAGATATGTGGAAACACATCTCCTATGGGATGAAAGAAAGAGTACACTTATACATTCCAAATGAGTGTGTATCCAATTTGAATGTGTTCATCAATGAGAAAGACTCATACTTCATCATCATTCTTTCTTGTGCTTCCATTTCTGCATAAAATGGTCCAAAGGAATGAGGGTGGGAAGATTGTCAATCATAGGTTCATATGGTTTAGCTGTGTAAACACCTAAATGAAGAACATCAACACCTACATGCTAATAGGCCATAGGCTTTGAGCCATCAGTACATCTAAACCCAGTTCTGCCATTTATAAGTGACTTTGGGTAAGTTATTTCATTGCTGAGAGTCGGGTTCACAGTAAGTAGGTAACATTTAACTCACAGTGCTAATTGGGAGAGTTATGATTAGAAAACAGATTTAAAGTGCCTAGTAGGGTCGTTGACACATATAGAGCACTCAGAAAATTTTGGCCCTGAAAAATCACATCCCCCATTATGCAACTGATGATAGATTCGAAGCCAAGTGAGCAGCACGATATTGAAGGATTTTTATGTGCATTATAGCAGAGAACCCTGTCTTGTAATTAGGATCTTGCTCTGTGCCTCTCTCATAATCGGTACTCATTAAGTGCTGATTGCGGCTGAATGATACTCAGCTGCCCACAGTAAATATGGAGGAAAAGTGAGGGCGGGGGGAGAGGAAAGTGGGTCATGCCCATTTATTTCCCTTTCTTTCAGAGAGTTTGTTGACTCTTTCATCCTAATGGCTTGAGTGATCTCCCACCAACACTTAGTTTCCCAACAGTTATGAATTTAGCAATTTGAACTTTACTTCCCTGTCTTTTACTGGCGAAATTCTAAGTTATTTCTCCCACTCCCTGGGTCATGTCCTGGGAGATTTCCACAGCACCCCTTTCCTCCAGATCTTCTGCTCTATGAAACCATACAGAGCTTTTTAGAAGTTGAAACCTTAGGGGAAATGGTTTCATAGTAATTTATTTGTAACAGAAGTCTGCTGTTTGCTTCTCTGAAATCAGTTCACTTAAGAGGCAGGGTTCAGTCTTTGTAAAATTCTTGTGTGAGGCACAAGTGAGATGATCAGAACATATTGAACCAATTTAAATGGAAAAGCTTATCCTAGACCTGAGTCTTCATCATCTCTCCTGAATTATATTCTTTCTCACAAGGGAAGGAAGAAAACCAGGAAAGGAGATCTGCCCTAACCATACTCCACCATATCAGATTCCATTAAAACAGAGCCTTTGGAACCTGTTTGGGGGACACATTGCACTGCACAATTAAATGGTGGGTCCCATCCAGTGTTGTGAGAAGGGCACCTGTGGTTCTACCTTCTGTCAGTAGTGTCTTCACTCCAGTTGGTGTGGGACGAAAAAATGCTAGAGCTTTAGCAGCAACAAAGGCAGACATGGCGTAAGATAAAATTACATTTTAATGATGTGAAGTCTAAGAGCAAATTTTTTTGGTGGGAGGAGGTGTGAGGCGGAAGAAAATGATTTAGTGTTTTTCTGTTACTCTGGAGTTGAAATTGGTTTCAGCAATTCACTTGTTACTCTGTGTACAATGAAAATTTTATTTAGGTTAGCATTTGGGGATTTTAGCAGTTTTTTTTTTTTTTTCATTTAAAACTGATAAGGACTGAGTATTATTAGTTCATGAAAGAATAATATCCTCCATGTCATCTCTCAAGGACATTTTTCTCTCTTTCCAGAGACCCTGGGCTTTTATAGCAATTTGTTTTTCTATCAATAGCAGGTAGCTCTAGGAGAGCTTTGCTTATAGTATCATAAATGATTTTCCCTCATTTTTCCCAGTGTTTATGATTACAATAACCATTTGTAAACAGGTTGTCATGGGTGTGTATGCCTCTCCTCCGGATTAGGTTTCAAAGTGAGTCTGCTTTATACTTTGTCTCTAAAAATGCCCATTGACTTGAATGCCACCCGGATTAAAAGGGGAAAAAACTCATTTTATGATTTGTACAGCTGTTTCTGAGCCCATATTCTTATAAAAGGTGCCCTGGTGGCATTTCCTTACCACAAGATTGACAGACTGGGGAAAGCTAAACATTTTCTTTTCTAAAGAACTAGTGGAAAACAGACCTATTTTCAGGATTGGCTTGTCCTTGGTAAAGAGTTTGAAACCACTGAGTTGCATCATAGCCATAAAGTAAAGAAGCTGTTCCAAAGTCTTAATTTCTAGCCAGTGTTTAAGCAGCTGCAACAGAAAAAAAAAAAAAAAAAGAATTTCTTCTAACCTTCCAAGTCACTCCCAGTACACTGATTTTGCTGAGAAATTTCACAATGGTTATTTCCTCTTCATGTCCAAACAGAGGTTTAGTGTCTTTAAACCCCTTTCTCTGAATGTCAAAAGATACATACAGAATGATTTAGGTGTGTACATAGAGTATGAGAGAATGTAAAAAAAAAAAAAAAATCAGAGTGTAGGAGCATTGGAACTTTAAGTAGGATTTTTTGGGGAAAACACATAAGCACATGTTTCTTAAGGAGCTGACATCATTGAGATTTAGCAGTTGGAGTATCATTTAACCTGGCTCTTTCTTTTTCATGATTTTTCCTGCATTCCTCAGTGGGTTTCATTACCATTTGGAGGCCAGCTCTGCATGGGATGAAGAGGCATCATCTTCTCCCCAGGGAGGGATGGAGACTAATATAACAGAATTTGGGGGTGTGAGCAAGAGTGCAGAAACACAAGCCTTCTGTGAATTGTGGGAAACCAGAATGCTTTTCTTTTGATATTACTCAAACTCCAAATCTAAAGGGAGAAGCACCATAAAACTACATGTTACAATCCAAAAGTAATCTTTCTTTCCAACAAAATAAGGATATGCTATGGTTCTAATTGATAACATACTTGAACTTTTCCCCACAAACAAATGTTATTCCTAAACCTACTGGTTGTAGATTATTTTAGATGGCCTAAGAACCCTACAATTTCTTTCTATGTCAATTCAGCTGAATAATTTGCTGGTAAAAATTAAGTTAAAAAAAAAAACACCTTAATTTCTTAAAATGCTTTTTCAAAGATTTTATTTATTTATTTGACAGAGAGCGAGCAAGAGAGAGCGTGCATAAGCAGGGGGAGCAGCAGGCAGAGGGAGAGGGAGAAGCAGGCTCCCCGCTGAGCAGGGAGACCTACATCAGGCTCAATCAATCCCAGGACCCTGGGATCATGACCTGAGCCGAAGGCAGATGCTTAACAGACTGAGCCACTCAGATGCCCCAATTTCTTAAAATGTTTTAAGCATAAGTTGGTTTCTCTGCTTTCCCTGTTGATGAAATACTTAGTGATATAGAATAATCATCTTAGTTTCTTTATGATTTAATTTTCCTGTCTATGCAATAGAAATTGTAAGCAGCTGAATATGAATTTCAACAACAACAAAAAATTATCTCTTTCTCAGTCCTAACGAGTGGTAAGTTCAGATGGATCAGAGATGAAGAACAGTGAGAGAAACTTGAAGTTGAACTTATTGGGCATTTAAAGTATTATTGACCTAAGAGAGATTAGAAATTGAAATAAGGATATAGAACATTAAAAGAAAGAGAATTTACTACTGAGAATAGGGAAAAGGGTGGGAAGTGGCTATAAAATAGTGAGAACTGCTTTCCATAAACCACATAAAAACCCCATCCCATTACCCTATAGACAAGGGGCATACACACAGTAAAACCTTTGTAATCTAGCATTTGAGAGGAAATGAGGTGCCAGTTAATGTCACGTTATGCTTAATAGAGGCTTAGCTCATGTTGTCTCAGGTGGTATCCTTCTTGTACTTCTCTTATCCGCTCCTTAAAGACTTAGACATAAAAGGCATGAAAGGGCAGTGGTTTCTACATATAAATCATCATATTTTTGTTTTTCGTTTTTTAAAGACTTTTGTACAGCAGGGATCTACCTTTCTACTCCACCAGAATGATCACCTGGCTTGGTGGTCCTACTACTCACGCTATTCTGCCTTCCTTCAACATCCTCATCACTGAATCCTTTGAAAATAGCTACATTCATCTCTTGTTAATGGCAAGAGAAAGGGATCAATAAGCATATATGTAGGGGCGCCTGGGTAGCGCAGTCGTTAAGCTTCTGCCTTCGGCTCAGGGCGTGGTCCCAGCATTCTGGGATCGAGCCCCACATCAGGCTCCTCCGCTGGGAGCCTGCTTCTTCCTCTCCCACTCCCCCTGCTTGTGTTCCCTCTCTCGCTAGCTGTCTCTATGTTAAATAAATAAATAAAATCTTTAAAAATAATAATAAGCATATATGTATATGATTTCTTAGTCTTGTAACAGAGCCTGACAATGTGAGAAAAGATGAGGAATAAACACAAGAGCTACTCACTCATATATTAAGTACAACATCAACTTCCATGTCATTGACCATCTAAATTTTGGGTTAAATCCCATGCAGTATGAAAGTGAATAATAAACATCTATATCTAACATACTTTCCTAGTTCTTCTTACTTTCTGATCTTCTCTCAGTTACATAGACATTATAGAATGTCTGTGGTCCACTGTTCTTCACAAGTAAGCAGCTCTCATTCATCAAGCAACTTTTCAGGATCAAGCTTTGTGCTAGAAGCTGTAGATCCAATTAAGACATCACTACTGCCTTTGAGGAGTTTGATATGCTGGCTAGAGGAACTGACTCTCAATTTGTTTCACCCAAATGATTGGGCTGACATTGGTCCCTCAGAGTATCTGAAGGACCTGTCGCATGACTTTAGACCTTTGTTTCTAGAGAACATTTCTCAATTTAAGCTTGAGAGGGTTTTATGTATAGTATTTGTGCTAGGGGCCAGTGATGGTATTGTGAGTCATAAGATCTTAAAGTTAAATAAATGACAGATTATCTGGCTTTCTAAGGCTTTTTAAAAACATGCAGTCCTGCCCTTGGTTTGGCCCTACTGAATTAGATTCTTCATATGTGGGGTTTAGTAGATTCTGATACAGATGAAAATCAGTTCCCTAAGTGAGGTTTTCATCAGCCAGCTTGGAATCAGGTAAAGACTATGTGAGTCCCACTAAATCTATATTGGTATTTTAATCTTTTTAAGAATTGTGTATAAAATATATTAAAAGCTTGAAATGGGGAATTATTACCCAAATGTGAACATATCACATCAATTTTGCTCTTCCTGGTCCAATGCAAGGTCACAAATTCCCATCATGCACAATATAGTGAAGGGATTTCCTCTTTCAATATATTGCTGTAGCTCCTTGGGAAATGCACCAAGATGC
Source organism: Ursus americanus (assembly GCF_024610735.1). Taxonomy (NCBI): domain Eukaryota; kingdom Metazoa; phylum Chordata; class Mammalia; order Carnivora; family Ursidae; genus Ursus; species Ursus americanus. The sequence goes on along the minus strand of NC_142131.1, from coordinate 12,493,400 downwards.
ATAAAGACAGGGTAGATTTTCTAGTACATAAATATATATAATCTGATTATATAATATTTTACAGAATCAAACTGATCATATGTTATGTAAATTAATGCAATGTGTGTTTAATCAAAGGGTCCCAGGAATATATCCACAGACAACTGGAAAATCTTAGATTATTAACAAATTTTTTCCACCTGCCCCAGTGAAACGCTAAAACCCCCAAAAGGATACATGTGCACTAAATACAAATTTGTACCTCCTGCTGGAATTGCTCAATTTTCATAGCCTCTGTGACCTCAGAAAACTCATCTTTGGTCCATAGAAGCCTAGGGATTTTTAAAGATAGTGCAAGTAGATTGCCTGCACCACTTCGACCCTGTTCCTCCCAATTCCCACCCTTCCCACCCTACAGAGCAGAGGGTATCACGGTGGCAGACAGGTCCAGACTCACAGCTGCTGCCTTGCCTCCATGTGGTAAGTTCTGTGGGTCTTGACCAAAGATGCTGTAGCTATCACCTACAGTTCTGTTTGAGTTTGACCATCAGTTTTTTTCCTTTTCCACATTTTCCCTAGTATTTCAGACTTTTTGTGCTGATGTTGGCCTCTTACATCAGCGTGTATGAATCATAAACTCCACAAATTAAAAGTAGAAAAGACCCAATGATTTCGTTATTTGTTCACTAATAGGAATACTTTTGTGGGTTTGCATGTCTGACTCATTTGGTAAATTCCATTTTAAAGGAATACAGGCTTCCAGACTTGTGGAGTATAGTGTGCTTGCTATAACCTCTACATGAGCTACAGAGGAAAGATTCTGGATGAAGGAGAATAACCACTGGATTCAGAGTTGACTTCAGTTCACCTATGTGTCTCAGGGACCTTATGAGTCTCTCTGGGATTTATTTTTTTATCATTAAAGTGAGAAAGTGGAATCAGTCCCTAAAATAATTATGTTTATTATTATACTACTATATTTTATAATTATAATTGTATAAAATTATATTTATTTTATGATTCCTGCTAAAAACTCCACTTTTTCTCTTTTGACTTAGCTTCTTCATGTTTTATTTAGTTACCATGTTTTCCCTATCTGTATTTATTTGAGTGAGAATGTCTTCCTTTCTCAAGGCTGGGTAGTTTCCATTCAAATCTCTGCAGACTGATTGCAGAAGTATCCTGAAGCAAACATAAGCATTGACCGGCATTTATAAATCCCTGGCAGCATACCAAAGTTGGTGAAAGAAATAAGATGTGTTATCTCATAGGCTTAGCTAATCTGAAAGTTATGGACCGTCTCTGGATGTGAGGGCTTAATGTGGCGGCAAGCTGTAGAGTGACAAGTTAAAGCCGATAAGCTTGCTGTTCTGCTTCATTCTCCAAATATCCACACGTTTTGAATGGAGAGTCTCACAGGAGGCAGGGCTCATTAGGAAGATATGCTATATATTATATTTGCTTGACAAACATGTTTGAACATGAAACATGAACATGAAATACTGGGCAAAGTTATACTCACCTATTGCCCACATTAAAATTAAGAAATCTGGGTTCACAAATGTGGATTTTAATCTAATTATGTAATGTAACCAAATTTTTCTCTTAGGAACCAGCTGATATGGCGACATTTTATAGGTAAAATCAAACAAACAAAAATATTTGTGTGGGTTTTTAAAAATAATTCGCTGAGCACCACAAGAATAATTGATCTCCAATAAAAAAGAAAATCCTCAAATGTTTTTGAAATTAAAGAGATAATTATTATCTTTATTAAATTTTCTCATATATTCATTAATCTTTGCTTAACTTGTAGAGTGAGGTCATGACAAATTCTCTGGGTAGTGAAATCTAGCTCTCCAAGATTGTAGTAAAGTAAAATACCCGAGGTGGAAAAAAAGGGAAATAAGAACACATTTTGGTCTGATTTCTCTTTCCTCAAATATTTGAGATCAATATATATCTATGAGTATAGATATCTATGAATAATTACATATAACTTCCCCTAAGTACACCATAAATCTAAATTACAGTTTTTAAGGATTGAATGTTTAATAATGGTTTTTCTTTTCAAAATGGTAAGTCAAGTATATAATCTTACACTTGCTTATTGTAGTGAATACCAGAGAGCCAGTTACTGAAGAAATTAAGTTCTTTATTTTTTAAATATTGGATTAAGCAATTATTCTCATGGTAGGAAGGAAAACTTAAGTAAATAGGTGATAGTTACGTCATGAACTGGGCAGAGGCTTAGCAGAGAAACCGCATGAATACCTCTTTATCACTAGCAGGACAGGTTGGGCTACAGGTGCTGGAGCAGTAAGAGAAAGCCATCCTCGTACAGTGGCCAAAAAACCCCCAAAAGAGCGTCAGTTTATTTTTTCTCTCTTAATTTCAACTCATATGTAAAGTCAGTAATTATTTTGGAAAAATCACATTCCATACACTTAGGACTACCATTCAGCACACTTGGATTAGGAACAGCAGCAGAGACATGGAATGACTCTTTTTTGAGTAAGTGGCTTTTCTACAGAAATGAGCACTATGCTCCTTCTTTTGCTCAATTCCCAGAGTCTCAATTTCTTCCCCTACTGAACAGTGTTCAAAACCTCATTTCCTATGGTGAATTATAGTAGAGAGTGTGTGTAAAGCCTCTTGTTCACTTCTGGCACATAGTGATGTTATTGATACCAGTGATGAACACCTGCCAGACGCCATCCATTGGGCTGAGTGCTTTACATGCATTATCATACTTAATCCTTTTCTCATACGCTGAAGTAGGTCTTATTCTCATTTCCCCTCAATTCACAGGGAGATTAAGTCACAAAGCTCCTAAATGGCAGAACTGGACTCAGAATCCAGATTTGTTCAATCCCAAGTCTGAGCCCCTAACCACCGTAGAATATCCACTCCTTAGATGTCCATAGTAGTTCTAAAAAAATTAGTTATTATTTACTATTCCCATTTTATCTCAAAAAATAATAGTAGATTGAGTGAGTGTGGAAACTCTAGAGAGTGAAGGGGGGAAATTATACACATCTCTAACCAACATAGTCCTCAGTCATCATTCATTTACCAAATAATTTCTCAAATGGAAAGATTATGGGTTTTTCAACCTCAATGAGAGTGGACAAAGTAAAAACAGATCTCTTTCTTGCTTGTGTTAATGTATTTTCTCTCATGTGGTTGGATTTGGATGAAATTCAGAGCCTGGCTTAAGCACAATGTAAACTGGTCGTAAAACCCCGGATAGATGCAGCTATTTATTGCTGACAGGGTGTTGACCAAATTTTCATATACATTGGCTGCCTTATTCAGAGGCTTTAGTAAAACCACTCCATATGGCCCATATTCTCAAGTGGTACCACTTTCCAGGATGACTAGTGGAGCTTTGACCAAATCCCAAAGGCTACCTGATTCAGAGGAACTATCTCAAAAAACTCTAGCAAACTTGAAAATAGATCTAATGATCACTAAAAGATATGGGATGTATAATTGGCCCTTGTAAATATATCAGACCTTCCAGATTTAAGGATTTGTGGCAGTAGTTTAGATCATTATTCAGGAGGTCGATGTTGTGTTCGTTTGCCTCTGGTTCTCTGAAACCATTTTTGGTTTTGCCTGCTGTTTCTTTCTAGTGAATATTCCTGTTGTTGCTACCTATAGACAGCCCGTGATTTAGTACTTCGTGCCTCTTAAATGATCAGTAGTTATTGAAAAGCTGCAAGAAAATGGACAGTTTATTAACAGGAGGAAAAAAAGAGTTTCCACAGAATAGTCAATGAAAAGGAGTCCAAAAAAAAGTCAAAAAACATATAAAAAATTAAAAAGCTCATTATAGCATTCATTATTCTTCGAGAGTATCTGAATCAAGTTTAATATAACACTCTTTTGCTGCTACTTGAGATTTGAGTTTAATGTTCCCATTCCTAGCACGAAAAGATGAGAATGAAATAAAGTAATATGAGGGTGTAACAGATCCCGGAAGAGGATAGGATGGAAAGAATTCTACTAAAGAGTGAAGAGATTGTGAGGCTTTTCTCAACTCTATAGTTTTAGAAACAAGTTAAAGCAGATGTGGCAAGAGGTGTGATTGTTTCCTACTCTGTGTATTTCTCCCCTTCCTTGTCAATGACTTGGGAATGGTAGTACCTCATCTGAGGGATACTGATGAATAATCTTAAAAGGTACAGAAAGATTAAGATAAAGAAGTGATGGCAAGGTCTGGTTCACAAATGTGAACTGAACATTTATATTTGTGTTGTATGTGTTATCTTGTTTGAAGTTTCCCTTTTCCTTTTCGGATTCTAGGTAGACTGCATTTTTCAGAGTCTCATGCAATTAAATACATCCATGGAAGTGAGTTTAGCCCTTGGAATGGGAGTGGAAATGATTCATGACACACAGTTATCTCCCAAGAAAACGTCCTTTGTGAGATCCTCCCTGCCTTTTACCCATCTGCTTCACTGAGATCTCAGATGATCCAGAGAAGGGCAGAGCCACAAGATCTAGAATATCTGAGTTGCTACTATGGGGATAACTGCCAAAATCAGGAACACCACCTTAGACTTCTGTGTGAATTTGCATTGTTCATCTAGTGATACTTTGGAGTTCCTTGTTAGCATTTAACCTATCCTGATTAATATAATCAAGTATAGATAAATCCCTTTGAAATTCAATAAGTGATAACTAGCTTATAGTTTTTGGAAACGTGTATTATAAATGAAAAGTATAATTTATAAATAAATTATTAAAAAGTGGTCAGAAATTATATAAATTTACCCCCAAATAATAATAATACAAAAACATTGCAAAGCACAATGTCTCATGTCTTCCTAAATTGTATTCAAGGGTATCCAATGACCTGAACCCCTAACTACAGATACCTAATTCTAATATAAGAAGCATGGGGATATCTAGGAATAGGATATAGCAGCAGTTCAATGCAAAAGTTATATAAAGCAACAGGTAATGGTGGGGGATCTGCTCATAAAGATAATCACATATTGCTCATTTTTAGTATGTCAGGTCTTATACAGATTTTCTACACATGAATCTAACTTTAGCATTCCAGCAACACCATGAGGTAAGTATTGTTCCCTCCATATTACAGATATGAAAACAAGCATTTCAGAAATTATGTGATTTGACCTTAGGCAATTAGTAAATAGAGTATCTTGGACACAAAGCTGGTTCAGCATGGCAGTTGGGAATACTGCAGTTTTGGGAATGCTATAGTTGGGGCTATAAATTCACCAGAATTCATCTCTGGTATGCCAGATCTCAGGGCTATTTGCTCATGAAGGACATTCAGGGAAGCATATGGGGTCTCAGTTGTCAGAGCCAAACTACTCAGTCTTCTCAGTTGAAGAAAAGGAGACCCTAGCTATCAGTGAAGGAAAGTATGAACAGGCCTAGGAGGAAAGGTCACCTAGGACAAGAAACCAGATGAAAGTGCTCCAAAGAAATGTTTAAGCTATTCTATGATGGGAAGAGTTTGAGAATTCCCCAACTCTTAAATTGCTGTTGTAGAAAAATGTCAATCTAGGGGTGTGTGTGTGTGTGTGTGTGTGTGTGTGTGTGTGTTCCAAGCTAATGCGGAGGGGATGTCTTTTTCTAGACGTTGAAGATCCTTTCTTGTCTAACCTGGGGTGTATGCAGGCACTCTGCAAATTGCAATGATTTGACATTAATCTAGAGTTACCGTGTCAGCTGGAGTCACACTGTTTAACTGGGCAGCTTGTGAATTTATAAATAATGCTTTGGTGCAGTATAGTAGCTTGTTTTCATAAAAAAGTGGTCAGAAATTATATAAATTTACCCCCAAATAATAATAATACAAAAACATTGCAAAGCACAAGGTGCTCAAGAGGATTTATACAGTAATTGGTACATTTTTTCTCTTGGATTGCCTTGAAATTTTGCCAGTGTTCCCAAAAGAAAAAGACTAAAATATCCAGTGTGATGTTACTAGTTTTGATTGGATGTTCTCTGAGTACCTCTTTCTGTAGAAGGAATACAGCTCTCTTTACTGTATGCACAGCTTTCATTGGGACTTGATTAAGGTAGTTACTGAGAAAACACTCTACTTTGGGCATCACCATGTCTGCTGTTTTGTCTTCTGTATCATCTCTGAACCATGGCTAAAAATATGTATTAAGGACAAGTTTCTGAGGGAACTGTGGTGGTGCTTCTGTGTCTCTGTCACAGCAGAGCTGTAAAAATTACGTATTAAAGATAAAGTCAAGGCCAAAGTATCCTGGGCCTTAGTTCAAGAGAATTGGGAATAGATTCAAAGGATCGGGGGTGGGGGGAAGGCCACAGACCACAATGGCTGCCGCTCACAAACTTTATTTACCGCAAAGAAAAAAAAAAAAAAAAACATAAGAAAAGGAAACTCCTGAGTAAACCCAAAATTCATATCTGCCTTTCGTGTCTCAGGGACATATTCATAATAGTTTAGGAGACTAAATGAGGCAAGAAATCTGCCAGAGATGAAAGATTCCTAGATTTTCTTCCCTCTCCTTCTTAGAGGGGCCATGGATTGTCTAGAAACATCTTGCACTGGTATGCTGGCCTCCATCTAGAAAGGTCAAGTAGGAGCCTAGTAATTTGTAGGTCCTACTGACCTGCAAGCCTAAATCTATTGCCCTGTGACCAGTGATTTGCCATAGAAATGTAGGGAACTTGTATGTTCAGAGTGAAATGGTACCTCTTCCATCCTTTAGGAATTCATCAGCAGGAGTTAAGCCACTTTCCACTTTTTGTGTGCCTTCAAGCCATCAGGATTTTCATCTGTCTTTTTCATGTTTTTGTGAGTCATAAGGTTCCCAGATGTCCTGGGTCATCCTTCACCTTTTAGACACTAATTTTCATAATTTTTGGATATTCCCTTCCCAATTCCCGAAACTCTTCCACTGTACTCTCTGGAATTTAAAGTCCATTATTAGCAAAATTCCCTAGATCCTCAACTTCTTCTTTGACTGTTCCCTTACTATCTGGCTGTAAGTTGAAAATACAGTGCCTCTTGAAGAGCATATTTCCCCTGTAGCTCTCATAAGTGACAGGTTTTTCTCTTCCTCAAGCCCATTACTGCTAGGCCTCTAGGTGGGTTAGTAGTCTTCTTTGCCTCTCATTCCTGCTTCCAGACCATTCTTCCTCTTTTCAATGTCTCTCCACCTAGCTTTGAATTGTATTTCTTCTTGCAACATACCCTACTAACCCTCCTTCTTTCTCTCACTTATCAATCCTTCAGTCATTTCCCCTTATCTCTTAAAGATTCATTATCACTTTCCCCGAGATTACTGTGTCATAATTCTTGGTGAGCTGCTCAGATGTTTCTAACATCTTGGTCTCTTTGGGCTCTCTATCCTGTTCACTGTGTTTCAGCTGCACTGGCCTTCTTTCCCTTCCTTAAACATGTCAGGCACACTCCTACTTCAGGACCCCTGCCCTTGATACTGTTCCTATCTGGAATACTTACCCAGGTTTTCACTTGTGTTCCTTCCATACTTCAGATCTTGACTAAAATGACACCTGTTTGTGACTTTCTATGACTGACTAAAATTAACCACCCCTTCACCTTACTCCCTATTCTCTTCCCTGCTTCAACTTTCTCCATATGATATAATATACATTTTACATATTTATTTATTGTCTAATTCCCTCCTAGAATGTCAGCTCCCAAAGGACAGTGATTTTTGGGTGGCTTATTGCTAACTACTCAGCATTTGTAACAGTGCCTGCCATGTATTAGTTACCCAGATGTATGCTGAATGAATAAACAGTTCTGTTATTCATAAAATGACATCACCTATGTCTGACATATAGGTTTTGAGGCATCATATTCTTCCTGCACAATCACTTGATTAAATCCCTATGTGACACACAGAGCTCATGTATGCTTACCTAGTATCTTTCCCCGAGCAGGCCAGGCCATGGCTTACCATACAGAACTCTTTGCAGAAAATAATTGAATAGGGGTCTGTATTAACTTCCTAGGGCTGGCATAACAAAATACAACAAACTAAATGGCTTAAACAACAGAAATTTATTGTCTTACAGTTCTGAAGGTTAGAAGCCCAAGATTAAGGTAACAACAGGGTTCCTGCCTTTGAGGGCTGTGGGCAAGAATTTGTTGTGTGTGTTTCCTCTAGCTTCTACTGGTTTGCTGAGACCCTCTGACATTTTATGGTATGTAGAAGCATCACACTAATCTCTGCTTTTGTCTTCACATGACATGCTCCCTGTGTGCATATCTTTCTCCAAATTTCTCCTTTTTATAAGGACATCAGTTATATTGGTTTAGAGCCCATCCTAATGACATCATTTTAACTTGATTACCTCAGTGAAGACCTTATCTCCAAATAAGGTCACATTCTGAGATACGAGGAGTTAGGACTACAACATACGAATTTTGGAAGGACACAATTCAGCCCTTGACAGAGTTTATATCCCTAATATGGAATAACATGCTACCAGGGGGTATAAGTGTTTCATGATACAGAAAGTCTCAGCGAGAACCAGTAACTTAATGATAAAAAAAGAATTTCCTGAGTTTAGACTCCCTGACTACTTCACCTATAATTCCCACCATGTTATTTTATCCTCTTGAAAAAAAAATGTATAATAAAGATAATCAGGATACATAATAATTAGCAAGGAGCCCAGGTCAAGATGTACAATTTCATTGATTTCACTTCAAAATTAATTCATCAGAGTGGAATCAATTTACATACAGAAAAATAATTGGAATATTTTAATCCAATTTAACACAGTTTCAAGGGAAGTCTTGAGAGAGAAAGCAGCAGATGTCAGCCTGACCAGGCTGACAGAAGTGAAAGCTCCCAGGAGAGACCTCTGGAATGATGGGTAATGAATGGCATGCTCATTTTGTCCAAAGGCGCAGACTTTTATTCCTTCAAACAAATCCAAATATAGAGCTTAGTGTTTTCAAGGCTGAAAACATGTAACAGCTGCTGCTACCTCTGAAGTGGTAGAGGAATGTCTTCTTAGAGCTGCAAGTATATTTTAGCAAAAGCCTAAATATACAAGTGAAAATAAAATCATGTTCACATTATTCACATAAAATGATGTTCACATAAGGTGAACAGATTTTTATGGTAGAGAAGAATGAATTCTGATTTTTTAATGGTTAGATGATAATGATCATGCATTTATAGAGGTAGCATTAATTATGTGCCTTCTGTGTATTAGATATGTTATTGTCAGATGAGTAAGACACAATTCCTAACCTCAAACTGTTCAAATCTAATGAGAAAGGCAAGAATATTATCCTTTCAATACACTGAAATAAGTGACCTAAATAGAGTATTAGGAAAATAGAAAAGAGGAGGACCTTCCTTACACTGACCCTGGAAGAATCAGGAAATACATCCAGAATGCCTGATTTAAGCTGAGTCACTGTGCAGTGCTTACCTGGCAAAAGGGGGGTGGGCAGGAAATTTCAGGTGGTAGGAAAAGCAAGAGTTACAGAGGCACATGGTAGGATAATGGGTACAAAGGGCTGTAAGTAATTTATTATAGCTGGAATTTATTTTTATATTCAACTTTATTCTAAAAACTACAGGAAGCCATTAAATATTGTAAGGCAGGAGAAAGATATCATATTTGCATTTTAGAAAAAGTTTACTATGGCACTGATATGGAAAATGAATTAGAGGGAAGTGAAAAAATAATCCGGAAGATAAAAAGCAGAGTGATCCATTTTGCAATTATTTTGACAGTGAGGATATTGTCTAAAATGGTAGAGGTGGAAAGGAAGAGATTTATGAGATTTGCAGAAGATCGAATCAACAGGACATGAGCAGAGTGAACTGAGAAATACGAAGAAGATGGCTTTCAACGTTGTGGTTGAGGCCTTCATTGAGGATTTGCTGAGTTTGGTGTGCCTGAGCTACATCCAGATAAAGATACCTACCATTGAATAGACAGGTCCGAAACATAGGGTAGACACCAACGGTGGAGATACAGACTTGAGAGCCATGTTCTTAAAAACTGATGTTGACTTCACCCAGGAGGATAAAATCATTTACATTGAGAATAATAAAGGGGAAAGGACATAGTTTGCTTTTTTCTCCCCCTTAAAGATCAAAAATAAATAGGTGAAGCAAAAAACCAGAAACAGTATTATGGAACAACCTGTTACCAGAGGGGAAGAATGTATCATGGTATTGAATGTTCTAGGGAAGGCAAGTAACAATGATGAAAATGTTCCCAGAGATTAACACATGGGAGATCATTGAAAACCCTGGTAAATAAAGTCTTTCTCAAAAAAAATCTTAAGGTAATTGAATATAGTTAGTCTGTATACTGGTGTTTAATTAATGTCTGTGATAGTGAAATAATAAAAAGAAATCACTAAGTTCTCTCAGAGCTCATGTTCTAATATACATGAAGTAGAGACAGAAGGAAGTGTAAAAGGGAACAATTATGCATATATCTGCAAGAGAGGAAAACTTGCTGGGAATAGGTTTGTATTTTAATTTTTATTTTAGTATTCTCTCTAGATTATTTTATGGATTATAAAATAGTACAGGAAGAGCAAGAATGGGAAAAGATAGATTATGATGTGATTTCATAGAGCCATAGTAATGGAGTGGGTGTGTGTCATCAGATACAGGTAAAACTTTCTGGCAGATATTTCAAGCTATTCCTCCTCTTCTGTCATCCATTTTCTATTCACATTTTCTCTTTTCCTTTTTCTTCTCCCCCATGGCTTTTGCTCTTCTCTGACAGCTTCATCAATAAAAGAACACAGTTAGGTTTGTAGGAACATAATACAATATAGCAGTTTGGGTAAAGCCAACATTCCACTATAACACAATTTGGACACAGATAAGGGGTCCAATGAGGCCCTACAACCTATGAATTTTATTGGAATAGTTCTTTACAAATCAGTGACAAAATCTCGTGAAGTGAATTTATCCAAGTATTGAATGAGCTTTATAATATTGCGGTCATTGTGAAAGGTGATTAAAACCTAAAAATCCACAAGACACATGCTGTCCTGGAGATACTAATAGATTTATAGATGTACTGAGATGTTACTTTTACAATGATAGCAATTTCCAGTGAAAATATTTCCAATGTTAAACTTCTGTTAAATGATAGCTTATATCAAACCAACTTACATGTCTCTTATGGAACTACTGTCCCAAAGGGCTTTGAAGTCCCCTTTGCCATTACATCATCACACTGAGATATCCTTGATCCACATTCTCCCTTCCCCACTGGATGCAGACTCAAATCCATAAACTCCACCAACCTCTGGCTACTTATTGGTTGCTACGATTGATTTGTGTTTGAGCAGAGTGGAAGCATGTCTTGACAAGTTCTCTTTCTTAACCACAACATCTTGAGGCTCTCACCTTCATTTCTATTTTAAACTTCCAAGTCTTTCTTGATAACAAAAGAAGACAGCTAGGAACAGACCTGTTTTTCTGTAATGGTAGAAAATCTTACTTCAGGGCCCTAATTCTTCCAAAGTCACCATTGCCATCTAAGTAAACTTTGTCTTTTCCAGCATAGAGGTGAAGAAGAAAGTGGTAGAAGCCATGCTAAATCAAAATGGCAAATCAAAGAAAGGGTATCTTGGTTTTTCTTGGATTACTCCTAGTTCAACCCTGTTATCCCAGCATAATTACATAATAGCACCCCCTTTCATTCTCCAATGTGTCGCACTTTGGACAACAAATTATATGGTAACCCTAATTTTTTTTAAGGTTCTTTTCCAAGACCCAAATAATCATCAAAGGATTAAATGAGGTACTCAAGAATATGGTGAGAAAATAGTAGCATCTATTTCTTTTTTTTTTTTTTTTTTAAGATTTTATTTATTTATTTTAGAGAGAGAAAGAGAATGAGCAAGTGGTGGGGTGGTGGGGAGAGGTATAGAGGGAGAGGGACAAGCAGACTCCACGCTGAGCACAGAGCCTGACATGGGGCTCAATCTCACAACCCTGAGATCATGACCCGAACCGATATCAAGAGTTGTATGCTTAACCAACTGAGCCACCCAGGCATCCTGAATCTATATCTAACTGATACTAATAAATAGTAGGAACAACTTTTTTTTTTCCTTTTGATTTTTTACTGCCAATCTACTTTAAAAAAAAAAAGCTTATGGAAAATTTCAAATATATTTAAATAAATAGAATATTGTGATAAATTCATGCATTTCTATGAGACTTCAATAATTACTGACTTACAGTTAAGTCATATTCTATAATTGTATCCATTTTTCCATGTGATTTTTTCTATAAACTTTATTTTTCAGAACATATTTAGATTTACAGAAAAATTGCTAATATAGCACAGAGAGCTCCCATAGACCCCACACACAATTTCTCCAATTTTGAACATTTTACATTAGCATGATAGTCTTATTACAATTAATGAACCATATTGATAACTTTTTTACTAATTAAAATTTCTTAGTTTTTACATTTTTTTTCTAAGAACCAATCTATGATACCATTTTACATTTAGTCATCATATCTCTTTAGGCTACTCTTGTTTGTGACAGTTTTATACAGTTTCCTTGTTTTTGATGAACTTGAGGGTTTCCAGTACTGTCAGGTATTTTGTAGAAAAGCTATTGAATTTTCATGATGTTTTTCTCTTGATTATACTAAAGTTATGAGTTTTGGAGAGGAACACTACAGGGTAGTGTCATTTGCATTACACCATGTTAAGGGAACATGCTATTAATGTTGACTCACATCACTTAGCTGAGAAAGTGTTTTTTAGGCCTCATTGAAATGAGGCTACTCTTTTTTTTTTTTCCTCTTTACATATTAACCTCTTTGAAATGAAGCCGTTATGCACAGCCCACGCTTAAGCAGTGAGGAGTTATGTTCTTGAAAGCATAACGCAACATAACGTAACAATATAACATAACGTAACATAACATAACAAAACATATCCTTGAAAGCAAAGTGTGTAAATAAACGATTTGGGATTCTTCTCTATGAGAGTTGTGTCCCATCTTCCTCATTTATTTATTTAATCATTTATTTATATCAATATAGACCCAGGGTATTTATTTTATATTTTAGGTTACTATGAAATACAATGTAATTTTGTTGGTCAAATTGTTATAGCTTTGGCTTTTGGGAGTACTTTCAGCTAACTCCTTTGTCCTTTGACATATGTCCATCACTTCTTTACTTTCTCATACTACAAGATACTCTCAACTTAACTTGTATATTTCCTACCCAGGTCCTAGAATGAGCTTTTTCTTGAAATGGCTGTGGGGCCTTTCATTGGAGAAAGGACATAGAAATCAAGATATGGCATTAGGTGTGCTCTTTGCTATTGGGGTGTCATTGATTCTAGAATCTCTCAGATGGCAGAACAAGGACTAATCTGTGCATATATACACATCTATAAATACTTCTATGGGTAATCATATGTATCTGTATTAAATTATATGAATTCATATGGATAACTGCCACTCTAATCCATTTACTACATGGATTATTCTAGCTTCCTTCCCTTACTTGTCTGAAAATTCTTTCTTTAACAGTGAGAAATCTAACTCCCAGCATCTGTCATCCATTTACCTAATTATTTAATTCAGATACACATAGAACAGTATTAGAATTGTTAACTCATGCCTACATGGGAATCAACTTTATTTACTCAAGTACAGTACATATGTGTTGTGCAATGTACATGCAGTTACTTTTGCTTTTACTCTTACATACTCAATTTGTTTAAAGAGTTACTTAGGTCAGGCCTTCCCCCACCTCCCTTAGATGAAGTTGTTTCAGACATTTATAATACAGTTAGATTATTTCATCACTCTATATCCCACTGACTTCTGAAATATTTAAAAATTTTTTGAACAGTAAGTTTCTCTCTGTGTTTTGTAAAGTTCTGTGGGTTTTCACACATGCATAAAAACTATTTAAATATCATAAAATTATCATACAGAATAGTTTCATCATCTTAAAAAAAAATCCCCTGTGCTTCATCTTTTTGGCCCTCTCCATCTATACTTGAACCCCTCGTAACCAATGATCATTTTACTCTCTATAATTATGCCTTTTCCAGAATGTCATACAATTTGGATTATACAATATATATCCATCTTAAAATGGCTTCTTTCACGTAGAAATATGCATTTACATTTCCATCTATATCTTTTCATGACTTGATAGCTCACTTTTTTTTTTTAATCACTGAATGGTATTCCATTGTATGAATGTATCATAGTTTGTGTGTGTATTTACCTTTTAAAGGCCATCTTGGTTGCTTTGAAGTTTGGGCAATTATGAACAGAACTTCTGTCAACTCACATTCAGTTTCTGGCATGGACATAGGTTTTCGAGTTAGGTGGGATTATACCAAGGAGCACAGTACTGTATGGTAGGGTAAGACTGTGTTTATCTTTGTAAGAAACTGATGAACATCTGAAGTGGCTATATTATTTCAAATTCTAAACAACCCTTAGTGAGAGTCCTATTGCTCTTCATTCTCATCAACAATTGATTTTATCTTCTTCATTTTTCTTCAGGCATTCTAAGAGGTATATAGTGGTATGTTATTGCTTTAATTTGTAATTCTTTAATGCCACAAGATGTTGAGCATCTTTTCGTCTGCTTATTCATCATTTTCATATATATCTTCTTTGGTGAGTTGTCTCTTCATATATTTTGTCTATTTTTTATTGAGTTGTTTGTTTTCTTATTGTTGAATTCCAAGAGTTCTTTATATATATTGGAAATATATCCTTTATTAGATGTTTTCCATATACTTCATTCCAAATATTTTTTGCATGTATGTTGTCTTTTTGTTCTGTTAACATTGCCTTTCACAAAACAGAACTTTTAAAAATTGTAATATAATCTAACTTACCAGTTTTTTCTTCTGTGGATTATGCTTTTGATGTTCTATCTACAAACTCAACATCAAGCCCAAGGTCACCTATATTTTTTCCTACATTTTCTTCTGGAGGTTTAATAATTTAGGTCTATGATCTATTTTGAGTTAATTTTTGTCAACAGTGTAAGGTTTATGTTTAGATTTTTTTTTTTTTTTTTTGCATCTGGATGCCCAACTGTTCTATCATCCTTTATTAAAAAAGACCATCTTTTCTCCATTAAATTGCCTTTGCTCCTTTATGAAGGTTCAGTTTGCTATGTTTCTGTGGGTTTATTTCTAGGTTTTTTGTTTTTGTTTTTGTTTTTTTGCTCATTTATCTTTTGTCCAGTGTTTCACCTATACTAATCTGTCTTGATTACTATAGGTATATAGTCAGTTTTGAAATCAGGTTGCATAAACTCTCCATTTTTTCTTCTTCAATGTTGTACTGACTATTCTAGGTCTTTCACCTTTCCATATAAACTTTAGAAGCAGTTTACCAGTATCTCCAAAATAGCTTGCTAGGATTTTAATTATGGTTGTGTTGAATCTAAATCAAATCAGGTAGAATGAACATCTTTATATCACTGCCCTTCCAGTCCATGAATGTGGGGTAACATTCCATTTATTTAGATTTCCTTTGAAATCTAAAAAACAGAATTCTGTTTTTTACCATGTAGATCCTGCACATATTTTTTAGATTTGTGCTTATAGGGGTGCCTGGGTGGCTCAGTCGGTTAAGTATCTGCCTTCAGCTCAGGTCATGATCCCAGGGTCCTGGGATTGAGCCCTGAATCAGGCTCCTTGCTTAGTAGGGAGTCTGCTTCTCCCTCTACTGCTCCCCCTGCTCAAGATCTCTCTCTCTCTCTCAAATAAATAAATAAAAATATTTTGGAAAAAAAAAGATTTGTGCTTATATATTTCGTTTTTTGTTCTGTAAATGATATTGTTATGCTCTTTGCTGGTATATAGAAAAACAACATTTGTATATTAACTTTGTATATTATGGCCTTATTAGACTTGTTTATTATTCTGAGAATTTTTTTGTTGATTTTTTTTGGAATTTTCTACATAGACAGTCATGCCCTTTTTGAACAAAGACAGTTATATTTCTTCTTTCCCTTTTCCTACCTCATTGCATTAGGTAGGACTTCCAGTATAATGTTGAATAGGAGTGATGAGAAAAAACATCTTTGCCTTGTTTCAATCTTAGGTGGAAAATATCTTTTTTTTTTTTAAAGTATGATACTATCTGTACATCCCACATTATTTTTAACTGACACCTTAAAAATATTTGAGAACATCTAAGATTGTTATATGTATATGTATGTATGTATACATATATATATATATATATATATATATATATATATATATATATAATTTTTTTTTTTTTTACTTCTGATATCTTCTCCAACAAGATAGAGATAAACCACTTACTTAGTACCCTTCAAGAACTATGACTTTGTTTTAAAGCTAGGATAAGATAGGAAAGGATATAAAAAATATGCTGCAGAACACTAAGAATAAATACCATCTGATCAGGAGCAATAAGCTCAAGCTGGTAAGCCACTCTGTGGGTCCAAATTAAGAAGAAAAGAGGAGATTTAAGGTTTGCTTCTTGGTTAGGAGCATCTCCCTGGCAATACCTGTTCTCCTGATTCCTTTGGAGCTATAGCCCATTCTTCAGAGTATCTTGTTGTAGTTCTATCCCTAGGAAACATTGTTATTAATTAGTTGGTGAGTCAATAGAGGTTGAGGGAGTTTGTCCATTACACAGGAAATGGGAAAAAGAGACAAGGAGATTTCAGCTCTCATTGCCTGGAAGGTGTGTTTCCCATACTCCAAATTGCAATTCTGAATGAATTCCACCATAGTAACTATTTATATTTAGAAGTTATTTTCTTTAAAACTCTTGTTAGGATACTGTTCTTTATTTCTCATGTTATACATTCATTTAACAAACATCCATGAGTATGTTCTTCGTGAGAAGATTTGGAAACTTATCCAGTATGTAAATTATCGCTATGCGTGGGCATGGTCTGAATTCTGAATCGCTGCTTCCCACATCTAGTTTTGGATTCTGACTATCTGAATCAGCTCAGCATATTAGCGGAGTTCTCCCTTTGTAGGGATAAGGCAAAATCATTACACAAAAGGTCCTTTTCAGCCCTGATGAGAGTAGTATCTCTGGGCTTATCTTTCCACTTTCCTTTCTGCCATCTTATTCTGAACAATATCTTCAGCTTTCATTTGGTTATGTTACCTGGTTTGAGAGAGATAGAAGAAAATGTAATAAATTTATAAGTCATTATGCATCCTCCTGGGTTTATTTACATAAGAAAAGCCTTCTCCTGGAGAAGAGAAGTGATAAGGCAGACAAAAGAGAAGGAAAATGCAAGAAAGATTGCAGAGTTTGGACCAGAAGAGATAAGAGAGAGAGAAGAGAGAGAGAGAGAAAGAGAGAGAATTAATTTATAGAAGGATAACCATGATGAGTGAAACTTTAAGTAGAGAGAAGAGCAAAGGGGCATTTTGCTGTGAATTAAGCAATATAACTTCTCCAGTGTGCCAATTGTAGAATGTTTAATAAACGGTTACATGAATTTTTTGATGTTTTTTCCCCTCAACATTGAAATACTCTTTCATTGTTATTATGATCCCACCCAAGTTATTTAGTTATACTACTTTCCTTCTTTCTGCCTAACATCTTGCATATCAACATTCTTACCAGACTGATTGTGATGCTTGATTTCAGCTTTGTCCCTAGATCTACGGCTCATCTGTCCCTTGATTCCACCAGTCCAACCTGCCTGCTGAAGCAGGCCTGTACTCATGCATCCCCAACCCATATCCCATGTTCTACACTCCCTCTTACTCAAAACTCTCGGACACTCAGTTGTATTAATGAATGAATGAATGAATGAATGAATGAATGAATGAATGAATGAATGAAAAGAAAAGAAAAGAAAAGTAAAACATGTCAAGTGATTAAATAGAGAAAATAGAATTTTATATGGAGAAATAGTTACAAAGCTTTCAGAGGGCTGAAAAGACAAAGAAGTGACAGAGATTAACAAAAGCAGGAAGCTGCTAGCATTGCTATGACTGCAAAGACATGGAAAAGATGTTAATGAAACTCAAAACTAGGGCCATGCAATGAGATGCCAAAACCTACTTGGGGGAGTTGGGGTTATGGAAGAGACACAGCTGCTGTTAAAACACTGCAGGGAGCAGAAAAAAATAGAAATACTCTGGTTTCTCTTTTCCGTCTTCCAGTCTCCCACCAGTGCTTCCCTTTGACCAAGCTTAGTGAGAAGCCAATGGACAAAGAAGCTAAGAAAAATAATTTGTAGGATCAAACCCCTACAATTCAGAGCAGAGCAAGTCTGTTGCCATTACAGACACTGTCTGATCATTACTATCACAATTACAAGCCTTCTGTGGCAGGTAATGAGGATGTGCCCAAGATTTGAAATATAGGAGTCTTCAGTGCTATGCTGTGATCACCTATAGCTACAGACAGTCTGTGTCTCAATGCTGAAACTGCAAATGGTTCTCTGAACTTGGGTCCATCATAAAAAGCACCATAACTGTTGGTCCCCACAAGGACAACTTCCAGATAAATGTACATGGCATCTTCCTGGTTTCATGCTTTGCACAGAAGCCAGGTAACTAACGCATATACTTCTTTTGCCAGACAGTCTGGTGAAAGATACTTTATCTCCAAGCAGTACTAAGCAACATCTTTCAGCTTTACTGGAGGGTGCCCACCAATGTGATGGGAGGATTCTAGTAGGGGCAGAATCTATGACCTATTATCCTGTGGAATTTTGGCCCTAATTTCAGAACACAAAGAGGAAATGACTCAATTGTGGAGGCCCAGTCCAGGAAGGCTTCAGGGAAGTTCTGCATGCACAGCTGGCTGCTGCCTGAGTCTTCCAGACCTTCTGAATTGAGGACCTCCCTGTGAGCATCAGAAGCACTCTAGAAATACTTCTCTATTCTTCTTGACACTCTGCCATTAGACCTCCCGTCACTAATATGGAAACAGAATAAAGCTTTGTTGCTGCCTGCCCAACCTAACCACCTGTTGATGCCATGGAGAGAATAATATACTCAGTGGGGAGGCTTTGCTTCCAATTTGGCAAGATGGCCAGTTTCCCTGTGTGTGTTGAATCCATGGTGGTGACACACACCCAACTGAGAAACCTGCTGAATCCTACACTATGCTGAATTTTAAACCATGAAAAAAAACCATCCTCTACACTGTAGGATGAAAACAGTGCAGAACTACTTTCTGCATCCACTTTCTAATCCTAATAGCGCTCTACAACACTACTCACTTTAGTGTTATCTTCCTCACACAGATAGGATTTTCACCTTCCAGGATAACCAATCCAACTAATTTCCTCTTTGGAACGAAGTTTGGAGTTTTCAGGTTCTTCAAAGATCGTGGTATTTGTCCACTATCCACCATTTTCTTACCCCACCTCACTGCTAATAGGTAAATAAGATAGTATTATTCAAGAACTCAAAGAGACTTGAGTTTATGTAATTTATACCCATAAGAGCACTAATCCATTGAACTTTCCACCACAAAATTAGCATACAGTGCCTTGCTGACTCTTGATTAAAGGTACCCTCATAGTTAATAGTTCTGCTTTCTACCTGGTTCTTGTCCACATTTCTCTGTGAATAATAGCTGACCATCTGAGCAAAGTACCAACTGCCTAGAGAGGTCATTAGGACATTCCCTGGTGGACCAAAAGCTAGTACAGTGTCACAAACAGGGACCTAAGTAAGAATTTCTAACAGGAGACCCCTTCCATCAGGCTTCCCATGAAGATGTACTAGTGCCTCTGCTGAAGTTGGAAGACAGCATCTGGCTTCCATTTGGGTTATGAAGATCACTGATTCCTTCCTCCCACAATCTTTTACCGCTTGGTGCACCCGTGGTCCCAAGCTATCTGAATGATTTGTTTCTTTGATATAACATCCCCTTTCCAACCTAGAAAGCAGGCAAGAAAAGTCTTGTTCCTGCACCTCAGCACTTCAGGGACCCAACTTATATTCTGTCTCTACCCTCATTCTGAATGTACTAGTTCTGTTCAGATGACTCTCATTTCTACCTTCTTTGCACATTATATTCCTTTCCCTGCTCAGACATTCACTGTGATATGGGTTTTAATTGGGTATCTGGCTTTGTAGATTTGATTCTTGGCACCTCACTCTGAAACTCATGGACCAGCTTTGACCTACCCCTGTATACAGCCCAGATTCTCAGAAACAATGTGGCCAAGGGCCAGAGCTCTAGGCTCTGCTTATGTACGACTTCATCCTGAGTAAGTAAGGACTACATTTGGCTTATACGCACAAAATGTTTTATACTGAATAATGCTGGCTGTTGAGTCAAACTCTTTATCAGAGGTGGACATATATGATTTATTAACCTTTACTTTCTAAGTGTTCAGATCTCAAATGTGAAACACACACACACACACACACACACACACACACACAAACTTGGTGTTTCTCCGATACTTTCCTTCTACCAATCATCCTGGGATGTTAATTAAAAAGATATTGAACTTGGGGCACCAGAGTGGCTCAGTCAGTTAAGTGTCTGACTCTTAATTTCAGCTCAGGTCATGATCTCAGTGTCGTGTGATTGAGCCCCACCTCAGGCTCCACACCCAGCGGATTCTCTCTCACCCTCTCCCCCTCCCCGCCGACCTCACACTCCATCTCTCTCTCTCTAAAAAATAAATAAATCTTTAAAAAGATACTGAACTTGATCTTACTTAAGGAACACTAAGAAAGCCCTCAAATAGAGTTTTAATTGTCTCTGGGGTCATGTAGTTGCTTTAAAGAATTAATTCTCCTCCTTAAATATGAACAATTTTCTTTTCCCTCACCTACTAGGTAAATATTTATATAAATTCCATCCTTGAACATTAGTTGAAAATAAAAAAATCCTCTTATGAATTAAACACTTTCTTAATATAATTAGAGTTGAGCCACCATAAATATACATGATCTATGATGTAATAAGCTAAAACCCAAGGAAACAGTGTGAGAGGTGCCAAGTTTCATTTTAGACTTGTATTCCTTGTATCTTTTTCTTAAGCACCAGTACCTTTTTTATATTCTTTGCACTACTCTCCTTCAATCCCAACTACCTAAACCAGTGTTTCTAAAATTCTAATGTGGGTATACATCATCTGCATATCTTGTTAAACTACTGATTCTGAATTATGAGGCCTGGGATAGAGCTTGAGATTCTGTATTTATAATAAGCTCTTAGATGATGCTGATACTGCTTGTTGCAGTCCATGCTTTGAGTAGTGAGTGTTTAATCAACTTATCCATATCACCTAATAAGGCATGAGAAGTATTTCTTTTCTCTCAGATGTTGGCATCTTTTCAGGCAATAAAGCAAAAGCCAAGTAAGAGATCCTGTCTGGTAGAATTTCCGACAGCAGCTCTGGACTCATGGGAGTCTAGAAGCAGTTCAGTGGCAGTTCTGGGGCAGCCCCCTCAACTCCCTCTTCATGGTTGCCGCCAAAAGTCTGGTGCGTTGGTTTTGTGGTGGTGTTCTAGAATCATGCAGATGAAGATGTTTTGTAAGCCAGAGAGTAGATTTGAAAAAGTTAGAACTAAGATATTCTAGTCATAATACCCAGTGCAGAGTTTGAACTGTTTGGGGACAGTTTACTTCCACTTGACTGTTAGGAGATAGTTGCTAAGTGGCTTTCACTTTTCCAGGATATTGGAAACTTACATCCTTTGCAGATTGATGCATAGAACAAAAGCAATAGCTGTTGAGCCTTGTGAGAAATATAAAAAAATATACATTTTCATATGCAGTTGTTTTCTCAAATCAAAATTGTAAACTGTGATAAGAGAAACACATTTCCCCACATGGGCCTAGGGTGAGCAAGGTCTGTCTGTGAGCAATGCCTCCGCTAAAAACTACCGTCAAAGGACCAGTGCTTGGGGCCATTTCAAATCTCTTCAGGTCCTTTAGGTTAGACGAGTTTAACTTAAATCTTTGAAGAACTTAAATTCTGCTTTTATATTTCTTTTTATAAAATAAAAGCTCTTTGTTTAATGTGTCATTTTATCAGAATTTTACAGAAGTGATAGCATGAGGCACACAGTCTTCAGTATCTCTCTTATTAGCATCCCTAGGAAAGAATGGCAGAATTATATTTTCATGCAAGACACTAAGAAATAAAAGAATGATTTAGAAACAATATTAAAATTAGAAATGGGCTAGGTTCTGGGACTAGATACTATCTAGAAAATGTGGTAAATGGTCCACATTTTTCACACAGCATCACTCTGCATTGTGAGATTACCTGGGTCTTTTGGTGTGCTGGCTATTTCTTTGTAAGTGGTTGAGTAAATTTATCATCTCTGTGTCATATGAGCTCACTGCTGGCACCGGTTCAAGAAATCTCATTATTTTTTGATGTCTATGATGGATTAAAGATGAGAATATTGCTGGCCTAAGGCTTCGTTAGTCCCGCCTGTCATATTTGTCAGCTACAAAGCAGCTCTGCCAAAGGGTTAGGAGGGCGTTTGGGATAGTGGGCCATTAAAACGCGGTTCCATTACTTACACTCAGTTAGATTGAGGAAATGGAGGGTAACAAGTGTGAGAGTTGTCCCATGGGATCCATTTTCTTTGTTACACACCCAAAAAAGAAAAATCAAGATGACAGCAGAAACAGCAAGAAGCTCTCTCTACATGGGATGGCCACATCTTGTAATTTTTCACTGTGGGTGAAAAGTGCTTGTTTGGGTAACCTCACAGGCAACTCTGAGAGTTCTGTGGTCAGGCAATATCCTGCATGATCAGCCCGGATTCTTATATGGAACTGACCTTGGATGGTTCCCCAGCCTCTTAGAGGCAGAACAAGGCTGACTGAAGTCTTTTGAGTTCTCAGAACAAAGACTATCAGGGCATATGTTGAGAATAACCAGTAACACATTGTGATTGGAAAGGTATTCTCAAGAATATTTTAAATCCCTAATAACCTAATTTAAAATAACCTTTACTATTGTAATTTTTAAGTAGCCACTATATTCACAAGTTTTCACAAATACCATATAGTACAAGGTAAAGCAAAATTATATCTACAATGTTACTGAAAAATTGATGATCTTATTCATGGTAATGGTTTCTAAGTTTATTTCCTTCATGTTCATGTAGGAGGTAATACGTGTCAGACTACCCAGGGATGTAAGTGCCTTTGGGGATTTCTTCCCTAAAGCCCAATATAATCATTTATTGTACCAACTGCTCTAATAGATGATAGGGAGATCATGGTTTAAAAAAAAAAAAAGCCTTACAATCTGTTATGGTAATTGACATTAAATCAGCTTACAAATAAATATGTACTATGCATTTTGTTCAGTTCATTTCAAGGTATTTGTGAATCTTTTGAATCTTTTTTTTTTTTTTCAAGATACCGTATTGGGAATTCTGGCTGATATAGACATGAAAAAACATCACCTTCTCAACCTGCATGATGATTATAGTATTTTAGGAAAGAAAGACACATAAAGAGATCATATGATACTTTATAATATTGTAGGAAGCTGTGATTGTCCCTGATTCTCTTGATTCTTTTTCCTTCTCTTCCTCTCCTTTCCCTTCTCTTCTTTTTGTCCTTCCTTTTATTTAATTATCCAACAAATTATTATGCTGATAATATGTATCAGGGGCTATGTGCTAAGTGCAGCCAGATAGGATCAATTGACTGCTTACTGTGCGCCAGACATAATGCAAATTAGTTTATATTCATTAACTCAAGCAACTTTAAAAATGATAGTACTATTTTTGTTTTATAGACAAATTGGGACTCAGAAAGATTAAATAATTTGTGCAAATAGGTGGAAATGTTGGCTTTTGAACAAAAGTCTGTGTGATTTCATAGTGTGAAATACACTATACAATTACACAGGAGATCTGTGTTATACTGTGAGGTATTTTTCAAGGAAAATGCAACTTTTAGCCAAAACTGAATAAAGAGAAATCGTTTCTAAAACACGAAAATACTTATCCAAACCCTTGTCACTTAATTTTAATTCATTAAAAATGTCCCAAAATCAGTTAACTCTCACTAATAATGTATTTTTTAATAATGTGTTTTAATGCCTTTTACTAAATAATACTACAGAATAGTGTATATATATGTACATATATGTGTATATATGTACATATATATATATATGTGCATAATAAAAATTTTAGTTAAAATATTTTCATCTTTAAAATCTTAGCTCTGGGCTTAATGGAAAACTACTGGGACCTACTAACTGGCTGCACCAAAAACAGTGGTTGTGAAAGTTTAACTCTGAGAGAGTATGACTTTGGGCAAGTAGTGGGGTGTACTGGGAGAACATTCATAGTCATCTCTGTCAACTTGGCACACACATCCAGGAGGGCAGAGGGAGACAATTTGAAGTTTGTTAAAGGTCCGAAGTATAATATTTTTCCTTAACCTTCTTTAAGGCAGTAATGCAGGAGGGAAGGATTATGTTTTCCATTTTCACTTGACACGGAGGTCACATGATATCACACATTGGCTCTCTTTAAGCCAAATTTTCAGTGTAGGGTAGTCATGCCACTTTGAAGTGTAATGCCTTAAAGCTCTGCCAGCGATGTTTGGGGGAAACAGAATGGATATTAGCTACATAAGCCGCAGCTCCTCATGTAGTGCTTCTGAGGGAGAAAGTCAGTGGAAAGATAGATTAGGTGCTATTTTGGGAAACACACCTTTTAGTAGGACTAAGCTGTTACTTGACACCTATGAGGACCACGGAGTCTGGCAAAGTGTGGCATTGGCCACGGTAATGAGTTTAGGGCACTCCTGTGTATTTAAGTGCTCAGAGCTGCCCTAGCTAGGCCTGTTCCTCTACATGCACTGTGGACTCTAACTTAAGAAACAGCTCGCTCACCCACGTGCATGGCTGTGCACATCCGTCCCACAGGACAAGCCCTTCTCATCCCTCATCCCCACAGGCTCTTTCAGAGTAAACAGAACTGTTCACTCAAAGGAAGAATTGGATGTCTAAACGCCCCAAGATAAGTAAACTATTAATCCCTGCCTTAAGGCCTTTTTGGTGCCTAGACAAAAACTGTAAACAAGTTGAAATGTGTACCCTTTACCCTTTCAGTGTCATACATAGAACAACCTGATACCCCCAAATCTGATTTCATGCATCCAGTATTTTAAACTTTCAATCCGACTATGCCACCCTCCATATTAATCTCTAAAGCTTTGTTTTGTTCATGCACCCCTTATTCAAAGTAGTCAGTAATGCACCCCATCTACACTCCTTGTCCCCTATATATGTGACTGCTGGCTGTAGGATAAAGTCTATAGAATTTTCCCATAAAAATTTTCATGAGTTCAGATTCTTGAGTTCAAGGACCATGTCTATTATTTCTTTTGAATTCCTCAGTGTAGTTTCTAGCATGATGCCTTAAACATAATATGCCTTCATTAGCACTTGAAAATATTTGACTTTTTAATATTTTTTTTCTATTTTCAAAGCCACATTTGATAATAGTTAAGTTACTTCTTTGGAAGTAAAGAGTATTAGCAAAGGAGGATCATTTGTCCCATAATTTTTTAAAAAAATTATACAGTTTTTACGTTTAGCTATGCTTTGTGCAATATCGTGTTCTATTAAATTTTCATGATTCATTTTTAGCTATCCATACTTTTCTAAGAATAGGAAAATGTCTGTTGTTTTTGGTACTAGGAGAGTTCTGAAGCTTAAAATTTTACACAACAGAAACATTGTCTTTTTTCTCCTCTTGGACAGCTTAGCTAGAGTTTCTTAATGCTATTTAGTCATTCTACTTTTTAAGTGCCACAGAACTACCCTCTCGGGGTATTTTCTCCTTACTTTCTTCACCCTATTGCTTTCTCATCTCAAGAATAAAAAGGACAGTCACTGTTTCCTCTGTACATTTTCCATAAATTCCTTGTATTTTCCTCCAATTGCCATAACCTGTCGACATTTTTTAAATTTCCTGTTGAAAAATGAAAACTCTAAGGACACCTGGGTGGCTAAGTCAGAGGAACATGTGACTCCATCATGGGGTTGTGAGTTTGAACCCCATGTTGGGTATAGAGATTACTTAAATAAATAAAACTTAAAGAAAAAAAGAAAAAATAAAAATGAAAACTCTGATTTAAAAAAAACTATTAGGTTTCTAATTTGTTTATTTTTATAAAACAAGGTATAATTTAAATTCGTCAGATATTTAATATATTCTATTAATATCTATAATACAGTATCATAGGTGTATATATAGAGAGATGTATATAAGAATATAATAAACAACTAACTATATGCTGAAAAATTTCATTCCAAAATAAATTGCTGTATTTCTGAAAAAGTTAAATTAGGTGCAAATAGAGACATTCGCTGGCATTATTTGACCAAAAAAAGGAAGAGAAAAGAAAGAGAATGTCATTCTGCCTCCAGATACCCACTACGTGAAAGTAGCAAAATTTTACAGTGACAGAGAGAAGTTGGGAATCTCCAAATCTAGCAATACTCTAAATCTGACTTTTCTTAAATATAAGAAATAAAATGTTAAAGAATAGGAGATAAAACTAAGTGATTTATTCTCATAAATTAATGTAGCCAGAACGAACTTTTCATTTAAAACATCACCTGAATATTCAGTACTTATACTTGTAGAATTATATAAAAGTTATTTATTTAAAAAATATTAAACATGTTTATTGTAATAATTACATCTTAATAATTCCATCTTATGAATATTATCTATACTGGACACTGTATGCACTTATTAAGTTTCCTAGAAATCTTGAGTAGCAAGACAAAAGTGCTGAGCCCTTAATTCAAAGACAAATTACTACATTCTAAAGCTGGGATCATTAAACCAGGGAGTTGGCTACTCCTTAATAATTGAGATGAATAAATGGATATATAAATTAAGAATTCAGAAGTTTTCCTTCTCTTTTGAACTTTTCACATAAATTCTACACATAAGTTATATGTATAATACACCATGTAAACCCCTAAAACTTTGAATCACTCTGTATCTATGGTCAAAATCTGTTCTTTTTAAATTTATGCCATCTCAAAAGCACTATAAAAACCATATGAATAAAGTCGCACAACTGTCTGTAGTTCTTCTCCAAACTCATTGATTAGGAGCCAAATGGTAATTTATTCCAATGTATCAGGAAATGATTGTTCTGTTTCTTGTTATGTGGTTGTAATGGCTCTATACTCATGAGGCTCTAGTATAAACATTTTTAAATGATCATTCTCTCTTTCTAATATTTATACATGAGTAATAATAAAGAGCAGATTATTTTTCTTTTGTTTTCAAGTGCTATGATATTTTAATTATATATACTAATAGACTGAGACATTAAAATACCACATGAAACGTGTAAACTACACAAATGGTAATAGGCAAATTAATTCTGCTGAGAAATATGTAGTGGCACATGTAAAACAAAAGAAAGAAAAGAAAAAAAAAAACGTAAAAATAAGACTTACAGATTTTACTTCATGCTGTCTAAATGAATAATGAGGGTAATAAAATGACCCTTAATACACTCAGTGAATTTTCATCAATCACTTCTTAAAGTGTCTTTAACTATAAATCAGTCGCTTATTTCTGATAGTAAATTATTGTTTAAAGGATCACGTCCACGGTGACAGCTTTTGAAAGCCAACATAATGGCGAGATACTGCATATAGAAGATGCGGTTCATGCAGTCTTGAGTCTTGTGTGCAGGCAGCTTGATAGAGTTGGGGAAATGGGGTTAAAGGAAGTGATTGATCCAGCAAAGGAAGCTTCTGTATCTAGATAAATTATATCCGAGGTTGTATGACAAACTTACTAAAACTAAGTCAACTTTCGAGGATGTCACAATAGATGGGAAAGGTATTCAAACATGGACTACTAAGATACAATTTTCTAAGTCATGTAAAAGGTGGATACTTGACAGTGTCTGTCCCCCTAAATATTATAATAGACTGACAGACTATCTAAACACTTAGTTAAGAACCCACTCACTGATCACTGGGAGCAAATGTGAGTTTACTAAAATCAAATCATTGTAAGTCACTTTACTTCCTCCTTTGTTGAGTTTGTCCCAGTTGAAATAAAAGGAGAGCCTGACCAGCAGGTCTCATTTAAAACTTTGGAGTCAGAAAATCTGGGCAGAGAAAACAAGCTGACCTCTAAGAGACTGCTGAGTAGAATCAAGTCAGACGCTTTTCTCAATGAAGACTTGATATCAGTGTTGTCTCAGAACTGAGATGGAGGGTTTCATGAAATCATGTTTGATATTGCAAGTCACTCTTCAAAGAACTCTGTAGTTTAGCAACACAGAGATGAGAAGTGAAAACATTTGTCTTTGGCATATAAATGAAATAGTAAATTACAGATGTTATTTCAGTTCAGTTCAGAACAAAATTCTGGAAACTAGTCCATGAAGTCCCATTCCTGATGAGATTTAAAAGCTGATTTTCTTTTTTTTCTCATTAAATATACATTTTAATAAGTTTAAATTCTATGTTCATTAATTTGAAGACAGTTTTAGGAGTCACCTTAATTTTATAAACAGCATCATTTCTAAAAATGTCAAGATCATTTTTGCTGTTTTCTTACCAGTTCTGATTTCAACAGGATCTGAAAATGATCAAAAATCATGCTGTTTATATCCCAGTTCCTTCTCACTCTGAACTCTGGAACAAATCACAAGAGATTTGGGGAACTCTAGTATATTGCACAGGGTTTCAAACCCTACAAAAATGGGTAGGATTAATTGAAATCCTAAAAAGCACCCAAGAGTTTTATTACTGGCTGGAAAATGTGCAGAAAATATGCTTCAAAATACAGTGGTTAGGGCAAAATATTTACACAAAGCAGTCCTAATTTTATCTGTATCAGAAACATTGTGTCATCCTTTTGAGTTTTACTTGCTAGATTAAATATCACTGAACAAAATATATGAGTATCAGTAATTTCCTCAGGAGTGTTGTTATTTGAGAAAAGTCTAACTATAGAAGGGCTAGATAAATGCACAATAGTCAAACCCAAGCTGATTACATTTAAATAAATTTGTTAAATTCTCTCATTTTTAAGTGATAAACTAAATGAATAAATGCCTGTATGCAAATCAAGCTTTTTATTTTTTTATTTTTATTTTTTTGTTTCATACATTATTTAATTGGATTGTTTGTTTCTTAAGGTCAAGTGTTGGAAGATTTTTTTTAATAATAATTTTTTATTATGTTAGTCACCATACAGTACATGCCTAGTTTTTGCGTAAACTTCCATGATTCATTACTTGCGTATAACACCCAGTGCATCATGCAGTATGTGCCTTCCTTAATACCCATCACCAGCCTATCCCAATCCCCAACCCCTCTCCCCTCTGAAGCCCTCAGTTTGTTTCCCAGAGTCCATAGTCTCTCATGGTTCATTCCCCCTTCTCTTTACCCCCCTTTCTTCTCCTACCAATCTTCCTACTTCTTATGTTCCATAAATGAGTGAAACCATATGATAATTGTCTTTCTCTGCTTGACTTATTTCACTTAGCATAATCTCCTCCAATCCCGTCCATGTTGCAGCAAATGTTGAGAAATCATTCTTTTTGATGGCTGAATAATATTCCATTGTATATATGGACCACATCTTCTTAATCCAGTCATCTGTTGAAGGGCATCTCGGCTCCTTTCACGATTTAGCTCTTGTGGACAATGCTGCTATGAACATTGGGGTGCATATGGCCCTTCTCTTCACTACGTCTGTATCTTTGGGGTAAATACCCAGTAGTGCAATGGCTGGGTCATAGGGTAGCTCAATTTTTAACTTTTTAAGGGACCTCCACACTGTTTTCCAAACTGGCTGTACCAACTTGCATTCCCACCAACAGGGTAAGAGGGATCCCCTTTCTCCACATCCTCTCCAACATTTGTTGTTTCCTGCCTTGTCAATTTTGCCATTCTAACTGGCATAAGGTGGTATCTCAAGGTGGTTTTGATTTGAATTTCCCTGATGGCTAATGATTTTCAACATTTTTTCATGTGTCTGTTAGCCATTTGTATGTCTTCATTGGAAAAGTGTCTGTTCATATCTTCTGCACATTTTTTAATTTGATTATTTGTTTCTCATGTATTGAGTTTGAGAAGTTCTTTGTAGACCTTGGATACTAATCTTTTATCTGTAGTGTCATTTGCAAATATCTTCTCCCATTCCGTGGGCTGCCTCTTAGTTTTTTTGACTGTTTCCTTGGCTGTGCAGAAGCTTTTTATCTTGATGAAGTCCCACAAGTTCATTTTATCTTTTGTTTCTCTTGCCTTTGGAGATGTGTCATGAAAAAAGTTGCTGTGGCCGATGTCGTAGAGGTTGCTGCCTATGTTCTCCTCTAGGATTTTGATGGATTCCTGTCTCACATCAAGGTCTTTCATCCATTTGGAGTTTATCTTTGTGTATGGTGTGAGAGAGTGGTCAAGTTTCATTCTTTTGCATGTAGCTGTCCAATTTTCCAAGCACCATTTATTGAAGAGACTGTCTTTTTTCCACTGGATGTTTTTTCCTGCTTTGTCAAAGATTAGTTGCCCAAAGAGCTGAGGGTCCATTTCTGGGTTCTCTATTCTGTTCCATTAGTCTATGTGTCTGTTTTTGTGCCAGTACCATGCTGTCTTAGTGATCACAGCTTTGTAGTATAGCTTGAAATCAGGCAACGTGATGCCCCCAGCTTTGTTTTTCCTTTTCAACAGTTCCTTGGTGATTTGGGGCCTTTTCTGGTTCCACACAAATTTAAGGGCTGTTTGTTCCAGTTATTTGAAAAATGTCATTGGTATTTTGATTGAGATGGCATTGAAAGTGTAGCTTGCTCTGGGTAGCACAGACATTTTAACTATGTTTATTCTTCCGATCCATGAGCATGCAATATTTTTCCATCTTTTTATGTCTTCTTCGATGTCTTTCAAGAGTGATTTGTAGTTTCTAGAATATAGATCTTTATGTCTCTGTTTAAGTTACTTCCGAGATAACGTATGATTTTTGGTGCTATTGTAAATGGAATGTATTCCCTAATTTCTCTTTCTTCAGTCTCATTGTTCGTGTATAGAAATGCAACTGATTTCTGAGCACTGATTTTGTATCCCGCCACATTACTGAATTGCTCTATAACTTGTAGTTTCGGGGTGGAGTCTTTTGGGTTTTCCATATAGAGTATCATGTCATCTGCGAAGAGAGACAGTTTGACTTCTTCTTTGCCAATTTGGATACTTTTATCCCTTTTTGTTGTCTGATTGCTGTTGCAAGGACTTCTAGTACTATGTTGAATAATAGTGGCGAGAGTGGACATCCTTGTCGTGTTCCTGATCTTAAGGGGAAGGCTCTCAGCTTTTACCCATTGAGAATGATATTTGCTGTAGGCTTTTCATAGATGGTTTTTATGGAATTGAGGAACGTACCCTCTATCCCTACACTCTGAAGGGTTTTAATCAGGAAAGGATGCTGTATTTAGTCAAATGCTTTTTCTGCATCGATTGAGAGGATCATATGGTTCTTGACTCCTTTCTTGTTGATATGATGTATCACGCTGATCGATTTGCGAATGTTGAACCATGCTTGCATACCAGGGATGAATCCCACTTGGTCATGATGGATAATCCCTTTAATGTACTGTTGGATCCTATTAGCTAGGTTCTTTTTGGGAATTTTGGTGTCCATATTCATTAGGAATATCGGTCTGTAATTCTCCTTTTTGATGGGGTCTTTGCCTGGTTTGGGGATCAAGGTAATACTGGCCTCATAGAATGAGTTTGGTAGTTTTCCTTCTGTTTCTATTTTTTGAAACAGCTTCAGGAGAATAGGTATTATTTTGTCTTTGAATGTTTGGTAGAATTCCCCGGGGAATCCGTCAGGCCCTGGACTCTTGTTTTTGGGGAGGTTTTTGATCACTACTTCAATCTCTTCATAATTAATTGGTCTGTTTAAAAAATCAATTTCTTCCTGTTTCAGTCTTGGTAGTTTATAGGTTTCCAGGAAGGCATCCATTTTTTCCAGGTTGTTTAATTTATTGGCATAAAGCTGTTGATAAAAGTTTCTAATGATCCTGCCTATTTCATTGGTGTTGGTTGTGACCTCTCCC
Source organism: Ursus americanus (assembly GCF_024610735.1). Taxonomy (NCBI): domain Eukaryota; kingdom Metazoa; phylum Chordata; class Mammalia; order Carnivora; family Ursidae; genus Ursus; species Ursus americanus. The sequence continues at coordinate 12,461,347 of NC_142131.1, read as the reverse complement.
CTTTCATTCATAATTTTATTAATTTGGGTCCTTTCTCTATTCTTTTGAATAAGTCTGGCCAGTGGCTTATTGATCTTATTTATTCTTTCAAAGAACCAGCTTCTCATTCTGTTGATCTGCTCTACTGTGCTCCTGGATTCTAATTCAGTGATCATTGCTCTAATCTTGATCAACTGCTTTCTCATGCGTGGATTAGGCCTGTTCTTCTGTTCCAGCTCCAGCTTCTTGAGGTGAGAATATAAAAACTGCATTTTAGATTTTTCTATTCTTTTGACTGAGGCTTGGATGGCTATTTATTTTCCCTTTAGGACCGCCTTTGCAGTGTCCCTTAGGTTTTGGACCGTTGTGCTTTCATTCTTGTTGGTTTCCACAAATTGTTTAAATTGATTCTTAATTTCCTGGTTTACCCAATTATTCTTGAGCAGGATGGTTCTTAGTTTCCAAGTGTTTGAGTTTCTTCCAAATTTTTCCTTGTGATTGAGTTCCAATTTCAAAGCATTGTGGTCTGAGAATATGCAAGGAATAATTTCAGTCTTTTGGTATCAGCTGAGACCTGTTTTGTGATCCAGTATATGGTCTATTCTGGAGAACGTTCCATGTGCATTTGAAAAGAATGAGTATTCTGTTGTTCTGGGGTGTAGTGTTCTGTATATATCTATGAGGTCCATCTGGTCTAGTATATCATTCAAAGCTCTTGTTTCTTTGTTGATTTTCTGCTTAGGTGATCTGTCTATTGCTGATAGGGGAGTTTTGAGGTCCCCCACTATTAACCTATCATTATCTATATGTCTCTTTATTCTGGTTAAGAGTTGGCTTGTGTAGCTGGCTGCTCCCCTGTTGGGAGCATAGATATTTATAATTGTCATATCCACTTGTTGGATACATCCTTTAAGAATAATATAGTGTCCTTCTGTATCTCTAACTACAGTCTTTAGTTTAAAATCTAATCTGTCTGATATGAGAATTGCTATGCCAGCTCTCTTTTGAAGTCCATTGGCATGAAAAGTGGTTTTCCATCCCTTCACTTTCAGTCTGGATGTATCTTTAGGCTCAAGATGAGTCTCTTGTAGACAACAAATGGATGGGTCATGTCTTTTTATCCAATCTGCAACCCTGTAGCGTTTTATGGGAGCATTTAGGCCATTCACATTGAGAGTGATTATTGAGAGATATGATTTTAATGATGTCATATTGCCTGTGAAGTCTTTGTTTCTATAGATTGTAAATTTCTGTTCTGTATCACTCTTGGGGCTTTTTTACTTTTATAGAAGCTGCTTTAATAGCTCGTGTAGGGCTGGTTTTGTGGTTATGAATTCGGTCAGTTTCTGCCAATCCTGGAAGGTCCTTCTGGCTCCATCAATTCTGAACGACAGCCTTGCTGGATAAAGGATCCTTGGCTGCATGTTTTTCTCAGATATAGCTTTAAAAATATCCTGCCAATCCTTCCTCTCTTTCCAGGTCTGTGTAGACAGGTCTGACGTTATTCTGATATTTTTGCCTCTGTACGTAAGGATTTTCTTCCCCTGGCCGCTTTCAATACTGTATCCTTGGATCTAATATTTGCGAATTGCACTATGACATGACATGATGTAGGTCTGTTGTCATTGACCTTGGAAGGGGTCCTCTCTGCCTCTTGGACATGAATGCTTGTTTCCTTTGCTAGATTAGGGAAGTTTTCAGCTACAGTTTGTTCAAATATCTCTTCTAGACCTCTCCCTTTCTCTACCCCCTTGGGGATGCCAATGATTCTGACATTGGAATGTTTCACTGAGTCAGTAATCTCCCATAATATACATTCTTGAGATTGGATTTTTTTGAGCCAAGTTTCTGTTTTAACTTTCTCTTCTACCATCCCATCCTCCAATTCAATAATTCGTTCTTCTGCCTCATTTACCCTTTCAGAGCATCTAGTTTTGACTGCATTTGATTCACTTTTAATTTCTGCCAGATTTGCTCTCATTTCCACCCTTAGAGATTCTATATTCTCATTAATGTTTTAATATTTTTTTCAAGTCTACACAGCATCTTGACCATTGTTACTCTGAACTCCATTTCTGATAATTTGGTTATATCCATATACCTCGGTTCTGTTGCAGAGGCCACAGACTCATTAGCTTTTCTTTTCTTGGGGGGATTTCTACTCCTCGTTATTCTGATGAGGAGAGGTTGCGGGGTTGCCCAGAGCCCAAATTATTGACCAGGACCCAGGCAGTGTGCACTTGTTTTATAGGGACCTTAGGTATGTGGGCTTCCTGATTTTTCAGCCTGCCTTCTGGGGGAGGGGCCTGCTACCCTGATACTCAGGCAACCCTGTTTGGGTAGAGTCACCCTGTCCCCTGCAAGGGGGGATGGGAATGGGCACAATGTGAGCTGGTATTTCTGGGCTTTTGTTCTCTGGCGGCTTTCCCTGGCGGTTTTCTGTGGCTCTTCACAGAGTCAGAGCAGCAGTGGCCGTATCCTAGCCTCTGTCTCAGAACCAAGAGATCACAGTCCGCTCTCCACTGAGCTCTCCTGACCACTTTAACTCTGTTTCTGTCAGTGCTGCTAAAAACCGTGCAGTGTCCTGAGTGTGCACCCCACAGCCTGTGTCCCAGCCCTTACTTCTAGGGCTGGCATGTCTCTGTCCTTTGTGCTTCTAACTCTGCCAGCCACCCCCGGTTCCTGCGCGCGCTCCCGAGCTCCCTGTTTCAGTGTGGTTTGCTCGAGCTCCGGAGTGCCGAACGTGCTCCTGTTCTCCCGGTATCAGTCTGGTTCCAGTGAGCGCTCTGGAGCTCCGGATTTCAGTCTGGTAGCATGAGCACTCCTGAGCTCCCAGTTTCAGTCTAGTTCAAGTGTGCGCTTTGGAGCTCCGGTTTTTAGTTTGGTAACAGGCGTTCCCAGGCTCATGGTCTCAGTCTGCTCTCTCACGGGTGCTGGTCCACGAGTCCAGCCCACTCCCCAGTGCAGGTGGCTCCTGCTTCCCAGAGCCCGAGCGCAGTGGCTCCCTCCCCCTTCCTTTTATCTTCCAATATCTGTGTGTGGATTCATGGCTCCCTACTTCGTACCTCCATACTCAGCACTGGAGATGTTCATTTGTAGAGATCCAGATGTATCTTCCTGCGTCTCAGGCTGATTCCATGGGTTTTCAGGATGGTCTGGTACATATCCAACTTGACTCAGGAGACCAGCTGAAAAAGGGGATGCCTACTCCACCGCCATCTTTTTTCTTCTCTGCAAATCAAGCTTTTTAAAAATAAGGACATTTTTTCATTGACTTAAATTTATCAGGTGACCAAAACAATGAAAATATTAGATAGTAAGGAAATTTTATTTGAAGCTTATATCTCTGGACTCTATACTCTATCAGAGAATATAAATCCAATTATTTATTACCATGTGTGCATACCATCACTACTTGTTGCTTAGGCCATGATTAAAATGCAGGTTGGGGAGTAGAGCTGACCTCACACTTGATCTGTAAGAACACTTTGGAAATATCTAGGGACTAAGCCCTGGGTTTCCTTAGCCTTTCTTTCTGCTGTTGTCAGGAGGGATAGAATACCTCTGGTTTAGATTGAGCATTGGCAAGAATACAGAGCAACCTGAAGCAGCTATTTGGAGGAAAGCTAGAACGTTCCTCTGTAGAGTGACAAAAAAATTGTAGTATCTATACTAAAGGATCATAGCCCATTAAATGTCCCTTTAAAGGAAGTTTAGTCTTCATAGATAACCTGTAAGGAGGAAACACATGCTGCCTGAAGTCTTGCTTAATCTTTTGTAACACATGAATGTGAAGAGTAGAGAGATGGAAGATGTCAGAAAAAGCAATTGTATCATTAGTAAGAAATGAGCAATCACAGAATGTTATGCTCTCTTACCTTACCTGTAGTGACACTCTGTGACTATTTTCTGTCTTTCCAGTCATTCTTTTCCTATCATTGTCTCTTCTCCCTATGCTTATTACTTACTTACTGTTTTCTACATTCTGTCCTTGTATGGCTTCCTGTTTCAGTCAACTTTCTCTCCCTATGGAATCTGACTTACTATGCACTCTATTCTCTATATCTAATCCCTTCACAAATCTTACGCTTTTGCCTTCTGTCATCCATAGTGCATTATTTGCCAAACACTTCAACCTCCCATTGGAACATTCAGCTCACTTTCTTGATCTACAAGAGAACTCCAGGCTGAGGACACTGCTTCCCCTGTCCACCACCCAAGGAGTGTTCACTTTCCCTCCAATAACTGGGCCCCCAGAGTGAGATATTTCCTCATTTCCACTTTTACAACTTCTTCTTTCTCTTTCACTAGAAGCTCCTAGATCACAAAGGTATATCAGCTATGCTCTCCTGAGTCCCATGTCATACCCCTCATTTCTGGGAGTACCATTTTCATTCACTGTGAATTTAATATGCAAGTAGGTTAGCCTCCAGCACTCTCACCTCTCAATTACTTCAGCTTCTCTACTTTAATGATATGGTCAGCCTCACTAATTTATTCACTCCTCCTTTGGTCAGTACTCTTTTCACCCTCCTTCAGTAGTTGAAATTCTGTTGTCATTTATTATATTTATTCCCCTTTATTGCTATCTCCCTTGCCCCTCTTTCCTTTCATGATGCTTTCTTGGTAAAACTAATTATGAAAAAGTAGAGAGGCCTAATTAGATAGGGTGGTCTGAGACCTGATGTGGAGAAGGAGCCATGTACAGAACTAATAGGTGAGAATTCAGGGCACAGGGAATAGTATTGAAAGGTACTTTGTTGGAAAGAGTTTTTATGTTCAAGACTCTTAAGTAAGTTTCTGTAGCTGTGAACAATGGATTGAGGAGGAGGGGAATGAAATGAATTTGGAAACCAAAGATGGACACTGGATAAGGGAAAACCTAGAAAGCTTTGGTAAGGAGTCTGCCTTTTATTTTTGGTTCTGTGGAAAGTCTCCAGAAGGGCTCCTGAAAAGGAGTTTTTTAAGTCAGATATTTAAACAATGTGATTCTAACTTCTATGTGAAAATTGATTATAAAGATACAAGAGTGAAAGCAGAGGGACCACTATGAGATGTCAATGGGATTATTTACATGTGGGGATTCAAATGGGCTGCTGTATATTCATATCTGGAGTTACGGAATATATTAGTCTGCTTGAACTGCCATAATAAAATGCCATGGACTGGGCAGCTTCCACAACACAAGTTTACTTGATTATAGTTCTAGAGATTGAGAAGTCTGGGATCATGGTGCCCATAAGGGAGGTTTTCTTCTGAGGCCTCTTTCCTTGTTCTTTAGGCAGTTGCCATCTGGCTGTATGCTCACATAACCTCTTTGTACACAGAGAGAGAAAGAACAAGCTCTCTGGTGTCTCTTCTTTTATGGGTACTAATCTTATGGAACCAGGGCCCCACCTTCATGACCTCATCTAACCCTAATTACACCCAAAGGTTTCAAATGCAAATACCATCATATTGGGGATTATAGCTTCAACATATGAATTTGGGTAGGGAGGGGGGTACAGTTCAGTCCATAATACAGGTCAGGCTAAATATGTGAAATTAGGAAGGAAATTTCTTTTTTACCGGAAGAAACTTTGGAATGTAGGATGTATGAGGTTTCCAATGGTAAGAACAGTAGAACTTTCATTTTTATATATTTATAATTTTACATAAACTCTGTCTTCTGTAGAACTTAAATCTTTTTTTTTTTAAGATTTTATTTATTTAGTTGACAGAGATAGAGACAGCCAGCGAGAGAGGGAACACAAGCAGGGGGAGTGGGAGAGGAAGAAGCAGGCTCACAGTGGAGGAGCCTGATGTGGGGCTCGATCCCAGAATGCCGGGATCACGCCCTGAGCCGAAGGCAGACGCTTAACGACTGAGCCACCCAGGCGCCCCTTAAATCTGCTTTCTACATTGGCTTCCATCAAAGATATTCTTATCTTTTATTGAGTACTGCCCATGTGCCAGGCACTTTATACCCATTCACTGTCATCACAACTTTGTTGGGTAGGTATTATCATCTTCATTGCACAGGTGAGGACTGTGAAGCCTAGAAAGTGTAAAAAACTTGACCATAGTACCATAACCAGGATTCAAGCTCTGGTTTATAGGACTCTGAATTCCTCACTTTCATCTATCTCACTTGATTCCCTAAACCATGCCCACAAACCCCCAAATCAGGTGTTGCCTTCCGCTGCTAAATTTTACTCACAGTTCTTTCTCAAGCTTTTTGAGTGAATTTACCCATCATTTGTATTTGTGTAACATCTTTGCACATCTCCATTTAATAGGTTACTCATGTATTGCAGCTAACATTGAGCATGACGAGCCATGTGATGTAGTTTTGTACTGCTCCCACCAGTAAATGAAATAAATATCCCTAAATTAATATTTAAATTTGCAAATGAATTTTTGAGAAGATAACTTGTCTGTGCAACATTTTCATTTGACTTTATTTAATTTACTCTTTATAGACTCGTTTTTATTTTTAATTATTATAATTTTTAAAATTTATCAAAAATAAATACTACTTTTCCTTGAGACTTAACTATAGGATGGGGATTTCTCCACATGTCCAAAATTTATCAAAATGTAGTGGATATGATAGTAATAAGCCTGCAGACATGATTTACCGTTTCCTCAATTTCATCATCTGTAAAATAGCAATAACAATAATTATTCCTAAGCAATTTGGTAAACTTCTTTGGATTGCATGTTAAACATTCCAATCCAAGAGGGGCAATTACTATTAATAACCACAAAAATAATTAACTTTAAAACAAATTCTTCATTTGTGTAGTGCTTACATTCATATTATACATACACATTAGTTCAAGCATTAAAACTTAAAGAAAGCATCCTACTATTTTCAAACCTCTGAATTTATGTGTAAAGCTGATTGTTAGCTTTGAAAAAAAGAATGCTCAGAGCTTCGCACAAAACTGAGTGCCAAACAAATACTGTTTCTCAAATAATCTCACTCAAATGAGAAAATGTGATGTGGATAAAAGAGAGAGTGATAAGCAGAACTCTATTCTAGTTCTGATTCTGTAATTTCTTTGTTATTTGTCTCAACCTCTCTATGCCTCAATTTCTTCACCAGCAAATAATTTAATTGTGTTAAAATACATCTTAGAGCTCTGCGATTCTATGGTTCTGTGATTATTCTTTTGAGGGGGAGACTCAAATATCCCAACTGTTTCTTTAATACAGGTGATTCAGTTTCAACTTAATCCCCTTTATGGGCCTTTATGATAATTGATTCATAGTGGCTTTATAGTTATGGTAGAATTATTTAAAATGAGATATTTTGTGTTCAGATTGCCATTTTTCTGTGTTACATTGTGTAAGTCACTTGGCCTTTCTGTCTAGTATAATATTTTCCTATCTTTAAAATAGGGATGACTGTGAGATTTAAAGGGGTTTGTATAAACACAGCCTGTATCAACATGTGGCATTTGACTACAGGGTACACATGCAACTAATGACAAGCTTTTTGTCACTCTTATCATTATCAGTTGCCAAATACTGTTTCCAAACATCTTTTCTTCCATTCAGCTTTAAATGCCTTATTATAAAAATAGTACTTTTTTTAAAGAGGGAATTGAGATGCCATTCTCTGTGCCTTTCAAGTATTTTGTTGTTGTTGACCTTTCTGATTTTAATTTCAGCGTAGTTACTATACAGTGTTACATTAGTCTCAAGTATATGATATAGTGATTCACCACTTCTATATATTACTCAGTGCTCATCAAGATATGTGTGCTTTTTAATCCCCAACACCTATTTCACCCATCCCTACCCCCACCCCTGGGAACCATCTGTTCTCTATAGTTCAGAGTCTGTTTTTTTTTTGTTTGTCTCTCTCTCTCTTTTTTCCCCCCTTTTTTCATTTGTTTTGTTTCTTAAATTCCATATATGAGTGAAATCACATAGGATTCGTGTTTCTCTAACTGGCTTATTTTGCTTAGCATTATTCTCTCTAGATCCATCTATGTTGTTTCAAATGGCAAGATTTCATTCTTTTTCATGGCTGAATAATAATCCTTTGTGTGTGTGTGTATATGTGTGTATATTATATATATATATATCTTCTCCATCCATTCATCTATTGATGGACACTTGGGCTGCTTCCATAGTTTGGCTAATGTAAATAATGCTGCAATAAACGTAGGGGTGCATAAATCTTTTCAAATTAGTGTTTTCATATTCTTTGGATAAATACCCAGTAGTGTCATTCCTGGATCATAGGGTAGTTCTATTATTAATTCTATTATTAATTATTAATTTTTTGAGGAATTGCCACAGTTTCTACATCAGTTTGTATTCACAACAACAACGCATGAGGGTTCCTATTTCTTTACATCCTCACCAACACATGTATTTTCTTGACTTTTTGATTGCAGCCATTCTGACAGGTATGAAGTGATATCTCGTTGTGGTTTTGATTTGTGCTTCCCTGATAATGAGTGGTGCTGAGCATATTTTCATGTGTCTGTTAGCCATCTGGGTGTTTTCTTTGGAGAAATGTCTCCTCACGTCTTCTGTGCATTTTTAATTGAATTATTTGTTTTGGGGTTGTTGAGTTGTATAAGTTCTTTATATATTTTGGATACTAACCATTTATCCAATATGTCATTTATAAATATCTTCTGCCATTCAGTAGGATCCTTTTTAGCTTTTCTTGATTATTTCTTTTGCTGTGCAGAGGGTTTGTTGTTGTTGTTTTCTTTTGATGTAGTATTAATAGCTTATTTTTGCTTTCATTTCCCTTGCCTCAAGAGACATAGCTAGAAAAATATTGCTATGGCCTGTGCTCGCTTCTAGGATTTATATGGTTTCAAGTCTCATATTTAGAGCCTTGATCCATTTTAAATTTATTTTTGCATATGATGTAAGAAAGTGGTCCAGTTTCATTCTTTTGCATGTTGCTGTCTAGTTTCCCAACACCATTTGTTGAAGAGACTGTCTTTTTCTCATTGCATATTCTTTCTTGCTTTGTTGAAGATTAATTGACAATATAACTGGGTTTATTTCTGGGGTCTCTATTCTATTCATCTTGTGTCTGTTTTTGTGCCAGTACCATACTGTTTTGATTACTACAGCTTTGTAATATAATTTGAAGTCTGGAATTCTGATACCTTTTTCTTTTTCAAGATTGCTTTGGCAATTTGGGGTCTTTTGTGGTTTCATACAAATTTAGGATTGTTTGTTCTAGTTCTGTGAAAAATACTGTTGGTATTTTCACAGGGATTACATTAAATGTGTAGATCATTTTGGGTAATATAGACATTTTAACAATATTTGTTCTTTCAATCCATGAGCATGGAAGGTGTTTCCATTTCTTTGTGTTGTCTTTGATTTCTTTCATTAGTGTTTTATAGTTTTCAGAGTACAGGTCTTTCACCTCTTTGGTTAAGTTTGTCCTAGGTATTTTATTATTTTTGATGCAGTTATAAATGGGACTGTCTTCTTAATTTCTTTTTCTGCTGCTTCATTATTAGTGTATAGAAATGCAATGGATTTCTGTATATTGATTTTGTATCCTGAAACCTTACTGAATTCGTTTATCCGTTCTAGTAATATTCTAGTGGAGTCTTTCAGGTTTTCTGTATATACTATTATGTCATCTGCAAATAGTGAAAGTTTTACTTCTTCCTTGCCAGTTTGGATGCCTTTATTTCTTTTTGTTGTCTGATTGCTGTAGGTAGGACTTCCAGTACTATGTCCAGTAGAAGTGAGAGCACACATTCTTGTTTTGCTCCTGATCTTAAGGAAAAAGCTCTCAGATTTTCCCCATTGAGTATGATGTTCGCTGTGGGTGTTTCATATAAGGCCTGTATAATGTTGAAGTATGCTCCTCTAATCCTACTTTGTTGAGGGTTTTATCATGAATTGATGTTGTACTTTGTCACATGTTTTTTCTGTATCTATTGAAATGATCATGTGGTTTTTATCCTTTCTCTTATTGACATGATGTAACATGTTGATTGATTTGCAGATATTGCATCCCAGGAATAAATCCTGTTTGATCATTGTGGTTTTGATTTGAATTTCCCTGATGGCTAATGATGTTGAACATTTTTTCATGTGTTTGTTAGCCATGTGCATGTCTTCTTTGGAAAAGTGTCCATTCATGTCTTCTGCCCATTTTTTGACTTGATTATTTGTTTTTGGGGTGTTGAGTTTGAGAAGTTCTTTATAGATCTTGGATACCAGCCCTTTATCTGTAGTGTCTTTTGCAAATATCTTCTCCCATTCCGTGGGTTGCCTCTTTGATTTGTTGACTGTTTCCTTTGGTGTGCAGAAGCTTTTTATCTTGATGAAGTTCCGAAAGTTCATTTTTGCTTTTGTTTCCCTTGCCTTTAGAGACATGTCATGAAAGAAGTAGCTGTGGCTGATGTTGAAGAGGTTATTGCCTATGTTCTCCTCTATGATTTTGATGGATTCCTGTCTCACATCAAGGTCTTTCATCCATTTAGAGTTTATCTTTGTGTATGGTGTAACAGAATGGTCTAGCTTCATTCTTCTGTATATAGCTGTCCCATTTTCCCAGCACCATTTATTGAAGAGACTGTCTTTTTTCCATTGGATATTTTTTCCTGCTTTGTGGAAGATTAGTTGACCATAGAGTTGAGGGTCCATTTCCGGGCTCTCTATTCTGTTCCACTGATCTTTGTGTCTCTTTTTGTGCCAGTACCATGCTGTCCTGGTGATCACAGCTTTTTAATATAGCTTGAAATCAGGCAATGTGATGTGTCCAGCTTTGTTTTTCTTTTTCAACATTTCCTTGGTGATTCAGGGTCTTTTCTGGTTCCATATGGATTTTAGGATTGTTTGTTCCAGCACTTTGAAAAATGGCATTGGTATTTTGATCAGGATGGCATTGAAATTATAAATTGCTCTGGGCAGCATAGACATTATAACAATGTTTATTCTTCTGACCCATGAGCATGGAAAGTTTATTCCATCTTTTTGTGTCTTCTTCATTGTCTTTCATAAGTGTTCAGTAGTTTCTAGAGTATAGATCCTTTACCTCTTTGGTTAAGTTTATTCCAAGGTAGCTTATGGTTTTGGTGCTATTGTAAATGAAATCGATTCCCTAATTTCTCTTTCTACAGTTACATTGTTAGCATATAGGAAAGTAACTGATTTCTGTGCATTGATTTTGGATCCTGTCACATTATTGAATTGCTGTATGAGTTCTAATAATTTGAGGGTGGAATCTTTTGGGTTTTCCACATAGAGTATCATGTCATCTGCAAAGAGTGAGAGTTTGACTTCTTCTTTGCCAGTTTGAATACCTTTTATTTCTTTTTGTTGTCTGATCGCTGTAGGTAGGACTTCTAGTACTATTTATTAGTGTATTGTGAAATTTAGTTTCCTAATATTTTGTTGAGGATTTTTTATCTATGTTCACCAGAGATATTGGCTTGTAGTTCTCTTTCTTTTGTGGCGTTTTTATCTGGTTTGATATTGGGGTAATGCTGGCCTCATAGAAAGAATTTGGAAGTTTTCCTTCCTCTTTTATTTTTTGGAATAATTTAAGAAGAATAGGTATTAACTCTTCTTTAAATGTTTGGTAGAATTCACCTGTGAAGCCATCTAGTCCCGGACTTTTGTTTATAGGGAGATTTTTGATTACTGATTCAATTTCATTGCTGGTAATCAATCTGTTCAAATTTTCTATTTCTTCCGTCTTCAGTTTTATAGTTTATGTGTTTCTAGGAATTTATCCATTTCTTTTGGTTGTCTGATTTGTTGGCATATGATTTTTCATAATATTCTCTTACAATTGTCTGTATTTACGTGGTGTTGGTTATTTCTCCTCTTTCATTTGTGATTTTATTTGAGTCCTCTCTTTTTTCCTTTTTTCTTTCTTTTTTTCTTTCTTTCTCTCCCTTTCCTTTCCTTCCTTTTCCTTTTTCCTTTTTCCTTTTTCCTTTTTTCTTTTCTTTTTTCTTTTCTTTTCTTTTCTTTTCTTTTCTTTTCTTTTCTTTTCTTTTCTTTTCTGACTCTGTCAGGTTTATCAATTTTGTTGATCTTCTCAAAGAACCAGCTCCAGTTTTCATTCATCTGTTCTATTGTTTGTTTTAGTTTCTGTATTATTTATTTCTGCTCTAATCTTTATTATTTCCTTCCTCATGCTCATTTTGAGTTTTGTTTGTTTGTCTTTTCCTTTAGGTGCAAGGTTAGGTTATTTATTTGAGATTTTTCTTACTTCTTGATGGGGGCCTGTACTGCTACATACTTCCCTCTTAGAAGAGTTGTTGTTGGATCCCAAAGATTTTGGAACATTGTATTTCATTTTCATTTGTCTCCATTTTTTTAATTTAATTTATTTTTTTATTCATTCATTGTTTGGTAGCATATTATTTATCCTCCATGTATTTGTGCTCTTTCCAGATTTTTTTCTTGTGGCTGATTGCTAGTTTCATAGCATTGTGGTCAGAAAAGATGAACAGAATGACTGATTTTTTTTTTTTTTCATTTGTTGAGACTTATTTTGTGGCCTACTATGTGATCTATTCTGGAGACTATTCATGTACTCTTGAAAAAAATATGTGTTTGCTGTTTTAAGATGCATTGTTCTTAATATATCTGCTAAATCCATCTGGTCTAGTGTTTCATTCAAAGCCACGGTTTCTGTGTTGGTTTTCTGTTTGGATGATTTGTTCATTGATGTATGTGGAGTGTTAAAGTCCCCTACTATATTGTATTGCTATTGACTAGTTCCTTTATGTTTGTTATTAAATGTTTTATGTTTTTGAGTACTCACATTTTGGGTACATAAATATTTACAATTTTTATATCTTCTTCTTGGATTGTCCCCTTTATTATTATATAGTGCCCTGCTTTGTCTCTTGTTACAGTCTTTGTTTCCAAGTCTGTTTTGTCCAGTGTAAGTATTGTGACTCCAGCTTTCTTTTGACATCCATTTGCATGACAAATATTTCTCTGTCCCCTCACTTTCAACCCGCATGTGTCTTTAGCTCTGAAATGAGTTTCTTATAAGCAGCATGTAGATGTGTCTCATTTTTTTTAATCCATCCTGTCACCTTATGACTTTTGATTGGAGTGTTTAGTCCATTTACATTCAAAGTAATATTGACAGATATGTATTTATTGCCATTTTGTCACTTGTTTTGTGGTTCCTTTTATAGTTTTCTGCTGATTATTCTTTTCTTGCTTTCTTTCATGGTTTGCTGACTTTCTTTATTGATATACTTGATTCCTTTCTCTTCTTTGCATATCTATTACTGGTTTTTGATTTGTGGTGATCATTAGGTTTTTATTTAGCATTTTCTGCATATAGCAGTCTATATTAAATTGACAATGTTTTAAGTTTTAGGTATACAGTGTCATATTTTACACTTTTTTTATGAATCTCTAAACTTATTTTTACAGATATATTTATTTTTATTGCTTTTGTGTTTCCCACTTTTCAAACTCTTTCTTATTTGTGCTCTTTCCTTTCCAGTTAAATAGTCCCCTTTCACATTTCTTGGAGGGGTGTTAAGTGGTCATGAACTCCTTCAACTTTTGTTTGAGAAACATTTATCTCTCCTTCTAACCTGAATGATAGCTTTGATGGATAGAGTGTTCTTTGCTGTGATTCTTTTCTTTCAGCACCTTGAATATATCATGCCCCTCTCTTCTGGTCTGCAAAGTTTCTGCTGAAAACTTAGCTGATAGCCTTATGGGTGGAAAGGGGGGTGTGGTAGGTTCTTGTATGTATCTGTCTTCTTTCTTCTTGCTGCTTTTAAATTTCTCTCTTTATCACTAATTTTTGCCATTTTAGTTCTATGTTTTTGTGTGGACCTCCTTGGGTTGATTTTGTTGGGGGATCTTTGGGCCTCTTGGATCTGGATGTCTGTTTCCTATTTCTTCAAATATATTTTCTATCCCCCTTTTCTCTTCTTCATCTTCTGGGATCCCTATAGAGTGAATGTTACAGTGCTTGATGGAGTCACTGAGTTTCCTAAGTCTGTTTTCAGTTTGTATAATTTTTTTCTGTCACCTGCTCAGCTTGATTACTTCCTCTACTCCATCTTCATGTCACTAAGTTGTTCTTCTGCTTCCTCTATCCTGCTATTTATTCCATCTAGTGTATTTTTAATTTCATTTATTGTGTTCTTCATCTGATTGGTTCTTTTCCATCTCTTTATTAAGAGTCTCGCTGATATTCTCCATTCTTTTCTCAAGTCCAATGAATATTTTTATGATCATTAGTTTAAATTCTCTATCAAACATATAACTTATATCTAGTTCACTTAGGTCTCTCTCTGTGGTTTTCTCCTGTTCTTTCACTTGGGACATATTACTCTGTTTCCTCATTTTTTCCAACTCTCTGTTTCTTTGTATTAGGAAGGTCAGCTACATCTCCTCTCTTGAAAGTAATGGCCTTATGAAGAAGATGTCCTATAGTGCCCTGCAGTGCAGGGTCTCCTATTCCCCAGAACCTGGTGTTTCAGGGGGTGTCTCTTATGTGTGTTGCATGTGCTCTGCTATTGAGTCCTGGCCACTTTTTTCTTCAATCCAGTCTTCTGCAGAGGCTCTCTTTGCCTGTATAGGCAGTGTGTATTCCCTGGCTGGGGTGAAGCACACAATTTTAACAAGGTATGTGCTGGTCCACTTGAGAAATGAGACCTGCAGCTGCCACTGCAGAGACTGGGGCTGCATAGGTAGGGTGCACAATTTTAACAAGGTGCAACTGGGGCTTCCATAGGCACCACTGTTGTATCTGTTACCACTGCCACTGCCACCACCAGGACTGAGGCTCTCAAAGCATGCTAGTCAGGAGACATGGTGTTGGCAAGGTTTTTGCAGGTCTTCTGGGGGAGGGGACCTACAGCACCCCACAGGACTGAGGCAAGTGTGACTGGAAAGGGTGGATCTGCTGAAGCATGGGGAGGTGGGGCCTGGTATAAGGATGTTAAATAGTGAATATCATTGCTGGGCTGGTTCCTACAGGTGGTTTGTGTGTTTATGCTGAGGGGCCAGGGGAAAGGAATGGTGCCTGCCAGCTGCTTCTTTTCCTGGAGGGGTTTTCCTATGATCCCTGTTCCTCTGGGACAGGCTCTGAGATGAATAAATAGCTCTGTCCCTTGTATGCCTGAGACATTTTTCAAACTACTACTTCTACATTGTATCTTTACATGGTCCATTTTGCTCCTGTGGCTTTCAAGTTCTTTGCAAAATAGGAATAGTCTTCCAGTAGCTTTTTTCTTTTTTTCTTTTTCACATTTATAAATCAAAATCAATGAAAAAGTATCTCATGTGTATTATCAATATTATTTACATTATTTTCTTAAATATTCTGGGGGTTTCTTTGTAATTTTCCAGTAAAATCTCAGACATATATAATGTATATCTATACATATATCTATTTATGTGTGTGTATATATACTTGTTGTATCTTTTCAGTGGCTTTCAGTTTTTATTTTTCACTTATTATCCTTAAATATTACCTTGAAAATTGAGTGTCTTCTGTTGTTAGGTCACATATTTATGCAACTACACCAATTTTTAATTAATTAATTTGTATGTTAAAAGGTGGTTCTATATACATGATGGTGAGAATTCTCTCCCTCACATATTTCTGGAGTAGACAAACAATTTACTTGTCTTTCAGGCCCTGATTCTGTGGAAGATTGCCCACCTGAGGCCAAAAATCTTAATATAAACCCCAAGTTTATAGTTCCATCCCCACACTGCATCAACTTCCCCTCCTCTGTTCTGTGCAGATACTGTATGTCAGGATCTCATTTATTACCACATCAGTGCAAACTGCTCTCTTTTGTCAGGGGTAGTAAAAGGTCTTATCTTTGAATTAACCATAATGTAACTCCCTTTCCTTTTCTTAGTTTATAATAAATTTTCTCTCTTTTGAAGCTCAAGTAAAGAAAGAAAATGTATTAACATGTAGTTCCTGAATGTATTTATGGCTAGGAATGTAGCTATTTACCCAGTAATACTCAGAGCTGTCAAATTCAAACTGGAGGTATTTGTTGAGACCTATATCCACATGTATATCTCTCTATATATTTTTAAAATCCATACACATGCATATAGATATTATATATTTGTCAGGGAAAATTGGGAAATGTTTGCTTTGAGTTTGCCTCAGTAGGGCAAGTTCATGATTTGTCATGTATCTGGGAAATAACATATATTCTTGAAACTGTTTCCTCCTTTGTGTCATGGCAGAAATAACATAAACAATGCCTTACTATTTCCTTTTTCCAGTTTCAATAGATACCAAGCTTTTCCACTTTCCCTTTCACTCTCCAATTTGTTCTTTGCATCTTTTCCTCCTTAGCCTCACCATGGGAAATATGTTCAAATAACATTACTGTTTCAAAAATGTAACTCTAAAAGAAGTAGGCACTATGTTTATATATACCTCACATGTAATTAAACCCACCAGGCAAATCTGTCAGTTCCCAGTAAACTCCCAGTGGCACAGGACCTCACAGTGTATGTGCGTGCTCAAAAGTGCAGATCATGTCTTTAGTCATGTTCCTGCGTGTTGCCAGTTCTTTGATTACAAAGTGTCTTCCTTGTATTGCTTTTCTCCCTCTGGTTAAACTATATTTTCAGCATATGAGCACATGGTCAAAATTTGTTTTAGTAAACAGGAATGTTTTACTTGACCTATCTTACATGTTTTTGCTAAGAATTTATAAAGAAGACTGAGTTTAATTTATTGCAGATATCAGCTTTTTTCTCTTAACAAAATAACATAAATGACAGTAGGAATAACATGTGGACAAGGTGAAAATGTAACTGCATTTGTGTTTTCAGACAATCACACATAATTCATATATTAATGCAAAGAGTTTTCAAGATAGCAAGTTTCTTCTTTCCAGCACCTCTCCTCTGAAGTAAATTACTGAGTGAAAATTTTAAAAAAATACACACACAAAAAAAAAACAATTATAATCCATATCCAGACCCATCATGTATCACCAAAGGTGGAGAAAGGCAAGTAGAGAGTAAATGGATCTCAAATACTCTTGCCATATCAGGTTTTCTTACTTTGTAAGGATCTCCAGTTTCTCTGGATCTGCTGTCTATGGGTCCCAGGTGTTGTTTAGATTTAGATTAATAAAGACACCTCAAGGCACAAGAGATATTCTGAACATGATTAGTACATGTCCATTGCTTTCCTGGTAGACAGTGTATAGCCAGTCAGTTTAGGTCTGCATTAAAATGACCTCTAAGGCCCTTTGTGGTCCTGAAATTCTATTATGAGGATACAATTAAACAGAGCAAGTTTCCAATGTGTGCACCTGCTCCCCTTATCTTAAGGGAATGGCAACAATAGAGAGAATAGGCCAACAAATAGACAAGTTGAAGGTGGTATTGGCCCAATAATTTTGAAGGCTTTGCCTCATAATTTTGACTACTAAAAACACAGCTGGCATATAAGGGAGATTTGTGAGAGCACGTATTTTGAAATTCGGGTTTGGTTTACATATAGTGTATGAAGTCATTCAGATTTGTATATATAGAATTGTATGTGGAATGTATACAAATATGACATAATGTCCCAGAGGTAACATTTACTTTATTTGAAGGAGATATCTCAATATTACTAGAACTACAAAGTACCTGGAACCTTAGAATAAAGTAATACTTTATATTTTAATGGTTGGGGCAAAAACTATGCCTCTCTTTGCATGTGTAAACTGCACTTGAACCTGGAGCCTGTGGAATCAGATTCCCAAACACAAGTGGACCCTATCCTGTTCCTGCTCTCTGGTTATTAAGTCTAACTTGCAAAGTAGATTCAAGTGATGAATGCCTAGTCCTATCTGATGAGCTGTTCATTTCATTGTTTGCCTAGATTCAGAGGTGACTGATGTAAAATCCAAGCCAAAAGGGCATATTAAAGCAAAACTGTGTCTCTCCATTGATATTGCTATTTGTGGGGCTTCTAGTCAAAGGGGAGATGACTAAAAGCATTGAACAGTAAGATGGGTCATTTCTCTAACTTTTAATATAATCTGTGATTGAAGAATTGGCTATCAGGCAGCTGGAAAAGAAAAATGCTGTATTGTATTGTTGCTCTGAAAAATGGTGTTAACAGAGTATTCACAGAAATGTTTACAGGCTGGAAGCTAGAACACCTTGAGAGCTTTCCCCCTTGTGACCTTTCACTGGCCCATTATGGATAGCAAGGAATATCAGGATACACGGAGGGCAATTTTCTAGAGAAAAGTCAGAAGGAGTTGATTGGAATAGGAGTAGACCTTTTCTATAGCACCATTCCTTGGTCAGTGCTTCATAAATACCGATATACCAAATTGCTGCCTTTCTTTCAAATGCACTGATTCACCCCCCCCTCAAAAAAAGATAATTATCACTTTTAATTTCAGTTCTTTCAGAGTTTTTAATTCTTTGTGACGGTTAGTTCATACCAAACTGTTCAGTAAAGTTCTTTGAATTCCCCTAACATGGTCATATACATTAAAAAAAAAAAAAAAAAAAAAAAAAAAAAAAAAAAAAGGAAGAAGAAGAAGGAAGAAAGAAAGAAGTCATCTGTTTCCACCAGTTGTGTATTTGCACACCACCTATCTGGAAACTTATTCACCACTACACATGGTCACAGTGTCACACTTGGGTGTTAATTTCTCTGTTCTCCTTGCTCCAGCTGTTATTTTCTAGGAGGGCAGAAAGTCTCTCAGAAACAAGTGCTATCAAGACATGTCTTACCATCTGTAGTACATAAAGATGTATTTATATCTTGCTGTTAAGTGTGCTGTTTTACTAAGCATCTCTCTTGTAAATTTTACATTCCTCTCGGGGAAATAGTGTTCTTTTCCATATTTCATTTGCTCTATTACCATCTCTAATTCGTTGAGGTAGATAATATCAGAGTGACAATTATATTGCAGATAGATCATTCAGGCAAATATGGTACAGGTCTGAAGCAAGCAAACATTGTTTCTATCCCACTACAGGCTTAAATCTTTTAGGTAAATTATATCTTTTTATATATAAACCCTCTTAAATATTATTTTGGCATAACTATTATAAATTCTCTTTTGCTTACATCATGTTTCTAATGAATGAGTGAGATTAACAAGGTGCACAAATAAAGAGTCTTGGTCTTAGTATATTGTGAAGTGCAGGCATTCCTCAATGAGGGCCAAATGGAAAATTAATTTTCCTTTTTCAGAATTGGCAAAGTGGAAAACAAGACTGGAACATCACCTCAAGGCTGGTTTAAGCAAAGCATCTCATGCACTCTAACATTGTTTCCTGCTCCATTAATGCTTTAACATTCAAATCTCTGATGTTCAACGCCATCCTATTTTATCCCCATGCCAACTCTCTTCTGTAATGGCAGGTTCCACAGTGTATTCTCAGGTAGGAATGCTGCCATTTAGGCTGAAATAGAAGGGCTATTTCCCCCAAGAGAAGCAGGTAATATCACATCAGTGAGATTATTGGCCATGAACAGAGTGGTGAGCAGCCAGTTTGCTTATTGTATTAGTTTGCTAAAGCTGCTGTAACAAAGTAATACCAACTGAGTGCCTTACAAAACATTAATTTATTGGCTCATAGTTCTAAATGCTAGAGGTCTGAAATCAAAATATTAGGACTGTGAAGAAAGGATATGTTCCAGGCCTTTCTCTTTGGCTTGTGGGTGGACATTTTCTTTCTGCATCTGTTCACATGGCACTTCCCCTATGTATGTTTTTATGTCTAAATGTCCCCCTTTTTTAAGGACACCAGTCATATGGAATTAAGGGCTCACCATATTCCAGTATGACCTCATCTTAATCTAACTAAGTATATCTGTAACAACTCTAGGTCCAAATAAGGTCACAATCTGAGATACTGGAGGCTAGGATTTCAATATATGAATCTTGGGGGATTAATTCAACACATAATACTTATGTATTTTAGGACCATTCCTCCTGCTTGCAAAAGAATGCGAGAAGGATATTCAATATCATATAATCTCAGAAATGAAAATTGAAGCTGTAGAAAAATATATCATACCCCACCATAATGGCTAAGGACCCACATGTCTTTTAGTACTAGAATAGATATATGAATTGTGAGATAGTCATAGTAGAACACTACATAGTAATTAAAAAAAAAAAAAAAAAGCAACCACTGCATACAACATAACAGTTGCTCACACAAGCTTTAGTGAAGCTCTGGAGCCACTAGACTCCCATGCATTGCTAATGGCATTGTAAAATGGTCCAAGCACTCTGGCAAAATGCTTGGTACTATCTACTAAAGTCACTTATCCTATAACCCAGAAGTTTCAGTCATAGATATGTACTGAAGAAAAATGAGGGCATATGTGCAGCAAAAGGCATATACAAGAATGTTTATGGCAGCTTTATTAATACTACAAGGAAAATTGGAAACAACCAATGTGTCCTTTTATAATAGAATGGATAAATGAATTTTGATATGGTCAGTGGAATACTACATAGTGATTAAAAAGAGCAATCTACTACTACATGCAACATCATAGCTTAATCTTAGAGACACAATGTTGAGCAAAGAAACCCACAATAAATAAATACATACTATAAAATCCTACTCATATGAAGTTCAGAAATAGGTAAAAATTAATAGTGATAAAAATCAGGGTAAAGGTTACCTTTGGTGGGGCAGGGAGCACGTGGGGAAAAATCTTGTGGTATACTTACTGTTCTATATTTGATCTGGGCAGTAGTGTAGTGGGTGAATACGTATGTAAAATTTTGTCACTTTTTTGTATTTGTGTTATACCTCAAAAAAAGTTTAAATCACACAAAAATATAGTAACTACTAAAAAAGAGATCAGGTAACTTGTAAAATACTGTTCCCACAAAACCATTAACAGATTTTAAAAAACAAAAACTTTTAGTAAAGACAGAATCTGGTCCTATCCTCTAATTTTAGGGTTTTACACTATAGCTCCATAACTTGGCTATAGCAAGTAATGGGGGAATTCCCACTTAACCTGATAAACACCCCTTGCTTCCTTCTTGTTTAAGTTAAGAAGTAGTGGCAGTGTGATGGTTTCTTCCTCCCTTTCTGCCCCATCCCAGCCCTCTCTCAGACATCACGCCCACACATTTTCCTAATTCAATATGTATCAGGAAATTCCCATTTTATAATGGGTATTTATGGAAAATATAGGGCTCAGGGGGATGATTAAGATGTTCCTATATGTTACATTTATTTTCAATCTTTTACATTTGAATCAAAAGTCGAGGCCCAGGCCTGGGGCATTTTCAGTTCACGCCAAAATACCAGAAGGGGAGTATTTCCATTGGAATGACTCAGGCTACTCACCAAATATTTACACATCCTTTCACACCCTTAACTCTGCAATGAAGAATTTGTGAATTTGGAAGTATTCCAGAATCATATAAATCCCTCTATTTTGAATTCAAAACCAAAGCTCTTGACAAAGAAGACTAATCCTTATTGAAAGCATCAGAAAAATTGTTTATAAATGTCAGGAAATAGATTCTAAATAATTAATTAATTACGGTTCTTCATAGAAAGAAAAATTGATACCCACCAGGTTAAGAGGTTGAATCTTAAGGAACTCCACGTGCTTTTAACATTGATTGTTCATGAAGGAAGGAAACTTTTCTGGGGCCCAAAGATAGGAAGATATGTGTTCTAAAATGTTGCAGGAAGTCTACCTTCTTTTTCTTTGTTTTCTTAATCAATTACTTAATTAATTGCTTTCTTATCAGTAAGCCCTAAGGCAACCACCTCTGCCTCCCAGTGGAGCAAAACTTGTAGCCTTGGTTTCTCCTGAGCCAAGACCCTCTGTCACTTTTCAAGACAAAGGGACCAAAGTATCAGGATATTTAAAGGATGAGAAGTATCCAAAAGAATGGGTCAAAGACAATAAAGAATTTTTTAAAGTTTAAATATGTCAATTATCAGGCCATCAATAACATAAAAAAATAGTTTTAGTAGGGTGATATTGGAATAAAATCCTTAAGGTTTTTGTTGTTGTTGTTGTTGTTGTTGTTGTTAAAATCTGTATAAATCACTAATATCATTGTCTAGGCTAAGTATGAACTCCACATAGTAATTTTAAATATTGCAGCTATATATTTTGGATATTTTTTCCCTCCAAATCAGTAAAGTGAACTTTATCACCCTTGGTAAATGGCTCTAGTCAGGATGGAATGATGGTGAGGTTTGGTCCCGTCACCCTTCTATTTAGTTCTTGCTCTAAAACCTAGGAACCTACTTCTCAGGGACAGCTTCCCAGTCAGGAGTAGCCCACTGCTCAGTCTCTCTGGTCTAAGACAAGCCATGTGCTCCTCAAATCCATTACTTCATTAAACTCTCTCTACTTAATCTTAATTCTGCAGAACACTAAAAGCTAGTGCCATGGGTGGGGGAGGACTAAAGTGATGTCGTCCTAAGAATTTACTAATCTCAATTCAAATGCTCAGCCTTTTATGAAGGTATTTTAGGAACAATTTAATATTGGGGCATTCACACAACTTTGAGACAATTGAAGGTGAGGATCCATCTCTGTCTCCATCTGATCATACCACATAACTGTTTGCTGGCTTTACTTCTCTAATGCTGGTCTTGTCTAGAGTATTAAAGATAAAAATGGTAAAAGTATAGGGCAGTGGAAATCATCCATCAATACATTCTTTGCTTTCAGTGAATCTAGGGCACAGGGCTGTGACATTCTGGTGTATCTCTGGTTTCAGCAGCTGTGAAAGTGCAGGTGTATGTCTTCTTGGTACTGAGTAGATATGTTATTAAATCAATTCCTTCTCTGGGGGTTTCTTCCCTTGAAGCTTCCTGTGACACATGTAGGAGTTTTATGGCAGGAAACAGTATAGAATTGAGCCCAGTGGGAATACTTTTATTAGACCCAACATGCACTGAAATAAAGTCCTACTGCTGCTGGGACGGTTTGCAAACACTCTTGCTTATGAGTGCATCTCTAATTCCCAAGAGCCCGTCTCATTCTTCCATACAAGGCTGCCTGGGGAGAAGTCAGCTGCCTTATGTAAGTAAACCACGATTATATTTTATTGTACATGGCCAGTCTATTAAGGGGTAGATTCATTATGTACTAGAGATGAAGGTATTTACCCCCTCCCTCAATACTCTGACATCTAAAGCACTAACAAGGGTTTTTAAATAATATATGAGCAAGTACTGGACACTTTCCTTTCCCAGGTCTCTCCTCAAATCAGATTCTTGATATTAGAGCATGTGGAATTCCCCATTGACTAAGTCCCTGGACAGCATACAGAATTGAGTACAACTGAAATCACTTTACTCTGCAGCTGCAAAATAATGATCCCCAAATAGTTTATCAAAGACAAAGAAAACATGGACTTACAAGAGCACTTTAAGGAAAAAAAAAATTCTCACCATGTCAAAACTTTTAATTAAAGAAATATATTTAGAAAATTAGGGATGTATAGATTTCCTACCTTCAAATGCTTATTTGTTCATTCTTTTCTGTCGATATTTTATCAGGACTCCTGTAACACGGCAACTTAACAGTATAAATATTTTTGTTGTTTACTTTTTTACCATGTGCCTGAAAAATGCTGAGCAATTGAGATAATGAAATATCACCTCGTAGTTCATTTGCTAATTTTGGTACTATTTGGGGGAATTTAAAGTGGGAAAGGCAGTGCTTCCAAACACTGTTTTTGCTGCAGCAAACACCTTCCTAAATCTTTTTATTTCTTGCTAACAATAAATTGATAGCTAGATAGATAGATAGATAGATGATAGATAGATAGATAGATAGATAGATAAAATATTGCTGTATGGAACAGCTCACATATAGAGAAGATATAGGCAGCTGAGTACTGCAGTACCAAGGTTTTGGGTGAGCCTTTATCTAAAATTAGTGGATGAAAATTATCATGTTACTTATATAATTTTCTGAGCTATCAATTTAGAAATAATTTCTTTGGATTAAAACATATGTTGCTTTCTTTTCAGTCAGAGGAGAATATAATTTAAAAATGTTTAATGCTAATAGGAGCAAGGTAATGAATTTGAAAACCTGTCCATTATCTTACAGAATCTACATATGGCATATGCTATTTGCACATAACACAAAGCTCTGCAATCAATACTATGAAAGATCCACAATCCTTGAAGCAGAAAGGCTTAGTACAGTATTGTTCTAGGGATGAGAATAATAATTATATGCCATAAAGAATTATGTAAAACCTACAAAGCTAGTTATGGAAATTCCTGTTTTCCCCAAAGTATTAGTCACACACTGATTTTTTTAATGTTCTAGCCCAGAATTGTGGGAATAAGACACTTAACAAAGCATGGAAATCTTCTCAGAGCATATTCAAGGAAATTTTTCCATTCCAAACTTTGGAAGACTGAGAAATATAACTAGAAGAAAAGAGGAAGATAAAAGCAGAGAGGACCCTCAGGACAAATGATGAGTTTATTATGTATAATGCAAAACAGAGGCAGAAAAAAATCTACCCTTAGAGCATTCAATATTTACTTCTCAAAACAGTAGTCCTGTGATTGACAAAAAAGCTAAAAACCATTCATATACTGTGTTCATTGTACTATTAATTGTGATCAGTCGTATTTTGCATTCAAGTTCCTTTAATTAGCAATACTATTTTAAATCATATAAAAATAAAACAGTTTAAATTGGGACTGAAAAGATAGAAGTAAATATTGTATCACTATAATTCATTCTGTATAAATGTAATGGTATCACACTTCAAGGAATAGCATCTTAATGTAAAAAACACATTTGACACATATTTTAGTTTTTGATATGATTTTTGCATCAAGAAAACTTTGTTTTAGAATCAAGAGAATACCCTGCTTCCAAAATCTGTCTGTAAATCAGTTAGTCATAGTTGTTCTTTTTGTTTGTTTGTTTTGGTTTGCTTTGGTTTTTTACTGCTATGTAACTGGAGAGATACAAGGGTTGTTGAGGTAAGTGTAAATTTATCACCTCTGGTGTAACTTTGTTACCCAGTCCTTACTTGAATCTAATGGACATGCAGCCTTGTCCCTGAATTATTACTGATCCATTATTCTCACAATTATATTAAGTAGATCCATGAAGGAAATAAAAAAACTGTTCTTAGCTTATTGGTGAAGGCATTGTGGGATTATTACCATATTTTAATGATAGTTTTTCTCCCAAATTCAATAATCACAGACTATTTATAAAGAAAGCAGCTGCCAATGTACTACCACCATTCAGTGAAAAATTGCCCTTAAAAAGAGTAGAATGTCTTTCAAAAGAGTGGCTCTGTGCTTATTTGAGAAACTCTAAATTATGTTGAAACTACTGCAATGTATATGAAAACCATAGGAATAGCATATAGTTTATTGTAAATACTGCTATTATTTTCTTAGTTTTTAAAATTCTACTTATTAATACTTAACTCTGAAATAGCAACAGAGAAACTTTTTGATTCAAGTGTGACTTCAGCATACATTTGAGCTTTATTCGCTCTTTGTGTTGTGATGTTTCAATAACCAATTATTTTGTCATAAGGGAGCAGAACCAAATTCTGCAGCATTTGATGCTGTAATCATCCTTCATTTACAGTCCTTCCTTTGTTTTAAGCAAAGAGGTTCACACATTTGTACTGTAAGTTAAACTTGAATAAGCACATACCCAAAGATTTCCTTCTTTGATATTGAAATTGTTACCTTAAGTACTTTGAAACATTGTCATTGTATTCCTT
This sequence comes from Ursus americanus, assembly GCF_024610735.1. Classification (NCBI taxonomy): domain Eukaryota; kingdom Metazoa; phylum Chordata; class Mammalia; order Carnivora; family Ursidae; genus Ursus; species Ursus americanus. The sequence continues at coordinate 12,435,662 of NC_142131.1, read as the reverse complement.
GAACTTTTTAACACTGTATATTTTAAAATAACTGCCCTGAACATTGTTTGGATATGTCTTAATGGAAAAAAGTCAGATGTCAGAAGTGTTAGAAAGATATTTTTTACTGTGACTTTTAACTGTGAGGTTTACATTTGTGAAAAGGCTCAAATTAGAAAGAAGAAAGTTACTATCAGATACACCTTATTTTGAATCTGGATACATAATGGACCTGCCTTATTCTTCTTAAAGGGAAGGTTCCACTTCCAGTCTGTGTTCACCCCGAAAAACACTGATCAGTACGTTTTACAGATTCCTTGATGGAGTAAATCAGTCTTTCCCTGCCACTTTTTTCAGAACTCTGTTAACTCCATTTAGATAGATAAAAACCCAACACTGAAAGAGTTTGTGCCATTGACCAGTGAGTTCAGGTTCTAGAAACATTCACATATTTATTCAACAAATGTTTATTGAATGTTTATCTGCAATGGACCAGACACATTCTAAGTACTGTGGTACAACATTAAACAAAGTAGACAAAATCCCCTGCCTTCATGGAGCTTGCATTCTAATGGAAGAGATAGACAGTAACTAAAGAAAAAAAAAATATTTAGTATGCTAGATATAATTTTTAAGAAGGAAGAAAAGAATAAGAATAGAAAAGGAAAATGCGCGTGTGTGCGTGTGTGTGTGTGTGTGTGTGTGTGTGAAGGAAAAACTGCTTCCAAATAATTCAAGAAATACATTGAGCTAATTCAGTTTTTGCCGAGAGAAATACACCATTTTATTGAAGAATCAAAATGGATGATTTTTCTTTCACTGAATTCTCATGAAAATGTTGTAAGACGCATCATATTCAAGAAGTACATTTGAACTTATATTTGAACAGTACATATTCAAGAAGTACATTTGAACAGAATTATATTCTGTATTATAATATGTATTGATAAGTATAGGTGAGTTTGATCTGTCTTCCCCACGATCTTTTACAAAACTGAAGGTACTGAGAAACAACAAGTAAGTTGTTTCACCTAAGTTGGAGGTCTAGAATTGCAAATGAATTAACAGTAAGGGATAAAAAATATTTTGGCTCAAAACTTAAGTCCACGTGTGTTAGAGAGGATTATAAAACACACAAGAACAAGTGATCTTTCATACTGCTTGGCAAACTAAATCTAAGCATCTTAATATAGGAACTGTAAAATAATATTGCACATTTTTGTAGCTCCAACAAGTACTTTGCATTATTTTAAATAAATTCTGACTGAAGGAAAACTATTACATCAATGATTCAAAGCCTACTAAAGAAATAGGGAACATTTTTCACAGAGAGACACTGGAAATGCATGTGCCTGCCTTTGAAGAAATGTCAGCATGTCATGGTGAAGTCATCTAGTTTTTAGGAAGATTATAAGACATATTATTCCTGTAAAATATCTCATATTCCTTTTCCATTTCCACAATAGAAGAATTTATAAATCTCCTTAATCCATGCTCAAGTCACTCCAATCTTACAGTCTTTATAATATCTGCTTACTTCTAGTATCAGATGAAGAGAAGGACCCCTTGTGAGCATAGTCAGGACTGTCATCGTTGGGGATTACCTGAGGAAATAAAAGGAAAGACTTTGACATGGGTACTGAATGCAGTTATGAAGGAGTCAGAGATTGGGGGAATCAGCCCCTTTTCCAGCAGTCGCTTTTCTGAGGGGTCCTTGGGCTGAGATCCATTGGGATGAAAGTCCTCATGGGGTCAAAGACTGCTTTTTTGTATCCATTACTGAGACATGTTTTTAGCAAAAGCCACTCTTTCTTTGACACAATGTCCTTCAGATTCTGGTCTTCCCTAAACCACCTCTGGCAAGGAGTGATCTCTGTGTAAAATCTCGTGAAGTGCTCTGCATGCTGCTGGGTACAGATGAGTTTTCTTAGCAAAACATCAAGTCACTGACTTTGCACTTTGAAGACCATCACTATAAGTTGTTTACAGAATTACTTGCTATTTATCAGATTCGGGGACCAAAAGTTGAATTTTTTAGAGGCATCCATCTTTCAGACATGATGATTCTTGCTCAGCATACCCACTTCTCTCTCTAAAATTAAAGGGAATATTACCCGTGGGAGTAGTGCTGTCTCTGCCAATTTCATTTTTCATTAGAACCAATCAAGACAAGATTATGGCATCTTGTCTTCTGAGCAGAGTTCTCTCTTCTTGTACATGGGTCTACTTAGCCAATTATTGTGAACATAAAGATCTTTACTGGATATGATTTAATATCAATTATGACAATCTATCCCTAAGGAACTGACTCATGTAAAAACAATTCTTTTAGATTTAGATTTTTAAGAAAGGTAGCAGAGATTTCCTTCTGTAAGGAAAAATCCCCTCCAAACTGCCTACACAGAGGGTGTGTTTTCTAATTGTGTGGGAGACACACCCAGCAGTGCCTAACACCTGCGTCAGTAGGGGAGGGGCCATTAGTGCAGTAGTAGTGACCAGGGTCACTTGGCTAGGTAAGAAATACCAGGTGTACATGCCCCAGGCAACTCTCACAGGCAGCCTCTGTTCTCCCAAATGTAGCTGAGAACAGAATGTCAGTGATGTACAACCTTGAGGGAGCTGGTTCTAACAGCGCTGTGTATCCAACTGTGTTGGAAATTACCCAGGGAAGCCTGTTTCAACAGGACTTCTAGCTGCAGTTGTAGGTCCAAAAGGTTCAAGGGAGTCTTTGAACTTGAGGATGCCTATCATTCCCAGGTTTTGAAAGCTTCTAAGAACTGCTACCTGCTGGTTGCCAGGAAACTGAGAAAGGAAGTTAATAAGCTAACTCACGTTAGCCATAATTTATTGCAGTTCATGTTTTTCCCTGTCTCTTTTGCACATTTGGAAATGCAGTGTTACTGCAGGAAGATCTATTCCCTGGAATATATTTTGAATCTATTTTCTAATCCTCGCTTCACAGAGTTCCACAGTCTCCAAAAAACTACATGACTTTAGTTATTCTTGTTTGTAAAATTTGTGTAGGATCTAGCCACAATCCAGCTCATAGTCACACCTTTAGACTAATAGGTATATGGTCTAATGGGTTCATCTTAATTCCTACTGACTATTCTAGTGGTATGTACAGACGATTGCACAGTATGACAAGTGAAAGAACTCGAGTACAAGAATCTGAAACTGGAATTTGAGGCCGCACTCCACAATGAATACTTTAGGAGTTTTCAACCTCTCTAGGCTCCCATTTCACATCTACAAAATGGACTTAATAAAACATGCCATATAATCTCAAGAAGCTGGCATATGAATCAAAGGAGATAATTTATTTTAAAGTACTTTGTTAAGGGCAATATATTACAGAAGTGAACACTTTTTTTTTTTTTTTTTGAAGATTCTGATTCTGGGGCTTTTCAAATTTGGGGTGTCTACCATTTAAAAATCTTATCTCTTGGGCCTCTTGTATCTATATGATTATATAATCTTCCTCTCTGGGTGATTGTTATATACATAGGAAGCAAATCCCTTGACAGAAGAAATAGCAAAGTGAGAGTATTTCCCTCCCTTATTCTTGCTCCCCTGAGGGTGCATTGCCCAGTTGACAGGCCCAGTTGACATGCATTGCAAAAAATTGTTTCATGCTTTTGAGCTTCTTTTCTGAAAAAAAAAAAAAAAAAGGTTAAAACACTATGGAAAATTTGTTATCTTGAAGGAAAAAAAGACCAATTACTTAAAATAGGAATAGAATAACTTCTAATGGGGGCAAACCACTAAGAGGCAATTAGAGAGATGTCCTCAAAGCCAATGATGTGCCACATCCTGGGAAAGCTACATAAGACATAAGAAACATGATTCTTGCCCTCAATGGGTGTACATTTCCCTGTGCCAAATACCTCTGACCTTACTGACCAGAAATTAGCCAATGAAATGATTGCTAATAAAACAAATAAATGTTGGTTATGTTTTAAGTTATTACTGTATATTATTTATGGGTTAATTATGGATGAAAGGGAAGAGTATATGACTGTTGAGTCAATCAATGTGCTTTTAAAATAGTACTGATTTTTGCTTACATCTTTGTATTACCCTAAAGTTATCTTATAGTTTTCTTCTTCATTTGAAAAATCAATAATTTAATTATACTTGCCAACTATTTCTAGAGTATTTCTTGCCTTTTGTTTCTCAAAATGTTTATTCTTCTGATTATCCTTTCTGAATAGTTTCTCTGATAAAATTCTTCAAAGAATCTAAGATGCTTCTTTTTCCCACTCAAATCTCTGACTTATGAGTCCTCTCTCCTAGCTCTTGACTATTTTCTTTTTGCTATTTAAGGTTACTTTTTTTTCTTTGTTGGTTATTTCTTCATTCTTTTGGTTTTCAAGAGTACTCAGTTCTAACTACAACTTAGAGTCTCTGTTCTTACATTTTGAATACTTATAGACACAAAGAAAGAACATTGTGAATTCTTAATTTTTCAAAGAAAATAAATAGAGAAATAAATATCATTTAAAAAGTAAAATCTTTACTGAAAATAACACAAAAAGGAAAGCTTGCAAAAAAAAGATAACATTTTTTTAAAAAATGGAGATAAATCTAAACTCAATGCATCAATAATGGAGAGAAGGAAACTTTTTTAAAAAAATTAAATGTGAATTGAAATTGTATTCTTAAGGAGGTTTTACAAAGTAAAGATGTGTATTTGCTTTCATTAAATATGAGAAAGAAGCTGCTATCTGTCTGCAGAATGAAAAGGATCAACACTCTTACAGAGGGAGAATATAATGTGAAGTCAAAATTAAAGATTTGAAATGGTTATGGGCATTATATTGGAAAAAATTTAAAAATTCATGTTGAATATGATAAAAAGGTATTATTCTGAAGAATAGGATCTCACAGCAAAGTCTCTTAAAGGAATAGAAGACACTGAAAATACTGATATACAGGAGTTTGAAAAGATTATGACTGATGACAGGAATTCTTTGGATATATTTTTAAAAGGAAATAAAAACTGTTAAAATACAAAAGTCACAGTAAATCCTTATGAAGAAAAGATACAATTGCTAAAAGAATTAATATGAAAGTTCTTGATTTATTTAACTAAAGTTTGAAGTTGTATGAGAGGAAGCAGAAATTGAAGAGATGGTCATCTTTTAGGGAAAAAAAAACCCATAATCTTCAGAAGCTGAAGACCTAGAAATTTCCCATTAGTGAGAGACTGAAAGATTCTGGTCCAAGATGGCACTGTAGAGCCTCCTGAATTCACCTCTTCCCATGAACTCACTGACATTTAACATGGAGAGTTAACCTGGAGAAAATCCTTCTGAAGGAAATCCAGAAATTAACAGAGAAACTCCTACACATTAGGTGAATGAGGAAATATGCACATCACCCACATCAAAACAGATAAAAAAGCTGAGACAAACTCTTACCATGAACCCCACTCCCAAAGTAGCTCTATACAATCAGGAGGAAACTCCCAACTCTTAGCTTCTCCCTGGGGAACAAAGGATTTGAACCTAACATCCAGTGCACCAGCTTTTTTTTTTTTTTAAGATTTTATTTATTTATTTGTCAGGCAGAGGGAGAGGGAGAAGCATACTCCCCGTTAAGCAGGGAGCCCGATAAGGGACTTGATCCCAAGATCCTGGGATCATGACCTGAGCTGAAGACAGAAGCTTAACCAACTGAGGCACCCAGTAACCCCCAGTGCACCAACTTTTAAGAATCACCAACTTTTGGGTCCCCAAAATACCTAGGTCTGAAAGCCAGTAGGGCTTACATCCACAAGACCTGCAAGGCTATAAAAAATAAACAGTTATTAATGGGCTTTCAAGGACTTGATGTCACTATCTCCTCAGGGGGTTGGCACAGAAAGAACAAGCAAAAAACATCAATCACCAAGTTTCTCCCTGGAAGGGTCCTAACAATATACTCTCCCAGCTGCTCTCTGGGTGTCCATCTTCCAATCATCCTACATCAAGGTGCTGATTATAGTCCTCCCCATTGGGACACTAACAGGTCTTGGCACAGCCTCAACTATTGGGAGCCACTAAGAGCAAAGAATACAGTTTGAACAATCACAAAGTTTCAAGAGACAACCAAAAGCTTGGGCTGGGCTGAATGATAAGTTTCATCTTCTACATAAGACCACTCTATCAAGACTATGAAAGGTGCCTTTTATCTCAAAACCAGAAACCACACAGATTATTAAAGAAAATGAAGATAAAACTCCAGAACCAGACCTTAATGAAAAGGACTTAAGTGATTTATCTTATAAAGAGTTTGAAATAATTGTCGTAAAGATGCTCACTGAGGTCAAGAGAACAATGCATGAGCAGAGTGAGAATTTCAACAAAGAGAGAAGATATAAGAAAATACAGAGCTGAAGAATAGAATTACTGCACTTAAAAAGTCCACAGAAGGATTCAATAACAGACCAGATCCAGTGGAAGAAAGGATCAGTTTACTCAAAGACAGGGCCCTGGAATTCACCCAATCAGAGGAGCAAAAAGAAAAAAAAATAATAAAGAATGAAATAGAGGCACAAAAGCAAAAATAAAAAAGTCATACTACATCAAACTAAAGCTGGGGCACCTGGGTGGCTAACTCAGGTAAGTGTCTGACTCTTGATTTTGGCTCAGGTCATGATTTCAGGGTCATGAGATCGAGCCCTGCATCGGACTCTGTGCTCAGTGGGAAATCAGCTTGATATTCTGTCTCCCACTCTCTCTGCCCCTCCCCCAGTGCATGCATGCTCTCTCTCTCCCTAAAATAAATAAATAAATCTCAAAAAAAAAAAAAAACCTAAAATTCTGTACAACAAAGGAAACCAATAACCAAATGAAAAGGCAGCCTATGGAATGAAAAAAAAATCTGCAAACCATATATCCTAAATATATAAAGAACTTATATAACTCAATGGAAAAAAAATCTGATTAAAAAAGGGCAAAGAACTCAATAGACAGTTTTTCAAAGAACATGTACAAGAAGCCAATAGATACATGAAGAGGTGTTCATCATCACTAATCATCAGGGAAATGCAAATCAAAACCACAATGAAATATTATCACACATCTCTACACATTGGAATCATATGTGGAATTTTTAAAAACACTAATGCCTAGACCCCACATCTAGAGACCCAGATTTAATTTGCATGGAGTGCAGCCTGGGAGATAAGGATTTTTTTCAAGTTCCGCCACTGATAACAATATAGTCACATTTGAGAACTAGTGATGTAGAAAGAATAGGAAAAATCAGTTGATGCTTGTTTACGTGAATACAATAAGCTAGCTTAGAACAATCACCTGCTCGGTGCAATCTCTCAATTTATTTTCCAGCTGGGACTGAAATTATTGACCACAGAGTGTTTATGCAACTAGTAACACTCATTCCAATTAAATGTTAGCAATGATTTTCTTTCTACAGAGTTACACAGTAGTATCTGATATTCTGAACAGGTGCCTGCATTAATGTGAATTTGCAAAGGCAAATATCAACAGAGCTTCTGGTTAAATATGCCAAAGCTACTTATTTATGATGGGTGCCAAGTCTGTCCTTCGGGACTGACTGTCAGCCACCAAAAACAATTAATAATGGGCATCTGCTACTTAAATTTGCTATGTTAAGATTTTCAAAATGATTTTCATATTCCTAGTGGTAACAATACTCTTTTCATCAAACAGAAAATATACCTAGGCAAATTTTAACTTTCAACCAATGAGTAATAGTTAAGAATTTTATAAAATCTGCAAGATATGCCTCAGAGATTATATAATACAGCAGCACTTTTTCACCAATGGAGAGTCCCAAGAGATGACATAATTCACCCATTACCACATACTCAAATGAGGGGGAAAAGTCCCTCCTGGAATGAACACCTTCTGTTTCTCAGGCCGCTATTCTTTCTGTAATAAAACACCTTCTCTTGGAGATTTCCAAAAACTGCAAATAAGAAGTTATTAGTTGCTGGAATCAAACATTTCTTTAAACCTAAAAGCCATTTAAAAACCTTGATGAGGGGGTGCTTCGGTGGCTCAGTTGGTTAAGCATCAGACTCTTGATTTTGACTCAGGTTATGATCTCAGGGTCATGAGATAGAGCCCCTTGTGGAGCTCCATGCTCAGTGGGGAGCCTGCTTGAGATTCTCTCTCTCCCTCTCCCTCTGCCCCATGCCCTGAGTGCTCTCTCTATATATATAAAAAAATAAATAAATCTGGAAAAAAAACCTTGATGAAAGCATAAATTAATTTCTTAGAGCTCTTAGATTTCTTATAGATGAACTTTAGATCAGTCTAAGTTAACTACTAAAATATAGTGGCTAACACTGAATTTATTGAAAGCTTGCATTAAATTTCCTCAGATATAGTTCCATTAATTTCCATTTCTTAAGGAAGATATTTTTTAAGTATACCTCTACTTTGGATCTGGAGTTCCAATATTCCATCTATCTAATGGGAGGCAGGGGAGCAAGTCCAAGCCCCAATTTCCATTTATGGAACAGAGTTCATGAAGCATGGCTCTCATCCATGGAACAGCTTACATAGCACTACGGTGGGGCTGCTCTTTGTTGTATTTTGGAGGGTTCTCTAGGTCTCACCAATATTCAGGCCAGTGTGGTTAGCCTCTAAACTTCTATTTTCATTACTAGTGTCTTCCTTTTGCCCCCACATTCCATTATTTTTGGCCTTAGTGAAATCTTCTTGACAAATATTACTGTATTCATGGCTTCATATTGAAACCAAAATTCTAGTTCATGCAGCTGCCTTTGCAAGTCTTTATTTGACCTGTGACTATCTGATGATCTTTCACCGGTAAAAATATAGAACAGTAAGGGACCTTATTTCTGTGTGAACCTCCACAATTTTAAACCCAGATAATCATTTCCTATTTCCTTTATACATTTTAATGTAGTAAATTGTATGGCCTTCCATAATCAGGCATTGCTGTGTTGTGCTATTTCTAAATATATGATCCTGTATTTCTCCAGTATCCTTTCATCACTGTTCATTGACTTTTTCAACTATTATAGAAAATAAGACCCATTATGAAAATGTAACTCCTATACAATGTTAAAGACTCCAAAGTTTTGTTTATTTTATTTTGTTTTCCAGAACAGTCAGCCTCTAAGTCTCTGTCTTATTTGCTGTTTTAGTTATTGGTGGCTTGTTTGACCCATTATGTCATTCTTGCCTCAATTTAATTTTCCTGGCACCCAAGACCTGAGTTTGAATTTCAGCTACACCATTTCCTAGCTGTGTGATTCTCAGAAGTATTTATTTAAACTCCATAATTTTAGGGTTCCTATTAATACCAATAAAACTGATAATAATACCAGTCCCGATGAATTATTATTAGGGCTAAATGTAAAACCCATAGGATAGTGTCTGGTGCAAAGTAAAATTTTTAAATGTTATTTATTTTTATTGTTTGTACAATTGGAGGTAATTGTAACAGTGAAGAATGGGCAGCTAAAGAGGAATGAAGGGGCCAGCTCCAATTTTGACTTCTATGACCAATGAAAACCTAATTTTCTGCTCCAAGGGAAAGAGGGATTTCAAGATTCCTAGTTAGTTGTCTCCTATCACTGTGACAAGAAAAAAAAAAAAATTAGTCATTGGACTCAAACAGGTCAGTGCTACTCTGGGTTTAATGCCCATTGACTCCACACTTTTATAAATACAGATTCTGCTGTGCTAGCTACATGTTCTTGAAATAATGAGAAATTAGCACCAAAAAGGCAGCAAAAGGTAATATGCATTCACTTGCTGTCAGGGTTTTTTAGGAAACTCATGTATTTCACTCATAATTTTCAACTGTTAAGCTAAAGAACATTTCTGACTCTCTAATGTTTTTAAGATTTATTATCTTTTCTGTTCAAAGTGTTTAATTCATAAACACAGAGCCTGCTGTGTTGTAACAGTACAGATAACAAAAAATATCTAGGTTATCCTTTTCTAGCAAAAAAAAAAAAAATCAAATTGTATACCAAGGTCTTTGTTCCCTCTATTTGTATTATAACCTCAAGTATAATAGGATATTTCTATACACTTTTCTAGTTTTAAGGTTATATAATGCTTTACCAAAAATTTATATTGTCTAGGAGAGACACTGCAAAGGAAGTCACAACTCCACTGTACTGTACTTTGTTTTTCACATTTGTGAAACTACACAACATGACACCTTCCACCTGAGAGGGTATTGAAATGACAGATAGCTTCATCATGATTTGAATTCTAACACAAATAGAGCTACATCTTTTCTTCACTGAAGGATCATTTGAACAGTGAGACAATACAAAAATTTGATGTGTCTATGTGGTTTCTGAAATTCTTCATAAATAACAAAAGCCTCAGGTAAGAAGACAAAGTGAAAACCAAAGGATTAAAGCCTAAATCATTCCTCAAGTAAATGAGATATGATACAGCAAGTTTTACCTAAAATAAGAATTAAAAGAGTATCTGAGAAATAGTGCAGAAAGTCAAACTAGAGAGGGGTTATGCTCCAAAGTGAAAGTATTAATCCTCTTCCCTAAGTCAATTAAGAAAGAGATTACATTAGTTCAGAGAAGAGGTCAGAAATCTAAGAAGAGATAAAAATAAGGATTTAGGTGTGATTCAGTTTAGCATATAAACTGAGAATAGAAACTGTCGTGTCTCCTGATGGACATTCAGGTATCAGAACAAATCACTTAATTGTACCACAGCCCAGAAAAGTTTAGAGGTCATATGCTAAGGTGACAGTTTGACAGGCTTGTGCAGGTGTGGGAACCTTTGACTAAGAGTTTGAAATCTCTCCATTGATGAATTTGTAAGTAATGAAAGTGGGCAGAAATTCACAATGATTGATGGCTCTACTGTCAGAGTTAGGCTGAAATGGTTGCCAGTATCAACAGGAGTTCGAAATAATGAAAACACCACATATTTTTTTGAAGTTTCCCAGGTTTTGAGGATTTTCAGATACACTGTTTGAGATTCTAAAGCAGGTGCAACAGGTATTATTATTCCACCTCTACAGAGAATGAATTGAACCTCAGAGAAGGAGTTTCCTAGGCTGACAGTCATAATCAGAACTCTGACTTAGGTTTTTGTTATTGTTTTGTTTTGACTAAAAGTCTTATGCTCTTTTCAATATGCTATGCAGGAAGAGAAGAGGGAATGGTATATAAATACAAATGTTTTAAATACACAATTTTTAGGAATATGACATTTGTGATTCAGTTTAATCCTCATTAGCACCGCAATATTAATCAATAATAAAGAACTACCATTTATTATGAGCCTATTATGTTATCACATATATACATCTGTTATCCTTAAGTGCCTACAATAGCACAGCAAGGTAGTATTAGTATTTCTGTTATTAAAGTCAAGAAAAATGATTCTCAAGAAAGATTAGATGATTAGCCCATCTGTCAAGGATCTTTCCAAAACACACATCTTATCATATCACCTGACACGTTTTGTTGAACTTCCCAAAGAATCCCTGCTGGTTTGCTGTGTAAAGTCTTGAACTCCTTCCTTCTCCAACTTGATATCACCCTACGGTCGTCCTTGCAGTCATTCCTGACCCTTGTTTTTCCACAAAACTCTAGCCTCATTCATCCAGTTAATTATTTCCTCAGAGAAGCCTTCCTGACTAAGCCAGTCCCTACTATCACTTTCTCTAATTGTTTACTTTCATATGATCTCTCTTTTATAACACATATAATAGTTATGATTTCATATTTATGTGTAAAATAATTGGAATATTGTTTCTCTCCACCCCAAACTATAAATTGGATGAGGACTAGAACTCTATTTTTGTTTTCTTATCATTTTGTCCCCAGTTCCCAGTATAGTGCTGGCCACGAAAGTATTTTAAAAATATTATTTATTCTTTTATCCAACAAACATTTGTAGAATAGTGCAATTTAATTTACCATAATAAAATGATAGAATGTACCAGTGGAAAACAAACCATATATTGGTTGGATTTGATCTTTCATAAAGTAACTGTCATTCTTGATGTATATCTTCTTAGTTATTTGTCTTTATCTTACGTAGGTGAGGAACTTTTCAACATGTTGATAGAAAAGAGTTTTTCTAAATCTTCTTGGATGCCTTTAGTTGCCTTCATCCTTCAAATATTAATCCAAATAAGCTTTATTTACAGAGATGATGATGCTCATGATAATTTGTTGCTTTCAGCCAACTTAAAGAAATTATTATTTTCTACATCTATGATAACTTGATTTTGCTACAATATTTCTATTTTATAGTATAGCCCTTAAACATGAATTTCCTTAGCTAGTAAATTCAGATTCTCCATTGCAGAACTTATGTCTAATTCATGTTTCTGACCCTCATAGCCCTAGAAGAGTGACATGCACATAGTCAGGACTCAAGAAATTCAGGTTAATAGAAAGCCAGTGATTGCACACTCATCATGGTAAGAAAGGTTGGTGTTACTTGTTTCTGTTTCCCAACAGAATTTCATATTTTGTGATGTGTGCATTCCAACACCAATTCTCCAACACCAACTGAATGTCCTCAATTCAATTCTGATACTAATACCCAGAGTTAGCATCAGACTCCACAGGTCTAAGAACTTAATCCCACAAGACTGCCCTCACTTCAGATGCCAAGGATCACCTCTACTTCCTGACTGGCTACAAATCTTGGTATTCCCATGAATGCCCATCAGGTCTAATAACTCACTAAGTCAACTAACAGAACTCTGGAAAGTCCTCTATCTATGAGTACAGTTTCGTTACAAAGGATACAACTCAGGAACAACCAAGTGGAAGAGATGCTTAGGGCACCGTTGTGGGGGTTAGGTGCAGAGCTTCCACACCCTCTCTAGGCATTTGTTTTCCCAACGCATCTATGTATTCTCCATTCCAAAAGCTCCTGGGGCCTCACTGTTTCAGGAGTTTTATAGAACTTTCAGTACATATAATAATTGAGTGAATTGTTGATCACATGATTGAACTCAATATCTAATCCCTTTCTCCTCCCCAAAGGTCCATCAGGAGGTGGGACTAAAAGTTCCAACTTTTTAATCAAGTAGTTGGCTTGTTATGAGTAACAGAAGACACTCCTATCAGAGGAAATTCTGAGGCGATTAGGAGCTCTGTGCCAGGAGCAGGGACAAAGACCAAACACATTTGTCATATGCAGGAATTGGAAGGGAAATTTGGTTGGAAACCATAACCCTACTACCAACCTTGCTGCTCATATCTCATGTTGAGGAGGTCTGACAAAAATTGAATACATTATCCTCCCAATTTGCCAAAGATTTAAGAATGTGAGTTCAATAAAATGCTCTTTATTTCAAATTATTTTTTAATAAACTGTAAAATGTCTCCAAAACAACATAAAAATAAAAATATTCAGGTTCTTGATTTCAGAATCAAAAATAATGCATCAGCAATTTCAAAATAATTCTCACTAATAAATCCACATGTATATCACAGATTCTCAAAACTATTCATGCTTGGGCAAGCTACCTTCTGAAAATATGGAGACAGCATTCTTACTCTCCTTTTCTCACTAGAAAAACTAGTGCAAAATGTCTGTTTCCCTTTGACCCACACAGAAATATCCAATTTATTAATAGGATAGTTTAATTTGTCACATTTTTTATTATATTATGACAGTATATTTCCATTTCAAATCCTTAAAGCTTTTGATTTAGTTAATACTGAGAGAAAAAGGAATATAAAAAGGCTTGTACATCAAGTTGACACCTTTATCCCTAATTCATCAGGCTCTTAATTTCCATTCCAAAGAAAAACTAGAAGCTTCTATATGTGTAAATAATTATTTCCTTTATGATATGCTTCATGCCTTCCATTTAACCAGCAAGATATAGAAGAAGAGTCACTTTGGGGGCGCCTGGGTGGCACAGCGGTTAAGCGTCTGCCTTCGGCTCAGGGCGTGATCCTGGCGTTATGGGATCGAGCCCCACATCAGGCTCTTCCGCTATGAGCCTGCTTCTTCCTCTCCCGCTCCCCCTGCTTGTGTTCCCTCTCCCGCTGGCTGTCTCTATCTCTGTCAAATAAATAAAAATAAAATCTTAAAAAAAAAAAAAAAAGAAGAGTCACTTTGAATGATACTCATATATTCATCTATTTAGCAGGTGGTGAATTTCAGGTAGATTCACACTCTAACTTTTATTTAAGATTTTTTTTTTTTTTTATTTACTTGTCAGAGGGAGGGGGAGGGAGAGAGTGTGCACACAAGCAGGGAGAGCAGCAGGCAGAGGGAGAAGCAGATTCCCCACTGAGCAAGGAGCCTGATCTGGGACTCAATCCCAGGACCCTGGGGTCATGACCTGAGCTGAAGGCAAATGCTTAGCTGAATGAGCCACCCAGGTGCCCCACATACTCTAACTTATGAGTAAATAAGTACTGGGAATATTTATCTTTAACAAGGATCCCAAGTGATGAATTAGTCATAAACTATATATTTCTTCAATGCATAAAATGAGTTAGAATGAATTATAATTAGAATTCTAAATGAATTAGAATGAAACCCTTGGTTTATCTATATTAGTTAAATATAGTATCTCTATTTGCCTCAGGGGCTTACTGAAAAATGCAAATTGCAAATAACTTCAGAGACCCCCTGAATTGGACTCTAAGGAATGGGGTCTGGAATCAGCTTTTTTAGGAAGCTCCCAATGTTATTCTAATTCACACCGAAGTTTGAGACCTCCTTCACTGGAGATTCCTTCCAGCCCTATGATTTTATGATTCTGGTTTGTGACTAATCAGCCTAAATTTTAGTTGGTAGACCACACAACTCCCTGCCAAACTTCCTCCACCAAATATAGCAAGAGTTGACAGATGCCCAAGCAGCAGTGGTCTTTGTGTGTGCCCATCCTAAAAGCAGCTGGGCCTTGTGGCCTTAGCCCCAGCTGTCTGGAACTAGGCAGCAGGTGCTGAGATGGCCAGCTGTTCTCACAAGGCAAGCCAGGCAGCTCTGCTTGCCTGGGTCTCGAATTTTCCCTTGGGTGGCCTTCCTTTTGTGGGTGGTCCAGCTCAACTCTAATTCTAGTGAGTGTGCATTCCAAGGCTGAAATACCCGGGCCAGAGCCTACGGAGAGCACATATGTGTTTTATGTTTATAAATATGTATTCACACATTGGATTGAATGATCACTTAAAGTCCCTTCCAGCCTTAAATTCTGTGTGTGTGTGCGTGCGTGCGTGTGTGTATTTATGTATAATTATCATGCAAAATGTTCTCATACATGGTTTTTAATTGGAGCTGAAGATGGGCATGACCCAATCTACTATTTTTCAAACCTCTTCAATTTTCAAAATTAAGCCTGTTTTAAAAACAGCACTAAAGGGGCGCCTGGGTGGCATAGCGGTTAAGCATCTGCCTTCGGCTCAGGGCGTGATCCCGGCGTTGTGGGATCAAGCCCCACATCAGGCTCCTCTACTATGAGCCTGCTTCTTCCTCTCCCACTCTCCCTGCTTGTGTTCCCTCTCTCGCTGGCTGTCTCTATCTCTGTCAAATAAATAAATAAAATCTTTAAAAAAAAGTAAGTAAATAAATAAATAAATAAAAAATAAAAACAGCACTAAAAAACAAAACTTAAATACTACCAAAATACTACCAGTCTAAAATAACTGTATCTAAGCAATCTCAGAGAAAATTTTGTGATAATACACTGTCCATGTGCAAAGGACATAAAAATTCATAAAAATGTAGAGGGATGAAGAAAATGCATCCTTTTGCAAGAATGTATAGAAATATCGTGGATTTAAATTACTACTCTTGTATTTCTTCCTTTTAAATATAAGTAGCAAAATGATGTATATTATAATAATATAATGGTATATTAAATCTGTAAAATTATGACAAAATTAAGTTTAAACTTAAAGTTACATTTTTAGTACATTGTGTTTATATATTTTTTACATTTATATTATTTTCATAGTTCTTATCTTCTTGTAGTAATAAATGTGAGAAACTCCACAATTTGATATTGTCAGATAAACTTTTGCTGAGACTTCTCACCATTTCAAAATGACTTGTGATTTTATAGAATGAATCAGATATTAAGGTTTCTGAGTAAAGTATATAATTTTCTTATCCTCTGAGTCAATACAGTTCTAGTCTGCTTCACCTATGTGCTAAAAACGTGTTTGAATAAGGTTGAAAAACATTTTCTTGTAAAGTACTTGGTTATTTTTCCTTTTAAACTTCCTATGCTAAATGGCATTTAAAAATATTATTACAAATCTTTCAAGAAACAGTAGCTTTGTAAACAACAATTTCTAGGAGTACATGAAATATTAAAATACTTAATGATTCTTTTGGAGGAAAATACCAGGACTATACACTAGCCTGTACCAACAAAAATATTTGGAACAAAAGACCCCACATTTCAGTAGAATGAGCAATGCTTTACCTGGAAGAGGAAAAATGTACTTTACATATTTACTGCCAAAAGGAAATGAGGTTTTATATATACATGTTTATATGTATATAAATTATACAATTATTCAAATTGCTAATAAATGTCATTTTAACCAAATAGCTTCCTTCAAATGTCTGTAAGGCAATTAGCATAGCTGAAAGAGGCATACACAGATGGCCTGTAAATGTAAGTTATAAAATGAAGAGGAAATTTGATGGTTAGTTATTTAATTTGATCAATAAGACATACAGTGATAGGAATAAATTGATGTGTAACCCTGAACTGCCCATGGTGTCTACATTGATCCACTTAAGTGGCAAGCCCATGAATTATACTCCATGTTGTGGGAATTAGGACAGAACTCTTATTCGGCAAAATGTGGCAAAAGGAGCAGTGATTTCCAAGTCCTCCTATTAGATGTTCTAGTTCTTACCTTTTTTTCTGTTCAGGGCAAGGTTTCTAAGTCCCTTCAGGTTCTCAGTTCCTTTATACTCTCCCTTTCTACCCTGTAAATGTGTTCTTGTTCTGCAGAAGCTATCTCAAATGTAGCTACCAAAATGTAAACATAAATGAATATATTTTTTATTGTGATGAAAAACATATGACATATGAAATCTGTCCAAACAATTTAATTAAGTAACAGCACAATTTGTACAGCAGGTCTCTAGAAAGTTTCCATCTTGTGTGACTGAAAAATCTTAATCCAATGAACAGTAATTCTCCCATTTTCTCCTCTCTCAAACCTCTGGCAACCACTATTCTCCCTTATGTTTTTAGAAGTGTGACTATTTTAGATACCTCATATATGTGGAATCATGCAGTATTTATCCTTCTGTGACTGGCTTATGTCACTAGTATAATGTCCTCAGGTTTCTTCCTTGTGATACAATATGACAGAATTTCCTTCTTTTATGGCTGAATAATATTCCATTGTATGTGTATATCTACAATGTATATACCACATTTTCTTTATCCATTCTTCCATTGAAAGATGATTTGTCTTTATGCATTCACCTGTTGAAGTAACCACCCCCTACTTTCCTTTATTTTCAGTTGTCTGCAGGTATCCAAACTATTAGGGTTCTGTCAGCACATTGACGGAGTCCAAACAGAAGCCATTTCCTGGGGCAGTCCTCTGAAAAGCTAGAGTGTTGGAATTATGCTCCATCCTTCACTTTCACCCTGAGGGAGATGTGGGCTAGGGTATTTGCTTCTGGTACCAAACTGTGCGAGCTTAGGAAAGGGACTGATGTAGGTACAATGAAATTGCTTTTGTTATCCATTTCAATGCAGCTGTTCCTAGCTTTCTACTCACCTACAGTACCCTGACTTCTTAACCAGATTCTCTAAACTTTAGAAAGGTATTTTGATCCATATAACATTGTTAAATCAGCATTTCTATTGGGGGAACAAAGGCTGGGACTGTCTATTCTGCCATCTTGCTGATGTCACTACTCCAAAATGAATGAATATTTAGAGCATTATCCTTATTAAGCGTGTTAAAACAATTAAATTTGGTAATCTTAAGCATGAAAGTCTGAACAAAAGCACTGATTGTAAGATTTCATTCAACAAATGAGGGAATGGGGACTCCAGGAGAATTTGCTGGGGAGAAGGCCCCCTATGGACATCTCTGTATGAACTCTTAATGGTCATTCTCTGCATAAAACCAGCCTTAACATACCCATAGCTTCTGTGATGTATTTTATAAAATCCTACCACTCTAAGATTAATTAAGGACTTAGATTTCTTTTGTGAGAGATCATGCAACAGAGAAACTAAGCAGAGACCCTGGAGCCAGCAGCCTAGGTTCATGTCCTAGTTTTGCTACTTTCTAATCGTATATGTTTAGGTATTCATGTAAAGCATTAACTACACTGTTCCTCACTTTTCTCATTTTTATGACACTGATAAAATCCTAATAATTGAACTTCATTTGGTTGCAATGATATTAAAAGTACCAATATTTGTAAAGTATTCAGAATATTGCGGAGTACTTGGTGTTATATAGGTATAAGCCATTACTGTTATTTATAAAAATAGCTGCCTAAAAAAACGTACTGCAACATAAAAATTAAATATGTATCTGTTAAAGATGCCATAAGCAACCTTAAAACAGAAAAGATACAGAGAGAAAATATTTGTAACATAGGTAATAGATAAGTTATAATAATAAAATATATATAATATAGAATACAGAATAATTAATAAATTATAATACTAGCTTTACAAATTGGAACAAAAATGAAATTTAATTTTATTATGATATTGGCAAAAACAAAAAGGATTACTGATATACAGCATTAGCAAGAGATCAGATGTTCTTAAATAGTGAGTGTAAATGAAATCACCAGGGACATTTTAGAGAAAATGTATTAAAACACAAAATTATTCATCAAAATATAAAATATCCATATGTATTAAATGAGAAATCCCAACTCTAGAAATCCCTGCAGAAATCTTTGAAGTATCCTTTAAGTTTGTAAAACATATGCTTATTCATAGTTATTGCAACATGCTTTTTCTAGGTAACGTTCAGAAATGAACTGACGTCTGGTTATCAATTGAAGTTAATAAATTATGCTTTAGTTATACTATGGAATATTAAGCAGCTGTTTTATATATCATCCATCAATCCCTTAAATGCATAAGAGAAAATTTACCACTGTATCAAACTATTAACTCTGGTTACCCTGGTTACCTCTGGGGAGTGGAAATATTTTAAAGACTATGACACATTTTATTTTACACTCTAATTTTATACCAGATAAATTTAATTTTTTTAAAAACATATTCCAAAGCAAAAGTGAATTATTTTGTATTAGTAATCGATCAATAACAAGGTATAAAAGAGTATATGTAATAACATTCCAAAGGAAGAATAATATGAGTTAAAAAATGCACCAAACATTGTTATTTGGGTATTTAGGTAGTGGGGTAACAGGTGATTTTTATTTCCTCTAATCTTATACTTTTGTAAAGTTTCCAAATTGACTTATATTCTATTTATATTTAAGGGGAAATAACCTAATGTTCTTTTAAAAACCTTAATGTCCTCAAACCCCATGATTGAAGACTTCATTGGAATAGAGAATATAGCACTCTGATGTAAGGATAGAGTGAAAATGAAACTTCCTTCCACCATTTTGTCCAGCTTATAGGACCTGCATTTCTGCTATTATATCCTTGTCCCCATTAATCTAATGAACCAAAAGCACAAAAGATTATAGGCAGCAACATAGCAACCTATATGATTTATGGAGTCTGAATATTCCTAACAACATATTGAAATAAATCTATCAGTCATCAGGTGGGAGCTAGGATTTAGAAAATGTGTTATAGTGAAGTCTCCATAAACATAATAAAATAAATCTGTTGAAAATCATTCATTAAAATTTATATTAAATAATTTGGTATATAATGTTTCAGCCAATGTATATGTCTTCTTAAATGATGAGAGGACTGTTGTTAACTTAAAAATATTAGCATCTAAAATTATGTAGCTTTTTTTTTTACCTTTCAATTTTCTTTTAGATTTTCTTTTTCTATTGCACTTGGCCAAAAACCTCTGAAATTATGTCAGAATTGTAGCTTTTGGAGGTAAAGTCTCAAATGACCAAATGGATCAAATCAAATTTAATATGATGTGATTTTAAAGAGGCCAAGATACTAAATTTTGAAAATTGATGTTTACTCTGGAAATATTAACTAAATATTTTGAAAAAATTACCAAGGAAGCAACCTTTTTTCCCTTGTACAGCTTTGTTACATTTGGCAGCCATTTCTAAAATCATTTTCTATAACCATATTCAGTTTAATGAATATCCAAGAATTGTACCATAATGACATAGGTGGGAATAGTACTGCTTATTAAAATTAATGATCATAAATGGGCTACTCTCAATTATCCATATAGCATGGAATTTAAAATTTAGAAAGAAATAGAAGCTTCACTTTCAACAATAGTTTCGAGCCTATAAAATTTTTCCTAAGCTTAAACAAGCAGTCCCATTTAGTGATTAAAGTTTTATCTCATTTTCCTGGGGCCCACACATGAAGGGGAAAAAAAGAGAGAGAAGAAAACTATATAATCCATAGTTTAAAAAGGGAAAATTGTCAGCACTACAGTCTTACTTTTAAGAACTCCCAATAAAGTCAGCAATGAAGAAAAATCTCTATGAAAATAAATTACACAAAGTGAGACTGTCTATGTTCTTGACATCAAAGATATTAATTATTGTGAGAGTCCAAATCTGTTCTGCCTGGAAGACAGGGAATGTCAGAGCCTAGAGTCTGAGGCAATAATGATTTAGCTGTCATAAATACAAGGTACGTCAGAAGAGGTGAACCCTTTCCCCCCCAAAACTGACCCCCTTTCCCACACCAATCTATGGCTTGAAAAGAAAATGAATAAAATTAAATTCAGTGAAGTCACCTTTTCCTCTTGAGACCAAGAGAAAATGGGTATGGTAAAGAGAAAGAGAGCGAGCTTAAAAACTAGCAGATAAGTATGCTAGTACTAGCGTTAGATAAGTATGCTAGTACATAATAAAGCACAGATTATTTCCTAAATCTCTAGTAATTTTAAAATAGGGTTATTTATAGTATTCTGCCCTACAGCGATTTTTTTCTCAAATTTATGCATAAGAATCATTTGATTACCTTAGTAGAATACAGATTCTCGTGCTGATTCCAGGTGATGCTAATGTTATTGGTCCACGGAGCACATTCTGAAAAGCAATGCCTATCATATACTTGACAATTATAAAGATATGGATCGTCTTGTATACATATTTTGGCTATTGTGGACATGCTTCTGTAAACATTGGAGTGCCTGTGCCCCTTCAAATCACTGTTTTTGTATCCTTTGGATAAATACCTAGTAGTGTAATGGAATATTACTCAGCTATCAAAAAGAATGAAATCTTGCCATTTGCAATGACATGGATGGAATTAAAGGGTATTATGCTAAGTGAAGTAAATCAGTCAGAGAAAGACAAATACCATATGATTTCACTCACACAGAATTTAAGAAACAAAGCAGAGGAATATAGAGGAAGGGAAGGAAAAAAAAAAAAGACAAAAGCAGGGAGGCAAACCATAAGAGAATCTTAACTATAGGGAACAAACTGAGGGTTGCTGGTGGGGAGGTGGGTGGGGGCATGGGGTAACTGGGTGATGGGCATTAAGAAGGGCATTTGATATAATGAGCATTGGGTGTCATATGCAACGGATGAATCACTAAATACTACCTCTGAAACTAATAATACACTGTATGTTAACTAAATTGAATTTAAATATTTTTTTTAAAAGGAATGGATCGTCTTCTGAAAAAGAAATAAAAACAATCCCATTTACAATAGCATTAAAAACAATAAAATGCTTAGGGATAAATTTAACCAGTGAGGAGAAAGATCTCTACACTGAAAACTACAATTTTGATGAAAGAAAATGAGAGATATTCTGTGTTGAGGGATCAGGATAATTAATATTTTTAAAATGTTCATACTACCCAAAGTCATCTATGTAGTCCAGCCAATCCATAACAGAATACCATAACATTTTTCCAGAAATAGAAAAAAAACTTATGAAAATTTGCATAGAACCACGAAAGATACTGAATAGCCAAAGTAATCCTGAGAAAAAAGAGTAAACCTAGAGGCACCCCACTCCCTAATTTCAAACTACCTTACAAAGCTATCATAATCAAAATGTTATGGTACTGTCATAAAAATAGACAATAGGCCAATGGAACAGAATCAAAAGTACAGAAATAAATCTTCACATTTACAGTAAACTATTTGACAGGGGAGCCCAGAATACTCAATGGAGAACAGATGGTCTTAATAACTATTGGGGAAACTTGATAATCACATGCAGAATGAAATTGGACCCCTCTCTAACACTACTCACAAAAATTAACTCAAAATAGATTAAAGACTTAAACATAAGACCTGAAACCACAAAAATCCTAGAAAAAACACAGGAAAAAAAGCTCCTTGGCATTGGTCTTGGCAATACTTTTTTGGGAACACCAAAAACACAAGCAACACAAGCAGAAATAAATAAGTGGGAATATATTGAACTTAAAAAAGCTCTGCACGGAAAAAGAAATAATCAACAAAATGAAAAAGCAAACTATTAAATGGGAGAAAATATTTGCAAACCACTTATCTGGTAGGGGTTAATATCCAAAATGTATAGGAGGAGCTCATATAGCTCAACAACAATGTGTGTGTGTGTGTGTGTGTGTGTGTGTGTGTGTGTGTGTGTGTATTTTAGAGGACCTGAATAGACATTTTTCCAAGGAATACATACAAATTACCAATAGGTACCTGAAAAGTTCTTGAACATTAGTAAACACCAGAAAACAAAAATGCAAAAAACCACAATATCACCTCACACATGTTAGAATGTCTATTGTAAAAAAGATGAGAAATGGTTGGTTGACAATGATGTGGAAAAAAGGGAACCCTTGTATATTGTGGGTGAGAATGTAAATCAGTATAGCCACTGTGGTAAACAGTATGGAGGTTCCCCCCCAAAATTAAAAATACAACTAGCGTGTGATCCAGCAATCCCATTTCTGGGTATATACCCAAAGGAAATGAAATCAGAATCTTGAAGGGATATCTGCACTCTTTGTTTATTGCACAATTATTCAATTATTCACAATAGCCAAGATATGAAAATAACTTAAGTGTCAATGACTGAATGGATAAAAAAGATGTGATATATATATATATACACGCACACCATATATATAAAATAAAAATATATACATGTATATTTTATATATGATTATATATATGTATATATAATAAATATATACATATATATTTTGTATATGATTATATATATAATATATATACATCTTCATGATAGCATGAAAGGGCCAATACACTTGAGGTGAGACAACCTTACTAAAATCCTGACCTTACTCAATGAATTCTTCACTGGTGTAAGTTCCCTCTTCTTGGAAATGAGAACAATAAAATAATCCAAAATCTTTAAAGGCAGTCTGTAGACTAGACAATGTGAGGGTACCTAATGTGTTAGAAAAATTAAGAAGGTTGTATTACCCAATTTAGACCGAAGAAATTAATTAATATTTTGTTCAAAACCATTTTTCAAAGCACAGCAATAATGATTCGGTGAACTGTCTTGTAAAACTTAGAAACAGTGCCAGCTTACTCATTTGCTTATCTTGGGGGGAAAAATTCTTTAAAAATTTAGTGAAATGTTACAGTTTCAGAAAAGAAACTTATTAATTAAATATTGTTTGGTCAGGGGCACCTGGGTGGCACAGCGGTTGGGCGTCTGCCTTCGCTCAGGGCGTGATCCCGGCATTATGGGATCGAGCCCCACATCAGGCTCCTCCGCTATGGGCCTGCTTCTTCCTCTCCCACTACCCCTGCTTGTGTTCCCTCTCTCGCTGGCTGTCTCTCTGTCAAATAAATAAATAAAATCTTTAAAAAATATATATAGATATTGTTTGGTCAACTATCAAAATATATCATCATAAATCATGATTATCAAAGTATTAGATACTATATATAAATTCAAATTCTCTCCTTTTTTTTTTAAGTTTTTGTTTAAACTCTGGTTAGCTAACATATAGTGCAATATTGCTTTTAGGAGTAGAATTTAGTGATTCATCACTTACTTTATCAACTAATGTTTAAAGCCCAATGGACTGGAGAATTTTTAGATTGTGGGATAAAAAATTATTATATTTTCTTCTAAATATTATATTTTCTTCTAAAAAATATTATAATTTCTTCTAAAAATTATGTCACGCAGTATTAAAAGTTTTTTATGGTATGCTTTTTGTAATTAATTTGAATATGATTTGAAAATGGAGTTCTCTACTTAGGAAGAATAATACAATATTCTGGCATGGATGGCAGAAACAGACATTTCTATTTGAAAGGATTTGGTTGCTCAATATAATTGCTTTTAAGCCATGTTATAACTTTCCATGTTAGTCAAAAGCAACAATAATAAAAAGAAGAAATTAAACACAAGTCATTAATGAAAGAAACTTGAACGATTAAAGAATTAATTCTGTCCAGATATTCTTCTTTTAATTCTGTTTAAAATAGGTTTTGTTTAACCCCTACTGTATATATCTTCTACAAAGTAAAGCAACAAGCATTCAAACTTCATTTTTCATTCACATATTTTTCATTTATATATTTATAACCCTTATAATTCCCCAAAATATTTTGATGTTGCTACATACGAAGATGCATATACACTCGAACACACAATGTAAATTCAGAAAAAGAGGTAGAGGAGATAATAAATACATCAAAAATCTAAAACTAATGTCATAGCCTAGACTGAAGAGTACGTATGAACTTTTTGAAGTAATTTATAGGTGAGGATTTAAACTATAAACATTGACTGGTCATTCACTAACACTTTTACATAATACACGGAGACACAGATAACTCAGACTGAAGTAGGAGGTTTAACATAGAAACTTGATCGAGTTAAGAAGATAGAGAGAACCGTCTTTCCTTCCTGTTGATCAATTTTTTCAGCTGTTCTTTTGGTAGTAACTATGGAATGATTCAAGCTTATTGTTGAAACAAAATACAGATACTCTATTTTGCTAAGTAAAGGACTATTCATATGCTTCAGCTCCTGAAATTTTAAAAGGTAATGCCCTTGATCTGTTTTCTAGTAAGGCATTTATATGGAAGCTAATGGTACAACCCTGAAAAGGAATTTTTCATGACCTGACTTAAAAATGACTTCGCTTAGAGGATAAATCTTTGTGTATCAACAATAATACACAGCGCAGAGGCAGACATAAGGCAATTTAGTGCCTGCAAGACCATTTTTAACTGCCCCCCCAAATTCCTTTGCATCTAAGTCTTTAGATCAACGTTCAACTTAGTCACCTACCCTTCTTCCGCACCTTCTCTAGAAATAACCAGTGATTCAGTGCCTAGCACATGGAAGAGATTATTTTATCCTGGAAAATATGAAGACCATGTTTCTTTTATCAACTTCCTTGATCATAAAATCATGGCTAAGCAGCTAAAGAAAGTATAGTTCGGAGTAGCACTACCTCAAGGAGGCCCCACCAAGAAGAGTTAACGGAGACAGGTATTCTCAGATAATTGAATGAACTGGCTTTCCAAATTGGTTTATTCAGTGTCATTGGTTTGGATATTTGAGAACAAATGCCACAAACTGATGTTGGTGTTAGCATAAGTGATATTAAACTGTTCTTTCTGGGTGTATTTGAACAACAGTATCTTTTGCTTTGTGAAGCTATTTCTGACTGCCAGTAATAAAATTATGTCATAGAAAAGGATACTTGTTTCCTATTGGTTCTGGCAGGAGGGTATACTTTAAATTCATGAAAATGGGGCATTAAATTACTTAAATACAAGTTGAAAAATTAAGTAAAAGGTAGAGAACCCTATACAGTTTTTACACCACTTGGGCATGAAATTTAATCATGAAAATATTTCTGCTTAATCTGATTCTCATTGGTGTTTTAATCCAAATCACTGGCATCATGGGTTAAGTTAAGAAAACCTGGAAAATGAAATAAAAGGAAGGAAGAAAAACAGTAGGAAGATTGATAATTAAAAGCGCAAAGCTCCTTGAGGGCGGAACGTTTTGGTTCACTCCTTTGGAGAAGCTAAGTGCAGACTATATGAGTACTGAGTGTATTTTTTAAGACTTTGTTTATAAATCAAAATTAGTTCAAATTAAATATATATATTTTCTGTCCCGTTTGATTCCTTCTTTCCATTTTGCATTAAATTGTATCTTTTCCGCTCATAATTCATAATAACACAAAGTGGTGAGTCAGAATTGAAGTGTTATACTTACAGTAATGTCAAAATTTTACTTCACAAAATGCAAATGAATGTTTCTGCCCTTTTTGATTAAATTTAAAAGTAATTATGTTTTTCTAGCAAAACTCAGCGACTAGTTTGATTCTAGTCTCTTGCCAAGCCTGAGATATCAAATGACTTTTATCTTGGCAATCAAAATGTATGCAAATATCATCAAGAAGAAATGCCTATGTAGTAAACTTGCATCTGTGTCTGTCAAAAGTCTGCCTTGCAGGGGGCAGGGTTTTTTTTTTTTTTTCCTTGTACTGTTATTGTCCTCCTTTAAATAAACATATTATCAATAAGTATATTGGCAGATAATATAAGTTTAACTTTTCTTCTTCCTACTGGGCCAGATTAATTAGCACATGCTCGTGGAAATAATTACATGTTTTCTAAATTAGGCTTCTTATGGATTCAAAGCTTTTGAAGTACTTTGTTTTTTAATACCATTAACCCTTTAGCAACATTTATATCTAAAAAAAGGTTTCTAGCTATTGAAGCAGGTTCTAACCTTTATATTTATTTTTTCTCTCTTCATGGATGTTACAGCAAAACCTATTAACATCTTCATAAATATTTTGAAAATTTTTCTATATTTTAATTACAATGAACAACTTTCTTTTCCAAACTCATCAGTATACTAATATGAAGAACAGAAGCCAACTATTCTTTTATATGCATATCTAATTTTTGTCCTATATTTTTTGTATTGAATATTTCCAAAACTGGAGATATTTTAAGTATTATTTTTTAATAACACCTTCAAGTCAATTAATATAAAAGACCATTCATGTATGGAGAAGATGGATTTTAACATGAAAAAATAGTAAATACATTCTTTGTTTTATGAATTACATATGAGAGTATTTCATTGTCTTCCAAGAGTGAAAAGTGAATCTGCTTTGATATAGGAAAATACGATCTACATTTGCAGTACAATCTTTGTATTTAAAAAGTTAACATTTGCGTTTTCAACCTTTTGAGTTAAACCTAAAGAATCAAAGTCATGTCATAAATCATAATTTTGCTAAAGCATAGACTTGAATCTCAGGCAGTTGTAGGTTATTGGGATGGAACAAATCACTGAGACAATAGTGAACCTAGTTGGCTCAGATCAACAACATTAAATGTTATTTTGTTAAAACTTCTATCATGGTTTAAAAATAAACTCCAAAGGATATCTAAGTGTTATTTTTTAGCAAAGAGAAGAAAATATGAAAAGATTCAAAACAATTATCCTGTTTGTACTTTAAAAATAAGCATTTTAAATAAGATACAGCAATGTATCTTTTTTTAAAGATTTTATTGATTTATTTGAGAAAGAGAGAGAGAGAGCACAAGGGGAAGGGAGCAGAGGGAGAGGGACAAGCTGACTCCACATTGAGTACAGAGCCCAACGTGGGGCTCATTCTCACAACCCTGAGATCATGACCTGAGCCAAAATCAAGAGTCTGACGCTTAACTGACTGAGCCACCCAGGCACCCCAGCAACGTATCTTTTAAAGATTATTAACACCTTGTTTTTGTTTAAAGGAGAATTATTCAGTAAAGTAATATTTTTAATGGGGAGGTTGCAGAAGTTGAAATGTACTTGCAACAATCTAGTAATAGCTTCTGACTTTAATCCGTTGTATTTTTTTTTTTTACTCCTGTTCTTTTTTGTGTTGGAGTGTTTCAGTTCCTTTAAAATATGAATTTCTTGATAAATATTTTTTGGATGGCATTTAACTGGTCTTAATCAAGGCAGCTATAAAAACTGTCAAGTATGTAAGTCATTTTTTTAAGGAAAGTTATCTGATTAAAATATTTACAATATACCTCCTATGAATATCGTGTGAGCAATCCCAAAATAGAATGAAATTGAAACCAAAAATTATGTGTCTGTCTGGTTGTTCATTCTATGAAAATAGAAATATCCTCATGGTGTAGAAATTATTATGACATCTAGGCATCTCAAAAACCACATTAAACAAGAGGAGTACATTATGGGAATGCGATCTTTGCTCTGGCTCTCTTTCCCCCACAGCATAATTGTCTGAAACTTTTTCATGGTGACTTACCTAAATGTCTACTGCTTTTTGGGCGACAAACCGTATGCAGCAAGAACTAAGCCGTAGCACTTTACTGAGTCTGCAGGTAAATTTTCATGTCCTTGGGTATGAGGAGATAATTTTAGCCCTGATTGTATATCCCCTATCTGTCCCGTCCAACAAATATAGACCCTGGAGAAACTACTATGTTATGTATATTCATTTTTGCATCACCACATGGACCATAACCACAAGATATTGAAATGCACTGTACCCAAAGTCAGCCTGGGTTTAATCATGTGGTGGGAGACACAGTGTAAGAGGCAATGAACATTGGCATTCTAGTCAATTACATGATCTTAGCTATAATCACACTAATAGGATTCAATATCAATTGTTTTGACCTCCCAAGAAATAAAACTGTTCATATTTCACATACTTTCGTACCAAATCTATAGAATTTTAAAAGTCTTAAGTAGAGAAAAGAGCTTTTCCAGAGTAATTTATGTCTGCTATCTTATATAATATCTTTTCTACTCTCTCTTTTGATGTTTTAGTCTTAGGATACCAAATAAGAAAGCACTAAAGTTTCTGCCAAATGCTGATGATTTTCTTTTCCGTAAGATTTTGTTTCTTATAATATCCATATGATTTAATGCTTTTTTTTGACTTTTCATACAGTGTTTATATGTTTCACAAAAAGATCACTTTGAAACATAGACACATTTGAAGTTAATCAACCCACCAAAATAATGATGTCACAGAATAAACATATTACATGTCTACCTTGTAACATTCAGAGTACATGCTCTAGAACTGTAGTCTCTTACCTACCTATGGAAATCCCAGTGAAAATGATTAGTTTTGCATCAGTGGGTCTTAAATTGTGGTTGTAAGACTACTAATAGTCCACAACATTTTCCCCAGGTGGTCCACAGGCTGGTCTCTTGATGGCTTAGTTTTAGTATATGACAATGTCAAAATGCCTTGCTCTGTTATGAGCCAACAACTGTGATGTTTAATTAAAAACAAGCATCACATCATCATACTGAAATAGCAATAATCTTACTAATGCTGATGTTTACTTGAGTCATGCTCTCAGTGGGAGTGAGTGAGATGCTGGGTGTGTCATGTATTATCTCTTCCTAAAATCACACTTGACCTGAAAAATGTAGAATAATTTTAGTTCAAATGCTGACAAATTACTGTGTTTGTTCATGTTTTTCACTGAATGGCTGTTTTGTTTTTACAACAGTCACCTTTAGTCAATAGCAGTTCTCCTGAATTGCTGAGCCTTTTTGAAAACTATTTGTATAGCCAGGGTCAAAAATCTCTTGATTCGATGCTTGTTATTCTGGTGTATACTTGAGTAAAATTAATAATAATTTTAAAATTCTTGCTTTATTTGCCTCTCCAGTTTTGTTTCAATCAATATGTACCCCAAAATGCAAAGCAAAATGGAAAGAATATAGATTTCAAGCCATATAGCTTGGGTTCAAGTCATTTTTTACATTTATTAACTGTCCAAATCTCAGTACATTCATGAACCTTGCACAGCCTCAGTTTCCACACTTAAAAATACCCATCATTCAGTGTTCACATGAAGATTAGTAAGATGGCATGTATATAGCCAATGCCAAGTATATGGTAAGCATATAGTCATTCATTCTCTCTCCCTCCTCCACCTCACAGAAGGCGAATTGATACAGCCACCATAAAGGGCAACATGACAGTGCATATTTAAACTGGAAATGGTTGAACCTTATGCCCTTGGATGCTATGACCATCAATTCTACTTATATTTGTCTCCCTTAAAAAGAGCTGCTCACATGTACCAAGAGACATCATTGCAATGTTGTAATGCAGTTTTATAAAAGAGAGGCAATCTAGCACAGTGACTCAATCCAGACTCTCAATCCAGAATCTAGGTCTGTACCACAACTCTCCCTATCACTACTTGGATAACCCTGTACAAGTCATTTTGCACAGACTTTTCCTCCTTTGTAAAATGGAAATAGTAACAGTACCTCCTTTGTGTCATTGTTGGGATTAAATAAATTAATATAGGTAAAGCACGTAGAACAGCGTGTAGATCTGCCAATAAATGTTAAATAAATGTATTACTTTAATAAGGGAAATGTAGCAATATGAAACCCAAATATATATATAATTCATGTGTGGAAATTTAAATGATAATTCAGGGGTTCCTGGGTGGCTCAGGGGGTTAAGCATTGGACTTTTATTTATTTTTTTTAAAGGTTTTATTTATTTATTTATTTGACAGAGAGAGAGAGACAGCCAGTGAGAGAGGGAACACAAGCAGGGGGAGTGGGAGAGGAAGAAGTAGGCTCCCAGCAGAGAAGCCCGATGTGGGACTCGATCCCAGAACACTGGGATCACGCCCTGAGCCAAAGGCAGACGCTTAAAGACTGAGCCACCCAGGTGCCCCAAGCACTGGACTTTTAATATTGGCTCAGGTCATGATCTCAGGGTTGTATGATGGAGCCTGTACTGGGCATGGAGCAGCTTGAGATTCTCTCTCTCCCTTCCCTCTGCCCCTCCCCTTCCCTCTAAAATTAAAAAAAAAAAAAAAAAGAGAGAGAGAGAGAGAATTCAGTAGGAATCAGCTGATTTGTTTATTAAATGGTATAATAAAATTGGCTGTTGATCCAGAAGAAAGTGAAGTTCAAACTGCTAGTTTGTGCAATTTATAAGTGTATGTTCTAGATGTATTATTTAAGTCAAATAATAGAACTATTAAAAATATATTACAAGGAAGTTAAGAAGGATATTTGTGCAAACTTGCCTGGCATTCTTCCTTCAAGAAACCGTATTCATTTACCAACGTGGCCCTTCCTTAACCCATGACATTGCTAAAACATGCTGTCTCCAGTATAGCTTACTTTCTTTTATCTATGAGTATCATGGAACTTTTGGTATATTAGGGACATTAAGTCATATATATTATGATTTTTTCCATCTAAAAATTTAGTTTTCAATCTTTCTCTTTTATCTGTAAATTGACTATAATTTTTAAGTAGTCAAATTATCAGTTTTTCTTTGATTATTATGGTTTTCATGTCATGTCTGGAAAGACTTCTTTCATCCAAATTTAAAAATTTACCCATAGTTTTTCTTGATTAATTTTGTGTATTTGAATCTTTAATTTATATGAAGCTAAAAATCTAGTTTTTATTAAAAATGTCAGATAGATTTTACCATGCTATTAAATAATCCACTTCTCCCTAAGTGATTTGAATTGCCACCTCTATCTTTTTATCTTATACAAAATTTGATATGTATTTTGTTTCTAATATTTTTTCTGATCCATTGATTTGGTGCCAATTATTATACATCAGTATTTTAATTTCTATTGTTTCTGATTTTATGTTCATATTTCTGTCCAAATTTTACCTCATTAGGCTTTTTTTTCAAGTATTTTTCTGGCTACCCCCTCTCATGGCTATACTTCTAAATGTTGCTTAGAAACGGTGGTCCAATTCCACTACCAGCCATTCCTACACCTTCACACTCCTCTCCATCCCCAGGTGACCTAAGGATTAAATTGAATTTATATAGCTTTTTTGAGTTCAAAGAGTGTTGTTCTATTTATTCAAGTCTTCTTTTATATTCTTAACTTAAAAATTAACTTAACTTCACTTAAAACTTGACTTAAAATTTTTCTTTAGGTATCTTTTGAAGATTTTATTATGTATATTTTTGTGGTATTTGTTGTGTCTATTGTACTTTCTGCCTTTAAATCATATTTTGTAATTAGGTGTTGTGGCTCTATTAAATATCCATTGACTCTTACATATTCATTTTATAAAAAGCCACTATACTGAACTCTCTTGTAGTTTTTATGACTGAATATAACTGAATCTTCCTTTCCAATGTTTATACTTCTTATTTAATGACCTTATCTAGTGTCAATCAGTTGCATTTCTAGAAAGAAAAATAAAGCTAAATAAAAACAGTAGTGTTAGAAACCCTAGACCTATTTTGGGTAAGATATAGTTTTTAATGTAGGTTTTGTCAAGAATAAATGTTGAATTTAATATACTTTTGACATCAATCGAAATACTAAATGGTTTTTCTGCTTTAGTCTCATACATAATTTTTGTTATAGATGCACTATGATTAAATCTTCTGGAAATGTTGTATTAAATATTAGCTCAGATATTAGCACCTAACTCAAGTTCCAGCCGTGTCACTTTATACTCTTTGCTTTTCATGTTCCTCTATCTGTAAATGGAGATAACAACAGAACTGAACTTATGTTTTATGAAGATTAAATGAATTAACATATTTATACCACTAATAACAAGTTCTAGAAAAAAACATGTGCCAAGAAATAAGAGCAGTTATTAGCAGGATTGATTTCAGATGCTATCTCTGTCAGATTTAGGAATGTATTATACTACTTATGGACAAAGTCTTAGGAAACATAGCTGCCCATCCATGAAATTTCACCTCACTTTAAAAATAACTTTTCAATTTCTTCATTTAATCCTGCTTTAGATGGGTTTCCTATCTCTTTTTAAAACTAATTTGAGTATTATATAATTTACTTTAAAATGTCCACTTCAGCTGGCTTTCTAAATAAAGGATTCTCTTTAATTAATTTTTGATTACTTTTTCAGATATTATTTTCCCTTTCTAATGGCAAATTTTGTATATTTATATACCATTTTTTGTTGTTCAGTTTGGCTGGTGATTCGTTTATTTGATTGCCCCTTTTCACAAAAATGAAACAAAACAGTACCTACATACCAATTCAGTAAGAATTTCTATTTGTATGTTTGTCATCTGATTCATTATTTCCTTCTCTTTCCTTATGTAAAAATTCCTTTCTGTCCATTCTTTTATCACCTTTACTTATTTCTATACCTGATCTGTCTTCCTTTACTTGAGAACAAAATGAGGTCAGTTTCCATTTAATCATTCAAATCAAATTGCAGAGTCCTCATCCTGCGCATCTCAAGAGATGCTTTGTAATTCCTGCTGGAGATCCTTAATTCTGTGAGAATGTTCTCTATCTAAAATTTCAGTCCGATCTACTGTTACTTTCAGGGGGAAAAAAAATCTGTAAAATCTGTTCAGGCACATAGAAGCCTGTGCTCTTCCAGTGTTCTTGCCACTGCTCCCTTAGGCAATGGTGATGGGCAGTCCCTGTCCTCCGCCCTGTCTAAAGCAAACACCATCATCCCTGGTCTGTAGCAGTTACCCAGGGAAAGTAAGGGTAAGTGTTGAAGGAAAGGGAGAAGAAATCCATCTTCTCCAGTGCTTTGTTCAGTCATGTTGTTACACTTTCTTTATAGGAATTCA
Source organism: Ursus americanus (assembly GCF_024610735.1). Taxonomy (NCBI): domain Eukaryota; kingdom Metazoa; phylum Chordata; class Mammalia; order Carnivora; family Ursidae; genus Ursus; species Ursus americanus. The sequence continues at coordinate 12,402,049 of NC_142131.1, read as the reverse complement.
TTTCCCTCCACTAATACACACTTGTAAATCCATGTGCATATAAATTCCTGCATGTGTATACCTAGTGGTAACTAACCTATCATGGCCTTAGTGAGGTGCTACAATAATTCCAGCAAAATCTTATTATAAGATGGTAATATACTTTGCTGATATGAGTTAAGACACAAAAGGAAGAGTTTCTGAGTAAACAATTAAAACCTACTTTTTTGAGATGTTAAGGTTGAGCTTACCTGCGAATCTAAGTGAAAAGGAACAGAGTCCTCTCAGAGTCCTTTCTCTCAGAAACTCAAAAGTGTAGCATTCTGTTAGACCACAGAACCCAAAAAAGAAGATAAGAAGCAGCAGATTAAAGAATAGATTTAAAACCAGAAATAAATGGAAGCCAAGAGAGGAGAATGTTTCAGGAAAGAGGGAAGAAACATTTGTTGTTGGGTTAGACAGAACACAAGGCCAATGCACACATCTGAGTTCTAGGCCAAAGGACAGGGCACAATGGATCAAGGTCAACTATCTCTGTGTCTTGTCCTATTGAGTCCTCTGTTAATGTGAAGAGGAATATCAGGATGACCAAGTCCTGACATGTAGTCATGCAAACCATCTGTAATGTCTATCTCTACAAATAAAGTACTATAATTAATACAACTTCTCAAAGTGAAAAACAAAATAAACACAATCCAGAAACCATTATATAAAGATATTCCCTCATTAACATATCTGTGAAGGATTCTGGAACATGACTCCTCATACCTTCCTCTTCCCTTCCACTGCCGATTTCAATATACGTGCCTTTCCTGAGTTAAACAGCTTCCTAGGTATATAGGCAGGTGAATGCCAGTGATACTGAGGGCCTTTTGGTTAGAGCCTGGGTAGAGAGAATTGGTATGAGGATTTCTCTCACATAAGCAGAAGAACCCCAGAGTTTCAGATTAATATCAAATTCTAGGAAGAGCTTAGATTTCAGAGAACTCTGCTTTTCTGGGAGAGGATCATCAGCTTCCCATGAGTGTTATTGTTCTTCTTGGGCCCCAGGAGACTGAGAAGAGGCCAAACTGATGGAATCATCCTAGCTTCTAAAGCTGGGAGATAATGGGCAACTTTTCCCTATACGCCTCAACAAGGGACAGGAAACCGACTACTTTCAACAGTCTTAATTCTCTCTCTCTCTCTCTCTCTCTCTCTCTCTCTCTCTCTCTCTCTCCCCCCTCCCCCTCTCTCCCTCTCTCCCTCTCTCCCTCCACTTCTCATCACCCCCGCCCTCCAAATTTAAACATTTGCTGAATTGTATCTAATAGCCATTGGTGCTGATATAGTTGATTCCATGCTCATGCTTATTTCCAGGCAGTTAATATCTTTTTTTCTCCTTGAAATCTTACAGAATCTTCTCTTTGTACCCATGGTACTGTCGTTACATTAGATAGAGCTTGTATTAGCCTTTCCATTTGGAAACTTGTTTTTAGCCCAGGCAAATGTGTTGTGTTAGATCTTAAATGATCTCTACCACTTTATTATCACTATTCTCTTAGAGTTCATAATAGATGAAATTTCGTTTCTGGATTCATTCTCCAAGTGTGGCTTTATTTTTTGGTTCTTGTTCTCTATCTTTTTGTCTGTTTCTATGTCAGTAGCTTCTGCTGTGTAACAAACCACCCCAAACTCAGTGGCTTAAAACAGTAATTATTTATTTATTTATAATTGCTGTCAAGTGTGGGTCAGCTGGACAGTGTTTCTGGTCTTGGCTACTTCTAGGATTGAGGCAGTAAATGTGTATGATGAGTGTTTTAACGTTTTTTAATATATCAGATGGCACGGGAACTATTAAAGACTAGTAGAATGTTCAGAGGAGTTAGGAGGCAAGTTGAAGAGACTCCTAATGACCAAGATGAGACAATGTGAATGTCAATAGTGGTAATAACTGCAATTTATCCAAGTTCATTTAATGTGTTTAAACCCATGAGTACATAATGATGCCAAGAAAGAAAAAAAAAAAAAAAAAAAACCCTAATCACTTTTGAATGGTGTTAGGAAATTTAACTCTGAAAACTAAAAAAATTAAAGAATCAAGCATTTTTCATGTCTTTCCTATACACACTACATCTCTAGGTAACAAAATAATAGATAAAGTGACATTTCTCTTCAGATAGGCATTCCAATAAATAAATCAAAAAGAAATGGAATTCTTTTTGAATTGGAATATCACCATTTTGCAACTCCTAATGAATTAGTGACTAAAGCAGTGCACATCAGTGGCTGCTAACATTGTAAAAAGGACATCCAACCAGACCATGTAATATTCTCATTAAAAAATAAGCCTCTAAATCCAACTCAATTTACAGAAAATGCAGAACTACATTTAAACTACACCATATGTACACCATCAACCAAGTTCAGACTATGAGAAACTCTATAAAACAAATGTTCCAGTTTCTTCAACAAATAAATTACTAGGGAAAAAAGAAAATGAGAGGGCAAACTAAATTATGATATTTAGGGATGCACACTTGATAAAATTATAAAGAAAAGCAAATAAGTGTTTACCATAGAAGTTAGCATAGTGGCTAACTGTGGAGAGAGGGAGGGATTATGTTTCGAAGGGAGCACATGGTGGTCACAAAAGTCTTTCCTACTTGGGGAGGGTTTAAGGGTGGTCAAATTATAGTAATTGAATGAGCTGCACATGTGTTTAGGTGTTTTATTTTTATGTATTTGTATTAAATTTAAAAATATTTTTAGCAAAATGAGATATCAAAGCTTATGGGATGAAGCTAAGCAGTACCAGGAACTTCACCAGCCTGACTTATCTTAGTAATGAAAAAAGCCTATAGATCAATGCAGTCCAGAGCTTAGCCCTGACAGTCTGTACAAATTAGACCTATCTGCTAGGGACCACTGCTTCCAAAGGGCTGATGGCCTGGCAGATGTCCTAACAGTTTCCCGGTCTTGCTGGAAAAGCTCCATGGGGTCCTGATCTTTTCCAGCATTTAAAGCAAACATGTAATGAAACATTTAGATTTAATTAGGAGAATTTTTCTGGTTATATAGGATATTAAAGAAAGAGCTGCTGTAGGACACAAATGCCCAAGAAACATTTTTCAGTCCTTTCCCATAATTTTCAAACACAAGATATGTGCCAATTAGAATCTGAAATCTCTCATATTAACCCATCTTTATTCCATAGTACATAATTCTTGTGAATCTAAGAACAATGAGATAATTTAATTTAGAATGCAAAAAAAAATTGTTACTCCAAGCAATCACTTTTTTTTTCTTTTCTTTTCCTTTTTAAATTTTTATTTAAATTCTGGTTAGTTAACATACAGTATAATATTAGTTTCAGGTATGCTATATACTGACTCAACACTTCCATACAACATCCATTGCTCATCACAAGTGAACTCCTTAATCGCCATCACCTATTTAACCCATCCCACACGCATCTCCCCTCTAGTTACCATCAGTTTTTGTCTGTACTTAAGAGTCTGTTTTTTGGGTTTGCCTCTCTCTCTCTTTTTTTTCCCCTTTGCTCATTTGTTTTGTTTTTTAAATTCCACATGACTGAAATTATGTGGTATTTGTCTGAGTTATTTCATTAGCATTATACTCTCTCACTCCATCCACATTGTTGCAAATGACAAGATTTCATTCTTTTTTATGGCTGAGTAATATTCCTGTGTGTGTGTATGTATGAAAGATTTATATATAATAAATGTGATATAAAATATTACATAAAATATTAACTATAAATTCATATGTATGTGTATGAAAGTTTTCAGTTCTAATATATATGGCATCTTCTTTATATATTCATCAGTCACCTGGCACCTGGGCTGCTTCCATAGATAGTTTGGCTATTGTAGATAATGCTACTATAAACATTGGGATGCATGTATCCCTTTGAATTAGTATTTTTGTATTCTTTGAGTAAATACTTAATAGTGCAATTGCTGGATTGTAGGGTAGTTCTCTTTTTAACTTTTTGAGGAAACTCCATACTGTTCTCCAGAGTAGCCGCACCAGCTTGCCTTCCCACCAACGGTACAAGCAGTTTCCTTTTTCTCCACATCCTCAGCAACACCTGTGGTTTCTTGTGCTGTTGTTTTTAGTTATTCTGACAGGAGTGAAGTGGTATCTCACTGTAGTTTTGATTTGCATTTCCCTGATGATGGGTGATGTTGAGCATCTTTTCATGTGTCTGTTGGCCATCTCTATGTCTTCTTTGGAAAAATGTCTATTCATGTCTTCTGCCCATTTTTTAATTGGCTTATTCATGTTTGGGTGTGGAGGTTTATAAGTTCTTTATATGTTTCTCTAGAGGAGGCTTAAAACCTCACTTAGTTCATAAGCACTTCTATTTCTTTGTAGGAATATTCTGTATCGAAGTCAGAAACAATTGCATAGGCAATTATAAAGGATGGTGTTATTTTTATTCTTAAATATGTATTTAATCTGAACTGGACAGTCTGGAATGAATATTTTCTTTTCCTGAATGACGTCTGTCATCAATTAAACCTAATAATCAGAATATTAATCTCACAATAATGTCTGACATTTTGCCATTATCAAATCCACTTAATAACCTTTAGCAGAAATAATTCAATCTTTATTACTTTTTAATATGCTCTATTAGCTCTGTTTTGAATGTGGAATGAGCATTGGGGTACAAAAGACTATGAGAAGAAGAGCCAACAATAAATGAAGAAGGGATTTTCAGAAGCTAACACCATAAAAACAATACCTTGATAGTTAAAAACTTGAAAGATGCAAATTGAAAGGGTTTTACATCAAAAATCCCAAGGAGTTGACAAATATTCCACTGACAGATAAAAATCAGACAGAAAAATCAGCTGCTTCCTCATGGCACTCCCATTGAACTTTTTGAAGATACCCTGATTTCTAATTTCAGCATTAACAGGAAGAGAATAAAACATAATCCTACATAATTATAATAATGGTAATTTAATTTTTCTGCCATCTGGATCTAAAATTTGGAATTATTGGAGTGGTTTTAATTAAAACCAAGAATACTGTTTAACATTACTAATAGCAATTCCCTTAAAATAGGTTGGCTTATAAAACAAAATCCAGCTACTGGATATGTGTAAGAAGTACATTTAAATGAAGTTAAAAGAAAAGTGGAAAATAAATTTCTTTGTAAATACATAACAAGAAAAAGATAGGTGAGTCCTGTTAATATCAGATAGAATGGTATTCAAAGCCAAGAGTAAAAATGAGGATATAGACATTATCTTTAAAGTGGAATCTTTCCAAAAGCAATATATGGATTTGATGTAATTCTCATTTGAAACCAAGTATTGGTATAGTTTCTTTTATCATGATTAATATTTTAAAATTAATACGGGAAACTGAATGAGTAAAAATTGCCAGAAACATTTTTGTTGAAAAAAGAATAATAAAAGATAACTTAGAGTACAAAATAATTGAAACCTATTATAAAGTTACCATAAGAAACATGGAAAAACAATATTGGCAAATAGGTCAATGAAGTAAAACCAGAGTTCAGAAGTAGATGTACTAGAAATGGAAAGCATATGGGGCGCCTGGGTGGCACAGCGGTTAAGCGTCTGCCTTCGGCTCAGGGCGTGATCCTGGCGTTATGGGATCGAGCCCCACGTCAGGCTCCTCCGCTATGAGCCTGCTTCTTCCTCTCCCACTCCCCCTGCTTGTGTTCCCTCTCTCGCTGGCTGTCTCTATCTCTGTCGAATAAATAAATAAAATCTTTAAAAAAAAAAAAAAAAAAAGAAATGGAAAGCATATGATAGAAGTGCCAACTTACTTCAGAGGGAAATAGATCCTTCCTTTAATAAATAATACAGGCATAATTAGTTATTCATCTGAAATAAACAAAAACTGATACACTCTTTTTCATACCATATAAAAATAATTCATATATAAATTGAAATCTAAATATAAAATAATAATAAAGATGTTAAAATAAATCTAAGAGAATATTTGTAAATTCTTAGATGAAGAGAGTCCTTTAACAAGACACTAAATCTGAGAGGACAGACTGATAGATTTGGCTACTAAAATATTTGTAATTATAACACCATAAACAAAGTTCAGAGGAAAATATATAGAAAAATAATGTTTGCAAAATATATGATTAATTTTCTACTTTCCTACAAAATATAGAAGTAATAATAGTCTGATAGAAAAATAGACAAGGAAATGAAAATCACCAAAAACTTAAGAAACCATACTAAATCTCATTAGTGTCGATAAAATGCAAATATAATAACAAAGAGACACCACTGTATATTCATTTGTTGGAAAAAAATAGTTTTTAAAATGCTAATATCCATATTGTTGAATTTGTACAGAAATGTTGGCTAATTGATGAAATAGAAATCTTCACAAATAATAAGAAATTATTCAAAATTGAAGTGAAAAGGAACATGATAACTAAACTCAGAATGTGATTCTGACCTGAATCTTTTTTCTATAAAGGACATTAATGTGGCATCTGACAAAATTCGATAGAGGATTAAATAGTGTTATGAATCAGTGTAATTTCCTGAGATGGATAGTTACATTTTGGTTATGATGGAAAATGACATTGTTTGTAGGAAATACAGGCCAAAGTATTTGGGGCTATAGGGACATCATTTCAGCAATCTACCCTGCATTCTTTGTTTTGTACTTGCAACTTTTCTCTAAATTCCAAATTGTTTCACACACAATACTCTTTAACACAGAAAATAACTTTTAGAAATATGTTCTACAAAAATATAAAAGCAGAAAGGACAAGAGTATTTATTTCTAGTGGGAATTAGAAAAAATCTATATATGTCCATCAATTAACTAAATTATCCAAACACCCATAATACGTAAAGCTTTGCAGCCATATAAATAAATTAAAGCTTTGCATTTAATTTGCACATCTGACCATGCATGGACTTGGAGAGGACCAATGTGAGGAAAAGTCTCTGCTAAGTGTCACTGTGGTCCTGTTGGGGGCCTTGGTTGGCTTGTAGGTGACTATGCAGATAAAGAGAAAAATGCTAGCCTATACTCCTGGACATAAAAACACATCAAGAGAAGAAACTCATGTTTTTCATCCCAATAAATCATTTAAATGCTTTCTCCTTTTTTTTTTTTTTTTTTTTGGTAGTAGCAAACTAAACCCACTCAACATGACATAGTTTTCCCTCTTCCATGGAACATTTTCAGACCACCACAACATAACCATGTGTTCCCATTCTTCAGAGCCATGCACTCCCGTAAAGTCAGTAACCAATGTCCTAACACTGTTGATACTAGGCTTTTACTTGTTTTATTAATGTTATGACCTCCACAAGACAAATGGGAATGAACTGAAGTTAATTCAAAGTAGAAAGCAGAAGTAGAAATACAAAAAAAAAAAAAAAAAAAAAAAGAAAGAAAGAAAGAAAGAAAGAAAAGAAAAGAAAAGAAAGTTTATTGTCCTTGAAAGAGTTACAATATTACTCCTTTTATAATGAGCTGCTATTCTCTAAGGAAACTCCAGGTTAAGTATTTGTTGATTTCAAGACTTAGATCGTTATGTTAATGTCACTGAAATGCAGATGGTAAGGAAGAGAGAAACACTGCTTCCTAAGAGTGGGGAGAACAGAATCAGCACTCAAGGATAAGAAAATAATTCACAGAAATTTAATCTAAACAAATTTAAAAATCACTTTACTAAATACTTAAGTTAATGAGACATTCCATCTTCTCCTTTTTACACCCCCCTACCAAACATGAGTTGGGAGCTTCTACCCACTTGAGTGCGTTTGGGAATTTGAATTAGAGCTTGAGGAATGCTGTCTCCTAGGGGCGTGCCAAATCCCTAAGAGCCACTTGAGCTTTATTTACATTTACTCTAGATTGATCATCAGCCTCATGTTCAAGTTTTTGCTTTAGTATACACTCTTGACAATGGCTTATTTGGCCACTTTGAAAAATAGTGTTGCCATTCATTTCAAGCTAACAAGTCTGGTCTATGATTCAGAGGCCTGAGAAAATTTTTTTCCTCTGTGAGAAGGGACAAGACAGAAATATTGTCAGAGTAGGCATTACATTTCTCCACCCTAATTTGGTATAATTCATTTCAACATGAATATGTTGAGCGTTTACCACTAACCGTACAGTGTCAAGCAAAAGGAAGTATATGACAAAGTTCTCACTCTGAAAGGACATACAGGGAAGGCTTTCTGGAGCACTCCCTAACCCTGAATTTTCTGCTCTAGTTATGTGAACAACTGGGGTTTGTACTAGGTTCTAAGATGAGGTACAAAATATTTGGGACTTTCTGCTCAAAATAATATGGGTAAGGTTGTCATTTTTATTGTTTTCCTCTTCAAATTACATTATAAGTTCCTCAAAAATAGGAATTACCCAGTGTCATATAATTCTTTTCTATCCCACTGCTGTGTCCTACTCACAACATATGTACATGTGTGCTAACATATTCCTCCGAAGTCCATATTCAAATGAACTGCTTTCTATAAATGTAAAAGAGTTTCTCATTAACTTGGCCTTAAAGTTTTACTCTTTTTTGATACCTAATTTCCTTTATTTGAGAAATCAGATACAGATACCATTTTTTTTCAGATTATCAATTTTCCCTCTAAAATAATCAGTTTAACAAATATAAACATTCTTAATTAGTAATTACTGAAGAGAAACCCTAACATTCAACAACTCTTAGCTTTATAAAAGGGAAGAATCTTCTATGTGCTCTCCCTATCCTTCATACTACATCCCTCAACCCCTGCCACCAATGGAAATGGCCAGTAAACATATGCATATAGTTGGGATGGGGTTGGGATGTGTTGGTACACTTATGCCCTCTTTATCCTAGAAGAATTTTACACAATTAAATACAGAAATATTTATTGTATTCCTTATGTATTAGTTTTCTAGAACTGCCATTACAAAATACCACAGATGAATGGCTTAAACAACAGAAATTTACTTTCTCACAGTGTGGAATCTAGAAGTTCCAGATTAAGGTGCTGGCAGGGTTGGTTTCCTCAAAGGCTTCTCCCCTTGGCTTGCAGATGGTCACCCTCCAGCTGCCTCGTGACGTGGTCCTTTGTGCACACACATTCCTGGTGCCCTGTGCCCTGGTCTCCTTTTCTTATAAGAGCAGCAGTCCTGTTGGATCAGATCCCACCCTAAGAACCTCATTTTAACTTAATTACCTCTTTAAAAGGCCTGTCTCCAAATTACAATCACATTCTTATGAATTTTAGAGAACACATTCAGTCCATAATACCTCGTTAGCAGTTATTCAACTGATAGAAAAGTCAGACAGTCCCTGGTTTCAATGAGCAGAACATACACTCTTTCAGGGAGATATATCAATAAACAAATAATAATAGTAGATACTACATAAGGACAACAAAATTAGGCATGCAAAATGTTAAGTTTCAGAAAGGAGGGATTATACCCATTTGGAAGGATAGGGAAGAGTTCAGGGAGCAGGCATTTGAAGATAAGCCTCAAGGAATCCTTTGGATAAGAAATGAAGATCGGACATTAAGTAAATGCCTTATGAGGCTTTGATCTTCAACACACTCTTTAGGTCAATAGTTTTGTTCTCATTTTTAAAAGAGGAACATTGATATTTAGATGATTTATCTAAGTTATAACATCAAGCAGCTTTCAAATGAAATGTCAAGATCTTTCATTGAGATGAAGAGTTGACAAAGGAAGATTTTAAAAAAGAATATTTAAAAAGCACAAAATGTATTTATCAAAGTATTGTAAATTTTTTAACATGAAAAAAAATCTGTAAATATAACACATCAAATAATAGCAAACAATATGATCACTGTAAATAGATATACCCAATATTATTTAATAATTCCACATTATTTTTTTAAGAAAACATTCTTGGTAAAATAGAAAATTCCTTCATCTAATAAAAGAAATACATGAAAAATCTATAGCAAGCATTAGTCTGAATAATGAAACTTTTTAAAATCTAGAAAAAGATAGGTTTCTATTAAGCTTTTTGTTGGACATACTGGCCCAAGCAGTGAGTCAAGAACAAGAAATAGAAGGCATAAACTTCAGGAAAAAAGATGCGAGTGATATGGTTATTATTTTTAAAAAGTCAGAAAATATGTTACTAGAGGAGAATAGAGATATGGAACAGAGAAGGAGCACAGAGATGTATGAAGCTGCTGGGAATTTGTTTTGTAGGTTGACAGCTGAGGTTTGAGATTTTGTTTTGTAAATTTGCATCATATCTTACATATACACTGAATTCATTTTTATATTAAATATTATAAAATAATAATCTCGGGATGCCTGGGTGGCTCAATCAGTGAAGTATCCAACTCTCAATTTTGGCTCACGCTGTGATCTAGGGGTGTCTCCACGCTCAGCACAGAGTCTGATTGTTGCTCTCCTTTCCCTCTTCCACTCCCTCCTCCCCCCACGCACATGTGGGGCACACGTGTTTTCTCCGTCTCTAAAATAAATATATAACTAAATAAAATCTTAAAAAATAATAATATTAAAAATATGCAAATTAAGAGTTTTCATTCCAGTAACAAGCTAATGTTTAAAAAGTTTCTCCAAACTGACCTCCACGCAATGTCCATGCATATGATTAAAGTTTGGGCTTCCACGTGCAAACCAGTTTTATTAAATTCAGCATTTTTTCCCACACTTTGTGCTCTTAAAAACAATCACACAATTGCTAAGTATATGTAAGCTACTGAAGTAATTCAGGTATAAACAGTATTTTACACATAATCCAGTATCTCTATTCCCATAATTTTTTTAAATTAATCATATTGTCTCACCCAACCTATTTTTTTCCTCTTCTCATTTTGATCTAGAAACAATTTCTAAATGTGTCACCTATTCTCAGGGCCATGTGAAAGGTGCTATTAGAAAGAAAGCACCATGGCAGGATGTTTTCTATGGTTTTTCTACCCAAATAAGTATAGTCTGTGTGCCTAAATGGTACAGGGACCATGGAAACTAAGCCTTCCTTTAGTGTTTAAGAGGACACAGACACCAGTTCTACTGAGGAAGGAAAGGACCCAAGTGACAGCCCATCCTGATAGGTTTTTTAAATCATATATCATTTGGAGATGCTGCTTTCTATAACTTGTACTTATTAAGAACTCTATTTACCAGGCACTGATCTGACATACACTACTAAATAATGTATTATGTCTAGTGGGACAGGTAAACCAGCAATTACACATTAAAGTAGGGTAAGTGCTAAGGTAGAGATACTAAGGGAGTACAGAGTAGAAGCACCTCTCTTAGCTTGAGACAATTAGAGGGAAAGTGTTTAGACTGTTAATAAGATGTTTGCTGTAGGGATTTATATGCTGTAGTCAGCGGAATGTCCCCCAAATCTGTCCATGCCCTAATCCCTGGGCCCTGTCAATAATTTATGTTACACGGCAAAGGGAAATTAGGGTTGCAGATTGAATTAGCATTGCCAATCAATTGATCTTAATAATAATAAACAGGTTATTTTAAATTATCCAGGTGGGCCAACTGTAATCACAGAAGTCCTTACATATGGAAGAAGAAGACAAAAGGGTTGATATCAAAATGATGCAACATGAGATGTACCCAACTGGCTATTGATGACTTCGAAGATACAAGGGAGCTATGAGCAAAGGATTGTAGGCAGCCTCTAGAAGCTAGGCAGAAAAAAAAAAAAAAAAAAAAAAGGATTCTCCTCTAGGGTTTAGCCTTGGTTTTAGCCTGGGGATAAAAATTTTGGACTTCTAAATTACCAGAACTATAAGCTAATACAAATACATGGTTTTATGTCAGTAACTTTGTAGTAATTTGTTAAAACAGTCACAGAAAACTAGTAAAATGCCCTTTGTTAAGTTAGGGAAATGTGGTTGATTCCTAGCTTTCTGAGAGTATTCATCATGAAAGATTGTTGAATTATGTGAAATGCATTTCTGTATCTAATATTTTTTTTAACCTTTGAATGGTGAATTAACAGTGATTGATTTTTGAATATCAAACCAGCCTTGCATTCCTGCTATAAATGACACTTGGTCACGATGTATTATTCTTTTTATACACTGCTCTATTTGATTTATTAATATTTTGTTGCAAGACATTTGTATCTATGTTTATGGGAGCTATTCAAATGTAGTTTCTTTCCTTGTAAGGTATTTTATTTTGGTATCAGGAGAATGAGGTAGAATAAGAAATGCAAAAGAGTGTATAGAATTGGTAGAATTCTCCCACCAGACCATCTGTGCCTAGAGTATCATAAGCCCTCAAATAACAGCTTTTTGTATTTTTTGTGTGGATTTTAGTTGTAATTAGTGTAGCTAATGTAGCTGTACCATAGTGGTCTGACTCAGTACCTGCTGTCAGTAGAGGTGTGTGTAGCATTTGTTTGGTTTGGTTTCTGCTTGATACATCATGCTTCTAATATCTGGGAATTTGTATCTTGGATTATTTATGGAAAATTTTCAGTCACTTTTTCTTCAAATATTACTCTCCTCCTTTCATTTTATCATCTCTTTCTGGATTTCCAATTAGATATAAATTAGAACTTTTTTACTCTACCTCTAAACTATTCTTTTAATTTCCATTTGCTTGTATATGTGGGTAATTTCTTCAGATAGCTCTTCCACTATAATAATTTTCCATTTAATTTTGTCTACTTCGCTGCTAAAATATCCATCATTTTCACTTTTTTCTTTTAAAAGTTTATTTGTTATTGAGATGTTTAATTTTATATGTCAATTTGGCTAGGCTATGGCAACAAGTTGTTTGGTCCAAAATCAGTCTCGTTGCTGTGAAAATATTTTGTACATGTGATTAATATTTACAACCAGTTAAACTATATGTAAGGCAGATTACTCTTGATATGTGGTTGGGAGTCACTTAATCAGTTGAAGGTCTTTAGAGTAAAACCAGGTTTTTTGAAGAAGTAAGAATTCTACATCAAGAATATAACTTAGAAATCCTGCCTAACTTTATAGCTTGGTAGTTTGTCCTATAATTTATAAACTTTTGTGCTTCCACAAGCACATGAGCCAATTCATTAAAATAAATCCAGATAGCTAGAGCATTCAATTAATGATAGATAGATAGATAGATAGATAGATAGATAGATAGATAGATAGATGGAATATTACTATCATAGATATCTATTATTAGATATAAGCTATATAGATATATATCTAGATATATATAATCTTATACAGAGAGATTTATGTATATATGACATATATATTCTTATATAGAGAGTGATTTACATGTATCTAGATAGAGAGATATATAAGATATGTGTGTAGGGGGAGAGAGAGAGAGACAGAGATAGGTAAATAGGTAAATCCTATTGGTTCTTTTTCTCTGGAGAACTCCAAATGATACAGTTATCAAATGTCTGGACTTTTCTCTAGTTTCTTATTAATTTATATTTTTATTATCCCGTTTTTTATTTTGGTAAACATTTCCAATGTTGGGATTTAAAAGTTCATGTCTGATATTTGCAAATTTTTAAATCTTAGGGAAGCTAAATTTGTTGTTTATTGTTTTGATGAGTATTCCATGGTGATTTGGTTCTGTGTGTATCTACTGATCTTTAAATGAGAGGTCATATGTGATTAATTTTATTATATGAATAAGACACTAACAAAAATTGAGAGTGTCTTCTTCTAGACAGGATTTACATTGGTTCTTCTGGGAGCCAGGCAGTGTTACCAAACTAGAGTCACTTCTGCCCCCTTTCTTGTTTTCAAGTTGCCTTATTCAGCTCTGCCTACTTTATGTTATTGGCCCAAAACCACCCAGCTGTTATTGGCACTTGACCTCAGATAATCATATTCTTTGTGGATTTTTTATTGTTGTTGGCTGTATGAGGAGTTGCTTACTCCCTGTAAGAATTCATGCACATATATACATAAATAAGTACTTTATGCAATGTCTAATCATTTTATGCCAGGAAAGTCCTTTCTTAATATCTGGTCTGATATATTGCCTGCAGCACATTGCCAGTCCTGAGTATTTTCTTAACAAACCCTGCAGATAATTAACAGATAATTGAATAGTCATGGAAATAAAATATAATTTTATGAAAATCAAAAACCTACAGAATTTGCTTAAAAGAGTACTTTCAAAACACTGAATTATTTTTATGTAATGCTTTGAACTTTGTCTCTAATATGATGCCAGAGAATTCTAGACTTGGATATAAAATGGGGGTGGCTGAACAAAATCATCTCTAGAATTCTATAAATTCAACTTTGGGTGATTTACCATCTTAAACAGCGATGTTGAGTGTTGTATTTATCACTTGAAGACTTACAGAGTCAAAAAGTCTGCTTGAAATATTTTTATACTTAGAGGAATCTTATTTTTGGTGGCAGGAGGGAAACAGGGATTGGAAGGACCATCAGTCAGGAGATAAAACAATTTCTCTTATGTATAAATCACAGACTCATGGAAACTAAAGTTTTAAAATGACCCAATAAGTCATCTCGTCCATCTCTTTGTCAAAAAAGAATTACTTCCTCAAGAATTTAAAGGGAAGAGTTTTTTCAGTCCTATCTTTTTTTTCCTTTTAAACTATCCTGGTTATATTAAGATTTGTTTGGTATAACATTCCTTTCAAAATGCCATAGTTAGAAGGGTAATGTTCTGTGAAAATGGAATGACTGATAAATCGAGAATAAATGTTATTATATGAAATTTAGAAGTTTTATATTAGCTAATATTATGAAATAAGTCCCAAATAAAAAAATAACAAATGTCCTAAATAGATATTGTTTTATAAATCACTCAAATTCCACCTAATCATAAATAAGACAAATTTGAAACTTACAGTGTACATTATAGCTTAACTTCAGAGCAACCACAAGTGAGTATAAATGCTATCTTTCCAGGTCATAGTAAAAATAGTAGTTTAGTAACTCATTTCCTCTTATAATTTAACTGGATTCCCTGTTTCTGCCCACCCACTCTTCTTATTTAGTGAATCTAAATCATAGATCTGATCTTGTCACATGATAGTTCCAAAAGTTCTGATGCCTCCAGTTTGTTACTGAATAAAATTGAAATAATTCAGCCTAGAAAGTGTTTTCTACCTAACTTTCCAGTTTCACTTCCCACACATCAGTGTCCCTTCTCCCTTCTAAGTTCCCTAAGTTTGCTATCTCAGTCCACCTGCTATTTCCTAAACATATCTTCCATTCTCTAGAGTGTTGTCTTTGCTTGAATGTCTGCCAGTTGCCTCTCCCAGCCCCCAATCAACTCCATAATCACATGCTGGGGGGTTAAATATACCCTAAGTCTCATTTCAGCTCAAATCTTATTTGTAAATCGTTGCATAAACTAACAATGTAACTGAAGAAAGAGAAATTAAGGAATCGATTCCATTTACAATAGCACCAAAACCCGTAAGATAGCTAAGAATAAACCTCGCCAAAGAGGTAAAGGATCTATACTCTAGAAACTACAGAACACTTATGAAAGAACTTGAGGAAGACGCAAAGAGATGGAAAAATATTCCATGCTCATGGACTGGAAGAATAAACATTGTTAAAATGTCTATGCTGCCCATAGCAGTCTACACTTTCAATGCAATCCCTATCAAAATACCATTGACATTTTTCACAGAGCTGGAACAAATAACCCTAAAATTTGTATGGAACCCTAAAAGACCCTGAATCCCCAGGGGAATGTTGAAAAAGAAAGCCAAACCTTGGGGCATCACGATGCCTGACTTCAAGCTGTATTACAAAGCTGTGATCATGAAGACAGCATGGTATTGGCACAAAAACAGACACATAGATCAATGGAACAGAATTGAGAACCCAGAAATGGACCGTCAACTCTGTGATGAATTAATCTTCAACAAATCAGGAAAGAATATGCAATGGAAAAGAGACAGTCTCTTCAATAAATGGTGCTGGGAAAATGGGACAGCCACATGCGAAAGAATGAAACTGGACCATTCTCTTATACCATACACAAAGAAAAATCAAAATGGATCAAAGACGTAAATGTGAGATAGGAATCCATCAAAATCCCAGAGAACATAGGCAATAACCTCTTTGACATCAGCCACAGCAATTTCTTTCAGGACACGTCTCTAACGGCAAGGGAAACAAAAGCAAAAATGAACTTTTGGGACTTCATCAAGATGAAAAGCTTCTGCACAGCAAAGAAACAGTCAACAAAACTAAGAGGCAACCCACAGAATGGGAGAAGATATTTTGCAAATGACATTACAGATAACGGGCTGGTATCCAAGATCTATAAAGAATGTCTCAAACTCAACACCCAAAAAACAAATAGTCCAGTCAAGAAATGAGCAGAAGACATGAACAGACACTTCTCCAAAGAAGACATACAAGTGGCCAACAGACACATAAAAAATGTTCAATATCACTAGCCATCAGGGAAATACAAATCAAAACCACAATGAGATACCACCATACACCAGTTAGAATGGCAAAAATTAAGACAGGAAACAACAGATGTTGGTGAGGATGTGGAGAAAGGGGAACCCTGTCACACTGTTGGTAGGAATGCAAACTGGTACAGCCGTCTGGAAAACAGTATGGAGTTTCCTCAAAGAAGTTGAAAATAGAGCTACCTTACGACCCAGCAATTCCACTATTAGGTATTTACCCCCAAAGATATAGGTGTAGTGAAAAGAAAGGGCACATGCACCCCAACGTTCACAACAGCATTGTCCACAATAGCCAAACTGTGGAAGGAGCCGAGATGTCCTTCAACAGATGAATGGGTAAAGAAGTTGTGGTATATACAATGCAATATTACTCAGCCGTCAGAAAGGATGAATACTTACCTTTTACATCGACACGGATGGAACTGGAGAGGACTATGCTAAGTGAAATAAGTCAAGCAGAGAAAGACAACTATCATATAGTTTCACTTGTATGTGGAATATAAGGAGTAGTGTGGAGGAGAATAGGGGAAGGGAGGGGAAACTGAAGGGGAAGAAATCAGAGAGGGAAACAAACCATGAGAGACTCTGGACTCTGGGGAACAAACTGAAGGTTACAAGTAGAGAGGGGGTGGGGGGACGGGGTAGCCAGGTGATGGGTATTAAGCAGGGCACATATTATGATGAGTACTGGGTGTTGTATGTAAACAATGAATCATGGAATACTATATCAAAAACTAATGATATACTATATATTGGCTAACTGAACATAATTTTAAAACATATCATCTCTAGTTAAAATTAATCTCCCCTCTGTAACCTTCACTAATATTAATTTCTTCTTCTTTTATAGCACTTAGTATAGTGTTGAATTTAAATTATAGATGTAAAAGTGTTTACCTACTAACTTATATGCTCTTGAGTTGTAAGTATTACCTAGTAGTCATCTTTTTTTTCTTCTGTAGAACCTGCATTGCGTAAGTTTACTGAGGATCAACTTATTACTACAGTGAGTTAACTAATTGTTCATGTGACATAAGAGTGCAGACACACATAAAAATGTAGTGTTTGAGTTACACATACAGTTTCTGGAGTCAGAAATATGGAAATTAGAATCCTTGTTTAGCTACTATGTAACTAGCCTTAGACCATTTAACCTCTCTTTGCATCAGTTGTCTCATCAATAAGATGAATTTAGACACCCAAATCTACATCATGTGACAGAATCGTAGGCGCAAATTTATGGCAATGGAAACTGTATATGGCAACCAAGAGAATGTCCTGCAACAAAGCAGGAATGAATCATTGCCATGGAGTCCATGTCCCTGTAATCCAGCCCTGTGTTAATTGGCAAGCGTTCCTTTTGTTCCATTTTGTACAAAACAGTATTTAAACAAATATAACTCAGGCAACCAAGAAGTAGGATTCAGTTTCAGATCTCAAGAACTAATTTATTTGGGAGGAAAAATATACACGTATACAGTTCTCCCCTACTTTCTCCAGGGAAATATTGCTTTGTTATATAAATGCTTTATAAAAGTTTCGCAGTATATGCAAGTTTAAATTTATTATCCTGAGCTCACAAGCAGCTAAGCCCTGTTTTGGAATTTGCCTTGCAGGGTCTCCCAAAGCAAAAGTCTGACATTGTGTTTCACCTATGGTTATCTAACAAAAATCCCAGCCTAGTCTTCAGGGTCCTGCCCAAATACCTCTCTACAATAAATTTTCCCCAAATAAGAAGTTGTTCCTTCCTATGAAGTTTTCCTGGCATAAAGTAACAAAATGAAACTAGGACTGCAGTAAAAAGAGGAACTAATTGAGCTGCAGAAATTTACCTCATCTAATAATTGATGAGCTCCTCAAGGCATGAACAGTATATTTTTCAGCCTTTCCCCATTCGTTACCTAGCTGGTCACTGACTCAAAGGAGGTCCTCAATATGTATTTGCCTGAATTAAAAAATATTCACATCTATAGAATCAAAGAAGTCTTGGTGATAGAAAATTCTAATTAGGAAGAGCTCAGAGGGAAAAAAAATTTTATTTTTCTTTTAGTTATCTCTCCCTCCCTCCCTATCTTTCACGCCTTTTGTCTCCCTTCCCCTCCCATGTTAGCCTGCTCACATTTTCATTTGAAAATGAAAGTTTTACAACATACAGAAGTTCAGATGTATTAACCAATTAATCAGCTCTTAACCCCTGTTGGTCTTGCCTCACATGACCTCCCAAAAGAGAATCCATGACACCTTGCCTTACTCTTAAACAACTGAAAATCCTAGCTAGAGAACTTCCAGAGGCATTTGGAATATAGAGTATGTTTCTGCCTTTGATAGCAGTCCATATGCTATAAAGGGTATGAAAGAGGCTCCCCAGCAACAGTCAGACCAAATTAGGAAATGAAAAGGGCTGTGTGCTAACATCAGTAACAACAAAATGATGAAACATGCATGGTATAGGAAAAAACGTGTCATCCAGCTTCAAAAATGTAAATTAGTTCTTTTGAAGAAGCACAGATATTTGAGGCTGTAAATTACCATGTCAAATTAGATAGAAATCTTCAATATAGCTCAGTCACAAAACAGTGTGGGGTTCTTTTGGACTCAATACCGAAAGAGATTGTATCACTTGTGTCATAAAACTGAGAGACGTGATGTGATAGCATTTTCCATATGAATGATGGGTCCACACCTGGAATAAAGCATTCAGTTTTTTGCTTATAGGTGTCCAAAAGATCTAGATAAATTGAAAAGAGTTCAGAGGAGAGAGAGAAAAAAATGGTGAGTAGAGTGAAAGATTTGATGGATGGACTGAAAACAAAAAGTACTACATTTGATATTTCTAAGCAAAAACCTTAAGGGAGAATTTGACTGGGGCAATTCTACTGATACCAGAAAGCTCTAACCTTTGGTTTGAGAGAAGAGTAAGAACTTTGGGGTAAATCAATTTATGGTATTTTAGACATATGCTAAAGTAATGAGGCAAAGTTATGATGAAGCACATTATCAGTGAAAACTTTACAACTTCCCATTAATGACCATCAAGTGCTACTCAAAGTATGGCCCAGGAAAATGCAACATCAACATTCCCCACCAATGCAGAGTCCCGGGTCCCCACCCAGAGCTCCTGAGCCTGGATGTGCATTTTAACAAGACCTCCAGATTATTTAAGGATGCACATTAAGAGTTGAAAAGCACTGGCAAATATCCAAAGAACAAATTTTAGTCAGGGTTGAGTTTAAATTTTGACTTGCCACTTATTAGCTGTGTGATCATGAACAAATCATTTAATCTCCACATGCTTAAGAGTCCTCACCTGTAAAACAGGTGTAGTAATAACAAACTTCAGACTGTTATGTTGAAGATTATTGAAATGATACATATTAAAGTTGTAAGGGACATATAAATGGCCGCATACATGAATGATACAATGGCTTACTATCCCTGAGGAAGGAGAAAGAAAAAGGGAAGAGCAAAGAAACAATAAAAGATTACGTTCTGAAGATCAGTGAGAGTACTTTTCCGTCTTTCTCTTATGAATTTCAGTGTCCACAACTCCTGGTGAATTTTTGCTTTATCATCAACCCTTTGGGGCTTTTTCTTTGACATAAATATTCTTTTGCTCTAATTCTGTGATACAAACATTTGCCCTATGTGTCACACCTATGAGACCTCCCAAAAAGGAGTGGTAGGGGAACTGCTTAAACCATTGGAGTGAGGAAGTTGGGAAATCAATGCATCCATTGCCCCTCTCCACATTCTTATTACCCATAGCTCTGAATATGTTGAACATGCATGCAGTATTGGTGTTTCTATATCACTCTGCAAACTCCAAAGAGAAAGTGCACAACAGCAGTGAGAAGGTCTTTGGTCCCTGGAAATTCTACACAGTGAAATTTCCAGTTCCATTTGAGTTCTTACTGTAGGGCCAAAATTAGGCTGAATTGTTGGTGATGGAGATACTAAGGAAAAAAACTTTCTGACACTCATTAAGGTGGAAAGGAAAAGTTCATTCAGAACTATTTTGATAGGCGTCAAAACTATTGCAATAGTGGAGAGAAATTGACTTAACTCCAAAGATAGCAAAGATAGCTGGGGATTTATAGCCATTGGGCAGAAGGGGGGGGGGGTTAGTGGATGAAAAATTCCTAAGAAGAGGCATCAAGATGAGGACGATTGTTGCTAACAGACGTAAGAGGATTCTTGCTGAACACGGGCCAGAAACGTCAGATATCAAACATGGGAAATGAGAAATTTGATCAGATAACAAGAGTGAGGGATTCCCTCTGAACTAAGGGAGATTCTTGCTAAAACTGAGCTGTGCAGGTGAAGGGCAGCAGACTATGTCACACCAAAGTATGCCTCTTTTGCATATAAATTATTTTGAGCTGAAGGCAATTGAAAAGAAGTAGATACAAGCAAAGCTCTCTCCTCTCTCACTATTTGAAAGCAGGACATAAATTTATAAAGGTGTCTCCCTTCCCCTCTCCTCCACCACAAAGGACAGAAGTTAATTACTAGAGACAACCCTAGAACTTTATCAGCCCAGATATGGCGCCAGAGGAATGTACATAATAGACTTTACTAACGAGCTCTTATCTTTTATTAGTTCTCCATATATTTATCTTCCCACAATTTGCCATCTTAGAAATTCAAAGTTCTTTTCCTTTCTCTTGCCACTTCTCTACAAAATTATTATTTTTTACCAAGGTACTGTATAAGCTCAAGTTCTAAGCATCCCTTTGAGTTACTCATCACTGCCCATTCCCATGTGTATGTGCAAAACCTGTTAGTAAACTTTTGTTGAAGTCAGGACCCAAAGACAAGGTCTAGTCAAAAAGAGGACTCAGAGGAGCCTGAATAAAGTTTAGTAAAGGAGACTAGGTCAGAGGTCAGGGCCCACAGTGTGTACACACACACACACACACACACACACTCACACACACACACACACACACACACTCACATGTGAGCTTGCACATACACACACACATACAGCCTATATGGAAATCCAGCTCCCTAATCTTCCATCAGGCAAATTCTAACAGAGCAGAATAAACAAATAAAACATCATCATGGGTTAGAGAAGCTGGGGGAGGCTGGTCATGTGGCTAGAAACAGTACTGGTGTGTGTGTGTGTGTGTGTGTGTGTGTGTGAGAGAGAGAGAGAGAGAGAGAAAGAGAGAGAGAGATTGAAGAGTTCTTATAAAATTTAAAATAAACAAAAAGTATTTTTATTAGTCAGTTCCTTCCGGGTTATCAAGTTAAAAAAAAAAAAATGAGACAACAGAATAACTCCCTGATTTGCTATCATTGAAATACATTTCACCTGGGGCGCCTGGGTGGCACAGCGCTTAAGCATCTGCCTTTGGCTCAGGGCGTGATCCCGGCGTTGTGGGATCGAGCCCCACGTCAGGCTCCTCTGCTGTGAGCCTGCTTCTTCCTCTCCCACTCCCCCTGCTTGTGTTCCCTCTCTCGCTGGCTGTCTCTATCTCTGCCGAATAAATAAAAATAAAATCTTTAAAAAAAAAATACATTTCACCTAACATCAAATAAATGAGTTAAGTAGGATATTAAGCTTAATGTTATTGCTGTTTTTATGGGTACTTGAACCTCCAATGACAGTGTCTCTAGGGCAATGGCTGTTATCACGTCAGAGTACTGTAAATTTCTTATCAAAAAATTATAAATCTTATTATGACTTAGGAAACATCCTTTTACAGATGAAAAAAAATCCCTTTGGTAGTAAAATAGCAAAATGTATTCCAAAGCACATTTTTTACTCCAGTAAGGTTGTTTTCTAAGATTCCCATTTAGCTTGTATTTGAAAATGAATTTCCTTAAAATAATTCACATTGTTATATAAAATGGTTCTGGAATGCTTTTAAAAAGAACTCCTGAAATAGAATTCTCTGAGAGCAGGCAGCCTCTTAAAATTATTTCTTAATGAACAGGGCTGTACTATGGAGGCAGCAGTGATTTTCATTAAAATAAAATCAAGAAACATAAATTTCATTGGCACAAGACCTTATTTCCACAGATATGTCTTGGGCTTGTACTTCCTTTTAAAGGAAGTTGACAAATGCAGCCTTCGTATTTCAGATAGAATAAGCTTTAACAAAAGAAATAACATGTGCCTAACAGCTGTCACATAATTAAAACTACAACTTGGATAAAATAGTGAGAAAGGGTAAGTAATGACAAAAAAAAGGGAAATAAGTAATAGTCTCTTCTTTGAATAATAGCAGTTTAGTATTTGGCTCCCCATCAACAACTATGTAACACAAATTTGTTGTTCATTTCAATATTTGCTGTTTGCAAAGTAGATATGTACAATAAATCAGTATTTTTAAATTTTAAAGTCACAGATTAGTATTCAGACTGTTGGATGTACATAATCCTTGCTTTGGTGATTGTATTTTTCCCACTCACAAGATGTTTCAGTGATCATTTTCTTTTTAAAAATTCAGTAAACATGGCAACAGCATATCTGAACACTTTTCTATTTCTTGGTGAGAGGGGGAAAAAAATGATCGCTTGAGTTCTGATGAGAAATTAAAATGCCTGTGAAAAGACTGGTATTTCAAGTTCTGGAAATCTGTGAAGCCAAAATTTTTACATGGAAAGAAACCGAAAACCTACAATGGTGGGGTGTAAAGGCCCTCAGAATGCATCATAATGTCCACTTTAATTTCGTTGCCGCTACAGACATTTTCACAGGGACTATCTCTGGGAAAAGCAGACAGTCACTCTATCAACTATTAAAGCTCATCAATTTCATTTATCTGCCCCTTCACCCCTGGTCACATATACTGATGACTTCCTAAAGTTAAAAATACCTTGTTAATGGAACAATGCCAAGTTTATTTACTGCAGTAAGAGAGACCACTATCTTGAGAGTCTTAGGAGAATCTTGGGAAGCAAACGACAAAACTGGGAAATCCGTAAGTTTGGAAGAGCTATTTAAAGGTTTTTTGATGCTGAGGGCTTGATGGGAGCTAAGTTAAGGATATGATATGAGAGTTTAAGATGAGTAAACACAGAGATATGAGAGTTTGAAAAGAAACTTGAAGAGTAAAAAGCAGTTTGATTATTCCAGTTTAGCAAACTTTGAAGAATAATCTATTGTTCAGATAGATGGATTTTCAGGAAATATGTGAAATAAACAATACAGTATTTAGAATGTTATCTTCCTGAGCAAGAATTTCCAGGAATAATAATGTCATGTTAACATAGATGGTATGTTGGTGGCTATAGATAGTTTCAGTTCTTACTATCTTATGGGACTTAAGAGGCTGATAGTTTCATTATTAAGGATGGGACTCTAGGATCTTTGATTTGTTGTGCATCCATATCGTTCTTATCTTCACAAGCTTCCAGGAGTGATGCTAAGGGCTCACCACTGTTAATAGCATTTGACAAAGAGTAGAATGTATACTGCTTCTTTGATCCTGGTCATGAGTTCTGGGAAAGAGATAGTCAAAATAAGTATCCAGAAATTATCCTTCACTGATACCTCCTCTTTCAACACACTGTAACTTGTTATTGTGCAAGATTGGAAGTACACAGCATATTTTTTTAAAACCTTTGTTTCCTGGTAGAGGTGACACTTTTTACTAATACTGCAGATCTAATCCGACTTTAAGAAAGGAGTTTGGCACACAAGAACTGTCAATGGCTTTAAACAAAGAAGAAGTCTCTTTGATGAAATGATAATCTGCGTGATCATGAGGCTTTTTAAAGGGGAAAATCAAGAAAAAAAGAATGCAGGTCACATTTTTCACTTTACTACATTTATTTTCATTAATCAATGCATATATATTTTGCATAAGAAGACAACCATAATACTGCTATATAGAAATCTTTGTGAATCAATACATCTCATAATACACACAGACTGTTTAGTTCACATTCACTAAATCAAGTATATGCACCATCTCCTTTATTTAATAAGCAGACTGGAGAAAACTAGTGCAACTTTCTACTTTTATAGTTCTTATAACTCTTTAATATTTTTTGTACATGAAATATGATTTTTAATAGTTTTCTTTACATAAAACCCAGCATAATAGAAAATGTAATTATCATTTTCAAGGGGGACTTGGATTTTTAGCTTTCTCCAACACATCGAAGGAATGAAATGGAATCGAGGTAGCGATGAATGAAAGCAAGTTGAAGCAGGGCTCTCCTTTATATCAGAACACTAGGTTACTTAGGTTTCTGTAATATTTTATCAGCCTCCGGACCACTAATTCATCCTTTTAAATAAGACACTGGAATTCTATCTCCAAATTCTGAAATTATGTAATTTGGGGCATAGTCAGCATTATGCAAGTCAGAGCTGAGTACAGCCCCCAAATTTGAGGGAAATAAAACCCTTGCTGTAGAGGCTGGTTGAAAGAAGAATGGAGAGGAGCAGACAAGAGACTTAAAGATGGCAGAAACTTAGAGAAAACAAAGTCGGCACTACTAGGTAGAAGAGAAGGAGCAGCCTGAGTTCATGAATTTCCTTCTGATTCCACTGGGGACTCTACCTGGGTCTCCTTTTCTAATCCTGTTTGTGCATAAGGTTT
The DNA here is from genome assembly GCF_024610735.1 of Ursus americanus. Classification (NCBI taxonomy): domain Eukaryota; kingdom Metazoa; phylum Chordata; class Mammalia; order Carnivora; family Ursidae; genus Ursus; species Ursus americanus. The sequence continues at coordinate 12,377,077 of NC_142131.1, read as the reverse complement.
CCCTGAGCTTTAGCTGGCATAGTTTTCATTTACTGTTGCCAAGGACCTTGGGTCCTTAACAATTTGAAGAACACAAAATGTCGCCTCTGAAATGGAAAGTTGTACAAAATGGATAAGTCCGTGAGTTGAAGAAATGCCCCATCCATACAGATAGCTGAAAAACTTGTGGATGATAAAGGCTTGGCAACAAAAATATCAAATCAAGTAAAATATAGGTAGCCATAAAATATATGTAGGACAATCAAAGCGGAAAATATTTGCATTAACGAATGCAGTAACTCTTTGCATAACTCTATAGTTAAAGAGTATAATATAACAGTTTGCTGGCAACAAGCAAAGATTTGAGGAAAATGGGAAAGCGTAATATTGTCAGTGCTCATCCAAAAATATCCAGAGGAGAGAGTACTCTGATCCTGCACAAGGCTTGGTGTTAAATGTTCTCCCCATTTTAGCTTTAAGAATCTATGACAATAGACTAAGGGTAAAATTATATTATTTGTTTGAATAGACCTTTATTCTTGTCAAATGGCTTCCAAGAACATTGCCTCATGAGATTCTCACCACTCCAATGCACAGGTGAGATTGTACTTCCATGGTGAAATTCAAAAATGGAGATTCAAAATAATTAAATAACTTATTATTCAGAGTCTGACAAAGAGTTGCAAGAACAAAATAAGAACACTAGTATTTTTGCCTCCTAGATCAATACTGTAATCTGTAGCCTGCCAGAATAAATTTAAGGGAATCTTAAAGTGAAGAAAATTGTATGTCTAGTTTAAATTTTAACAACAGAAGAAAGATATTTATTAAATAATGGTCAACCTCACTTCATACAGTATTGGCCTCTAGGGCAACTACTTCTATGTCTCTCATTAAATCCCCAAGAGCAAGGCTAATATGGAGGTACAAGAACCAGGGCGGTTTTGAGCCTTGGTGCTAGATGTGGAGTTTTCTGTTAGATGGAGGAAGAGGGTGCAAGGCCATGGAGACTCTGTTACTTATCTTTTCTTGAAATCTACCCTCCTTGCCTTGTTTCTTTTGACTGTCCCTTTTCTTGACTACTGTATTTTATATAACAAGGGAAGCCTAAAATTATTTCACATTTGTGAGGATGTCTCTCTTCATCACCCTCTCATCTTAGATGCTTAAAACTAAGTGGCAATTTCCAGGATATAGTGAGATAGAAGAAGTGTTGTGCCCATGCTTATAAGGAAAAAGAGCCAGATTAACCTAAAATTCATGATTTTTTTGACCCATCAGGAACCTGAGTTCACAGAGCAGATCGTTGGCCCAAAACCTGAGAAGACGTTAGTGCCTGCAAAGGTAGAGGAGAGTTGAGCACTTGTTTCCATGGATTAAACACACCCCTAGCCAGACACCAGTGATAAGTGATAAAGGCTGATTGTGGGTTGGTGGGACACTGTGAAGCCCAGCAGCGAAAAAAACTGGGGGAGATAGCACGTTATTGTAGGCCGTGTGCAATGAGCACCAAGAGGTGCTCACAGAGAAGATCCAGAAGAGACTTAAGAATGTGTTCGTTGTGGAATCTGTGGACTTGGAGGAGGGGAACAGCAGCGTTGAGAGATGGGAAAGAAATTCTTGTCCTAGGCCACTGGGGAAAAGTCAGGTCAGCTTGAGGAAGGGACTCGAGGAGGAAAAATATATACTCCTGGGCAAGGAGCAAGACTATGCCCTTGGCTCAGAACTGAAAAGAGGGAGTGGGAGGGAATTAGAAGACTCCATTCATGAGACCCAGGATTCAGAGACAGAGACTTCATCAAAACAGCAGAGAATTTCCACTAGCAAACTAACACACTTCGAATTACAAATCACAAGTAAGAGCAGAATATTGCAGGGAGTGGGCAGAAGTGGAACACAGGCATTGCAAAGAGATCTTTGCAAAGAGAATCTTCAAGAGGCAACCTGAAGTGTGGCACCCAGATGAGACACTGTTCTGGCATACAAATTCCCACACCAAACACAAAATATGACTGCAGAAATTTGAAGCCGATGGCACACTGAGGGTAACCACAGCAGCAACAAACACAGTTCAATTACTAACTGAACTCAAATAGAAACCGTATATAGTATGTTTTCAGATCATAATGGAATTAATATAGAAATCAATAACATGGAGATTTTGGAAAATCTCCAAATATTTTAAAATTGAACAACACAATTTTAAATAATCCATGGGTCAGAAAAAAAATTTCAAGGGAAATTGAGAAATAATTTGAAATGAGTGAGTATGAAAATTCAACATATCAAAATGAGATTTGCAATGAAAGCAGTGCTTACAGGAAAATTTATAGCATTAAATGCCCGTATTGGAAAAGAGGAAAGGACTCAAAGCAGTGATCTTACTTCCTACCTTAAGAAACCAGAAGAAGAAAAGTAAACTTAACTGCAAGCAAAAGAGGGGAAATAATAATGAGTAGAAATCAGTGCATTCGAAAATAGAAGAGTGATAAGTGAAAATCTGTGAAAACAAAAACTGGTTCTTTAAAAAGGTAAAATTGGTAAACATCTAACTGACAACAACTATTTTTTTAAAAAACCAGGAATGATAAGGGGATGTTGCTACTGACATCAGGATAATACAGAAATACTGTGAACAGTTCTGTGTCCGTAAGTTCTAAAACTTAGGTAAAATTGACTGATTCCTCAAAAAACAGACTATGAAAACCACTCAAGAAGAAATAGGTAGCTGGAATAATCCTTTACCTGGTAAAGAAGTTGGATTTTCTCCAAAAAAGACCTCCATGCCCAGGTGATTTTATTGGTAAATTCTACCAAATATATAAGGAAGAAATAATACCAGGTCCCATCCAGAAAATAGAAGGGAATATACTTCCCAGCTCATTTTATGTAGTTAACATTATTCTAATGTCTAAACCAAACAAGGGTTTTATAAGAAAAATACTGAAAAATATCTCTCATGAACATAGACATGAAAGTCCTCAACCAAATATTAACTAATTAAATACAGTGATCTATAAAGAGGATAATCTATCTTGACCAAGTGGGATTCATCTCAGGAATGAAAACTTATTCAACATTTGAAAATTGATCAATATAACTCACCAAATTAACAAACTAAAATCCCAACAGTGGTTTTGTGGGGTTTTATGAATGATTGTTTGTTTGTTTCAGTTAATCATGAGCTTATTCTAACATTCGCGTGGAAAGGCAAAGGAACTAAGGTAACTTATATGATTTTGAAGCAAATGAACAAGTTGGAGGACTCACACTACTTGTTTTCAAAACTTACTAAAAGCTACAGTATTCAAGATGTGGTATCAATGAAAGAACAAACAGGTCAATGAAATAAAATAGGAAGCCCAGAAATACATCTATTTTAATATAGTAAAATTATTTTGACAAAAGTACAAAGACAAATCAAGAAAGTATAGTCTTCCAACAAATAATGCTAATACAACTCAATTTCACTGTGCAAAATAAAGTGAATTTGACACACAACTCACACTTTACATAAAAATTAACTCAAAATGGATCATAGACCTTAATGGAAATACTAGAGTTGGAAAATCTGTGTGATTTGGGTTTTGCCAGTAGTTTCTAGATATGACTCCAAAAGCAGGAATCATCAAAGAAGCAAATTATGACTTGGATAAATTATCAAAATTAAAATATTTTGCTTTTTTGAAAAATATTGTTAAGGTAACAAAAAGAAAAGTCATATCCTGGAAGGAAATCTATGCAAATCACTTACCTGATAATAGGCTTGTATACAAGGTGTATAAAGAACTTTATAGTTTTTTTAAATTAAAAAAAGGTACATTTGAACTGATACTTCATCAAAAAAGACATACAGATGAGAAATCAGCATATGAAAAGATGATCAACATCATTAGTCATTAGGAAAATGCAAATTAAAACCCTAATGAGATATCACTACTCATATTAAAATGACTAAAATTTAAAAAATACAGCATCAAGTGTGGTGAATGTGAAGAACAACTTGGTGGGAATGCAAAATAGTATGGCAACCTTGGAAGATATTTTGGCAATTACATATAAATATAAACATTCTATATATTTACCATATAACCTAGCTTTCCTACTCCTAAGCATTTACTCTAGGGAATTATAATATTATATTTATGAACACTTGTATGTTTACATTCATAGCAGCTTCATTCATAAGCTCCAAAAATTGTCAATACAAATGTCTTTCAGCACAGAAATGAATGAGCAAATAGTACTACATCCATGCAATAGAACACTACTCAGCAAGAAAAAGGAAAAAAAAAAAAAAACCAAGATGATGGATTCTCCCAGCATTATGCCTGAATCTTAAATGCATTTTTTAAGTGAAAGAAGCCAGACTAAGAGACTTTCATTTTCTCTGATTCCAAATATATGGCATTGTGGGAAAATGCAAAGCCAGAAAGCAGATCATTGGTGCCAAGGTTGAGTCTGAGAGGAAGGGCTGACCACAAAGGGAAGTACAGGGGAATTTCGGAACCCTTTGGTACAGTACTGTGGAGGTGAATGTATGACTCGGTGCTTCTGTCAGCACCCAGAGAACTGCATGCCACAGTGAGGGATTTTTACTGTGCAAACCTTTTATTATTTTTATTTTTATTTTTTTAAGTAGGCTCCACACCCAATGTGGGGCTTGAATTCATGACCCGGAGATCAAGAGTCTCCTGCTCTACCACCTGAGCCAGCCAGGCATCACTGTATGCATTTTTTTTTTAAATGAGTTAGAAGTTCAGAGGAACCCAAGAAGAAATATAAATTTTGATAATTAAATTTAACTGTATTATAAACCCACACTAACACAAGTGGTAAAGAAAGGATCTGACTTAAGTGACTTTGAAAAATACTGTCTTGACTGGATAATATAAGACGAAAGATGAAAATAACTGAATACAAACACTGTGAAAAGAAGAAACATAAAAATAGAGTCAGAGGAAAAGCTGCTAGGATTCCATGGCTCATTCTCTGTGATCTCTAAGCCTAGGGGATTCCTACTCTTTCATTCACTCAGTCTTTCCTGGGGTTCACCTGGCCTTGCTTCCTGCCTGTTCTCATCATTGGAATGGTAGGGTCATAAGAATATGAACCCAGGTGAAAGGGTTCAACGTGCCACTTGGATTATTGTCTAAGTGTAGGCTGGTCTCTTGCATGTCCAAAGGATTTCCTATAGTTTCATTGCCATTCCACAAGGCACTCAAAGCCCCATCTAGTAATTTCATTTGCCTGGCTTTGTCACTGTGTCCGGTTACCCTCTTGGGGACCGCAGTGATGGCTGGTTGAGGGGACTCAGTGCTTTTGTTTTTGTTTGTTAGAAGGAGAGAGAGCCTGGGGGTGAGGGAGAGACAGAGAGAGAATCTTAAGCAGGCTCTATGTCCAGTGTGGAACCCCACACAGGGCTCCATTTCACAACCCTGAAATTATGACCTGAGCTGAAATCAAGAGTCAGACGCTCAACTGACTGAGCCAGCCAGGCACCCTGAGGACTCAGTGTTTCTAATTCTAGGATTCCGTGAATTAATTCTCTCTTTCTCTACCACTCTTGCCCATTTTAAAGACAAATAGACATTTGACATATGAGACAGGAAACAGTTGGAGAGACAGCTCTATCTACTTAAGCTAGGCTGTGGTTAGAATAAGAACTTAGAAAATGCGGACCCGGATCTGTATTGCTTCAACGTTGCCTTTTCATAAACCAATTCTATTTAACTCATGTGCAAACATCAGTAGTGTCATTGCAGCCCTTCTCCTCTAGATGAAATTCACACAGATTCAGCAATATTTCTAGGGAAATTATGTAATAGGAAAAAGATTATATGTGGCATGCTTGGAACTTTGTACATTTAAGAATTTTAAAAGGAATTCACTCTTGGGAAGTCTGGGTGGCCCAGTGGTTATGCGGCCTGCTCTTGATTTCGGCTCAGGTCATAATCTCAGGGTCATGAGAGCAAGGCCTGTGTTGGGCTCCACTCTCAGTGCGGAGGGTGCTTGGGGATTCTCTCTCTCCCTTTTCCTCTTCCCCTTCCCTGCTGGTGGGCACGCACACTCTCTTTCTCTCTCTCTAAAATAAATAAGTCTCAAAAAAAAAAAAAGTTAAAAAGAAGGAGTTCACTCTTTTAGCAATATGACCAAAATATTCCATGTGCAGTATAAAAAAATCATAATATTTATACTCTCTTTTTCAAGAATATGTCACAACATTTCAGCAACTTCATTTAGTTTTTTATGTCCATCTGTGAGCTGTCAATTCAGGAATTTGTAAAATGTTTAAAAATTTACACATTTTATTGATTAATACAACCAAAAATTAAATGACTAGGGAAGAAATGTTATAGCAATTTCTATTTTTAAGACTTTTTAATGGGTTAAATAGATGATGGGGATTAAGGAGGGCACTTGTAATGAGCACTGGGTGTTATATGGAAGTAATGAATCACTAAATTCTACACCTAAAACTAACATTATACTCTGTTAACGAGCTGGAATTTAAATAAAAAATTGGAAAGAAAAAAACAAAAACAAATAACAAAGACTTTTTACTATAGCAATATGTACAGCAAAATCATGTCTCTATGTGTGTCTGTATAGAATAAGTGTGAGCTTACTGATATTCCCATACCAATACTGTGTATTTTAATATGAACATCTGGTAAATTGGTTTCAACAGCACACTTGAATATCTAAATCTTACTCATGCTTTGTAGTATTATTTTCAAGCACTTTCTTCCCTTTCTACATTGTATTTCTCTGGGAAGATTAAAGTAATCTTCAGTGTAAGGACTATGCATGCAGTTTCTTTTGATTGAGGCCTTAAAATTAGTATAGTCTTCACACAAAACTCCTTCAATATGTATTATATGATTTAATCAGAGGAGCAGTTATGTTGGAAGGTATCTTATGGGGGGAGGAAAGGAGTACTCGGATCTACTGTCCGGTGGTAGTGAAGAGGTTTTGAAGCCCAAGCCACAAACACCACAAAAGTTGGTTCTGTGGGGAGAAAAAGAAGAAAAAGTTTTTCTGTTAAGTGGGATTTTTAGACCTTGAGTTATATCTTATTTTTTTCTGCTTCTGAGGTCTATCCTCCAAACTTTTTGGTAGATCTTTTCTCTCTCTCTCTGTTTATGACTGTTTCCTTCACTAGACACTGGGTTCTCTGATGAGAAGTTGCATCTTGTTCACCTGAGTTCCAGTATAGCTCTAGCCCAGTGACTTGCAATAACAGATATATAGTAAGTAAATATTATTTTGGATTAGCTTTTGCTCAGGTTTTGCTTGCAGGCTTGACCTCTTTACAAATTAAGAAATCCCTGAGCATTTACTTCTTAGCTTCTTTCTTTATTTGTTAGCTTCTTCTAAGTATCTTTGTTCAACGCTCTGATGTTTTGGTGACAGTTGCTGGTTAACTAATTTGGGCCATGGTAAGTGCAGAATCTCTCCAAGGCAAGGTTACATGGATGAAGTACTTTGGTGCAGAACAAATCAGAACCTTAATCTCATTTTGAGCTGATAGAAACTTTCAGTTTTTCGCCTCTGGCTGACCTCCCCCTCAACTTTCCACAGGGAAAGCTGCAGCCTCAGCTTCATCTTTTCTGAAGAAGTCTTTTTATTTGGCTACAGGTGGGATTTTGTCTGTAACTAAGATAGTTTTGTACTTGTCTCTGCCCACCGTCTACTATAAAACTCTACAGAGAAGCCTTAGCAAACTCTTTCCTCTTCAGTAGACTCACTCTGGGTTTCTTCTTTTGATTTGAATATCTGTGAGAGTATTTCTCTTTCTTTTTCATTCTCTGGGAAGGGATTTAGGTGATCAGATTTCATTTCTATAGCTAAACCAGCTGTCATTCAGGCAAACCTTCAAGAGATATGCAACACAACTCCAGCTGTTTCAAGGCTGTGGACACCTGAAGGTTCCACTCAACTAAACCCCTTCAGGTATCAGAGAAAGTCCCTCAAAGGCAGCAGCAGTCACTGAGCAGATGGCTATTTTTGTCTGTCTGTTTGGTTTTTCTTTTATATTTTGTAGGGTTGACCCCTTTGTTCTCTTTTTGAGCTAAATTTAGTGATTGTCATTGAAGAGTTAGGAGGATGAATCAAAAGAGAGAAGTAGGAGAGACTGAACCTGAAGAGAAAAAGCTTAAGTGCAGTGCTGGCAAATCCCTTTGTAGATTGAAGATGAATAGTATAGACTAAATAAAGGCATAAGAGTAGTCTTAAATCAAAGAAAATGGAAGTTCTTTGTCTCAGAGGTTACCATCCTGAGGTCACTTTTTACTATGACCACACACAAGTGGAGAACCGTTGGCCAGAAAAAGTAGAATAAAATAGGACGGGACTTAATTCTGCGTAGTTCTGTGGATTTTAACCTTGCCCTTCCATCTCAGCATGAGATCTCCAAAAGCATACTTCTTTAGATTTCTTTTTATTTACTCACCTTAGTTAGAGCTAGGTGTACCATAACATGGTCACTTCCTCTCAGGGTAAATGCCTCCATTGTACAGATTCCCAGAAAATCTACAACTCAACCCAACGACATTAACTTTTCTGAGAAACAGAAGTGCCCTGAGCTTTACTAAATAGAAAAATGGAAAGGACCCTCCTGAGAGACCCAGTGTGTGCTCACACTCAGCTAACTCAAGTTGATCGCTCAAGCAATAGAAGGCCACAGGAGAAGCATGATGGAAATGGGCGTCTGCTTCCTGCATGGTTTAATTGCCACCAAATATGACCCCCTCCCAGGAAGACAACATTTTATCAGAAAAAGTATTCTATCAATGACTCACCTTTGTTTTCATGTCACTGAGTCTTACCGTCTTAACAAACAAGCATAGAAAGTACTCAGAGATTAGGAGATAGGTTTACTATCTATGGTGGTATCATTACTAAGGGAAAAATACAAATCACCTGACCTATTCATCTGTAACAGTATCCTGGAACTGTGAAACTTCTTACTTTACCAAATTCCATACAGGAATGATGGAAAGAAAGACTGTTTGGTTGAAAAATATATATAAGGAGAGTACAGAACAAACGAAAAAAGGAAATTAATCAGATTATTTTGTCACCTTCAAGTGGTTGTTGCAGATGTTTTCACAGGTCTCAGGACATCTGCTGTTCATCAATTCTCGCAAATATATGGTGTCACTATAAAGCACAGCATTACACTTGTATTTACAATCTGGAGGTTTCCTATTTTTTCTTTCATGCTTTGCTTCTATAGCTTATAGTCTTTAAGAAATTAGTTATTCTAGGCAGCTTTTGTTCTTGGTAGTAGAGATAGACTCCCTTAATTCAAGGCATCAAAGACGGAGAAATCCATGCCCTTTGGTAAGCAAAAAAGAAGCAGCGGTTAATCTGTTTTTATTAAACATCTACTTTGTCTGCTTTTTTGTTCTGTTTTTTGATTCTGATATTTATTTCCTTAAATTAAGCACTTGGCAGTTAACTTGAACTGCATAAACATTGATTAGAGAAAGCAATTTAAAGACCAGGAATTGTTTGTCCTCAATTTATTCGCTGCCAGACTTTTAGCAAAACTGTTTAGGAAGGCTCTTTAAAACAATTCTATCCTTATAATTGTTTAATGCTCAGATAATGAAAGAACATTTTTAATAGAAGACATTTTAGTTAGAAACAATTAAATTTACAGATACTGGATATTATATATGTGAATTTATATAGACAGTTTATAAATCAAAAATGTAGAATATTACATGGGGGCATTAAAAAAATCTGAAACCGAGAAACAAACTTCTAACTTATAAACCGATATAGGATTTGATACAGGGAAATAAATACAGAAAGAGAAATCTTCATCCTTTCATTTTATGATTTAAGTAAAAAAATAAAAAGGAAAGAAACAAGTCTATGTGTTGATATGTAAATATAATTGCAAATGTGTTCCTTGGTTGTTTAAATCACACATTATGAATAAGTGCTTTTGTTTTCCAAGTTCCTGTGGGATATATCAGGTCAAATGTCAGCTCTGTCCTCAAAATGTCCTCTTAAAATCCTGTCTCTCCTTCCTCCAAAAGCAGGTGCATGAAATAAACCAGCAGGCAGTCAAAGTTGAAATTACATTTGTGTGTCCTAAATCATGACATTCAGTCTAGAAGAGAAAGAAGAAAGCACAGATGTCTTTTCACCAAAGGACCTATCTCTGTGGGAAAAAAAAAAAGAAAAGAAAAGTGGGGGGAGGAAGGGACAGGAAATCACAGAGACACACCACATTCCTGTTTGTTCCAACTGAGCACTTCCACAGACCTTCTTTGTATTAGACAGAATGGAGACCAGACTCTCACAAGTGTTCAAGCCAAGATTAGGGCTGCGAATTCTCAGTAATTCTGTGTTCACCCTGCTCTCCTTAAATTACCAAAATATTAACATCATTTTATATTTGATGATTATGAATTTCATTTCCTGGGTAAGCAGGGAAGTTTTAGAATAATAAGAAAGGGAGAGGGAAACACTGCTGAGATGGGCATGTGGGCCCCTTTGGGAACATCTCTTTGAATCCAATGTGCAGTACTGTGGTCCTCCCATACAAATAACCTCAGTGATTTCTCTAGAATGAATATTTGAGCAATAATTTAAAAGAAACTTTTTAGAGATCTAGACATCTGATTTGAACATCGAGATTAAACTGTGCTGTGCCCCTTCATATTCAAATGTAAAATTTGGGGTATTTCCCAAATTATGCTGTTGGTTTATGTTTTATTTTAGTTATTTATGTTTAGAATATATATTTTTAGCTTTTTGAAAAAAAAACCAAAAAAGTGGAATGAAAACAAAACAGAAAACAAAGTGAAATTAAAATTCACATTTAACCCTTCTTCTTTTTTAAAGAATACATTCTCAAAGGGAAAGCGCCTCTCCTACCCCACTCCCATCCCCCAGAGTTATGATTATTAACATTTGGTTCTTAGCTTTCTAGACATTTTTTTTTTCTTGGTTATAAGACAACAGGCCCAAAATCGAGTCACTTATGCTAAGTCCTTATCAGCACACCAAGACTTAATACCTAACCAAATCGCAGTCTCAACCTCTTGCAGGGATGTAGTCTTAACCAGTCAGTCTGGAAGTCAGCAGTAGTGAGGTAATCCATTTGATAGACCCTTTCTATTCCCCAAAGAAAGCTCCTTAGAACTTCCTTCTTTTTGCTAGATGGGATGCTGCCTGATTCATGAATCCTTGAATAAAGCCAATTTGATCCTCAAATTTATTTAGTTGAATGTTGTTTTTTAACAAAGGATATGTGTGTGCATGTGTATGTCTGTATGCATACTCATGTATACTTTACAAAAATTGATCATATTTTATCTGATATCTGTATTTTAAGTTTTTAAACAAAAATATCCTAAACATTTTCACAGAAAAATATATACCTCATTTTACAGCTATCTTGTATAGTGTTTTTAATCATTCTCCTATTTTTTTGCTTGGTTCTAAATTTTGCTGTTAGAAATGTTATATTTTTATAGATAGATAATCTTTGTGCATAGTTGCAAAAGAATTGCTGTGTCAAAGGGTTTGTGCACTTTACAATTTTCACAAGTTTTCCCTCATTGTCCTCAGCCAGCAGGAGTATCTGAAAGTACCTGCTTTCCTCCATATTTATAACTGGATATTACCAATCCTTACAATTTATACTAAAACTGGTAGAGAGGAAAGAGTTTTATTTTTGTTTTGAGCGTAAGTTGTTTTGTTTGGTTTATTCTCTTCTCACTTAGTGAAATTTAATATTTAATCATATGTCCACTGAACTTTTATGTTTTTTGTGAATTGCCTGTTCAAATTTTGCATATTATTTCTAATAGGCTGTTTTCTTATTTGTTTTATAGGCACTGTTTATATATAATGAACCAAAACCTGACTTGCTAAAGATACTGTAAATGTCTTGAGTCTGTTCTTTGTTATTTAAATTTATTTAATTATATTTATCATTCAGAAAAACTTTTAATTCAGTGCCTCTAAGCATATAGATTTTCTGAGTTTTGTAGCTTTATATTTTGCTTAGGAAGGTCTTCCTTAATAAAGAGTATATAGTGAGGCTTCTAGGTGGCTCAGTTGGTTAAGGGTCTGCCTTAGGCTCAGGTCATGATCCCAGGGTCTTGGGATTGAGCACCACCTCTGGCTCCCTGCTCAGAGCAGAGCCTGCTTCTCCCTCTCCCTCTGCCTGCCCCCACCCCCCCCGCCCCCAATCGCCCTGCTTGTGCTCACTCCCTGTCTCTCTCAAATAAATAAATAAAATCTTTAATAAAAAATAAATAAAATAAAGAGTATACACTAGCCCCCACCACCCCCTGCCTTCCCCTTAATCACAGTTTTGTTTTTCTCAGTTTCAGGTACCTCCTGGTCAACCAAGGTCTGGAAGCAGATTATCCTCCTTCTGACCTGTCATTGAAAGATCAATATTAGCCGAACACTACATCATTCACCTCACTTCATCTCATCACGTAGGAATTTTATCATCTCACAACATCACAAGAAGGGTGAGTACAATACAATAAAATATTTTGAGAGAGAAAGAAAAACCACATTTGCATAACTTTTATTTTAATACATTGCTACAATTTTTCTATTTTATTATTATTACTGTTAATCTCTTACTATGCCCAATATATAGATTTACTTTATCCTAGGTATGTGTGTATAGGAAAAAAAACATAGTATATATAAGGTTCAGTACTGTCTGCAGTTTCAGACACCCCCTTGGGGTTTTAGAACACATCCTCCACAGATAAGGGGGACTGCTACAAAATGGCCTCTTGTTTTTTACATTTAGAAATTTTGTTCATCTGACACGTGTGTCTGTGTGTGTGTGTGTGTGTGTCTGTGTGTGTGTGTGTGTGTGTGTAATGAGACAGGCACCTAAATCTATTTCATTTCAAACAAATTACCAATTAAAGTAGATTTTAAGAAATGAGAAACATTTGACAGGACAAGTTTCCTCTCATTATTTTTCATTTTTGAAATAAACTTTTAATTCATATCTCAAGATCCTACCTTTCAGACACACACACACACACACACACACACACACACACACACCACCCTATAGATGAAATTCTAAATGCAATTTAAAAAATCACTTATATCAAATGATGACAAGCTGATCTGTTTATAATGTTGGGTCCCTCCATTTAGGACTGGGGTAGGTTCTGCTACTGACTCAAATTTTATTTTATGACTGTCAATTATTATAATTCTCTGTGCATGGGTCAGATGTGTTATTATGAGATATTAGTGTATGCAGAGCCTAGCTCATGTTATCAGAAATGAGAGAAGGCAGCTCAGAGCCTCAAAAATAGGAATTGTGCAGAACAGATTAGGTGGTATCTATGGCATTGACTGTCAACTCCATGAATTTTTAAAAGCATGATTCCTAAAGGGCTTCTTGTAATAATTAGGTAGAAAATGCAACTACTTGGAGCTGAAGAATAAAGAAAGGGGACATTATAGGGACTAACTTAGAGCTGTGGAGAGTGACTAGAGCTTTCAGCCAATTGTTACTGATAGTTGCTTTGGTTTTGAAGTAACAAGGCCCATCGTGTTCTCCTATCCCTCACGTACATCCAAGGGTAGTCCACATGGAAACAACCACCCAGTTTATAAAGTCTCAGGCCACTGACTCAGGACCCACTGCAAACATTTCCAGTCAGTTCATTCTGCTGCTTCCTTGTCCCAGTTCCTACAGAGAGCACTAAGTATTAGGCTCATTTTTCAAGCAACTGGTACAGATTTTCACTCCTAATTACATACTCTGGTGCTTTAGGCCCTTAGCTTTCTGTTTGCAGGATTTGAAAAAAGCGAGGCAAGGTCTGAGCACAGAAAGAAGCACACAAGCATCAGAGACACAAGCAGAACTCAATTACGTTTTAGAGGCCAACGGGTTTACTGAATAGTGATACCTAATGGATCCCTAAAAAAAAAAAAAAAGCCTCTGTTCACAAAACTGATTCCCATACAAAACAGACCCCACTATTTTTGTGATCTTCCCAAAAGTTTTCACAAGAGATTATGTCTAAATGCCAGTCTAACCAGAAAGGTGTGTTTTAAATTATCCAGTATTTTCTTCCCCACTGAACTTTGTCAGACAGACACTATTGAGGTCACCATACCAGATTGTTTTATTACATGCCGTCCCATGATTCTTTTAGAAACCTGAAAAAATTTTTCAAAAATAAAAATCCTGGGGCACCGGAGTGGCTCTGTCAGTTAAGTGCCTGTCTCTTGATCTCAATCTTGATCTCAGGGTCATGAGTTTCAGCCCCATGTTGAGCTCCATGGGTACAGAGCCTACTAAAAAAGATTTAAAAATTAAAAATAAAAAAAAATCTTAAGAAAAAACAAAAACAGCAATCTTACCTTGGTTTTCCTTTTAAAAATCTTCTTGGTTTTATATTCCTTAATTAAAAAAAAAGACAAAGAACCTGTGGTACAATGGAATATTATTCGGTTAGAAAAAAAAATGAGCTATCAAGCCATGACAATGCATATTACCACGTGAGAGAAGTAAACCTGAAAAGACTACATACTGTATGAGTCCAGCTACATGAGATTCTGAAAAAAGCAAAACTATAGAGATAGTAAAAAGATCAGTGGTTGCAGGAGTGCGGGGGTGGGAGGAAGGATGAATAGATAGAACACATGTTATTTTTAGGGCAGTGAAACTATTCTGTGTGATACCGTAATGGTAGATACAGGACATTATGCATTTGTCAGACCCAGAGAATATACAGCGCAAAGAGTGGACACCTAGGTAAACCATAAACTTCAGTTATTAACAATCTGTAAGTGTTGTGACAAGTGTCCCACCCTACTGCGAGATGTCGGTAATAAGGGAAACTGTACTTACAAATGAGTTGGCAGAGTGGGGAGTGATATGGGAACTCTCTATGCTTATTGCCCAATTTATCTGTAAACCTAAAGCTGTTCTAAAAAATAACATTTGTTAATTTAAGAAATGCAAAAAAATTTCAGCTTGAAGGTGAAGAGCAGCATTCCCTCAAGCACACTGTTCACTACAATGTGAGATAAATTCACAACCGTATTTAAAATCCTACAGTGGAAAGGACTCATGATCTCTTTCCTACAGAGTTTTCTACAGTCCTCTATCAAAAAATTTCCTTCTGGGTTCTCTTTTGAAAAAACGAAAAGCAGAAGAAAATTATGTCTGAATCAATTCACGAAATTGGTCAGTTTGGGAAGGTATAAAGGAACAGGAACAGAGAAGAGATTGTGCCTGAGAAGAGATGCCCTGGGTTGTGTTTAGGTTGCCTCTCCTTTCGGTCTTCAGGCCTGTTGGCATCAGCTTGTTCCGTTTATATTATAGATATGAAACCAAACTGTCCAGTTTAAAGTCCACTGGATGCAGCCAAAACACCAAAGGCAGACTGCATAGTGGTCATCTGCCTCTCAGGACTCAGTGCTGAAATGTGGCTGGTAATGCCTGGTCTCAGGCCTGCCCGAACTGTGTCGGGACAATGGATCGCGATCCCAGAATGCATCTTTATATAAACAAACATCACAGTAGATGTGAAGGAGGGATGCGAGCTGGGAGATGAAGCGCAGTGCAGGCTGCATTTCATTGAGAGAGCTGTCAAGCTGGGGATTGAGTCTGTGCAGCTCTGAGATGTATGTTCCCCCAAATGTTCCCAGCTCTAAACCACTCAGAAATAATGAGGAGGATTTTTTCCCCACACATTCCTGCAAGTGGCAAAGCTCAAAAAGGAATGGCTGGTTTTAAAAATGCATGTTCTCATTCACAGAGCTTCTATATGATGATACGCTGTATTCCAGAAGTTTTATCTTTATAACATCACCCTGTGTGCAATGTCATAGCTGGGGTAACAAAATAGACAAAATATATTTAAAAATTAACAAAGAAAACCTTACTGGTTCCCTTGTTGAGAATCAGTTTTTAATTTAACGTTTATAGTATGTTGTTCTCTTATCTAAGTTTAAAATATGAAGTGGCTTTATTAGAATTGTGCTGTGTCAGCACCTGGGATATGTGCTTCTGGGGAATGAAAATTAAGATGACCAGATATTATCTG
The DNA here is from genome assembly GCF_024610735.1 of Ursus americanus. NCBI lineage: Eukaryota > Metazoa > Chordata > Mammalia > Carnivora > Ursidae > Ursus > Ursus americanus. Next base: position 12,361,019 of record NC_142131.1, on the reverse strand, counting down.
CATTATAATAGCAATGGCACTAAGTTTCTGCCCACTACCTTGAGGAACCTCCACTGGATTGTGATTTCAGGGTAGCTGTTTTTCTCTAAAAATTCTAGAATCAGCCCAGAAGTAGCCCAGGAAAACATTGGCCCAAAATACTCTGTAACAATCATATACAAAAATATTGACAGGTAATTTAAGGGGCCCTCAGATTTTTTTAGTCATATCCAGGGTGCCCTTAATTCTTCTGTACCTCCTAAATGAAACGAGTTTTTTAAAAAAAATCAGTCTTAAAAAAACCCTCGGCTTCTTGGTGTTGGCATACACTTTGGGGATTAGTCTAAATCTCTCTAATTCCCTCTTAACCAGAGTTTCTCCGTCATGGCCCTACTGACACGTGCCGGATACCATCACATTGTGAGGGGCTGTTCTGTGCACTGTAGCATGTTTAGCAGAACCCCGGGCCTCTATCCGCCTGATGCCAGTATCATCCCCCACCACAGTGACAACCGAAAACGTCTCCAAACATTGCAGATTTTCTCCCGGGGTGGGGAAGGGAGAAGCTAAAAATCATCTGAATTGAGAACTACCATTCTAAACCTCCTCCAGTGCTCCTTTTTTTTTTTAATGGGTTTATTTCTTTTTTAGACAGAGAGAGCATGTGAGCAGGGGGAGGGGTAGAGGCTGAGGGAGAGAGAGAATGTAGAGCAGACTCTGAGCTGACTGGGGAGCCTGACTTGGGGCTCCATCCCACCACCCTGAGATCATGACCTAAGTGGAAATTAAGAGTCAAATGCTAACAAACTAAGCCTCCCAGGCATCCCTCCCCACAGTGCTTTTCATCCAGAATGTGCTCAAACACATCTAGAGATAGGAAACTGCTATAAAGTGAAGGTTCCAAGTCAACATTTGTAACTTTGAGCTACACTCAAATCAAGGTGACTGAATTGTCATTTGTATCACTGCCCTTCTTTATCCAACACCCTCTACTCCCACCTAAAAACAAACCACTCATCTTTCAAGATTGAGAATGAAATTACAATCTTTGTGAAGCCCTTCCTGATCTCTCTTCAAATTTAAAAGTGATCTTTCTCTCCCAAGTGTCTCTCCTGGATCCCCTTCTCCCTTCCCCCTGGCTCCTTCCTCCCTCCCTCCCTCCCTCACTCCCTCCCTCCCTCCCTCCCTTCCTCCCTTCTTTCCTTCCTTTTCCCTCCTTATTTCCTTTCATTTATTAAAAAAAATAAATACAGGGGCTCCTGGGTAGCTCAGTTGGTTAACAGTCTGCCTTCAGCTCAGGTCATGATCCCAGGGCCCTGGGACAGAGCATGCGTCAGGCTCCCTGCTCAGAGAGGAATCTGCTTCTTCCTTTCCGTCCGCTTTTCCCCACATGCTCATGCTCTCAATCTCTCTAGAATAAATAAATAAAATCTTTAAGGAATAATGAATACATATGTACATAAACTCCTACTATGTGCCAAGCACTTTTCTAAATTCTAAAGTTAAAATAGTCAGCAACACAAACAAACAAAACTCCCTCATAGAATTTATTTTCTATAATGAACATGGAGGGAAAGTGACAATTATTAAGATAGTGATAAATTCTAAGGAAAAATAAAATAGAAAGTAATGGAACTGAAATTTTATAGAGAATCATCAACGTCTCACAAATCATCAAGGTGCTGTTTTGAGAAAAGACAGGAAAGAGGTGTAGGGTGAATCACAGCTCAGTGTGATAGAAAAGCCTGTCAGCCTGAAGGAACAGGAGGTAACTGGAAGACTCCATTGTGTTTCATTCTTTATACACATAGGATAAGATAGGGAGATTAGTTTTGGTTCTCCACACACTTCTTGGAATATAAGCAGTACTTAGCATATTTTTTTAATGAATGCAAACATTTTAATGACCTGTTCCAAATACAAGTATCTTAAATGCAAGAGTCAGAGAATTTTACTCAATTCGGCCTTCTTTAATTTGGAACTGTATGAAACTGTCTTAATGTACACATGCTGTGGAATCCTTTGGATTTCGTTACTATCTATCTATGCATCCATCTTTCCAGATATCTATCCACCAACATCTATCGGTCTCTATATCTATTTAACCAAAGCAAATGTACGTGTAACAAACCAGAATGGCATATATTAGGAGTCTAGTGTTAAGTTTGAAGATTTGGGTTTTTATTTTTTACTGTTCCACCAACTACTGATGAGGATGGCCCAAGTTTCTCTTCCTCTTAAATGACTCAGTTCTGCCCGAACTTTGCATTTGCCACTTAGCGCAGAGGTTGGCCTGGTGGGGACCGTTTCTTCTTCTATTGAGGGACTTACAACTATTTGTGAAAAGTCTTCAGCCTCTTCTTCTGTGACCAGTTCACTCTAGAGATTAACAGTCTTTCTGAGGTTATTCACTCTGTTTTCAGCACAAAATCCTGTTTCCTTCCTGAGACCGGCTTTCTTTTCTCTCTCTGTGATCCTGTGAGAGACTGTCTCTCCCTCTGCCTGCAGTGCTCTGTGCGCGCCACTGTTGTCCATCGGCCGGACCCATGGCCACTTGAGGTTGTCGTGCACTGTGCCTTCTGGTCAGAGAGAGGAGGTTCCCGGCTGGTGATGGAGACAGCGGCTGTAACTCCAATGTCTGTCCCAAGCAGCGTCGTATCTGTCCGGCCGTGCTGCAGCACTCCAAGTGTTCGGATTCCCAGTCCGTTAAGATCCCAGCAGGAAGCTGATGCCACACAGCCTGGAGTGACTTGTAATGAGTCTAATAAAGGGAATTTGCAAAGATATGGTCAGAAAGTAAGGGAATCCCAGAGCAGAGGGTTGTACCCAGGTTGGCCCGTGGGAGCAGGATGGGAGGGCGGTTACGGTCATTTGGAGAAGGCTGACTGACAGGGGCTGCAGTCCTCAGCCACACAGCCAGCCTGCGGTAATGACCTGCAGGGAGGAATATATTCCCCAGCCTCTCTAGTCCCACCTCCCTTCCTCCTAGCTTCACTCTGAGAGCAGGGCAGTCTATTGATGCGGCCTCCGGGGCTGCAGGCCCAGAGCACAGCCATACCTCCAGGGGCAGGAGTGTGAGCAGCACATCTCCCGGCAGCATCTCACCCCGCCTTGCCTTCAGTCAGCATTTGCATCTCACAGATGGATCGTCCCCAGTCAAAATACTCATAAAAGTGACGTTATAAGCTATTGAAATTAAATAGGATCCTAGTAATCGATCATTTAGTCAGAAAAAATCTCCAAGCATGTGAAGAAATGGAATGCTCGCCCATCATATAGTGCCACGTCCGAGACAAGAAACCAGACCTCCTAACCTCCAGTCAATGCGAAACGTTCTCATTTCAGGAGGAAAAAGAAATCTAAAATGGCAAATGCAATTTAGGCCTTTAGGCAGTATGTGATGTGTGTGTGTGTGTGTGTGTGTGTGTGTGTGTGTGTGTGTGCGTGCATGTGTGTGTAGGTCTCTCTCAATCAGCAGATATTTAGAGATAAATAAATATAAATATAGATACTTATCAAAGCTAGAGTGTCAGAAAGCATAGATGGCATTTCAGTAGCTGCCACCAGAATGCACAGACAGAATTTCAGAGTTGAGTGGAGTTCCATTTAATTCACCACAGGCATTGGACTTGACACCGAATATTATATGACTTCAGGAAATAAGGGTATTCTTCTTTCTCAGTTGAATATCTTTATATTTCAAACTCAATACATGCTTCTAATAATTTTCCTTCCTTTATAACATTTAAAAGCAGTATTACTATCATCCTTATTTCTAGCCCATCAAAAAAAAATTTGATTCGAATATAATAGCATATAGTCTTTAGCAGTCTGAATTATTTGCACGACTGAAAAAGTGTCTTATTTATTTGCTACTCTTGGAGAACAATTGTTACCATGCTATTACATTTTTCAGAAAACTTAAAAATTACCATGTTAAGCAACATGTTTTTATAAGTTTAAGTATGTGGATTGAGGACATTTATGGACTGTGTTAAAACTTAAAAAAAAAACAACTTTAAATGATATTACCTGTACTTGACAACACACAGCTTTTACTATAAATATAAATTATTAAATGAAACTGTTATCAGATTCCCCTTGAAGTAGAAGAAGAGAGGCTATTTGTCTCCACATGGAATAATCCCAAGATATTGTGCTTTTTGAGTTTTTATATCTGCTCTCTGTAGATATTTGGCCTTCTTAAGCACTTCTAGGCCATGAACTATCAAATTTTATTGCCAAGCTACCTGATTCTTGTATCACCTTCTTCACAATTAATACCACTAATTTAATTATGTATTTATTCACTCAACAATATTTATTGAACATATTCTAAGGAAACTTCAAGAGACAAGTAGAGTCAGGATAAATGATTTTCCAACAAAATGATCCAAAGATAAAATAAACTGCCTCAAAATATACAAATTTCCCATAATGAAGTATGAAGAGATTTTAGGATTGCAAAGGCACGTTTCAGAAAGGCAAATTCGAGATATTTTTTCCAAACATGAGATGTCTTAATTCTAGCTATAATTATCACAAGATCTACCCTCTCTCACTAGTTAGCCCACTTTACTAGTTGTTATACCCCAATTAGCAATGCCTGACATAGGACTATGAGGTTGCTCATTTCTTGATTTCCAGCTATTTCAAGGAGGAGTAGTTTACCAGTAACACTCTATTCAGAAGTGAAGTGATAATATATATTATTCTTCAAGAAATATTTCATAATCCTTTTACTCTGCTGTTAATCTTAGTTTACTCACTATTTGATACCCTAAAAAATAATCAAGAGCAATAGTGTGTTTTGTTTGATTCAAATCTGAGTTAAACTCTGTAAGAATTCCCCAGCTAGTCAAATCACTGTTCAACACTTCCATAAAGCTTTGACTGACTGTCTAGGAGAAGATTGTTAACCGCCATTTTCTCTGCTTGTGAAAAGATGTGACTTCTTTTCCCACAAAGTTTTCTTACTCAGTTGCTTATCAGAATTAACAGGTATGCGACTAGCACTAAGAGTAAGAAGAAGGCATCATGTAAAATGGGGCTTTACTTGGTGTAAGATGCTATGAAACCATGTGTTGGACTAGGAATAGGGTCATTCAGGCTCATTGACTCCCTAATGATTGTAGACTCCCTGTCTTGGCCCAGGCACTCTTCCAGCACGGACAATACATCTTTGAAAAAACAGGCAAAAATCTCTGCCCTCAGGGAGTCTGGATTTCAGGGGAAGGAGCAGAAAATAAACAAGATAATATTTTTATTTATTATGTGTTATTTAGTGATAAGTGCTAGAAAGAAAAACATAAAGCAGAGAAAGAGGATAAATGTGTGTCTCAATGGGTATATGTTCAGAGGGATGCCAAAATTTTACTTATGCTGCCCAGCATTTATGTCACCAAAAGAGTGACTTTTAAATAAACACTGATTAAATGAAGGTTTAGCCCTGTGGGTATCTGGGGGAAAAGCATTTGAGGCATAAAGATGGCTAAGTGTGAAGGTCCTGAAACAGGCCTGCCCAGCAGGGTGTTTGAGGAAGAGCGAAGAGGCCAGTGTGGCTGGAACACAGGAAGTAAGGGAGCAGAGTAGGACACATGGTTCGTGTATGGTTTCATGGTCAGAGTATGAACGTTTGCTTCCACACAAAGTGAAATAAGGCATCACCGGAGACTTTTCTGTGGAGAAAAGACATGATCTGGCTTATGTTTATATGGTATCACTCTGGCAGTGCTATTGAGAGTAGACTAAAGGGGGAATGAGGTGGAAGAAGGAAAGCTAATTAGTAGATATAATAATGATGGATGGGCCGGGTAATGGTGCTTGGATCGGGGGATAGTAGTGGAGGTGGCGAGAAGTGGTTGAATTATTCTGTACATTTTGAAGGCGCTGTTGATAGATCCAAGTTGAAGGATGAGCACCAGAGTGAGTTCAGAGATGACGCCAAGCTTTTTGGCCTGTGCAAGTATAAGACTGGAGTTGTCATTAACTGAGACTACGTCAGGACCTAAAACTTAATTTGGTTGACATTGAATCGTCATTCACCTGTCCAGGCCCCGATCCCATCAAACTGAGAATAATCCAAAATATCTATTAGCACATTATACATTTTAAGTTACTAAAAAAAAAAAGTTGCAAAGTAGACTAATGTAAACCAATGGGTAGTATGTCATCAACAGGGAGAGAAAGGGAAGATAATGGCTGTGGAGAAGATTTGGAATAAAGCGATATGACTAGTGATCTTTACCTCAACATGTAATTCTGAACATTGCCATGTAGGCAGACTAAAACATTTGATTAAAATTAGCTATTTTATCTCCAATTAGTTCCCCATCAATTGCACTTTTTCTACTGTCCATTTCCCAGCATCCTTTAAGCAATTTTTGGTTTAGACTGAGGGTTTACTCTGGGGAGATACTAACTAATACAGTCACTATTTTTTCCTGGTTCACTATTTCTTGCTTTTTTTAAAGTACAGTTGACATACAATATCAATTCCCAGAGTACAACATAGTGATTCGCCATTTGTATACATTATGGAACGAGCACTCTGATAAGTCTAAATACGTGACTTCTACCAAGCCATTTAAATGGTATGTGTAAAGTACACTAAAAGCACTTGCAAAGGGGTTTAGACTGATTTGGTGGCTGCAAAGTATTCAGAAGAGTTGGGCTGAAGGGTATCTCATGAAGGCAAATGATGCTGCTTTTATTTTAACTGCCTGAGTTAAGCTCTGCAGCATCTCGTAATAGTATTCTATTTCCTGTCACTGGTAAAGATTTATCACAATGAATCTGGTGAGATAATCCCTGGAATCGTAATAGTCATTATGAAGCCGTTTCATTGAAATGTGTTACAGAATGGTGACCACTTATTTCTTTTTGTTGCCAACAAATATATGAGTCTTTAATTGACTGAATGACAATAACACATTTCTCCTTTCTTCCCTCAGCACACTCTGTTCTGATTAGGGGAAAAATTATTAAAAATGTTCCGTGGTATCAGGCTTCACTGGAATATGACACTGGAAACAATAAGATGTAGGACTCTTCTCCATTGGAGGAGATATACTGTCTTCTTTTTACTGCTTTTGCCTGCTTAACACGCTGCTCGTTCCTAATGACACACTTGGGATCATGGTGACCTCTCTACAACTCTTCCAGCAGATGCAGCCAGACTATGACCAAAATAAAATATCAAACACAGGAGTATAATTCTCTTTTGCATACAAAACAGCTGGGTATTAACTACTTCAAAAGAAACCTCTCTCTGAAAGAAATGCCTACATGTGCTATGACTGGTGAAGTGGTAGCATCGCTCTAAATGAGATTAATTTCTAATTGCCTCCTTTCCTTCATAACTTTCTCCACCAACCGCCTTGGGCCTGAAGCTTTCTGTTTGTTTTTTATTATCTCTCCATTTCTTGTATTTCTTGAATTTCACTCCCAAGGCCAAAATGACCTTTTTTTGTCTTTTGGCTTAAAATTGATTCCCTTTTTCTACCTTTCCAAGCATGTTTCATTAAAATCCAATGTTGATATACCTCCATGAGGGAATTGAATCTGTCCTCTACAAATTAAAGTGAAACTGGGGGATGGGACTAATGTTGGCACGCTGAGTCTTCTTAACGTCCCTTCTGTCTCACTTTTCTTTACAAATATGAATCGCAAAGCTTCTCTGAAAAAACGGTTCCTATATACGTAGCCAGATGTACAGACTCCACAGGGAGTATGCACTAAATATGCATTGGACTCCTACTTTATGTGAGGCATTACGGTAGATCCGAAGGTAAATGCTGCAAAGCATTGAAATCCCCCCTGTCCTGATAGAGCTCCAATCTGCACGGAAGTCTGAGAAAAGTAAGTCAGCAATGGCATTATGAGGGCTATCTGGGTGCTAGTGAGATTAAACCCATAGAGAGCATAGCTTATTTAGAATGCGTTCTTATATTTTCTGCACTACTGGATCTGCATGATAGCTCTTTGCTCTCATTAGCATATGTTACTATCCCTGTTTGACAAATGAAGAAACCAAGACTCGGCACGTTATTTGCAGAGTAACTACTAGCAGAAACGAGGTCTAGAATCTTCGTGTGTATGCTTCTTAAGGTAGGTGGATAAAGGGTTCTTCTGGGACTCAGGCTACACCCCTTTTACCTTCACTCTGTAAGTTTTTAGTTATTATTGGAATTTGAAACCATTCTGTATTAATATCTTAGTTCTGTTTCCCAGGGAAACAGACTGTGTGGCAGATAAACACACACAAAGGTTCAATGGGGTGTGTGCCCTTGGGATCAAGATCTGTAAGGGAATGAGAGAAACAGGAGTCGGCAGAGGAAGAAGTTGAATTTAAATGAAGTTGCTATAGGGAGTTTTGTTGCTCCTTCTTCAAAGCTGTTCCCTGTCGAGACAGCGGGTTTGGGTCTTTATGGTACCTCACCTACCAGTCATGGAACGCAAGGTGCTAGGTGGAGAGTGAGCCTCGGGTCAGGAAACTTTCTGTAGCTACTGCAATTCCCAGAAAGGTATTCAGCTGTGAATAGCCAGCAGCCAGTTACTAGAGAAGTGAGCAAAGTTTCCAGACATGAAGGTCTAGGCGGTGTATCACAATCTCTCCTACAACTAGTCAAGAGAGGCTAAGTTAATGATACGAAAACCAATTAAGCTCAAGATGCTGGTGACAGCACAATGTAGGTTTATTTCTTGCTCATAGAATATATCCAGTGAACATTAGGTATTAGCTCTCCGGGGCAGCTGTCCTCAGGGCAGTGGTCCAGTGATCCATGCTACTCCTTCTTGGGTCTTAGCATTTCCACAAGTGGCCCCCACAGTTATGCAGGGGCTCTTCACTGCTTCATTCTGAAAATGACATGTCACTTCTACTCTTAGCTTGCAGGGCAGAATTAATCACAGTCCTCTGCAAGAGGACTGGGCAATGTGTTTCCTTGCTCCCAAGAAGGAGAACCAGATGAGGATCAATGCCAGAAGCCTCTCCCTATACCCTTTTTGGGGTTTTGGGTACCAGGATAAATTACCCTAAAACATTAAAACCTCAGGGAATTAATTAATAAGTACTTACTGATCATATTTTATGTAATGGTTTTACATTATAAGTTTTGACAAGTAACATAGTGGAACAATAAAATCTAGATGGGAGAAAAGATGATCACATTGGCAAAGTAAAAGAACATTATTCAAGGCAGTATTTAATTGAGAGTTAAATTGTGAGTGATGCTAAACACTGTAAGAGCGGAGAAGACAGATATTGAAGAGAGAAGTCAGAAAAGACTTCATGAAAAAGACCAAAATCGAATTGGGCCTGAAAAAGAAAAACGCTGTAGAAAGAACAGCAGTTTGCCTCCTCAGTTAAAATAAGGTCTAAATCATGACCGATCTAAGAATTTATAGATCTTCTTTGTTCTGAAAGTCTCATGTTCTCAAGTATATGCTGCCATAGTTAGTGCCAAATGATTCCTTAGCATGAGAAAGGGCTGATAAATGATGAAACAACTTCTCACAAACCAAGAAACAAGTTATTGAACAGCAAAAATCAGTGAGGTGCAAATGTACCCATAACAGAAAGCACTTGGCTGAAATTGCCTGCTGAATTCTTACTATTTCAAGACCCAAGCTCAACTGCTAAATTCATTGGTTCCTGTAGTGCTCATCCCCAACACCATCTGATTTCACCACTTGAATAATTTAAGACATTGATCTAATTTCTCCTTTCCACTCCCCAAAGGATCCCCCCCAAAATAAAGTAAATCTAATCTTTTGGATGGTTTTTTAAAAGAGTCATCTCATAATGCTAAGTGAAATAAGTCAAGCAGAGAAAGACAACTATCATATGATTTCTCTCATCTATGGAACATAAGAACTAGGATGATCAGTAGGGGAAGAAAGGGATAAAGAAAGGGGGGGGTAATCAGAAGGGGGAATGAAACATGAGAGACTATGGACTATGAGAAACAAACTGAGGACTTCAGAGGGGAGGGGGGTGGGGGAATGGGATAGACCGGTGATGGGTAGTAAGGAGGGCACGTATTGCATGGTGCACTGGGTGTTATACACAACTAATGAATCATCGAGCCTTACATCGGAAACCGGGGATGTACTGTATGGTGACTAACATAATATAATAAAAAATCATTAAAAAAAAAATAAATAAAATAAAATAAAATAAAATAAAATAAAAAGGAAAAAAAAATAAAAGTCATCTCAGAATATGTACTAAAATGTCATTCACTCATTTTTGTTGAGGAAAGAGAGCTAAAATATACACCTGCTCCATTTCTGTTAAGTCACATGTTCTCTAACTAATCCTCATAATCCCTAAGGTTGAACAATTTTATCCCAATTTTATATATGATGACATTGAGCTTTAGTGAGCTTAAATCACTTTCCCCAAGGCTGGAGTTAGTTAAATTGCTTGCCCAAAGTATAATTCAAACCTATATCTGTCTAAGATCCAGCCTCTTTTCACCATGAAATTCCAAGCAAAGTCATTAATTCTATCGAAAGTAGCCTACACAGGATCGCAGCATGACTTCAGAATTTTGCACAAGGCGAACTCCATTTTGAATTGTAAAGTAATTCAATTGCTAAAGTTCCTGAAAGAGTATTTCTCTAAGTGTTTGTGCCATATGGCAGTCCTTGGCCACAGACTCTCGGAAACCACATTATGGAAGCTCAAACATAATTCACTCTGTGGTTGTCAACGTATACTCCACATTAGTAATCTGTAAGAAATTAAGCTAAGACCACCCAATCTGTGAGACTGATCCTTTAGCTGTTTCTGACCTGAGCCATATTCACAGCAATGACCATAAGGTTGACCATGCTGTGTTCTAGTCTCGCCCTACTGGACAATGCTGGTCCTTTTGAACACTTTGAAAACCACATGCTTTCAAAGCATCTGCCCACATTACTATGCAACAGCAGTTTTCAATGGACCATGCTTGAGATGAATGGAGCTCAGGATATGTCTATCACATATAGCAAGGCACTAGAGATTAATGAGACCAGATGTTCCTAGGAGTCGTGGGGAAAGAGCAGTGGAATGTTGCTCTGCTTTTACTATTGACTTTTCCTCCCCTCTCCTGTTTGCTGGCACAGACAGCATAGCTTAATCTCGTACATAAGCAAAGATGCTCCAAATAATTCAGAAAGTGTTATACTGGAGTTGCTAGGTGACCATATAAACAGTCTGGGACCCTAGCAGGAAATTCGAATAAGCTGTTTATCAGTTAAATAAATAAATAAACACACACACACATAAAAATGAGCCATCAACAACAAATAAAAGAATTTAAGAGGAGAAATGACCCAAGTGACACCAAAAATATAAAATTTTAGAAGCTCCATATTTGTTGGAGATGGGAAGAGGCATTCAGAACAAAACTGCAAAGGAATATGAATTTTGCCCTAAAATAGTAAATGACCCAAAGAACTGATTTCGTTCTTTACGGAGCTCCCTTGGTAAACCACCGTATGCGGCCTTGCCCTTGAGAAGAGGGCCTATGCTGAAATTCCTAGGGAGAGACATCTCACTCCTAAAGCTCCAATTCCATTGAAAATAAAGCAAGTCACGAAAGGGCTGAGTCACAGAAGCTATCAACACCTGCCTTTCAGTCTCCAGCACAGCCCAGAAGCCAAAGGTAAGACTAAGTGGATGAGGGGGAAATGCAATCACCCCTCTCACCAAGCTGATCAAAATCCCCTCTGTGGTAATCACTGGGCAGCCGCTGGGAGTAAGGGCATTTAATCTATATGCAAAATGGCACGCGCCGCTGGTCGTCTGGGCTTCAGTCCACTGAGGGGAAACATGTCATCTTCTTACCTTTTCCTTCCCTGGAAATGAATTAGTGTGCTCAGCTTTGAAACTCATCAGCACACCCCTGTTTTCACTTTCCCCACCAATAGATAAGACGTCTATAATTTTGAGAGTGAACACCTTGCAGACATGATGATTTGTGTCAGGTAATGCAATTGGTTCCAACAGTGTGATGTGAGATCAGAAGCAATGGGAACAATCAGTCTGCAAACCAAAATGTCGTCAGGCCCAGGACTATTTTATTACTGCATTCAGAAAAAGCTCAGGCCCAAAACAACTCTAACCACAGATAACCAGCTCAACCTATGATGTCTGTTAGTTGATGGCATCATATAATAGTTGCATCAAAATGGAGAAGTGGGCCAACAAGGAGTCTACATTTGCAGTGTGAAGAAGTTTGGGGTGTTAGTCTATGTTAGAAAAGGAAACTAAATCTGCAATGTAGGGGGCAGCTTCTCTGCTCAACTTCACAACAATGCTAGGAAATTCGTCTGCTTTTTCTGCCAATATAACTTTTTATCTAAAATGTTGCTTTACCTGTTATGAGAATTGTCACTAAAGCTTTTTATATTCTCTCTCTTCCACTTAATAAATGAAGTTTTCCTTGGAGTTAGTCTCCTCCTCTTCTCCCCCCCCCCCCCCCCGTTCTGTGGCTTCCTTTCATGGAGCCCCATTGGCGTGACAAACCTCTACCCTGGCCACCAATGAGATACGGTAGAGACTGGCACAGTTGAAAAGAATGAGCTAGACACAGTAGGCTCAGTGCCTCCTCTTCATGGTGCTGAGTAGCGTGCAGAGGGCTGATGCTTTCTTCTAATGCTCCTGCTCCTACTCTAATCTGGGCCAGTCCCTCTAAGTGTAGAAGACTAACCTTAACAAAAGAAGGTTCCATGGCTCTGAAACAACTCCTTTCTGCACTCTCTCTCATTCTCTCTCTTTCCCCTGTGTATGTGTAAGTGTGCTCATCCTCCATCTCACTGGTCTTCCCATAGGCAGCAGGAATTCTCTGCCATGCCTTCAGGATCAAGTATATCAAATGTCATGTCCAACCTTTCTAGGACTATTAAAGGTGTCTAGTCCTAGGGTCTGATATTAGGAAATGCATTTGCTTTTCACACTAAGCTACATCTTGCAATTTACCTTTATCAATAACACAGGTAATATTTAGATTTCCTATCTTCCTTATTTCTTCTATTTCTCAACATATTTCCTTCTTAGGGAAGAAATCTTAAAGGCTACACCTTTGTAAAAACTGTATTAAAATGCCAGATACAAAATTTTGGCTTTTGATTAATGATATCCTAGTATATATGGTCACATACATTGGTTCTCCAAATTTGCTTTGCTTTGTTGTCCTTCAGGCCATCAAACTGAGAGAACAACATGAGTTGGTGCTGGATTCAATGGCCTCTAAATAGGATGGCTTTTGTTTTTTTTTTAGAGAGAGAGAGAGCATGTGCATGGGTGGAGGTGGGGGGAGGGGCAAAGAGAGAGGGAGAGAAAGAATCTCAAGCAGACTCCACCCTGATCAGGGAACCTGCTGAGGGAATGAAGGGGGGCGGGGAGGGACTAGATCTCACAACCCTGAGATCATAATCTGAGCCGAAATCACAAGTCAGAGGCTCAATCGACTGAGCCACCCAGGTGCCCCTAGGATAGCCATTTAATTCAAACCAGGAAATATTTGAGAGTTAAGGGGGTAGGAGGTGAGACAGTTAACAATGACACTGTGACAAATGTTATATACCAGAGATATTCCAGGAAATAGGACCTATTAGACCCTGCTTGTATGGGACTTTCCAAACTGAAATTCTGTTTATTTGTTCTTTTTGCCTTATTGTTTTCTCTCCTCCTGATGAATTTCTAATGCGGCGGCCTAGCTTAAAAGAGAAGCTCTATTAGCAAAGTTTTTAATTAACTCTGTGCTGTTTTAAGTAGATTAAAATATCTGCACCGTGTCTATGTCCACGCATTTGTTTATGCCCCTGGCTTCTATGAAAATTCCCTAAAAGTGAGTATTTTACTTGCCAACAGGAGCATTCTAAAGGTTGGAATTCCTGTGCAATGTCAAGATACAGCCCCCTACCACCCATCTGAAAGCAGAGCATTCCTTTGAAACCTTCCATGAGTCGACATGGAGTAAAGCAGAGATGCAATTACCATTCATTCATACGGAAAACATTCTGAGAATTCACAGATTCAAAAATAACCTCTCTGGCTTTTCTGATACCTTAAGACACATCTTGCTAACGGAGGCATAAAATAAATCGAGATAAGCACAGATGCTCACAGACACAGCTCAAAGTTTTGGTGGCTTGATGCTGATTATAGTTCACAGAAAGAAGCCTGGCGGTGACAGTCTTGCTGCCTGGGGCGTATGGCGCCCCTATAACAACTCACTGCAAACACGCAATGCTCTTTTTGCTTCTCGCCTGTTTTTTTGTTGGTGGTGGTTTTGTTTGTTTGTTGTTTGCTTGTTTTCCTGTTACAGTGAGAATACTCTTCAGATTTCTTTCAGTTAGTGAAGACAGGCGCTAATGTAGGTCTTTCATAAAAGCAAAAGTAGTGTGAGGCAAACTTTTGAATAATAGGGGATACCTATAATTGAGACCCAAATTGCATTGTGATCATTGTCTGGAAAGCTGCCCCAGTTCCCCGCTCCATCTTGAAGTTGACATAACTATCATATGTGGTTTCCAGAACATCTGTTCCCATAATTCCCAAGGAGAGAATGTCATGAATCACTGCTCTCCCATAGATTTGCATTTGGCTGAAAGTTGACTTCAGTTTTACTTGAGGTCTTAAAAAGCCTAAAAGATGTATTAGTAATTCAATTCCAGGGTATTTTCAGTAAACAATTAATATTTTGTAACACAAGACTGACAAGAGTTCCCCTTATATGCCAGGAAAGCAAAAGCAATGGGGATTTTCTAGGGCAATGGCATATTATTTCATTTTCCCTTCCCTCTCAGAAGACTCAGTATTACTTAGAAGATTCCCAGGGAATCCGAAACTCATAAAAGTTATATTCTGCTGTCAATGAAGTTGCAATTCTCTCTTCTAAGAAAAGTTAGATATCTTTAAAAAGGAAAAAACCAGGACTTTTTAAATTTTCATGTCCTTGAGAAAGTTTACTTTTTTAAAAATAAGAGTTGTAACCCTACATAAAGTTTGGAGATCTAATGATTTCCTCCATCCTTTGGGTGAGAAATACCCTGGATAGAAATATTGTCTTTACATTGAATTAAAGCTATAATACCAATGTGTTAAGGCAGTTTGCTTAGATTCTGAAGACTTGATATGGTGTGGGATGGAACAGTAAGTCTGTCTTTAAAATTATTTCCGCTTCCCCTGCTAAGATTTATTTTCTAGATAAATTGTAAGCAACACCATTAAACTTATCTAGGATCAAACCCTTATCTGATGTAGAGGGCAGCAAAATTAAAAATAAGATATTATAAAAATTGTCCTGGCTCAGTTCTTCCCACATTTATCCCTGGAACAAGATTATCATTTTCATTTCTTCTATTTGATACCATTGCATAGTTTCTCTGATTTTCAGGAATAATTTTAAAGAGAAAAAGTGAAACTTTTACCAACTAGATCTTTATGGAAACTTTTTTTTTGGATTTTAGAATAGTTTTTTAGTTCTATAAATGTTGTAAAGATAGGACAGAGGGAATGTACAATTTCCCCAGGTGTTAAACTCATGTGGTATATTTGACAAAACTAACATATATTAGTACGTTACTCTTAGTTTTTCTCTAAACCCCCCCCACTTTTTTTTTCTGTTCCAGGGTCCCATCTAGAAAATCACATGGTGTTCTAATCTTTTCTTTTTAAACTCCTCTCCTC
The DNA here is from genome assembly GCF_024610735.1 of Ursus americanus. Lineage (NCBI taxonomy): Eukaryota > Metazoa > Chordata > Mammalia > Carnivora > Ursidae > Ursus > Ursus americanus. The sequence continues at coordinate 12,345,352 of NC_142131.1, read as the reverse complement.
TGTGACAGTTTCTCTGATTTTCTTTTCTTTGTGTGGGGGGGTGGTTTTGGGGTTTTTTGTTTTTGTTTTTGTTTTTTGATGACCTTGATGGTGCTGAGGACTACTGTTCACATATTTTGTAGAATATTTCTCAGCTTGGGGTTTGTCTGATATTTTTCTTGACTATAGTTTTGGGTTTTTGGAAGGAAGACCACAGAAGTAAAATGCCATTCTCATCATATCACCTCAAGGGTACATACCAACCACATGAGTTATCACTGGCAATGTTAACCTTGATTATTAGGCTGATATAGTATTTCTCAGATTTTTATACTGTAAAGTTAACACTCCTCCTTTTTCTGACTCTTCTTTAGAAGCAATCAACAAGCACAGACTTCACTGAAAGAAAATGGAGTTAAACCCCACCTTCTTGGCTGTATTGAATTATTTGATGTTCTTCATAGGAGATTTCTCTCTTTGCTTCCATGTATTTATTCCTGCAATCTTTGATTTCTATCAGTAAGGAGTCATGGGTGTTTATTTTATAATTTGGTTTATAATGCAGTAAAATGTTATTTATATTGTTGCTCAAATTGCTCCAGCTTTCACCATTGTGAGCTCATCAGTCGCCTTCTAGGTCTCTTCTGCATACCCACATCATTTTGTTTTGAGCACTCCCTTATTTCTGACACTATAGTCTGCTTCAGGCTCATCGCGTATATTCCCTGCTCTAGCTCTACGATCAGTCATTTCCCTAAGGAGCCGTGGTTTCTTTATTTGAGAATTATTAACTAAGGTCTTGGGCCTCGCTGGGCTCATACACCCAAAGTGTCATGGCTTCAAGGTCCCCTCAGCAGTAAGGGCTAACAAATACATGGATATATGCTAAGATATATGTCTGTCATTAATTATTTCTTTATCAGTTTGTATCTGTATTAAGCTAAATGTGAGTTCCTACTGATATCTTCAATTTTAATCCAGTATTACAGGACTCACACTGACCTTTCTCCTCTACTTATCTGTAATTTCCTACTCTAACAGTAAGAAACTCCTACCAACCTCATTCTTTTACTTATTTGTTCAATCCCAGAATGTGTGTGTAATAGTTTCAGTTATTAACATGTACCCACTTGAGAAAAAAAAAGTTTATTACCTAGAATATCATGTTTATGTATTTTCCAAGTTAGTTAATCAGAGCCTTTCTCCCCATCTCCAGTGAGACTGTGCCATACATGTTAGTACAATTAGTCTTCTCTCACATTCTGTATTCCATTTTGGGACCTCTGAATCTCCTGATGTTTTTTTTAATTTGCATATTATTAAGGTGCACTCTTTGGTGCTGTCAAGTTCTAAGGGCTGTAGTAAACACCCAGTGACATGTGGGCACCACCACATTACCATACAAATTGGTATGGCTACCCTAAAAAAAGAAAGTAAGAAAGAAACAGATAAAAGAAGAAAGAGAAAGAAAACAGAGGGAAGAACAGAGGGAAGGAAAAGAAGGCAGGACATATGAATAAGTTAGCCATTGAAATCTGTGATCTTATTACACATTCCCTCACAATTTTTCCCATTAAATCATCTTACCAACTGAGACATTTCAACTGGATAAACTCCAGTGTGTCCTTTTCTTACATACAATGCTCATATGGGCTGTCATTTACACAGGAAACCTTTCTTATGGCTGATCTAAAGAAAGCATTAGATAGCAGCTGGAATAATGCATCTTTTTCCCTGTTAGATGTATTGTTTCTCTTATTTAGTGCCCTCCTTAGACTGTATTTTCAGCACATGAAATTTTGTACAACTGTCACTTCAGGGTCTGGAAGGATTTGTCTCTTTTAGAAAGTAATTTCTAACCTCAAGATTACAGTTTATATCACCTACATTCTTTTCTTACTAAAATACAGAAGGCATCTAGGGCACAAGAGTAGGTGTTTTGTGCATGTTGATCAAATCAATCATTTTGGGCTGTCAGTTTCTCACATAGACTCTACTGCAACTAGACTAAGAATTTGAAGAATATAGCCATTATTCTGCTGGAAACTTCTAAATGACAGAGATAACACTATATACTTATGGGAAAAATGTCTTCGGACAAAGGAAAATTAGAACTACAAAATGGTACAGATTCTGCTAGCACTTAGTTGTGGGATTTTTACTCTTACTACTCACTGGGCCTAGAAATATCTTACCAACCCATCACCAATAATAAAATTCAAAGATATGGATGGCTGTTTACATGACAATTTCAGCCAATTACATATGCAGATGCTGTACACACAGCCTTGCCAATTAATTTGAAAACTTAGTTTTTACTCAACGCAGTGACTATGAATCATAGACGCTGTCTTTTCACTTGAGCAACTAACTTAGATAATTCCATGTGCCGAGTAAGAAAGTATTCAGTGAACCTGTGGTAGTAAACATAGATTCTTTCTTTAAAATCTGTGCTTCCATGGCAAGCATCAGAGTGGCGCTGGCTACTGGTCCCTTTCATTTCTTGCATTTTTTTCTTTATGCTAAAGCTCACAGCGCTTCCATGTTTCCCCAACCCCCTCAAACTTTTCATGGCGGGAAATATGCCGACTCCATGGGAGTACTTTGTGGAATAACTGTTTCCCTCTGCCAAAGGAAGTGCTGAAATTTTTGTAATTTAAAAACAGAAGCACACTGGACTGAGTGCTAGAAAACTTTGTGTCAAGAGTTCAGTCTGCTCCAAGCTGGCTAAGGAACCTGAGATTAATCACATAACCTAAATGTCTACTTCTTATCTTTAAAAAAAATGTGTAAACTGGACTAAATGATTATTGAATTTCTTTTTAGCTCCAACATTCTAAGATTCTAATGTTTTATATTATCAAATTATAGGGATTGCATAAGTAAAAAAGAGTATTTTCTCAAAATGTTTGCTGAAATTTTGCTTAAATATGCCACGTTAACTTAACGCGATACATATTATTCATAAAATGAGAGACACTTGTCTTCCCTCTGTTCATACTTCTCCGCCATCTCTATCACAGCATGACCCTAAAGGACAGCTATCACTCAGCAATTAGTAATGAAGTGGAACCCATTTGGTCAAGAGTTTAAATTTGAAAATCCCATCTATCGTCATTTTCTTCTGCTTTACAACCTGGGCTACTTTGAATTCTTACTTTCTAGAGATATAAGTTTTCCATAACAGGAAGTGATTCCCATAAAAAGGCAAGGGAAATAGAATTCATTTCTTTTAAAATGAATATAAGGTTCAGTATTCAAAAATGGTATAAAACTTTATTTGGAAATTTAAAGTAGCAGGCTAGTGTCTTGAGGTATCAGGACAAGGGAGAATTGCCTGCATATCCCAGGAAACAGTTTGGAAACATGTCATGTCACAGGCTAGTTCTAAGTATTTAGTCTAAAAGATGCTACAATTTTTCAACAGATACCCTAAATTGCTCAGACCCATGAGGCTTAATGGGATTACTGGCCTCATCTCACATATGTCTTTTTCAATGTAGCATCAGTGTAGCAGGGACCCTTTCTTCCCCAAGTGACAGGATGTGCATATGACCCATATAATATTTACAACCATTCCTGATCCTTTCGAAGAGGATCAAAAGGAATAAAAAGAGTTGAGGATCACGTGGTCAGCCTTACCACAACTAGAAAAGGCAGGGAAATAGTAGAATTTAGTAGCGGTAGCGTTGTACATTAACCTCCATATCTTCCAGAACAGAAGACAGTGGGCTGATAGTTGTGCAGCTGGAGTATTGAATAGGTACCACTTGGCTGTTCATCAGCAAATGAGTGAGTAAGACCTGAGACAGAAAGCTATAGGAAGTGATAGCCTTCCATAAACTGTTTAACATAGAAGGAGGAACGCTGAGTGGCTTTGAAAAGAGGGTTAGTTAGATGTATTTTTAAAAAGCCAAAATATCAAAAAAAAAAAAAAAAGCCAAAATATCATTAAGAGAACTATAAAACTTCTCTTCTATGACCAAACTCTAAACACACGTGACTGTTTTAAACTGTCAAAAATGAGCTGGAAATAAATCATTTAGGCAAGGGAAATAGGATTACTGAGTTTAATATAGCTATCAGGAAATTGTTTTTCATTATCTCAAAACTAAATTCTGAGTGACACAAACTTAGACTAAATGAAAATATATCAAATGTGCAATCAAATAAAAATGCTATAGCTTCACAGAATATTATTGTTGGCACTTATCTTTCCCAGCCTACATTTAATCAACTAGAATTATGTTTAAAGAAATAATTTATTGCAGTGACTACATGCCTTCCGAGTTTAAATTTCCTGGGCATAATTGAGGTCCCCATCACCTTGCTTATTTCGTGCAGAGCCTACCAGTGTGGCCTGCTTAACACCAGTGCTTGTCTCCCTGCCCTCCACGTTCCCTCGATCCACAGTCCTCATTCAATAGTAACAGTGAGAGGCTCTTAGGTCCCATCCCCACCCCCCACCCCCATCCTGACTTCTTTGTCTAAAGTAAAGCACAATCCATTTACATTTTAGAAGAACTTTCTTAAAGTTTCAAGAAAGAAAGAAAGAAAGAAAGAAAGAAAGAAAGAAAGAAAGAAAGAAAGAAAGAAAGAAAGAAAGAAAGAAAAAAGCAAACTATAAGTAAAGTGGAAGTTGTAAGAAGTCTTTAAAATCCTAAGTAGTCATGGTCCCTGGCCTCTATGGAAATGGGAATGGGCAAAGTGGGCTCATTTGAGACTGCTCTTACCATCTTCCTCCCCATTTCCTTCCTTCCTTCCTGCATTAGATGGTCATCCAGATTGAAACTGGCAGTGGCTCAAGGCATGGAGTCAAATCAAGGGATCCCAGTCTCTTTCTCCTACTCTTCTACTTGTGTTTCAGACCAAGGAAATTTCTGATCTGAGCTATGCTGCATGTCTGTTATGCCAGGTCTTTGATGCTCTTACTTCCTGCCTTATTGCCTGTGTTCATAAGGAAAGGAAGGCAATTCTCTGTTGGCCAGCTAAGGTTCCTGCCTTAATTTTTCTTTTTATTATGACTTTACTTTTTAGAGAAGTTTTAGGTTCACAGCAAAACTGAGGGGAAGGCACAGAGATTTCCCATATACTTCACATATGCATAGTCTCCCCCATTATCAGCATTCCCCACCAGAGTGGTACATTTGTTATAATGTGTTAACACATCATAATCACCCAAAATCCATAGTTTACATTATGGTTCACTCGTGATATTGTGTATTCTATAGATTTAGACAAATGTATAATAACATGTATCCATCATGCTATCATACAGAGTATTTTTACTGCCTTAAAAATCCTCTGTGCTCTGCCTATCCATCCCTTCCCTCTCCCCAGAAACCTCTGGTAACTACTGATCTTTTTACTATCTTTATAGTTTTGTCTTTTCCAGAATGCCATATAATTGGAATCATAAATTCTGTAGCTTTTCCGATTGGCTTATTTCACTTAGTAATGTGTATTTGAGGTTCCTCCATGTGTTTTCATGGCTTGATAGCTCATTTCTTTCTGGTGTTTGAATAATATTGCATTGTCTGGATGTACCATAGTTTATTTATCCATTCACCTAGAAAGACATATTTATTGCTTCCAAGTTTTGGCAATTATGAAAAAAGTTGTAATAAACATATGTGCATAGATTTTTGCATGGATAATACTTTTTCAACTCTCTTAGATAAATATCAAGTAGCATGATTGCTGGATCATATGGCCTGAGTATGTTTAGTTTTGTAGGAAACCACTAAACTCTTTTCCAAAGTGGCTGTACCATTTTGCATTCCCATCAGCAATGAATGAAAGTCCCTTCTGTTGTACGTTATTACCAGCATTTAGTGCTGACAATGTCCAGATTTGGAGCATTTTAACAGGTGCATAGTAATATCTCATGTTTTAATTTGCATGTCCTTGATGACATGTTATGTGGAGTATCTTTTCATATATGTGTTTGTCATCTGCATATCGTTTTTGATGAAGGTGTCTGCTAAGGTTTTTGGCCCATTTTTTAATTCGTTTCTTTGTGTGTTCTTATTGTTGAATTATAAGAGTTCTTTGTATATTTTAGATAAGAGTTCTTTATCAGATGCGCCTTTTGCAAATACCGTCTCCTAATCTATGGCTTCTCTTCTCATTTGACATTGTCTTTTGCGGAGCAGAAGTTTTTAATTTTAATAAAATCTGGTTTATCAACTCTTTCTTTCATGACATACCTTTGGTATTAGATCTAAAAAGTCATCACCATGCCCAAAGTCATCTAGGTTTTGTCCTGTATTATCTTCTAGGAGTTTTATAGTTTTGAATATTACATTTAGGTCTTTGATTTTTTGGGGGGTTAATTTTTATAAAGGTTTTAAGGTCTGCGTCTTGATTCATTTTTTTGTTTTTTTACATGAAGATGTCCAGTTGTTCCAGTGCCAGCACGATTGGTTGAAAAGACTCTCTTTTCTCCATTGTATTGCCCTAACTCCCTTGTCATATATCAGTTGACTATATGCATGTGGGTCTATTTCTGTACCTTCTGTTCTGTTGATCTACTTGTCTGTTCTTTTGCCAATACCACACTGATTTGATTACTGTAGCTATTTATTGTAAGTCTTGAAGACATGTGGTGTCGGTTCCCTAACTTTGTTTTTTTTTCCTCAATATTGTGTTGGCTATTTTGGGTTTTATGACTCTCTATGTAAACTTTAGATTCAGTTCATCAATATTCACAAATAACTTACTGAAATTTTGATAGAAATGTATTGAATCCATAGATCAAGTTGGGAAGGACTGACACCTTCATAATACTGAGTCTTCCTATCCATGAACATGGAATATCTCTCCATCCATTTAGTCTTCTTTGATTTCCTTTATCACAGTTATGCAGTTTTTTTCATGTAAATCTTGTACATATTTTGTTGGATTTCATCCTAAGTATTTTATCTTTGAGGGCACCATATAAATGGTATTGTATTTTTAATTTCAAATTGCAGTTGTTTATTGCTAGTCCTGCCCCAATTTCAAAGTCACCTCCTTTGTTCTTTTGGGGGATCAATGGACTCCTGAAAATTCGAACTTTCCAGTGGTGCTATATACTCTATTCTATCTGGTTTACTTGATGCACTTGCCAGTTATTTAGATGGCGCATTTTTTTCATTTAACATTTATTTATTTAACAAATGCAGTCCTTATTGATAGTTCTTTATGGGCCAGGCACTCTACTAGACTTGGAGAACACTATAGTGACCATACCGATGGAGACTAATAAAAATATTTATTTATGTATATTGATATAGTTAGAGATATACAGATATAGATATTATAAATTAAATACACTAGGAGATAAGAAAAAGATCCTATGAGAGAGAATAAGAGGGATCTAGTTTAAATTGGGTGTCTAAAGGAACTTAACAAAAAAAAAGTAAGATTTTTAACTGAGATATTAAGGAGAAGGAAAAGCACTTCTGGATATGAGTGGAAAGTATAAGTATTAGGGGCACTGTGAATATCTGAGACAGTCCTAAAGTACATCAGGGTGTCTTCACACAGTTGCTCAAATTATGCAGTGCACAAGTTGCTGAGGATATAGCTTATTCCATGAATAGATCTTATTGTCTTCTTATGGATCTTAACTTCTACTCTGAGTTGGGGTTTGGAGCTATCTTACATATGGACTTGATGCCTAATGCCCTCATCTGTGAGGTCAGACTAATGTACAACTTTGAAAATACCAGTAGCAGGCTTCTGCCTCTCTCTGTTTTAAAGTTTGTACCTCAAGTAGGTCTCAAGCTCTTGCTCAGGTTGACAGCTCTGACCTCTCCCCCATAACCTTCCAGAAGACTAAAGTCCAAGTTCTGTCTACAGTTTCAGCCAAATATCAGAAAGTATGAGCAATACTTTAAAAAGCACAATTTTGGTTGAGAAAGAAATTTGCATTTTAACTTAAAAAAAAAACTAGCTTTTATTCCTTTCTGGAGATGGTCCATATCTCATGGACAATAGTGTAAGGACTCAGTCTTAAATATATGCAAATATAATCATCTTTCTCTAGCATACAAAAGTAAGTCATAATAAAAATTTAAGTGTCACAAGGTAGAATTTCAAAGTGACATATAAGCTTAGGGAGAAAAAAGGTAGAATGAGTGGTTAATACAATTAGAGTTGTTGATTCAATCTGGAAGTGGATGATAAAATGTTTAAGCAATGAATAGGCACAATGGGGCATTTTTTGTAAACTTTAAAAAGAGTATGTCAAATATATAGTAGAGACAATTTTAAATCACACATATAATTATTGAAGGTGTTTTTATAAACTTACTCTAGAAACACAAAGTAAGTTTCTTTTTAAAATTTATTTAAAAATTCTATTAATGGCAATGTCAATAAAGCTGGCATATTTGCAATTAAGAATGACACTTCTAAATACAGAAGCATATGTCTTTGCATTTCATGTTTATGAATATTGATTGTGCTATTTCCTTACGCCTAAACTATGATGAATATACTGAGGCTGTGACAACAGAGTAAAAACCTAAGGAGATTATTGATTTATTAGCTTTTCCAGTTTATTCGGAAACACCAACTTTTTTTCCAAAAGAGAATAGATTAAGTATGTTTGTTAAATTGTTAAATATCTGAAATTGAAGAAATATAATTTATAAAATATCTAACTTTGTATACGTGTTTATTTTAAAAAGAAAGTTTCATTCTTGAAATAGTTGTTGCCTGTGAAATTGAACTAAGAATAAGTATTTTGCCAAAAAGTAGGAATTTAAAAAGAAAAAGCTGTATATCAAGACTATAAAGATATTTCAAATTGGTTAATTATATTAATAAAAGTAATATATGAGGAATGGAGTAATGGTCACAGCCTTGATTGGTAGAGCATAGATATTCCTGTTGAAACTGTAATCAGAAAATTTTCTAGGTATGCCAGTCTAGGTAGCCACCTCTTACAGGTATTTAAGATGCAGAGGACTATATGTTTTTCTCCCGTATGTTGCCCTGGAAACCCATCTTGAAACTCTCCCTGGAGTTGACAAACTCCTCGACGGGTCTGTCTTCAGGCTGGTGCTAAGCTGGAATTAACAGTGGAGGTGGTTCGTAGCTCTGCATTTCCATCTCAGTTCTATTACCAAAGGGTTTCTTTCTCTTCTAGTTCTCATCTGTTTGGGGGGTTTTGTTTGATTTTTCCCCCCTCATGCTACATGCCGTCCGTTTAAATTCTGCTTAATCACAAAGACCAAGACAGAAAATGGAAATATATAACTCTTGACAACTCATTAGGAACTCTGATTTTACACAAACAAGATTTTCACATGGCAACAGGGAGGAAGTGAACAAGATAGAAATCATACTCCTTCCCACCCATGCAAAGCCATGAGCCCTTCTCTGGCCCCCCACAGAGTTGTTTTTGTTTTTGTTTTTAACTTAAATTTAATTAGCCAACATAGAGTACATCATTTGTTTCATATGTAGTGTTCAATAATTCACCAGTTGCATGCACCTTCCAGTGCTCATCATATCACGTGCCTTCCTTAATGTCCATCACCCAATTACCCCATCCCCCCACCTACCTCCCCTCCAGCAACCCTCAGTTTGTTTCCTATAGTTAAGAGTCTCTCATAGTTTTTCTCCCTCTCTAATGACTTCCCCCATACGTCTTGAGCCAAAAGACACTACACACTCAGGATTTTTACACCTTGAGAACTTCTAAGGGGAAGACCAAGGGGAGTTATAACACTGCTGAAACATAGAGCACATTTGGTGGCCTCATGGTATTAGTAACTAGATGTCTGAAGCACTAAGTAATAACTCACAAATTAAAAGCCATTTCTTCATTGAATGAACTTTGTGAAAAGATGAGTAGTATTGATTAATGGAGATTCTGATGTATAATCTTTCAAATCAATTAATTTAATGCATGGAACTGATTACACAAATAAGCATTTGGTCAGAATAGCAAGCCACAAGCTGCAGGGTTCTACCCATTGTCTATTTCCAGGATGGTAAAAAGACTTCACCACTGACCTGCCCCAGAACAAAATCCTGGCAGTACCAGAGCCTAAATTTGTCTTTACAGCAGCTGTGAGGAACATGGATATTCACATTTAACCTTTCTGGACTCCGAATTCTGGTCACAGTTTTACAACAAGACTTGCTCTTCTATAATGCAATCGTCCCTGCCCCAGCTCTTCTCAGCCTGTTCACTTCCCTCCATACCAACTTTATTTACCAATTATCCCATCTTCATGCAAGTACTGAGTCACAGCTTCTCACATTAACAGCCTAACACAAAATTTGAGAAGTTAGAAATAATTATGACAACTCTAGAGGCTGGGTTTTGGAATTTATACATATTTTAGATAGTCTGTAACAAGTCTATAAAATTTGAAAGTACCTATTCTGGGGCTGAATGAGCAAAATGTACGCCTGTTAATGATATCTTAATTCTAGGTCTGTAATACTTGATATCATTACAATGAAATGACTTCCAATGTTATAAATTTCAAGAGTTTATAATGAAAATTTTGATAATCTCTTGCCACGCCTTTTTTTTTTAAAAGGAAGAAACTAAATATTTGTTAAATCTCCAGGATAGGTTTCTATGATAAATTGGCCCAGAGCCAGATTGCCATGTATGAATGCTGGTTCTGTCATTTATTAGCTGAGTAATCTTAATTATTGAATCTCTACAGTCTTTGGATTCCTCATCTATAAATTGAGAACAGTAAGAATATATTAATGATGCAAGTTTTCTAGGGGCTGAATGAGTTATTATGTATAGAGAACTTAAAGAATCCTTGGCTAATACCATATACTCAACAAATGTTAGATATTATCAGTGTCAGTGTTTAAAAGCACACAATAGTATATTTCAGCTCTTGAAATGGCAAAATAGTGTAAGAAGCTGATAAATGAAAGGAATTGTGTAACTGTTACCAGTAAGAATAATTTAAAGATAGGAATCAGGATCTTCAGAGTTCAGAAAATCAGTCATGTAAATTTCTAATCCATAGAAATAGCTTAAAATATACAGCATATGACTTAATAAATGGTAGGCATGTTTTTGTTGAGGAAGGCAGTATTTTACACATATCTGAACTTAATTTCTCTACATGTAAGACTTTTCACTTCCATATTGTCTCCTCATTCAAGGGAAAGCTCCTGAGTTTTCTGTCCAATGAATTAAACAATATTTATCTTAAACAATAAGCAGGAACTGATCTCCATCACCCCTTTCCACCCTGTCTTGTGTCTTCTCTCCTTCCTAAATTGAACATCTACAGCAAAGTATAAATTCTGCTTGAGCAACGAGTCTCTTACATTTTGAACTCATTATACTCTTAGAAATTATTAGGGATTTCAAAAAGTTTGCTAATAGGATTATGTCTATCAATATTTACTATAATCTAAATGAGAATTGAAAAATTAAAATTATATATTTATTTATGTATTTAAAGATAATCATAATAAGCCCATTACATGTTACTCTAAATGTCATATTTTATGAAAAATAACTTTATAATCCAAAACCAAAAATAGTGAGAAAAGTGTTACTTTAGATTTTTACCAATCTCTGAAATGTCTAGATAATAGAAAGAAGACTATTAGATTCTTATATCTGCTTATGCATTTACTCTGTTACTACATCACTAGTTATATAACCTCTGGAAAATTCCATAGTACACTTGTGATGAATATGAAAAAGTCAAGTGATATCTTAATATTATTATTAAAATTATTTTGAACTCTCTATTTTGACCTGTAAGATTCACTGAACTCCACTGTAAAAACCGCTGTCCTTGAGAATTCATTTGTTATCTACCAAGCATTTATTATGCCGTGCTGTACACTGTGGAGTACACAGAAAAAATAAGATACACAAAAACCTCAAAATACTTATGTACTTGGTAAGGAGATTTAAAATATACATATTCAAAAGCAAATAACATTTTAAGACACTTCATTTTCTTCTTTCCTATCCTGTACAATGCTAACAAGTTTACATATATTATATGCTTGCATGAGATTATATGCCGTAACATTAGGAACAAACCCATATAGTCCAAAGGAGAAAAAGATCATTGTAGCCTGAGAAGACTTTAAGAACGTAGAAGAAAATTAAGTTGAGCCCAGAATAATCAAAAGACATAAATAGGAACTAAATATTGGGAAGGGTATGTCAAACACACCATGGCATAGCATGGCATATTCAGAGTACTTTCAAGAGAATCAGATGGTTAGAGAGGAAAACATAGATAGAGGCAAAGTGAAAGATAAGATTAGGCTGGGACTTAACTGTGGAGAGACTTCAATTTTACAGTGAGGATATGGGGGTTTCCTTATGTAAGTGGTGGGAATCACAAATGGTTTTGAACATTAGGGTAACATGACAAATGTATGGTCTAGATAGGAAAGAGGGAGAACAAGTTGGGAGGGGAGGAAATAATGTAGACATTGCACACCCATTCAAGAACATTTTAAGGAATTTTAGATTTCAAGGAATATTCCACTATCGACTCAGTCCATGTCCCAGCAGCATTGACCAAGACCTCTCACCGTACAAAGTTGAGAAAGATTGAAGAGCGTATATCACAAACATCCACAGAAATTCTAAACAGCAACAGTTTGCGAAATTCATATACTGCCTCATAATTCAGTCCTCAGGTTTCGCGATTGTCCAAAAACTCCATGACAAGTTATGATTTTAGTTCTTGTCATGAAACATCTGCCTCTGAGAGGAGCCAGCCAGTTGTCTGGGGGCTTGTGATGTCATCAACTATAGTCGGCGGCGTCTGTCAGTTTCAAGGGCAGGCTATTATGAAGACTGCTACTCCTAAGTACAAGAGAATCCAGGAAAGACAATCTTCTAGTCTGTCAAACTTTCTAGTAGAGGAAATCAGGGAAAAGGTGAATGAGAGTGAAGAGACTTTGATGCCAACAATCACAGAGTCTGTCATTGTATGTAAGGTACGACATCAGTATAACTTTTTTGGCCCTTGGTACTTGAATGAAGAATAAATTAGGCAAGAATAAATTAAGTAACTCCTAGGCAGTGATTGTTAATGGTTGCTAATTGGATCAAAAGCTACTGAGACATTCTACAGTATATGAATCAGGCTGACAATACCTGATCCTACTTACCAAAATTAATACCATAAAGAAAGAGTCACCTAGAAAGTACAGACCTTTATAGTGCAAAAAAGAAAACACATAATGATTCTCATAAAATATTCTGCCAAAATTTGACCTTAATCTGCTCACCCCTCTAGGTCTTCCTCTAAGTTTGCAAAATATACGAGGACAGAAGAATGTGTTAAGTGGCAGTAGGAAAGTTTCTTCATAAACAATTTGCAAGGAAAATAAAAGGGAAAGGTAACCAATGGATTAAAATATAGAAGGTGGGAGGAAAACTAAGAAAAAAACGAACTGAAAATTGAGGATAATTGAACACTGGATAACATTAAGGAATTATTGTTAATTTTAAACCTAATAATATTTTATGTTAGTAATAAGTGAAACAGAATCCCTTGTATTTTAGAGACTCATATTGAAGTATTTGCAAATTCGATGATACACTCTTGAATTTACTTTAAAATAATTCAATGGCACAAAAAGACTGAGTAAAGCTATAGGAGAAACAAGATCAGCTATGTGTTAATAACTATTGAAGTCATTTGATAGGTATATAGTGATGCTTTGTACTTTTCCTTCTACTCTAGATGTTTGATAATTTTTTAAACATCATTCAATAAATATAACACTTCATCCAGCATAGTGTAAGCACTTAATAAATGTTTAATAAAATGCCCCCGCAAAAGCATTGTATGACTAACATTTACATGGACCTGTTCACCCTCTGCATGTCTGTGTATAATTAATATTAATTTTTTAAAGTTTACATTTCTTTTCTAGTAATGGAAGAATAGCTTGCCTCAGACTAATGCGCTCATGATAATTAATATAAAATCTGAGAAAAAATTTTATTATATATACAAGCAATATGTATAAAGCATATATATATATATGTACACACACACACACACACACACACACACACAATACTAGAGGGGATACAATCCTTGAAAGAAGGGAAGCAAATTAAATGAGCACCACATTTAACCACTGTTCCCCTGAGGACCCTTCCCAGTTTGCCATGGAGTCAGCGTAATAAAGCTCTGACAGAAAGCAGCAGCCCTAATAGGCTGAGGAGAGATTAGGCTGTCAGGAAAATTCTGGAAAGGAGGTAGCCACAGAGGGGAAGTATAAAATCTGCATAAAAGTTCTTTCAAATTATTGGCTGACTATGGAGCTGCTTATATATGATATAAGTCAGAACCCAAAAGACCTAAAAATTAAAAAAAGAACACAAAAGACAACAATAGGTAGACACTATTTCATTAGCCATGTAATTCTGGGGATGCATAGTTTGGTTTTTAAGTTTTATCAAGTTTGGTAAAGACCTCAGGTTTTCCTTCCTCAGAAGGGCCATACCTTAGTTATAAGAGCAAGACTAAGGACTATGTCTAGAACTAAGTATAAAAATAATGGAAACCACAATAACATGACCTAAAACCAGTAATCCATAGGTCAAGATGGTTCAACAATTTAACTGCCCAGCAGAACAAAACTCAACACCTTTAGCGAAAGATAACAAAATTCAGAGTTCTACAACATAACAATCACAATATCTAATATATAGTCAAATAATCCTAGACATACAAATAAGCAGGAAAATCTGACCCATCATCAGGAGAAAAAGAGCATCAGTAGAAGCCATGCCATAAATAGCCCAGCTGTTTGAATTAGCAGGCAAGAACTTTAAAACATCTGTTACAAACATGTTAAAGACTTTGTAGGAAAAGATGACAGAATGGGAAATCTTGGCAGAAAACTGAAAGTATAAAAAAATTAAAAATTTATTTTGAAAAGGAATTATTTAACTTAGCAGTCAATCAACTAGTAAATAACTACATAGCACAATGCCTGTGAGTGGCTGTGCTTGACAGCACATGCATAAGCAGGGCTGCAGGGAGAAGTTGCACTGCTGCTCTTCAACCAGAGTAGCTTCTATTTCCTCCTCTCTTTTTGCCTGGCAGGCCTGGTCTTTAATAAGACTCTACTCTCTCTACTCTGGGACAGATCCAGGTCAGTAATAGCCTATAGGTTCCAAACCAGGCAGGTGGCTTTCATGTTTTCATAAGTGATTGAAATTAAATATTAACCATAGCAATTTCAAGTTATAACAATAGATCCTTACGTCCTTATACTATTTTATATTTAGCAAAGGCTATCATATGCATCTCCCCAGTGTTTCTCAAGAGTCATGTATAGTATGAGTACCATGGTATCTTTTTAAAATAACTGTGTCCTTCAGAAAAGGTTTTAAAAAGATGGTCATGATCGCTAGACAATTAATTGGTAAAAAGCCCAAGCTTCATTAGAAAGAATGGCATTAGCTCTGAGCTTGGGGACCCTGAGCATATGGGGGTACCAGGTGATTTATTTACTTTGCAATTATCCAAGAGTGCATGGCTAAAAGGTAATTGAAAATCCCTCAGGCACTAAATGTTGATTTACTTCACAGTTTCAATTGTAGAACCTGGCCTATACCCAGCTCTTATCTCAGAAATCATTGAAAGAATAAATCATTATAAACTGACCTACAAATCTCCACATATCTGAATCTGAATCTAGAATTTCTAAGACTGTCTTTAAAACCAGTAACAATTGCTAAATGCTTTTTATCAAATCAGTCTGTAAAGTCCAATGTTTCATTTGCAAAATAACAATACACAGTGCACAGGATAATGCCCCTGATGATGCCTTGCCTTGCCATTAGGAGATGGGCGGGCATTTCTGAGTTAGATTTCTGATACTAGTGACAGCAAGTAAGGAGGTCTGAAAAGCACGAAGTCGCATAGGAGGAACTGGTAGTTTAGATTGAATCCACAGGCAACCAACATTAAATGCCCTCTTCCAAATGGCACTTAAATTCCTCACTGAAAGATCCACTTGGGTCTCTTTATGATAGGCCGGTCCATTGAAAAGCTGAGTTTATTTGGTTCTATATTAAAATTCTCAAAATAGTTGCTGTGGTGCAAAAATGTATATTATGATTTCCTATAAGCCATGTGAAAAAAATAGGACTTTTTTTTCTAAGATCTCCTTATCATGGGATAGAGTTGTATTTCTGGGATGTTATAAAAATGTGATATATGAACATCCTGAGGATATCTGTGTACAATTTTTTTTAAAAATATTTTCTCTAATTGTCACTTGAAAAGAATTAATAAAAGTGATTAACCATTTCCTCATAGGCTATTTTTCAACTTAAAAATCCAATTTCAATATTCAGAGTCACAGAGTAAATCTTATGCCCCGGAAGTAAATGTTGATGAAATCCGAGGAAAACTTAGTAAAATTTTATATACCCTCATAGCAGATTTACAATCCTAAAATGAAGCACATGAAGCCATCAAGATTAAGCCATCTTTTTTAAAAAATTTGTTTACTAAAAACTTAATAATGCAAAGTTCTGCTTAATGCCAGCTCAGATATACAGAAATATACAATTTATTATTATGTGCACACAATACCAAATAAATTACTAATTTAATTTCTAAAGAATAATCAGAGGTTAGTATTCATTGACTTACTTGTCCTATATGTAGGCTAAGATTCCATTCCTCTTCCCTAATTAGTGTGAACCTTACTGGAAAGCTCTAAATTGAGTTATTTTCGAAAACAAAGGAAAGGCCAGAAAACCATTTCCCCTAAGCTTCTAGGGAGGTCATTTCCCCTTCCGGATGGACCTGTGGTAGCCATAAATTCAATGTTCACTTACGTCTTGGAGTTGCAAGCAATCTCTCAAGTTACTCAAGAAAGAATACATGTTCTTTCTTAGTCAAAATTACTGTCATTAGATACCCATTATGTCTACTGCCTCAGTGACCATCTTCAGCCAACCCTTCTGTCTGTCCTGCAAATTTGCAGGCAAGTGACAATATTTTTAAATCCACCAACAGAAAATATATCAGGTAATTTCAGAGTAGCAACAATTAACTGAGTCAGCTTCCAAAATGAATTACAAAAAAGCACTGTGTTCTGAGACAGAGGACTGATTTATAATATATAAGAAGAGTAAAATAGTTTCTATTGTTTTCTTTGTTCCAAGTTTCAATGCAGAAGTCTAGCATTGTGAGTTTTCCCCTCACACTACAGTATTAAAAAATGTATGCCATGACAGTTGATCTTTTCATAGTGGCAAAGGCTCAAATGAATTACAACTGAGAAAAATAATGTGCAATAAAAACCACATTAGAGAGTGACAAAAAGAGCATTGCCTGAGAAATATCCTGTCCTTTTTTGTGGCATATGTAACTGGCTAGATATATTTTATTTGTTCTTTTTGTAATGGGACCAGATGCCATTCAGAATGTATCTTTCATGCCACTTGCGGTACCCAGACTGAAATGAAATGAGGATTGTCTGTCCCAGGCTAGACAAAGAATGACACTATAAGAGGTAAGACAGGATCGATATAAAGTGAGGACCACAGAATTATTGGTCATATCTCTTTGGGTCTATGTTGCTTTCAAAGAGAAAAATATAAACTTAGGTGGTGGTGGGTGGTATAGAGATATGTAAGATCTAGAAATGGATCTCAGCTGTATTAAGTCATGCTTGGAGGGTTAAGTCCAGGAAGCGAGAGGCCACAGGTCAGGCAAACAACAGAAAGTAAGAAAGTGCCCTGACTGAGAGGTTCCTTGGCCCTGGAAATTCGAGAAATATTTAGAAGCTTGCAACATTTCCTCACATCTTCCAAAAAACTGGAATTCAAAAGAAAAGGCAATAATTTGTAACAAAATAACAATAACCATACGTCACATGTGGGTTGCTCTATATGCATTTAATTTCACTTTAATCCTTCCCATGATTATATAGGGTATTAGTTCTCCACTGTGAAGATGAGGAAATGAGCTCAGAGAGACTAAGTGGCTCGTGGCACACAGCTGGTAAACAAAAGCCTCAAAAGAAGAACTTCTGTTTCGAAGTTGATACTCAGCGCTCCGTAGTAGAGGCGCCCCTACAAGCAGGAGAAAACAGACTCAAAACATTTCTTCTTTTCATTTAAATTCAACTACTATGTATCGAGCACCTACTATATTTTAAAAACATTGTGTTATGCACTGTGAATATGTTAATAAAACACAGCTGCTTCTCCCTTTCAAAGACTTTCAAAATAATTCTAAGATGAAGATATCAATAAAGAAATAGATATGTTTGGATGTAGATAAAGATACCAAAATATATGTGTGAAATATATACATACACATTAAATATAGGGATTGATTTTTATAAACTTTACAAACTTCTGGAAAACTGCCAATTCTGGGTTGGTTGTAAGGAAACTTAAAATACATTTCCCAAACTTATGTGGAAATGATAATAATAATAACAAAATAGCTTATGTTTCTTAACTGGTGATCATTAACTCATTTCATTCTCACAATAATTCCATAAAGCAGATAGCATTAGACCCTATTTGATATGTGATAAGGTAAAATAATTTGGCCAAGGTCATACAGATAATAAATTGCAGAATCAAGATTCAGGGGTGCCTGGGTGGCGCAGTCGTTAAGCGTCTGCCTTTCCGCTCAGGGCGTGATCCTGGCGTTCAGGGATCGAGTCCCACATCGGGCTCCTCTGCTGAGAGCCTGCTTCTTCCTCTCCCACTCCCCCTGCTTGTGTTCCCTCTCTCGCTGGCTGTCTCTCTGTCACATAAATAAATAAAATCTTAAAAAAAAAAAAAAAAAGAATCAAGATTCAAAGCCAGACAGAAAGCTGGTGCAACAGATGAACTTGCCTTCTAAAATATTAAGTCCCAAAATACACCCAGGAACCTCTAAAATTCTACTAGTTTCCCTTCTCTTACTAAATCAGCAATGAAGGTAGATAGCTATAACCCTTATATTAAAAAAAAAAAAAAAAAAAAGAAAAAAGATTGAATGTCAGCCAGGCCCCAAACTGCATCTGCAAAAATCAGTCACACTTATTTCCTTTTGTTTAAGGGATCATGCTTTGTAACTTTGGAGTCAATATCCTGACATATGATTTCAACTAAATGGACCACAACTGGTGTCTGTGTCAGTGGTGGCTGTCTGTGGGTGAGCCAATGGCAAGAAAATCCTGAGTAGTAACCTTGCCCAGGACTGGATAAATTAGAAACATGACAAAAAATTGGTCAATAGAACACAAGAGCATGGACCAACTTACCCGAGAAGTGAAAGCTACTCTTTTGCTGGAGACAGCCTTTTGAAGACCTCCCTTTGCTTTTTTCTTCCCCATATGTTCTTACAATACATCCTATAACTTTGGAGATCAAAAATGAGTTTCAGTCTAAAAAAATTAGACTAAATCAGTCTAATTAGCACAACCTGAAGAAAATTATTCCAATAAAATAACACCAAATTTTTCTTGAGAAAACACAATTTCTTTTAGGGTAAAGTTCATTTTTTTAGTAAATTTACAAAACTCCACAAGATGTATTATACATACACAGTGTTATAGTCTCCACTAGTGCACTCACCATTCTTTCATTTTTTAAAAGAAATTAAGATATTCTCCAAAATAATAGAAAATAAATTCTCCCTCTTTAAGAGAATACTAATCTAATTTCCCACCTCTGTTTATAAATTTGGAGAAAATGAACTAGAAAACACAATCCAGTCACTGGTGGGTCCTAATTCTTGCTGCCATTTCTTCTGTCACTGCAACATGATTTTGCTTTTTTAATACTGGTCCCACCCACCCAACATACATGACCTTTCTTACTGCTGCAAGGATGCCCTCAAACATGAAGATATCTAGAGAGGTCGTGATGATGTCCGTGGGAACCCCAAGATTACACACTTCTTTGGTTTACATACACAATCCAACAATTGTTCAGGAAAGACATCAGTTAAACCCGGAGTTTGAGTCAACAGGAAGTTTCTAGTTTATTTGTCTTTACCTAGCTGAAATTGAAAGAGACTACTCAAATGATTCTTTACAAAACAAAGAACAATTCCAGGGAAATTTGCGGTTTCCATCTAAAGAGAAAAGAGTCTGGTTCTTCTCGCCTACCCAGGTACTATCTAATCAAAAACTTCTGCAATCCAAGAATGTCCATGTAACAAGGGATTATTGTCACTATTATGGTACTTAAGAAATATTTAACTTCACTTATCGAACTCACAATTACAGATATCTCAATAGCAAAAAAAAAATTTTTAAATGCCATGTAATTTACTTCTAATTCTGGCCAAGATGTAATAACAGGGACTTAATTTACCCTACCACCTGGAACAACCAGAAAACTGGACAAACTATATAAAACAATGTTTTTCAAGACTCTGGACATCAGGCAATGCAAGACATTGATCTCTGAGAGATGGGAAACAAATAAGGCATTCTCTATAATTCTCTAAAATCTCCCAGATTCCTGCTTTGGGAGAGTTTCCAGATTAGAACAAAGAGGGGGTAACTAAAGTAGAGTCTAGAGGATTCTCTGAGCTGCGAAGGTGGGCTGAGAATCTGGAGAGACCAAAGAGGCTGGGGTTTGCAGAACAGAGTAACCAAGAGGACAGAGAAGCACAGAGGGAGCTCCAGCAATCTGTGTTTTCCTCTGTTTCATTTTGGATAGTTTCTATTACTATATCTTCAAACTCACTATTTTTTTTTCTTCTGCAATATCTGATCTGCTATTCCTATATTCTCTATAACAGGCATTGTAGTTCTCATTTCCAGAAGCTTCACTTCAGTCCTTTTTATATGTTCCATGCCTATACTTAAATTTTTGAACATATTGCACACAATTATAAAACACATTTTAATATTTATATCTGCTAATTCTAACAGCTGTGTCAGTTCTAAGATCATTTTAATTGATTGGTTTTTCTCCCTATGGGTCATATTTTTCTGCTTCTTTGTGTCCCTGGTAATATTTCATTAGATAACAGACATTGAATTTTACCTTATTGAACTGGATATTTTGTATTTCTACAAATATTCTTGCATTTTGTCATAGGGCACGGTTAAGTAACTTGGAAACAGTTTAATCTTTATGCATTTCATTTTGAAGATTTGGTACGTGAGATCAGAGCAGTGTTCAGTGTAGGGCTAATTATTTACCATTACTGAGGCAAGATCCTTTTGACTACTGTAGTCATTGCCCTATGAATTATATGGTTTTTCATTTTGACTTATAGGTAGAAGTATTATTTTAAGCCCTGCATGGGCATCAGGTACTGTTCCCTCTTGTGCTTTCTGGTGGTCCTTTCTGCAATCTTGGACTGTTTCTTCACATGCATAAGCTCTTTAGAAAATATAACACTCTTCAGAAAATATAACAGATTGCAGAGTCTCCACAGTGTAATATTCACAATTCCCAAATACAATCCAAAATTAGTCAACATACACAGAACCAGAAAAAATGTGACCAAGTCTCAGAGAAAGGCAGTGAACAGGGCCCAACCTTGCGATAACCCAGATGTTGTAATTATTACCCAAAGATTTAAAAGCAATATTCTAATTACATTTAAGGGAGACAATGGAAAATATTCACAAATTAAGTAATGGATGGAAAATAGAGAAATGGGAAACGTAAAAAACAAAAGGAAATTTTTTCAAGGAAAAATGTAATGGGCGAAATTAAAAAAAATTCACTGAAAGGGCTTTATAACAGAACAAAAGTGACAGAAGAAACAACCTGTGGACATGATAATCAAAAGAAATCCAATCTAATAAATAGGGGGAAAAATTGTAAAAATAGAAGAGCCTCAGGATTCTGTGGGGCAATATCATAAAGGTAGTTAGAATCTCAGAAGGAGCAGAAAGAGGTAAATTAAAAGAAAATTCAAGAGAAGAAATGTGTAATATTTTCCCAAATTAGGTAAAGATATAAATTTATAAATTTAAGAAGTTCAAATCACCAGGCAGCAAATATAGGAAGAAAACCATGCCTAGATACATTAAAGTGAAACTGTTGAAAGCTGAAGATGAAGGAAAATTTTTGAAAGTAGCAAAGAATAGGAGCCAAGATTACATACAGCAGAATAAAGACTTGAATGGCCACAAGCTTCTCATCAGAAAGTATGGAGCCTGAAAGACAGAGAACAACATCTTTAATGTACTTAAAGAACAAAACTGATAATCAGAATTCTACATCAACTGAGAATATTCTTCAAGAATGAAGGTGAGGTTAAGTCATTTTCAGATAAAGAAAACTAAGAAAATGTGTCTTAACCAGCTGTGCTACTAGCAGAAATGCTAAATGAAGTTAGAGAAAATTATACTCGATGGATGTTAGACTTTAAGCAGCAAGTAAAGATCACTGGAAATTTGTATTGTTGATAAATTATACCTCAAATAAGTAAAAAAAATAAAATAAAAATAAAGGAAATTAGCTAAGCTAATATTATGGTACAAATTAGAAAAACAGCAAAAATGAGAGGAATGAGGTATAAGTATGTCAATTGTTTTGTATCAAAATAACCCAATGAGGTTGAACCTAAAAACAGATTTTAAGCTTTTTTTGATTCATTGTTTCTCAAAGAAAAAATATTCTTTCTATATCAAGAAGAAATATGTGGTTTGAAATTATTGTTCTAATCTAACTGGACTGGAGGCAAAATGCATTTTTATGTCAGAGAGGTTTTCAAAACACTGGTAGAACTTAGCTACTGGAAAAGAATTAGAGAAAAGCTATGGCATTCCATAGACCCTGCACAAATTCTCATTTAACCAGATTGCTTAAGAAGTAGAAGTAAGGCTTAATTGTAGAACTAAGAGATTAAAAATGTTGCAAATTCATTGGAAGAGTTTTAAAAAACGTCTTTAAACTGTTGACAACCAGAGGTACCTGGGTGGCTCAGATGGTTAGGCATCCAACTCTTGATTTCGGCTCAGGTCATGATCTCGGGTCATGATCTCAGAGTCATGAGATCAAGCCCCAAATTGAGTCAGGCTCCCTGCTCTCCAAGGAGTCTGCTTCTCTCTCTCTACTTCTGCCCCCTCTCTCACTCTCTCTCTCTTTCTCTCTCTCCCAATTTAAATAATTAAAAAAAAAAAACTTGTTGACAATCAAAACTTTAGAAATTAGATTTTATGAACAAAACAAGCCAAGAAGATTAACTGATGAGATAATGAAAGGGGAAAAAAAATCAAAATTAGGAACTAAAAGATGAAACAAATTGACTAAGGACAGGAATCAACAAAGTACTGTGAAATCAGTGGCAGGCAAAGAGGCCTCTGTCACAGATAGTTACTGAGAGGTGTGCCCCAGTCTGCAATCTGTGCAGTGCCCTGGGGGTAGCAGCCTACCAAGAACCATCTCTCCAGTTGCCACACTTTTGTGGAACCCAGGTTTGTAAGCCCCCATGGCTACCAGAGCCAGGTGATTAAGGGGCAAACTCTGAGCAGCAACTGCAAAAACTGGGGCACCAGATATGAAAACCAGGGCACCAATCACATGGAAATCTCCCTTCAGGAGACGATAGCAGTCTGGGATGAAACAAACAGAGAGTGTGAAGACAGTACCTACATCTGAAGTCTCTGGAAAGGATTTCAGTCAGCCCTTAGATGAGTATTTAATTAGAAGCTTGCCCCTCAGGCCACAGCCATGATGATTAGCCCTCTTCCTAGTATGACAGAGCTCTTAGGTCTGTTGCCTTTTGCTCTGCCCTGGGGTGGTAGCTGTTTAAGAAGTCTTTCTCCAGTGATAACAGTCCTATGGGATCCCTTAGCATAAGCCCCATCGGCTGCCAGAGTCAGGTGATGTAGAGATATCTCCTGGTAGCAGCTGCAAAAATTAGGGTGCCAGACTGGGGTGTGAGCGCCTTTCTGAGTGGCACCAATTATTATAGTTCCATGGGACCAGGAACACAGGCTCCCCTGGTTTCCAGAGCCAGGCAGTTAACATGTGTCCCCTAGGTAGAAACCACAAAGATTATGGCACCAGACACATGTAAAACTTCTCTTCCCGGAGATACTGATGCTCTGAAACATGAGAAAGGGAAAGCATGAAGATGGCATCCAACAGTCTCTCACCCCAGAAAGTGTTCCAGCAGGCTCCTAGATATGTATACCAAATTAGATGCCTGCCCCTAAGGCCCATGCTTTAATATAAGTAGGTGAGCCTTCTTCACTCTAAGTGTGGGAATAATCAGCTCCCTCTGAATTGGGCCCTGGAGTAGGTAAGTCTGACCATGCAGTCCCTTTAAAACCTGTCTCCCGATTGCTACAGTCTTGTGAGTCTCAGGATATGAAACCCGTTGGTTTTCAAAGTTAGATGTTTTGGGGGCTTGTTTCTCTGGTGCAGGTCCTAAAAGTTGAGGTGTTCAATGTGAGATTCAAACCGTTTGCTCCTTAAGAAGAAGCTCTCAGTTTTGAGATTTTTCAGAGTTG
This sequence comes from Ursus americanus, assembly GCF_024610735.1. NCBI lineage: Eukaryota > Metazoa > Chordata > Mammalia > Carnivora > Ursidae > Ursus > Ursus americanus. The sequence continues at coordinate 12,320,941 of NC_142131.1, read as the reverse complement.
TGGGTTGCTAGGTTGGGGGTGTGGTTTAAGGCAAGACTGTGTCCCAGCCACTCCTACCTGTTTTGATGTGGTTTTATTCTTGTTTCTCTGGTGTGTAGTTGTCACTCAGCCAACGCTTAGGTTTTGTTTTGTTTTGTTTTGTTTTGTTTTAATATTTTATTTATTTATTTATTTGATAGAGAGGGACTGAGAGAGAGAGGGAGAGAGAGCAGAAGCAAGGGGAGCAGCAGGCAGAGGGAGAAACAGGCTCCCTGCTAAGCAGGGAGCCCAATGTGGGGCTCGAACCCAGGACCCCAGGACCCCGGGACCATGAACTTCATGCCATTATCTCCCAGAAAAGAGCTTATATGCTTACCTGGAGCCCCAGTTTTTGTGACTGCAACCCATGGAACACCACCAGATTACCACAGCAGTGGGACTTACACTATCAATCTCACAGTAATATATATTTTTGCATACTTTTAAAAGCTACTGCGGAAGGGTCTCACTTTCAAATGGCCTGACTAGGTGCTGAGATCCTATCCTTGGGGTCATTGGCAGGTCTTGGCCCATCCTCAACTACTGGGACCTATTAAAAATATAATAGGCTACTTGAACAGCACAGAGGTTTGAGAGAAAACAAAGAGCAAAGGCAGGGTAAAATGTCAAAGTTTATCTCCTACATAAGGCCACCTGTTCAAGACTGAGAGAGATGGTTGTTTCATCTACTGTATAGAAACTAACTCAGAATAAAGAGAATGAAGAAACAGAGGGATATGTTCCAGGTGAAAGAATAAGATAAAAGTTCAGAAATAAACCTTAATAAAATGGAGATAAGTGATTTACCTGATAAAGTGTTCAATGTAATGGTCATAAAGATACTCACCAAACTGGGGAGAAGAATGCATAAACACAGTGACAACTTCAATAAAGAGATGAAAAATATATAAGAAATTACCTAATAAAAGTCACAGAGGTTAAGAATACAATAATTAAGCTGAAAAATACACTAATGGAGGTTCAACAGCAGACTAGATGAAGGAGAAGAAATGATGTGTCGACTAAAATACAAAGTGGTAGAACTCATTCAATCAAAGCAGCAAAAGGAGAAAAGAATGAAAAAAAGTAAGGATACCCTGAGAGGCTTATGGGACAACATCAAAAGGACTAACATTTGCATAACATTACAGGGATCCCAGAAGGAGAAGAGTGAAGGGGGCTGAAAACTGCCCTAGCCTGGGAAATGAAACAGACATCCAGATCCTGGAGACCCACTGATCTGCAAATAAAGTGAACCCAAAGAGACCCATACCAAGATACATTGTAACTGAAATGTCAAAAGTTAAAGACAAAGAATATTAAAAGCAGTAAGGAAAAAATCAACTTGTTATGTACAGTGGAACCCCCAGAAGACTATTAGCAGATTTTTCAGCAGAAATTTTGCAGGCCTAAAGGGAGTAGTGAGATATATTCAAAATTCTGAAAGAAAAAACACTTCCAATCAAAAATACTTTACTCTGCAAAGTTATCATTCAGAATTGAAGGAGAGATAAACAGTTTTCCAGGAAAGCAAAAGAGAAAGGAGTTTATCACCACTAAACTGGCCTTACAAGAAATGTTAAAGAGATTCCTTCCAGCTGGGGGAGTGGGGAGGAGCACTAATTAGTAATAAGAGTACATATGAATGAATAAATCTTACTAGAAATGTAATATATAGTAAAGGAATGGATTAATCCCTTATGGAGAAGGTTAAAAGACAAATGTAGTAAAAGTAACTGATTACAATAATTAATGAAGACATATGCAAGTTAAAAACATGTAAAATGTGAAATCAAAAACATAAAGCATGGAGTGCTGTAGTAAAACTGTTGAGCTTTAGAATGGGATCAAACTTAAGTTGTTATCAACTTAAAATAGACTGTTACAGAAAACAAGTTGTTAATGTAAGCCTCATGGTAACCAATAAGCAAAAACCCATAGTAAATACACAAAAAATAAAAGGGTAAAAATATAAGTATGCTATTGAAGAAAGTAATCAAACCAGCAAGGAAGAGAGCAATAGAAGAAAAAAGGAACACAGGGAAACTACAAAAACAGTTCGTAAATAATTAACAATACGGCAATAAGTACATAACTATCAATAATCACTTTAAATGTAAATGGAGTAAATTCTCCAATCAAAAGATGGCTGAATGGGTGAAAAAAATTCATCTTAAAAACTGTATACAAGAGACTCACTTCTGATATAAGGACACACACAGACTGAAAGTAAAGGGATGGAAAAAGAAAATTCACACAAATGGAAACAATAAGAAAGCTAGAATGGCTATTCTTATATCAGACTAATAAACTTTAAAACAAAGACTGTAATAGGAGAAAAAGATGAGTGTTATAATGATAAAGGGATCAATCCAATAAAAGGATATAACTTTTTGTAAATATTTATGCACCCAACATAGAGGCACGTTAACATATAAAGCAAACATTAACAGACATAAGGGAGAAATAAAATAGGCAGCAATATAATTATAGTAGGGGATATTAATATCCTACTACATCATTGGATAGATCATTCAGTCAGAAAATCAATAAGGAAACATCAGTTCTTAAACAACGTGTTAAACCGATGGACTTAACAGATACACACAGAATGTTTCACCCAAAAGCAACAGAATACACATTCTTCTCAAATTCACATGAAACATTTTCCATAATAGATCATCTTCTAGGCTGCAAAAGAAGTCTTAATAAACTTAAGAGGATTGAAATCATATCAAGCATCTTTTCTGACCGCAGTAGTATGTGATTAGAAATTAGTTACATGAAAACTGGAAAATTCACAAATATGTGGATTTTTTTTTAAAGATTTTATTTATTTATTTGACAGAGATAGAGACAGCCAGTGAGAGAGGAAACACAAGCAGGGGGAGTGGGAGAGGAAGAAGCAGGCTCCCAGAGGAGGAACCTGATGTGGGGCTCGATCCCATAACGCCGGGATCAGCCCTGAGCTGAAGGCAGACACTTAACAACTGAGCCACCCAGGTGCCCCTAAAAATATGTGGATATTAAACAATATGCTACTGAACAACCAATGGGTCAAAGAAGAAATCAAAAGAGAGATCAAAAAATACCTTGAGGAAAATGAAAATGGAAATATACCAAAATTTGTGGGATGCAGCAAAAGCAGTTCTAAGAGGAAAGTTTATAGCAATAAATGCCTGCCTCAGGAAACAAGAAGTCTCAAATAAACAACCTAACTGTATACGTCAAGAAACTAGAAAAAGAATAACAAAGAAGTGTGAAGTTGGTAGAAGGAAGGAAATAAAGATTAGAGCAGAAATAAATGGAGACTAAAAAAAAACAATAGAGAAGATCAATAAAACTAAGAGCTGGTTCTTTGAAGAGAGAAACAAAATTGACAAGCCTTTAGTAGACTCACCAAGAAAAAAAAAGAGAGAGAGAGAGAGAGAACCCCCCACCAAAGTAAAATCAGAAATGAAAGAGGAAACCTTACAACTGATACCACAGAAATACAAGGGATTGTAAGAGACTACTATGAATTATTTTGTGTCAACAAATTAAGCAACCTAGGAGAAATGGCTAAATTCCTAGAAACATACAATTTGCAAAGACTGATTTATAATGAAATAGAAACTCTAAATAGACCAATTACTAATTAAGAGATTGAATCCATAATGAAAAAAAAAAATCCTAACAAACAAAAGTCCAGGACCAGATAGCTTCACTGGTGAATTCTACCAGACTCTCAAAGAAGAATTGATACCAATCCTTCTCAAATTCTACCAAAAAGCAAAAAAGGGTAGAACTCTTCCCAATGCATTTTATGAGGCTGTCATTATGCTAACACCAAAACCAGGTAAGGATGCCACAAGGAGAGAAAATTAAAGCCAGTATCCTTGATAAACGTAGATGCAAAATCCTCAACAGAATATGAGCAAACTGAATTCAGCAATACATTAAAATGATCATTACACCATGATCAAGTGGTATTCTAGGGATGTCAGAATGGTTCGATGTCCATGAGTCAGCGTGATACACCACATTAACAAAATGAAGGGAAAAAATCGTATCATTTCATGCAGAAAAAGCTTTTGACAGAATTCAATATCCATTTATGATAAACTCTCAACTCTGAACAAAGTGGGTATAGAAGGAATAAACCTTGACATAATCAAGGTCATATATGCTAAGTCCACAGTTAATATTGCACTTAATGGTGAAAAGCTAAAAGCCTTTCTTCTAAGATTAGGAATAAGACAAGGATGCCCACTCTTGCCACTTCTTTGCAACATAATATTGGAAGTTCTAGCCAGAGCAATTATACAAGAGAAAGAAATAAAAAGCATCCAAATTGGAAAGTAGGAAGTAAAACTGTTGCTGTTTGAAGATTACATGGTACTATATATAGAAAACCCTAAAGACTCCATCAAAAAACGATTAGAATAAACAAATTCAGTAAAGAGTTGCACGATACACAATCAATACACAATAATCTGTTGTGTTTCTATATCCTGATAATTTATAATTGCATCAAAAACAATAAAATATCTAGGAATAAATTTAACCAAGGAAGTGAAAGATCTGTATATTGTAAACTACAAGACATTAATGATTGAAATTGATACAAATTAATAGAAAGATATCCCATATTCATACCTTGGAAGACTCAACATTGTTAAAATGTACATATGACCCACAGCAATCGATGCATTCAGTGCACTCCCTATCAAAATACCAATGGCATTTTTCAAAGAAATAGAACAAATAATCCTAAAATTTGTACAGAACCACAAAAAAACCTCAAGTAGCCAAAACATTCTTGAGAAAAAAGAACAAAGCTAGAGGCATAACAATACCTAGTTTAACAGTATATTACAAAGCTACAGTAATCAAAACAGCGTAAAAAGAGACATAGATTAGTGGAACAGAATAGAGAGACCAGAAATAAACTCACTTGTATATAATCACTTTATGACAAAAGAGCCAAGAATATATAATGAAAAAAGGACAGTCTCTTCAGTAAATGGTGTTAGGAAAACAGGACAGCCATATGCAAAACAATGAAATTTGACCATCTTACACCTTGCATAAAAATTAGAATAGATGAAAGACTTAAATGTAAGACCTAAAACCATAAAAGCCTAGAAAAACACATAGTAAGCTCCTTGACATAGGTCTTGGTTATGATTTTTTTAATCTGACACCAAAAGCAACAAAAGAAAAAAAAATAAGTGGGACTACATCATACTAAAAAGCTTCTGCACAGCAAAGGAAACCATTAACAAAATGAAGAGGCAACCCAGTGAATGGGAGAAAATATTTGCAAATCATATATCTAATAAGGGGCTGATACCCAAAATATATAAAGAACTCATACAACTCAATAGCAAAACAAAACAAAAAAGCATCAGATTAAAAACTGGGCAGACAAACAATGAATCATGGAACACTACATCAAAAACTAATGATGTACTGTATGGTGACTAACATATCATAATAAAAAATAAATAAATAAAAAATAAGAACTGGGTAGGCATTGTTCCAAAAAAGACACACGTATGGCCAAACAGATAAATGAAAAGATGTTCAACCCCATTAATCACCAGGGAACTATAAATCAAAGCCATAATAAGACATCAGGTGGCTCGCTCAAATGTCTGACTTGATTTCGGCTCAGGTCATGATCTCAGGGTGGTGAAATCGAGCCCTGCATCAGGTTCTGCACTGAGCATGGCGCCTGCTTGATTCTCTCTCTTTCCCCCTTCTCTGCCCACCCCTGCCCTCTCACTCTCTCTCTCTCTCTAAAAAAAAGAAAATGCCTCTGTAGAAAAAAAAAAGAAAAAGAAAAAGAAAATAACAAGTGTTGGTGAGGATGTGGAGAAAAGGGAACCCTTGTACACTGTTGCGGGAATGTAAACTAGTGCAGCCACTGTGGAAAACAGCATGGAGTCTCCTCAAAAAAATAAGAATAGAGCTACCATATGATCCAGGATTTCCATTTGTGGGTTTTTACCTGAAGAAAATGAAAACATTTACTGGAAAAGATATATGTACCCCTATGTTCATTGCAGCCTTATTTACAATAGCAAAGATACAGCTAACCTAAGTATCAATCACTGTATGAATAGAAAAAGAAAACTATGGTGTATATGTATACAATGTAATATTACTCAACCATAAAAAAAAAAAAAGAATGAAATCTTGCCATTTGTGACAGCACGAGAGTCAACCCTGATGGTATTAGACTAAGTGAAATAAATCAGAGAAAGACAAATACCATATGATCTCTCTTATATGTGGAATCAAAAAAAAAGGCTCATAGATCGAACAGATTGGTGGTTGCCAGAGGCTGGGCTGTGGGTTGGGAGAAATGGGCGAAGCGTCAAAAGGTTAAAAAAGAAAAGATAAAAAGAAAGAAAGAAAGTGAAATGAATGAAGAACACCAGTCACAAAGCTCCCTGAAGCCCGCCCGTGAGGTGGACCCAGTTTTCCTTTGCCATCCAAATCACTATTTAGTTAAAAAGCCAAAGCTAAGTAGCTTGACATTTCAGAGATTCTGCTTGAAATAACATTAGGTGTTATTGGAGCATTTCTGGATAGGAATGATTTACTTCCCTTCTGCTTTAAATAAAGTAATTCTGATATCTGTTTGAGTCTATGTATTAGTGTGGGACAAATATTCCTAGCCCCTTTGTTCATTTGTAACCCCCCCCCACCTCTCGAATACAACTGTGTTCATCTGAAGCAGGCTTTCACAGTTATGAATACACACTGCCCTGTAAATTAAATGTTCGTGTTTGTACCTCCCGTGTTACAATGAGCTCCTCAAGAGAGGAGTAGTTCCACATTTACCTTTGATTGTCCAGCCCTAGCTCAGTGCCTAGTGTACAAGAGATGTTCAGTAAGTTATGGTCAAATAAAGTGCATTCTGTGTCTATTTATGCAGAACTGGCTACATGATTTGAGAGCCCAGTGCATAATATTAGGATCCTTATTAAAGAGAATCCTTAAGACTTTTGCAAATCATGTGCAAGCTGCAGAGGTCACTTACCCACGAAGCGTGCCCTACATTCATGCTGTCAATTACCCATGGGCTTTTACTTCTGTTCCCGAGTAGGAAGTAATTTAGAAAAGACTTTATTTCATAATGGCTTAAAAAAAATCATGGCAAGGATACAAAAAGAAAAAAAGACAAAAGACAATAGCTTTTGGGCTATTACTTACAACATAATAAAGACCAAGGAGAATTCCCAAATAAGGTTAGAAGTGCAAAACAGTGAAAATTGTATAGTGAGGTGGCAGGAATAAATGTTCAACATTTTTTAGCAAGGTTTGTAGCTTTTTTCTTCCTAACCTACCTAAGAAAACTTCACCATTCACCAAAATGTTTGATTAGCTTAAACATTTTCAAATAATTTAAAATAAGTCCCCCATATTCATACACAGTATTGTCATGCCAAATATTTCGAGTGCAATAAAATTTCACTGATACCAAACACATTAATGATTTCTGGCGTAATTCAAAAAGCCCTTCAGGCTTTTTCAAGGTCATTGTTGACAGTATTTTTCCTTGACCCTCAGGTGCAGAGGATTGAGTTAATCAGGGTCCGTAGCTCATGATGTGTTATTAACATTGGCCATAAAAGAAAAAAAAGGCCTCTCTTTGTTTCATTCATTTAGTTCCTTTTCTGCCCTTACCTGCCTCACATTTACTACTTCCTCACCAGACAGTCATTCCCTTCTGTTCAATATTTCTTTTGGCTTCTATGTCTTATTATGAAAATGAGATTTTATTTGTTTTGGATGAATGGATTCAAATAATGAGTTCGAATAGAGGATTCATTTAGGTACAGAATTTTGTGTGTTACTCATATTTTTATTTACTTGTCTAAGCACTATGTTTTTAAGATTCATCCATATTTGCTACATGAACAGAGCTCATTGTTTCTAACCACTACATAATATGCCATGGTGTATACCCACCACTTTCTATTATTTGTCCTCCCAGTGATGGACCCCTAGACTGGTTCAACTCCCACCACCACAAATGATGCAGCAATGAATATCTTTGTGCACGCCACTTAATGGATTGGTGTGAGACTCTCCTACGGATATATATTGAGGAAAGGAATAGTGTAGACGCGAGGTGTAAGAAAAATTATTTTGAGTAAGTCAGTTAATATCACTCTTTTGAATGGCTCCATCACTTTTATCTCCCGCTGGCAATTAATATGGACTGTTCTACCACTACGACCTAGTCAATACTTGGTTCTACATAGCTTTCTAATTATTGCCAGAGGTATAGGTATAAAATGATAGCTCATTATCCCTTTGATTTGTGTTTTTAGCATTACACATGATGAATTTGAGCATCTCTTTGTTAACTCAGTAAGTTGCCACTTTGTAAATTTCTTTTCATATCTTATGGACATTTTTATTGGGGTTTTCTATCCTCTTTTTGTTAATTTGCAATAATTCCTTTTACATTTTAGATACTAACCCCTTGTCAGTTGTAGATACTACAAACCTTTTCCCCCTTTACCATTCTGTTATCTGTGCATTATCTTTGTCTATGATGCCCTTCATTAAATAGATCCCTTATTCTGATAGAACTATGTTTTCCTCTTATGTTTTACAATGTAAACGTTTTGTTTAAAAAAGCCCTCCTAGCCCCTAACTCACAAAAGTATTCTTCTGAATTGTCTTCCACTACTTTTTTACATCAGTTTTTCACAGGCAGTTATTTAACTAGGTGTATGTTGTTAGGTCCTCCCTCTGTATAGAAAATCAGTTTTCCTTACACTACAAATAAACAATCTATTGTTTCCCATCGATTTGTGCTGCAACATCAAAATATCATTGTGCTAATTAAATGCTAAAATGTACAAAAAATAAATCTTAAAGTGGTCTGTTACATTTCAGATTAAACAATACATTATTTCATGATTTCCTTCTAATAAAGAGGGAATATAAACTTTGCTAAAGGGAAAATTGTATAACAATTTAAGACACTCAAATGTATGGGTAGTAGCCACAAGAAAAGTGAGCTCTGTGTCACTGAGGTGTTCAAGCAGAGGTTGACTGTCCACCCGCTGGAGCCCATGTAGTGTGTTTGGTGTATAACCTGCTTCTCAATTCTCTAATGTGCAAAATAAGAGGATCAGGCTATCTATTATCTAGAATCCTGCATGAGCTTAAGGTCAATGATTCTGTAAGTCTACACCATCTAAACTTCCTTCCAACTTAATGAAACTGTGATTTTTTTTAATGTTGTCATCTCTCCTTTATAAAATGTTCTGATAATTTTATCAAATGCCTTGCCCTGAAACCTTATGAAGTAATTATGCATATATCTTCATATATAAAATACTTCCGAGCTTTGACTGCAGGTCCTATGTAAATGAGATGAATTATACCCTATATTGTTATGCATCAGGCTTGCCTTTGTTCACCTTTGCCAACTCCTTGACTAATTTCTTCAAATAAATAATGTATCTCCTGCAAGTTTTTCCAAAGAATTATAGAGCTGTCCTTGCAGACATAAAAAGTGAAGTCAGGCACACTGACTCATTGGGGGAATACCTTCCTTCCCTCCCTCTCTCCCTCTCTCCCTCACTCTCCCTTCCTTCCTTCCTCTCTTTCCTTTTGAACTTACTAAGAATTCTTTACACATGTAGGAGAGGAAAAAAAAATCTTTTCTTCTGCCCATCTTAGGTTCTCCAGCTGGAGCCCAATAAATTAGACTAGCTATACACAGATAAACAGGAAACAGAACTTTATCAATACGTGCATCCCACATGTACACATGAGAGCATTCAGTGATGAATAACCCTAAGGAGTGCTTAGAAGTTGGCCATCTTAGGCCAATGCAAAGGAAAAGTAGTCTGGGGCTTCTGGGAGAAGAAAGCAAGTTAAGAGAAGGTAACTAGGAAAAATTTGGTGAAGGCTGTTTAATTAATTTTTTATGCAGATTTAAGTGCTGCATACTTGTTAAGAGTATTCTTCTTCCTGGTTCTGGGGAGAGGGAGACATCTTTACAAATGGAAATTTCCTTTACGAAAGGAAAACCTGTGCCCCCGTTTTTAGAGCTATTCCTGCATCTGCTTGTTCTCAATGGCCTTTAGCTTAAAATCATCCTTACGCCAAAGTGGCATATTTTGAGGTGGTATATTCTGGTACCTGTCACACATATCAAGTGCTTAGTAAATATGTGTACATTCTACTACTTTTTAGGTTTTTGTGTTTCTAAAAATCCTAGACGACATGCAAAAATCACGTATATAGTGGTGGGGTAAAAAGTCAAGTCTTGATTTCAATATTCCTAGTATTTGAAAGAGAAAGGGCATCTCTCAAAAGTTGATGTTACTAGCCTCAAGACCATGCCTTGCTAGCCTCAACTTGTTCTGCCTCTCCCCAAATAGTTGCTTTTCATAAGATCCTGAAAATTAACATCCAAATTAAGCATCACATTGTTTTTGTCTCTGCCAAAGACCTTAGTGATACAGCTCAAGTTAGAAAAGTGTCCGTAAAAAACTAACATTTCCAGTCAAGTCTAAGTAGGAGATTCTGAGGACAATGAACCCATTACTAATGAGTAAGTGAATTTGCACAGTAATTATGTTGAGAAGGTTGTATCATAGCAATATATCCCTCTCCTAGCACTATTTGAGCCAGGGTAATTACACTGCAATGAAATGACTAGAACAACAGTAAGATGCTGTTTGATTTTCTAATTATTATTGAGGAATGCCTCCTGAGCCCAGCCTTAAAGGCTTCTCTTTGGAATCATCTGCAGCTCATGCTGCTTCTCATGCATTATACATTAAACCCATATGGCTGTTTGAGGTGGAGGGTCTCTAGAGGGAAGTTCCATACTGCTCTTTTCACTGTGGGAGGGAAAAAGGTAGGAAAAACAAGAAAGAGGGGAGAAGGCTGGGACTAGTGAGACGGAAGGAAGGAACACAACTGGGCAAAGTTCAGAATTCAGGCAAAGGTGAGTCCAATTCATAACCATTAAAAAGAGATAGGAGCCTCTTCCAGAAGATTTTTTGTATTTGGACTTTTGTTGCTATGCTTGAAGAAGCTCCTAAACAAGGCTTCTCTCTGAATCTGTCAGTTTCTGCTAAGACCCTCCATCCTATCATTTGCTAAGGAGAAGGAACTGAAGCTATTTGGCAAAATGCATCAATGCACTTGAGGCTTGATTTTAATGGAATCATTTAAAAATTGATACTTAAAGGTATCTATCCAATATGGTAAACATTAAAATATTTTTATTTGACCAAATGTATGCAATTTATTTTAAAAAGAAAGTATAGAAATTTTTCAATATGCTCAGAATCCACCCCCAACAGTGTCCTTTTTAAACAAATAGATTATTAATTCCTTGGAAATAAATTGCAGAGGAATTCCTTCAGCTCTTCTCAACAGAGTAATGCAGCTAAGTTTTAATTTATGCAAACCTTGAAAGTTGCACCCATTTATTAGTTGTATTCATCTTTGTTTCTCTGCCTTGCAACTATAGTCTTCAGATTCCATAGACTTTAAAGATCACCTAATAATATAAATAAGAATTGAGCCAGACACAATTACAAGTATTTAAAATTGTTTATTTTATTTATTTCTCATAAAAATCCAATCAGATATATGTTTATATTACTCTTATTATTTCCCCTTACAAATGGGAAAACTGAGGCTCAGAAAGGTGATATATTTATATAAGACTCAGCTCTATATATTAAATGTTATCATTTAAATATTAAAGATTATAAAATGCAAGTATTACTTTTATTCTTTAACTGGATCCATGGTTTGATGCAATTTTACTTTTAATTTGATTAGTCATCTTGCCTACAGAAATAAATACAGTCTTGAAGCTTGGCAGGACATTTTCATGGTGCTTCCTTTTTGACAGAAAAACAAAACTAAACAATAAAAAAAAACATATGAATTAAAATATTAATGACATTTCAGCCAGTGGCTGTTAAATGTCATCCCATTTACATTTTAATTATCAACACCTCTTTATAAATTGGGTAACATTGTTTCCTGTCTGCAAATGTTAACTTTCCAATTAAATATCTACCATTTAAAAAATATTTTTAAAAGAATCTGATATAGGTTAGTAAGCACGGGCTTGATGGAAGAGAAGCCTGCAAATAGCTCTGAGCAGATTCTCTGTATTTATTTTGAAATGGAGCAAGGCTCCAAGGAGACATTTCATTTTGCTGTTTCCATAAAGATGGTGTTTTTCTCTTTCCGATTCTGGCTTCTTGCCCCTGCGCTCCTATATAGTTAGGAGCCTCAGGGAGCTCCAGATCTCCGATTCTCACTATGCCTTTTGTCAGTGACAAATTAAGTCTCTACCTCACAATCAGTCTAGGGTTCGACCTGTGCTTCGTGCACTATCCATCCCTTATTAATCAGGGTGAGACATGCATCTGCTGCCCCCAATTACCAACCATATGAATTTTAATATTTGAATACAAACTGAAAAGAATCCTTAAAAATATGAAGCTGTCTGGTATGCAAAGTCCTGAGCACTTTTTCTTTTAAAATAATTTACTCAGAATTTTTTTTTTTTTTTTTTTTTTGCTTGTTTGTTTGTTTCTCTTCAGGGCAAATGGTCCTCAGAAAATATTAGTTGAATTACAGTAAGAAAAAAAACAAATTTTAAAAAGAAGCATATAACTAACTATTCCATTGCTCCACTTTTTAAATTAGGAAGCAGGAGCTTAAAATTCTGTTTAATAAGTGTAATTATAAGCAAGTGTAGGGGAAGAACAACACTTTTCCCTCTACTCTTCTGAATTCTTGGCTGAGACCTGCTATAATGAAAGATGTATTAATAAGAGAAAAATCACAGAAGTTTATTAACATGTATACCTCATATGTACATGAGAGAGACACAGGGAAAAATAAGTAACTCCCTGAGGTAGCCTAAACCATCAGCTTAAAATCGTCTTTCACTACAGACAAAAGAAAGAAAGGGGTACATGTTGGGGGGTGGGGAAGAAGCCAATTATGAGAGGTTACCAGGAAAAGCGTGGGTAAACAAGGCCAAGGCTTGTTATGCAAATTTAAATCTGTGCCTTCTCCATTAATAAGATTCTCTTGTGATTTAGTGTCATCCTTCTGTTCTTGGTACACAGAGAGAGACACCCCTACAAATGGAGATTTATTTTATAAATGTAAATTTCCCTAGCTAAAGGATAATTTTTACTGTTTTCAGAGCTTGTCCTGTGTCTGCTGTTTCTCAAAAAAATCAGCTCAAAATAAGCTATATGCCAAAGCGGCAAATTTTGGGTTGGCACATTCTGCTACTCTTCACAATGTAGTTATTTGTTTCTGTTTGCACTCTTCACTAGATGGAGTCGAAACTAGGAAGCATTTCATATACCTTTGTATTCTCTCCCCACTCCCACCAGTGCTTCTCACATTATCTGGTAAGTAGTAGATACTCAAAATTAATTAGATGATGGAGTGAACAAGCAAATATATAAAATAATTAATGTGTAGAATTGTAGAAAAGAGCTTTGGAGATTATTTTGCTCAACAAATGGGAAATCCAATGCCTTTAAATGTAAAAAGTAAAGCCATAAAGAGAAAAAGTCTAAGATCTGATTAGTGGCAGGACTGGAGCTCAGTCTTGGTTCACTCATCATGCTTTTTACTGTTCCACACTTAAACTCTAAAGTATATCCACCTAACAGTGAAATACAAAGGATTAAGGAATAGAAATGTGCATTCAGTAGACAGAAAGAAACCAAGGCAAATGGGAAAAGACACAGGAGAGGCACAGAAATATAGTCACATAAACGCACAAGCCCACAGAATAAAAAGAATCAAACTCAGAGATAGACTTCTATGACCTGGTATCCCCACCTTGTGGTGTTTTGTATAATTCACTTAAAGACTTTGAAGTTATGTTGCATTTTCACAACTTCAAACTTTAAAGTACTATTTATCAGTTGGTATGCACTGTGAGGTATCTATCAATAGAAAGCAATTAAATGGGGGCACTCGGGTGGCTCAGTTGGTTAAGCATCAGAGTCTTGATATCAGGATTGAGAGTTCAAGCCCCACAAGCCTACTTAAGAAAAAGAAAAAAGCAATTAAATGAATCATGATGCAGGTATATGATAGAATACTATACAAGTGTTGCTTGAATTATGTACTTATATGGACCAAACTTGATTTTAAAAACTGTAAAAAAACTAAATATACAGTAGCAAAGACCATATCTTACTAAATGGACAAAAAAGGAGCTATAGATATGTATGTACATGTTTGACAAATCTAGAATACCTCTGAATACATACACACCAAAATTAGAAAACAGGTAGACTTTGGAGAGGAAACTAAAGGACTAGAGATAAGAAGTGAACATTGTTTTGATGTGTTCCCCTTGGCAATGTCTGAATTTCTCACTAGATACAGATAATCTTCTAAAAATATAAAAATTGGAAATAAAGAGCTAGTCTGACTTATAAAGTAGTAGAATCCCATTATTAATGCTTTTTAAATTATTCAAGTTTTACCAGGATTTTTGAATACCAATAGTCACAAATCAACCAAATAAAATTAAAGGAAATTATATTAGAGGTTATAGATTAAATAAAACTGTGCCTTTTAGTTCAGAGCACTGTACTTAACATCAAGTAAGCAGTAAGTCACAAAACCTGATGCTAACCAATGAGTTACAGAGAGGGGTTACTTTCACTCTCCTCTTTTCTACCTACATCCCTCCTGAGCTTTACCCACTACTTCTCAGAGACTGCAACTCAAAAAGTAATTATTTTCTGCTTTGAAAATATATCCTATCACTCCTTGCATAACCCTCTGACTAGTGGACCTGGTGACATTATTATACATACGGTTTGAAGTGAGCATTTCAATCAACTCATGAGACTAATTGTGCTAGATACTTTGTCTCTAAGATAGCAGGTATAACTCTTGAAAGGAATAGTATGCAGCCATATAAAAGAATGAAATCTTGTCATTTGCAACAACATGGATAGATCTAGAAGGTGTAATTCTAAGTGCAATGAGTCTGTCAGAGAAAGATAAATGCCATATAATTTCACTCATATGTGGAAATTAGGAAACAAAGCAAAAGAACAGAATAAGAAAGAGACAAACAACAGACTCATAAATATAGAGAACAAACTAGTGGTTGCCAGAGGGCAGGTAAATGGAGAAGGTGAAATAAGTCAAGGGGATTAAGAGTACATTTATCTTGATGAGCACTGAGTAATATTTAGAAATTGTTGAATCACTGTATTCTGTACTTGAAACTAATGTAACATTGAGTTAATTATACTGGAATTATCACATACACACAAAGAAGTGAATACATAGAAAAAAATAAAAATAAAAAATAACTTTGAAAGGAAGAGATTTCTGAAAGAGAACAATTGGAGCCATAAGAAAAGATTGTGTTGAAAAAAACCCATGTACCTAGTCAGAAAAATAGGTTCAGTGAAGTGTACATTCCGAGGACTTCAAGCGGGAACGCCATAAAATTTCTCTAGCTGCCTTAAATCTTTCTTAGAATAATGTGAAGATGTAAATGAACAAGTATTTATTTATTAGTTCTTATTGATATTATACATCACCAGTAAAAAGGGAAGCATTCATTTCATGTCTCCATGACATGACCTGATTGGGCAATATGTCCACCCCATCCATTGATGGGGGAATGGCAAGTCACGTTGCAAAAGAACATGTATGTTGGGAATTACTATTACAACTATCTTTGGAAAATTCAATAAGCCACACTAAAGCGTCTTCCAGAACTGATACTATGTACTCATGGGCTGTAATTGTGTAATAGAAGGACCACATGCTTAGGAGTCAGAAAACCAAGTCTTAGTCCCATCTTTTAAGAACTTCAAAATTTGTTATAACCAAGTCTCTTAAATAATTTTGCTTGACTAAAATACAGACAATACTGACTGTACAATAATTGTACAAATTTAAAAAGTTAATAATTTTGAAAATTTAAAAAGTTAATATAAAACTACCTTAAGGTTCTCTCCTTGATTAACCTTACTTCTTATTACCTCTTTCTAGAGTAATCTCACCTAAACTATTGGCTTAGGAATATCACTTCCATGTTAGTGAGTGACTCTCAAATCTACAGTTGTAACAGTGAATTAATGCCATAGCTCTATAGCAGAATCTGAATATGGATGTCCTTCCAACAAAACAAAAGCTATGAGACATTGTGAATACTGGGAAAACGTGTATAGATTGTAGATTAGATAATAATAAAATAATTTTAAATTTCTTGAAAGTGGTACTTGTATTTTGAATATGTAAGAGAATGGACTAGTTATTAGGAGATATATGCCAAAATATTGAGAGGCGAAGTGCCTGAGAGAGAAAATGAGAGAGAGAGATCTTACGGGCACAATGTTGACAGTGAACCTAGGATGGATTCTAAAGAAATGGATTCTTCTTTAGTTTTTCTGGGTTTGGTCACTGACACCACCATTTGTCACTCCTCATAGTCAGCCAGTCACCAAATCCTGATGACTGCTTGATTCCTACTTCCAGTGCCCTAGCACAAATCCTGATGGTCATTCACCTGGATTATTGAAGTTAACATATTTTAATGTCATTTTCCCATTCTTCTTTCTCATCCTAGATTACCTTTCTAAAACACATCCCTGTATTCCTGGGAAAAAAAAAAAAGTCTTTAATGTTCCACATATGCCTAAAACAACAAAGTCTGTAGTCATGTACTCCTCCTGCATCCCTCCACCTAAGTATATAAACTGTGCAATAAATATCCGCATATATCTGCAATCACCTTCTGCTTGTTTCCATGACAAATTCACTTAGTGCTACCATACTAAATCAAGAACAGTGGTATTTATAAATCGCTTTTAATCTATTACTGAACATTTAAGAAAAATTGAACATAAATTAAGAAAATGTATTTATATGTCTGGCTGCCTCAGAAACGAGGGCCCTGCAAACAGTTTGCAATCTGGATGGGAGGAGCCTGTGTGAAGAAAGATATGGATTTCTAATATGTTGTATGGGATTAGGCACTGTTGCCTGGTAGTATCATTAATCAAACCTGAAAAATTACCCACCAGAAGCCAGCAGTCCCAGACAGCAACCATCTATTTCCTTGCTGCTTTCTTGTATAAGCATGCCACTGTGAATTTGATGAACACCTTTCTCTAATCTTTCTGTTCGGCTCTACCACCTATTTTATAAATTATTATTCCTATCAGGCAGGATCAGGATTGGCTTATTTGTCTTCAGGTAAGGTAGATCAGGGAAAGAGTTTTCTGGCCTAATCACATGTTTTTTAAAGAAGTACACCCACATATTCTTATGGACTTGGCAAGCCTTTTGCCTACAAATTGTGATGTTCTGAGATGCAGTAAAATTATTTCACTCTGAAGTAACTTTAGATTGAGCCATTTATCTCAGAACATCAAGTGCTGTCTTAAAAGATAAGATGAATTGTGGCTCAATTGTCTAGTTAATTTCCCAAAAATGGAGAGGTCTTGTCAGAGTGAGTTATTCATGTACACACCCGATCTCCCTCAACTAGACTCTAAGCGTCGTTTAATGATATCTACCACACTCAACACACACACACAAACACACACACACACACACACACACACATACACACACACACACCACTTAGTCCAGTGCCATGGACATAGCGAATGTGCAATATGTATTTAATAGGTAAGTAAGTTATGTACTCCACCTTGTCTTTTTTTTAGTATATGCTAGATATTTTTTACCTGAATTATCAAATTCAACTTTCCAGTTAACTTTATTTTTCTGGTCATAGAATGCTCGATTTGTGGAATTTCAGAGTTCACTGGCAGCTTTGGGATTCATAGGATGCAGCTCTTTATTTCTCAGATGAGAACATTGGAGTTACAAGAGATTAAGACAGTTTTCTAAAGTCATGCAACTGAAGAGTGGCTGTTCCAGAACCAGCCTCAGTATGAGTTCTAGTATTCTCCCCGCACCAAACTAAACTGCCTCCCACCAAAGCAAAAGTATATGGTTAAAACACAACCATATAAACCTTGGTATATCTGCTTATTTCTGTGCAGAAAATGTCTTTTTTTTGCCTTCAAATGGAAAAATCTGAATATTTATCTAAGACATACACTGCATGATCTGAATATGCACAAAGAGTCTTTGAAAGACACCAACAACCTTTGACATTATCATAATAAATAATGGAGAGACAGAAAGTTCTTGAGATTTTTCCTGAGTTGATCCATCTGGGAATTCACAAGGCAAATTTATTATCTGGCATAGAATTTGAAGGAAGTGCAATAACAGGAGAGTAAAGAAAAAAACACACACTGACTTCACCTAGTCATTCAGAAACCTTGATTGAGAATCACTTTTGCTAGACTCTATGTAGAATATAGACAAAGAAATAGGTGGGCATCTTCAAAATCTAACAGCCTGGTAAGATGAAATCTAGTGGTGCTTTTTCCCTGTGAAGCACATACTGACATTCATCACAGCCCACAAAAGGAAGCATGACTTTTGGATAGCCACACCTTAAATGCACAATGACAGCTGGACATTAAAAATGTCAGTGTGTAAATAACTGTTAAGTGCCCCTTTCCCACACACACACACACACACACACACACACACACACACACAAAGGGTTTAACAGAGGAAAGAGAAAAAGCACATTTCAGCTATAGTTGGAATAATTAAAAAATCAAAGAGTGATCTTCATGGTCACTTAGGCTGGATATTATAGACAAAGCAGATAGTCTTCTAATGGCCAATGGTGTAACCCTTTTGTGACTAAGCAACAGCTCTTCACAGAGACTTTGGGATCCCTGGATTTACACACCAGTGGAGTCTACAATGAAGTACCTGAACTTGGGGAGAGAGGCAAGGTGATTGTGATGGCCCCGTCTCTAGGGGAACCAGAGAAGCTACTTTCATCCCCAGATGAGTTTCTCCTCTTGGAAATCCTAGCAAAGCTAAAGAGCATTTGTGGACTGCAAGGAGGGGTAGTGACAGCAATAGCCAGCTACCACTCTTCTACTGGAGGTCTTTAAAATCTACCATGCTATTATGTATTAATTGGCAGTCAGTGTATTTGATTTGATCAGTTCTCTGATCCAGTAAATTCAAGAAAACCAGAATCACAAATGCAGATGAAGTGAGCAAATGTGATTACCCTTATATAAATTAACTATGTTGGTAAAAATAGAAGTAGCAGCAGCTATAGGAATAAAAACAGTGATGGCAATATTTATTGAGACTTAGTGTGTCCCAATTGCTCTCTGTGGATTACTTTACTTAATCCTGACAATAACCCCTCCAAGATACACATTATCACTCTCTATTGAAACCCAAGCTGCTCCCTTCCGTTTGAATAAGGGTCTCTAATGCACTTTGCTGGGGAACTCTTCTAAGTCATTTGGCATATTCTGCCTTGATTTCTGAATTATGTGCTTGCTTATTTCTTTTTCTAGATTATAAACCTTGAGGGCAAGAACCATAAGAGCAAAGTAACTGCTTTTCATTTAAGTGGGACTCAATAAACACTTGCTGGATTAGACTGAATTACTTTCAACTGAAAAGTAGCTCATAAATGTGTAAGAAAACCTAGGTTAATGAAGAATTACTTAGCAAACCACCGTTCAAACTCCAGGTGTTTTTCTGAGTCATCATGACATCTCTCCGGCTCTAAATTTAAGCTAATTTGCTCTTCCTAAGTTTATATTCCACAATAATTTGAAAGTTTAACAGTATTATCACTCATTTCTATTCTAAGGGTGGGCTGACCAGGAATCAGAGGCTCTCCAGGTATGAAATGGAATGCAGACCCCAACGCATATAATTTCCATGTAGCCAGATATGGATATACGAGGTTATAGAAGCAGTAATTAATACAAATATAACAAGCCATGAGGGAAATTTATTATACTAGGATCAAAAAGGCTCTAACGAGCCTTTTTGATGTCCTCTTCTTCATTATTACTGTTATTCCACAAATATTGTCTTCATTATCGTCCACAAATATTGATCACAGCTTTCAGTGGCTTAGTGTCATACAGAATATAGTTTGCTTTCAACAGTATTGGAAAACCGTATAATTAATTTGTTCACAAACAAAAATACCTAAGAAATGAAGATAACTTTCTCAGAAATTTGAATGGAAGCATGCTACTTAGCAATGTTAAATATGTTATAGTCACAAAGTATTTTAGTCATTTTCTGCGACATCACACAACAGTATTTTGAAAAGATATTTACTATTTTTTTTGTATTTTTTTTAGATGAAGGGACATGTACGGGAAGGTTTCATATTGCTAGTCCAAGTTAATAATTAGTTCATTTTAAAGCTAAAGCTGGAATTATAAACTTTCTTTTTGTATATAACTACAGATCAGGGGCTCCTGGGTGGCTCATTCATTAAGCATCTGCCTTGGGCTCAGGTCTTGATGTCAGGGTCCTGGGATTGAGCCCCACATCAGGCTCCCTGCTCAGTGGGGAGTCTGCTTGTCCCTCTCTGTCTGCCCCTTCCCTGGCTCACGCTTTCTCTCGCTCTAGTCTCTCTCAAATAAATAAATGAAATCTTAAAAAAAGTACAGATCATGGGACAATTTATAGACATGTGAAACAATTTCTTAAAGCTACTTCCATAACCTCTATTTCCATTTTCCATTGCATACTATTTTTAATTTGGAAGAAAAATAATTTATCCAAAAAAATCTTATTTTATATTTATACATATTTTGTATGTATTCCCAAGTCTCAATAGTATGTATTGCCAAGTACTAATAGTTTTCAAAAATGTTAAGTATGATCCAGGATAAGGGTAATATATAAAAACTGGAACAAAAGTTTTATAAAGTAATACCCTTATTATGTGCAATGATTAAATACTATTTTATTTCATTTTTAAAAAATGCTTATAGTACACTCAATTGATTTCACATTCATTAATGAGTCACGGCTTTCAGGGTTATTTTTAATACCATAAACATTAGAATAATGACAACAGGGGCTCCTGGGTGGCCCAGTTAGTTAAGCAGCTGCCTTCAGCTCAGGTCATGATCCCAGGGTCCTGGGATAGAGCCCTGCGTTGGGCTCCCTGCTCAGCAGGGATCCTGCTTTTCTCTCTCCCCCATTGGTGCTTTCCCCCTCTTCTCTCTCTCTCAAATAAATAAGTAGAATCTTAAAAAAAATAGAATAATGATAACATTAATTAGACCCAACAGTCCTTAAATATATCATTTTCTCTAGAAATCACTTATATTTCTAAAAATTGCTGCTTCATACTCTAGCAAAATTATGAGGTTCATGGTCAGAGAACCTTTCATTGCATGGAAATGAGAGGTGGTACAGGTATTTTGTTTGGAGTATGTAGTATATTAGTTTGATTCAGAACTGTAGAATAAGGCAACTGTTAGTTACGGATACAGATATTGAAGGGTCCCCCCCCCCTTACAGAGATGAGAATTCTTAAAATAAACAGTAAAATAGGAAACAGAGATAAGAAGGAAGACTATGAGATGCAGTGGAGCAAAGATAAAAGTAACAACTAACCTTTCCTTCCCAGATCCTAGCAAATGAGATCATCTGGCCACACTTTTAATATAATTTAGTACCTGTCCTTATGGAGAAAAGTGAAATTCCTCCACAGCCAGTTGCAGTTTCAACACAGGAACTTACAAAATCAGTGAAAAACAAATCATAAAGGAGGAATACTTTATTTTCTTAAAATTTGTACCTATAAATTTGGGGAATAATAAATAATTTAAAGTATTTAATTTAATAATTGCCCCCATGTTGCTAACATTGTATAGAGAAAAATTTATTGTGGTAACATTTGTTGAATTAAACATTAATTTTTGTGTGTCTAATGACTACAATAAATAGTAAACTTTTTTTAATGAAAATCTTCTAAATCAGAGATTTGCAAGTGATTTTTAATATTGCTTAGTTTTCTTATAAAATGAAGTCAAATTTGAAAAGATAAGTCCAGTTTCTCTAAATATGTCTGTTTATTAGTTTTTTTTAGATTTACTGTATATAGTTATTAAGTTATTGAAACAGTTTCTTCATTCCAGTGTCTTCTTGTCTCTACTTCATTCAGCTCCCAATCACTACATCAAATAATATTCTGGAAGACCAATTATTTATCCCATTATGCTTTTGCTTCATATTTACAGTGTTCTAAGGTTCATATCCTAGTCCTTAAAAGTGGCTGTAAAGAAACCTCCCTAACCTAGACCTACCCAATTTATCCCACCTAAGTTCTCCTTGTATGCTTAACATTGTGGACAAATTTGTCCCTTTGAACACAGATGCATTTTCCTTTTCATCTCTCTTTTGAGAAAAGTTTCCCATTGCTTCAGCACCTATCAAATCCTACCCTTTACTTGTGGTGCAGTTCATGTCTTATCCAAACTTTCTCTTCATGCTTTTTTTAGCGTAGAAGTAAAAATGCAGATATTTACATTAGCTGTCTTTTCTACATAGCATATTACTCTATAATTCAGTGATTTAAACAAGAACAATCATTACTATTTCTGGTTTACTGGGTTAGGAATTGGAAGAGGGTTGTGTGAACATTTCTGTCTCCATTTCTCTTGAAGTTGCAGTCAGATGTTGGCCAAGCTGTAGTCTTTTGAAGGTTTGACTGAGGCTAGAAGATCTGTTTCCAAAGTGTTTTACTCACATGGCTGGCAAATGCTGATTTTTTTTTAAGATTTATTTATTTTAGAGAGATAGCACACGCATGTTAGCAGGGAGAGGGGCAAAGGGAGAGGGAGAGAGAGAATCCCAAGCATACTCCCCACTAAGTGTGGAGTCCAATACGGGGCTCCATCCCAGGACCCTGAGATCATGATCTGAGCTAAAACCAAGAGCTGGCTGCTTAACAAACCGAGCCACCCAGGTGCCCCTGGCAAATGCTGATTTTTTTTTTTTTAAGATTTTATTTATTTATCTGAGAGCGAGACAGAGACAAAGAGAGCACAAGCAGGGGGAGAGGCAGAGGAAGAGGGAGAAGCAGACTCCCTGCTGAATGTGGAGCCCAATGCAGGGTCCAAACCTAGGACCCCAAGATCATGACCTGAGCCAAAGTCAGACACTTAGACTAAGCCACCCAGGTGCCCTGGCAAATACTGATTTTTGATGGGAGGCCTCAGTTACCCTCCCCGTGGACCTCTCCACAAGGCTGCTTGAGTGTCCTTCAGACATGGAGTCTGGCTTCTCCCAGAGTGAACAGTCTAAGAAACCGAGGTGGAATCTACATTGCTTTTTATAAGCTACCTTAGAAGTCACACACCATCACTTCCACAGCATTCTGTTGGTGACATAGGTTAGCACTGATTTACTGTGTATTTGCTTCAAAACTGGGACAGAAATATGAGGAACCAAGGAATATTAGGAGGTATCTGGGAGACTGGATAATACAACATTAAGTGTAATAAACATCGTCTTTAGGGCTCTGCCTTTATTCAGTATTTGGGATCTCTAGAATCCTTTAAAATCTCTCCTAATTGTTTCTGAAAGTATCTCACAACAAACACAGAGTTCTTTTAAATGACATGCAATCATCGTTTTTTTCCCCTTCTTTTGTTCCATTTCTGGCTTTCCATGATAAAGTCTGCTACCCAGGCTTGAGGCTTATAAAATCTCATGAAGACCTTTTTTCTGGCACAAATCCTGATAATAAATCTGCACTGTGCAGGTGCCCTGCTGGGCTAAAGCCTCTCTGCTGTGCCAGCCATGATGTAGTGCCCAATGTTGCTGACATCATGGAAGCCACCTGTTTGCTGGATGCCTTCACGGGGGCAGTAATGCTGTGCTGTGTGTCCTCTCATACGTAGGAGAGAATCCCCAGTCAGCCTATGTGTCATACTCCATTACATGAGCACAGAGCTCCTGGTGATTTCAGGCTTTTTGATGAAAAAATCTCTTTCAAATGTTACCTGGTTCTTTCTAGCACTTGACCTGAGTCCTTTGGGGCCAACAGACTGGGTGATAGACACCATTCTATATGAATAATGACTTTTTCTCTCCAGTACTGATGATATTATTGGGTACGGATATGTACCAGATTCCCTTCTTCCTTGTAATAGTTATTTCCCAGGGGACTTGCTTTCTCATAAAAATCTGCCTTTGGTAGACCTCTACAACAAAAGCCTTAAAGGGCATTCAATTTAGTTTCAGTTGGGACTCTTGTTACACTCCTCCAAGTAATATTCCTAAAAGGTCTCTATTCACAGAAATGGACAGTTTTTTTTATTGGAATAAACTGAGGGGTGTCTGGGTGGCTCCGTCAGTGAAGTGTCTGCCTTCGGCTCAGGACATGATCCTGGAGTCCCATGATCGAGCCCCACATCAGGCTCCCTGCTCATCAGAGAGCCTGCTTCTCCCTCTGCCTCTCACCCCACTCATGCTCTTGTGCACTCTGTCTGTCTCTCTCTCTCTCTCAAATAAATAAATAAAATCTTTTAAAAAAAAGGAATAAACTGAACCTCTTTCTAGGCTTGATTCTGAGAGATGCTGAGACTCATACAGTAAATGGCTGGGAGCTAACTGTGTAAGCTAACTGTGTAAAAACTTTCCAGGAGTTCTGATGACAGAAGTAGCATAATCAACCTTGTCTGTCTTTGGCAGCCTTACCTGTGAAAAGTTAATGCCTTTTTTTTTTAAAGATTTTATTTATTTATTTGACAGAGATAGAGACAGCCAGCAAGAGAGGGAACACAAGCAGGTGGAGTGGGAGAGGAAGAAGCAGGCTCATAGCGGAGGAGCCTGATGTGGGGCTCAATCCCATAACGCCAGGATCACGCCCTGAGCCGAAGGCAGACGCTTAACCGCTGTGCCACCCAGGCGCCCCAAGTTAATGCCTTTAGAAGAGCCATTACCTCACATCCATTACCTCACAGTACCATTTAGGGAGGCAGAGTAACCAAGGAGGTAGCCCACAGGCTTTGAAATCAGACTGAGATTAAAAGCCAAATTTGTCCACATAGTAGTTAAATAAAATTGGTTGCATTACTAAATCTAATTTTCCTCATCTGATACTATATGGTTATTGTAAGAATCACATAAGACTGTCTAGGTCTGTACTTTACAAATAAGTGCTTAAGAACATTAGCCATTGTCATAATTTTCAAAATAATTATTGGTGCCGGTCCTTAATAAAGCTTCTTGGTATTCTGGAAAACTCCCCTTCAAAGCCTGTAACTCATAGTGAACCAACACCTTAGCCCCTGAACTGATACTCCAGGCCACATCATCAGCTGCAACCTTTTTGTCCCCTGAGTCAAATTCCACTTTTGCATCTTCAGGGTGCAAATAACTGGAGAAGTGAATCCCTACTTACCTTTTGCCTTTACTGTGGGTTCTAGAACATTAACAACAGAATTCTGCCTATGAATCAGTTTCAAAGACAGGTTATTAGAGTTCCTGGTAACATTCAGCTCTCCGTTTCCCTTTTCTGGAGGTTGCCTTCATCCCACTACCATTCCTCAGAATTTATCAATCAAAAAGACCCTAGAATTATGTTTCTCAAAGGAGAGTCCCCACATCACAGAAGGGAAATATACTAGCTAAAATTTAGATTCCTGGGCCCCATTCCAAACTTATTGAATCAGAATACAAGGAGGTGGGATGCAAGAGTATATATATATATATATATATATATATATATATATATATATATATATATATATATATGTATGTATGTATGTATTTTTTTTCCCAACTTTCTCTTAACATGATAGAGACGCAGGGAGCTTGTGTCCAAACTTTGAGTAGTACCAGCTTACTACACAAAAGTTTGAGAACTGAGAAATCAAAACATCATGAACTAAGCCTTATCTTTAAAGGGCTAGAAAAGCTAGATTTAACACGGCTCACCAAGTAGAACTGGATTTCTAAGATTTGGCTTTTCCCTTTGTCACATGCCCAGGGGAAAGTTACCAAATGGTTGATAGTTCCAATTGTCAGTTCCATATATTTATTATACACGACATTAGAGAAGGGCTTGATCATCAACAACTAGTTTGGATGGCCCTCAAAGTTATTTCTAGGATGGTGCCTTGAAATGCTGGCTAATTTGGTAGCTATTCCAATGATTTGTGCTCCCCTCTTGGATTTTGCTTATCCCGATGCTAAAAATGGCTACCTATTCCTCCTCTTATTAGTATGTAATAATTACGGGAATCTAGAGTGCTGTACATTCCCCCCCACCCCCCGCAGTCTAAGCCACTATGAAAACATTTTACTACAGCAACCATTTGCTTACACTTAGCCCCATCTCACCTCCTGTGTCTATTATTGCCTATTATAGGTTTTATTCCTACAACACACAAGTAGAACTTTCCTGCATTCTGATGTATCTTGAGAAATTTAATCCTTATGGTCATGTGAATTTCCATGATTTAAAATGCCTATTTATACATAATCAAGCATCTCCCCATAATTGTGAGCACTCTCTGCCCTGGGAGAGTAGATGTTATTACTATGGGCCCTGCAGGCTTCAATCATCACCCTTCTCTTTGTACTCCCCATTCCTACCTCTTTTCACAATACTGTAGTGGAAAGCTCCAGCCAGGGTCAAAGGTGCCTCCCCTAAGACTGGCAAAGACGTCTCCCAGCTTTCCCTACTACCGGCAACAGTATTTTTAATCCAGTTTTATAGTCCCATGCCCAGGCTTGAGCTGTATAAATAATCTCTGGCAATAAACAGTATTCTCTCCATGGCCCTGCTACTAACCATAATCAGGTCATTCTAATCTTTGGGTAGTAATTAATCCATGGTACGAAGAGATGCTGTACTAGGATTACTAGATACCCATAGAAGCCCAAAGAATATAATTGTTGTTTCATAGGCCATCCCAGCCTATAGATCAAAAAAAAAAAAAAAAAGTCCTAATGGTATTATATTATTTCTCCATTTTAGCTTCTCTTTGTGACTGTGGAATCCAGCCTTCCTTCTCCTAGGTGCTTATAAACAGACACCTCAGCTCTTAATGTACCTCTGTCAGTCCCTCCTTTCCTGCTCTGGCCCTGATACCTACAGCGGCCCAGATGACTCATGACTGTAAAACGCCCTCTGGGCCCGTCCCCACTGGAAGGGAAGGCAGTGCCATTTCACACTGATGCCTGCTAGGATCTAAGGTACTTTAGGTGCTCCGATAGGCCAGGAAGGGCCTCTTCCCAGTGGCACCATCACACCATGGGGACATGAGGCAGCGCTGCTTTGTGGTCAGTATATCATCTCTCAGAAGTTTTGGTAAAACTTTTCTAGAAGCACTTTGGTTTTGTTTTTCTCAAGGTATCTTTGGCAATTCTGGGTTTTTTTTAGATCAAGCAGTTCATTTAAGTGAAGTACCAAACTGTGTTCCCTCCTTTTCCTACACTAGGGCTTGGCTAGTGGAACAGCTGTCCTTAGGAAGAGTTCATTTCCAGAAAGCTATTAAGTTTCCAAGCGAGTATATTCTCAACGCACCCCCCTTATCAGTGTCATAGGTATACCCTGGACTTTTAAACTCTTAGGGTAAACAGAGATTTGCCTTAGGTTCAAATCCACCCCCCTCCCACCTTTCCCAACTGTGCTTTTGCTGACTTCTGTGAAGTACTCAAAATCCAACAGTTGAAAGTGCAGACTTGAGTAGTTTACTGCTTTTTTTTTTAAATAAGAGTATAAGATGCTCACGGCTAACATATAGGTTCTCTATTGCTGTGTAATAAATTACCCCCAAAACTCGTGCCTGAAAACAACAAACATGTATTATCTCCTGGTTTCTGTGAATCAGGAATCTGGGAGCGGTTAGGCTGTGTGAGTCCTGAGGCTGCAGTGAAGGTGTTGCCAGGGCTGCATTTATCTCAGGGGCCAGCTGGGGGGAGGATCTACTTCCACGCTCACTCACATGGCTGTTGGCAGGCCTTACTGATTCTTAACTGAAGGAATTAGTTCCTCACCAATGGGTCTCTCCATCACGTTTCTCACAGTATTGTAGCTTGCGCTCCTCAGGGTGAAGAAACAGAGAGATAGAGAGACAGAGAAAGAAAGAGAAAGAGAGAGAGCAGTGTTCAGAATTCCTATTCCTGGTTTTTGTGTGTATGTAACTTCTCCATTGTAAATTGACAATATTTCAGGATGAAGTCATTTACAGAGTTTATTAGGAAATTCTAATGAGCACCAGGCTAAAGTAGAACTCTTCAGAAATGGCATATGACAACTGTGTGAATATTAAATTAATTTATTGCCATAACACTGAACAGCGAAATACCAAATATATCCAAAGTAATTGGCTGTTTAAAATCACATTTGTAGAACAGTCTGTGATTAAACTATGAACTGCTTGTTGGTTTAGCAATAGCAAAATAGGATAGTTCTATACTGAAAGATGTTATGAAATATTTCTACCAAAAAAACGAGTTTTCCTGAAATGATTTGTAAAAGACTTTGAATAAAGCCTACCACAAACAAGGTCATCACCTTCATGTTTCAACATTTATGCTTTCTTGTGGTAGACTAAATAATGCCCACCACCAGAGATGTCACTTCCTAACCCCTGCAGCCTGTAATTGTTATTTTACCTGGCAAAAGGGACTTGGCACATATGACCAAATTAAGGATCTTGAGGTGGGTTTATTCTAGATTATCTGAATGGGCCCAGTGTAATTACAAAGTTTCTCATAAGAGGGAACCTAGGAGTTCTCAGAGTAAGACAGATAGTGATGTCATGACAAGAACAAGAAATAGAAAGAGATTTGAAGATGCTATATCACTGACTTTGAAAATAGAGAAAGGTAGCCACAAGCCAACAAATACAGGAAGTTTCTAGAAGCTTGAAAAGTCAAATAAATGGATTCTCCCATAGACCCTCTAGAAGGAAGCAATCCTGCTGATACCTTGACTTAGTCTAGTGAAATGGAATTTGAACTTCTGGCCTGCAAAGTTGTAGGATAAGAAATTTGTATTGTTTTGTCTTCAAGTGATTTATAGTAATTCATTACAGCTGTGATAGGAAACAAATACTCTTCTACACGAAATAGTAAGAGGTCTCTCAGCATTTTTACAAGTGTTTCATGATGGATTGAATATCTTGAAGGTTTCTAAGTAAACATGTACCCCAGTTCTCCAAATATAGAGAAAGATGCCTCTTCTAAATGGTTAAAGATCTAGACTGGAGGGAGCTTCCTGCTAAGGCAACTTGTCCCTCCTTCAGGTGGAGGTGGACCCTGTGGAGAGCCCAAGCATCAGCCATGACATAGATCCTTCATCAAGGGTCAAAATGTGAGAGACCTTTGCAGCAACCATTCTGGGATCCCTAGTGGGGAAGAGCCTGGGGAGCATAATCACTGCTATATACATAGCAACCTGTGGATTTTGGAAGATTATACAGGGGCTCTATCCCTAAAGATAATTAGGGTTATTCACCCATGCCCATCTCTACAAATAAGTATAATATATGGAGTATAAAACATATTCATGTCTTCAATGGCCAAAGTTATTCATTCCAATCCCTCCCTAAGCTATCCATTATATATATATATATACGGAATTGACCATGAAATGAAATTTCAAACAAGGTTCTTGGAACTGATGTTAAAGAGAGTGACTTGAAATATGAAAGTATTTATTTTACAAAATATGTATACATCCCCTAAAAGCACTTTATACAATCTCAAAGAATTAGAACTAATTTATGAGATGAAATTTAAATATATCCCTTGCCACTGTGGGCTATATTATTTTATTTAGAGACAAAGATATTTTAGTATTTCATCTAGAGATTCACTTGCTCATGGAAGATGAATGGTGGATACATCCCTTTCTTGCAAAAAAAGGAGAGGTCTCCAAGGGCAACTCATGAAATCCCCAGAATTAAAAGTATGTGGCAGCCTTAGGAAAGGGGAGCGGTGAAGCTGTTAGCAGGGTAGCAGGCAGAGGGCATTTTCAGGTCATAACTGGGTTTCAGTGGCTTGGTTATGATAGTCCTAACTTAGGAAAAGACTGAGCGCTCAATGCGTGAAAAAAGAGTCTAAAAGCCCAACACAGAGATTCATGCACTATCTCCAGGTGCCTGCCCTTTCTTCTAGTTGATATGTCAGAGGCGGTGGGGAGAGGGGCTGTTGAGCCTACTCTGTGTCAAGACAGACACTTCAAGTGTAGGCACCCAGCACAAACACCGCTATGTAAACTAAAGAAAATTACTATAGTTTCACAGAATCTGAAAGGACCTTGTTCTGAATCCCACAACATACTATCCTTTAGTCCTTAGGGGAAAGCCCCCAGTAACTCCACAGAATTCTTTCCATGATAAACCATGATAAACTCAGGCCACTGCTGATAGCACCTACCTTCAGAAGAACTTGTGCCCCATTCAACTCCCCTCATGAAGCTGGACTCGGGAGCCATGATGACTGTCCATCAGAGTTTCCACATTTTCCCTGATCCTCTTTGTCCCCTTATTAGAGATCCATAATATCATCATCACCTGAGGGACCCACAAGCTATACTTCTTCTCTGAGCATTGCCGTCAACACTGCCTACAGCCCCTGAAGGATGAATCCCCAGACAAGAGACTAGTAGTTCTGAATTTAAAAGCCCCAAACACTCAAGGATGTCTAGTGGCTCCTGGGTTTTTCTTAAGTGAGTACTTCAAGTGCTCAATTTCCCATGTCAGTCAGATTCTTTCATTCTAGCATTTGGCATCCCTGTCTGCTTCACCTGATTTGTAGTCTGCTCTAATCCAACCCAGGGCATCAAAGGTAAAACTAACTGCCCCAGCATCAGAGTGGAAACCATCCTACTTTCACTCTGGGGGAAGTACACCCTGGGCCTGTATCTTCAGTATCTTGGGCCTAGTCATGGACATCTGCCTCACAAAGAAGTAGGAGTTTCTGGTCATTAGAGACATGATATTATATGATACACAATCTTATCACTGAAGGCTTGACTGTCGAGGCAAAGGCAGACGTACTGAGTCTCTGCTGGGTAAGATGGGAATATTTTTTAAATGCTTCAACTCTAAATAATTTATGGGTCAGACTGCATAACCACCTAGCAAAGGCTTAGTCTTGCAAGAGGCAAAACAAACAGTAGTAGAGATTGCCCTACATCCCCCATCTTCTCAATACGATAGTCACTAAATCCCATGGCTGCCTGCCAACCTGGTCGAGGAGTGATGTGAAGGCAAAAGGGCTAATATAACTTGTTGCTGTTACTGCTTGTTCCAGGACATTACCATAACCAACTCTGGCAGGGATTTCCCCGTCCTCCATGACTTGCTGTCATCTGGTTGGTGGTGGACCACTCACTGGCACGCAGCCTTCATCCTGCACCTTATAGTCTGTTCTAGTCACCACGACACTGTTCACCAAGGAAATCTCCTTCTTCCATGTGCCATACAGACTCCTGAGCTATCACTATGGCTCTTAGTTTAAGACTTATTCTGAAAAGCATTGTTCAGATTCTTTGGCATTTATAGTCTCCTGTCTGTCAACCTTGAGATACAAACCTATAGACAAATGGTATATATTAACCCAACCATGTGATAGAAAGAGCATCCATTCAAACTAACCCCACAGTCAGGGGAAAAATGTGAAATATGTGACCAGAAAAGCACCTGTGAGCAAGACTAGCTACATTATTTGCAAGGTTCAATGCAAATTAAAAATGTAGGGACACTTGTGAATAAAATATTAAAAATTTCAGGACGGTGACAGGACAGCATTAAACCAAACATGGGGCCCTTCTAAGCCTGAGGTCCTATGCAGCTGTGACTGTCATTTTCCACTTCCCAAGTTATCACTTTTCACTAAGGATTTCCAGAATATGTCAGGGCTTTCTACTCAGCAATCTGTGAAAAGCCTGAGCTTACCTCGACTGGAAAAGAGAGCCTGGAGATTATAGGACAGGAATCTGCGCCTGACCCAGCAGTGCTACACCTGGGCTGTTAGATATATCTATCTACATAAAAGATCCTGATCGGCAAAGAAGCTCCAGACACCTCCCATCTACTCTCAACTTGCTTATGCTTGTTCTAGTCTTTGTAGTTTCTGCCTTTCTGGCTGCACAACCCAGCTTTGATATCTGATTCTGGCATTCTCTCTCTGGTAACCATCCAGATGCACCCTTCTGACTTCTCAGACTCTAGTTCCTGGCACTGGTTTCAGCTCTGCTGGCTCCTCAGGTTTTAATATCCCACATTTCACATGAGAAACTGTCTGTTCCTTCCCCTCGTTCTATGTAATCTCACTGGCCAGACCAGCCCTTTTTCCTCTACTAGCTAGGGGGAAAAAAAAAATATATATATATATATATATATATGCAGAAGGATCCATACGTAGCCTTGACCTAGTAGTTAATTTCATTCAAGAGTTGATAAGAAACCATTACCATATTCTTTCTTTACTTGTCTGTTCACCTCCCTAAAATTCTTTTTTTTACCTTCTGTGACATTATACTCTCCTTGTCTTCCTCCTGCCTCACTGAAATGCCTTCTCCTTCTCTTTATAGTTAATCCTTCTCCTACTACTCTGCTCTGCCATCTTCAGCAGCACGACTACCATCTTCTCACCTTACATTGCCATAGATGTTAGGATGGTCCAGTGTCTATCCCTGAGCTCTTTTCTATGACCTTTCATCACATACCTTTATCAGTTAATGACCAAATTTTTATCTCCATCTCTGACTTCTTCCCAAATTCCAGCGTTGTCTATTTCACTGCCTTCTTCATGTATTCATATGTTTTGCCTGTCACTACTCACATACAGGTATATTCCCTGAATCTAAAAAAGACTGTTTGGAGTACCTAGGGTGACTCATTCGGTTGAACATCCCACTTTTGGTTTCAGCTCAGGTCATGATCTCATGGGTCTTGGGATTGAGTCCCAAGTTGGGCTCCATGGTCAGCGGGGTGTCTGCTTGAAGATCTCTCCCTCAGCCCCTCCCCCAACTCACTCTCTCACTCTCTCTCTCTCTGAAATAAATAAATAAATCTTAAGAAAAAAGGAAAAAACCTGTTGTTCCTTCAGTCTTCCCAGCCTCAATAAGGGGCACCATCAAATTTCTCAAACCAGAAACCAAGCAGTTGTCAATTATTCTCTCCTCTATCCACTGAATCCAGTCTATCTGTAAGGCCTACTGGCTGCACTTCCCCATTATCTTTTACCATTGCACTTCTTGCCAAAGCCTCTGCCATTATCTGCCTTACCTGAGCCCATTAATTCTTTCCTGAATTATAGCAATCACCTTCTAAACACTACCATCTGATACCTTTACCCACTAAATTCCTCTCTCCAAATTGGACGAAGGTAATCTTTTTAAAAATAAATAAGACAATGTAATTGCTCCACTTAGAACTCTCTAGTGGCCTCTGACTGCATTTAGAATGAAATCCAAATGCTTTACAATTCTTACACTTTCCTCTCCTACCTCAAGTCTTAACACTCTCCCCTTCAATCAATTTGTTCAATAACACCACGTTGCTCTCTTTTCTCAATCACACCACAGAGACTTTGAACTTGCTTTGCCTCATTACTGAAATATTTTCCCTTGATCTTCACATAGTTGAAACCTTCTCATTATTACCTCTGTAAAGTATTTTCTGACAACCCTAGCAAATGTTGCTGTCCTACCATCTGATTTCTCTTTATCATTTCCCCCACCTCTTATTTTCTTTTTCCTTCCTTCCCTATTTTTTCCTTCCTTCCTTTTTTCTCCTTCCTTCTTTTTTTTCTTTGTTTGTTTCTTTGTGTGTGAGTGTGTATGTCTATGCTTTGTTTATTTGTTTATTAGGTCAGAGGCCTTTATTTGCCTTGTCCAGCAATGTGAGCATTTAGAAGAGTTAGCATGTAATATGTACTCAATAAATGTTTTCTGAACAAACAAGTCTACAAAGTTATGAGGGTAACCCAATAATTGTGGGTCCGTTTACACAAACTCATAGGCCAAATCTGCCCACTGCCTACTTTGATAGGCACAATGTTATTGAAACAACCACATTCACTTGTTTACAAATTGTCTATGATGACTTTTGAACTACACCTGCAGAACTGAGCACATGCAACTAAGACCAAAAAAGCTTGCAAAGCTGAAAATATTTACCATCCGTCTCTTTATGGAAAGTTTGCTGAACTCTGCAATAATATATGCCAGGCCAAGTTGCCATTAAAATTCAAAGAAACAGACATATTCTAACCTAAATGTATTGAGAAAATAAAGCCATGTGCCCTTTCTGGAGGTGGCGGGGACACTACTTGAGAAAAAATTCAGCTAAGCAAAATATGATGCAAAATAGAGGATTCCAGAATTGGAGAAGCTAGGGCAAAAAGTTTTTGTGGGCAGTTTGAATCTACTTAAATATCAAACCAAGAGTAAAAACCATAACAATTTTTTTATTAACAGAATACAAAATTTGGTAAGTGCGACAAACCTTAATAACATGACCAACAATAACCAAGGAGGGAAACATACTATTCTCCTCAGTCATAATCACAGGAAGTTGACAAGGGTTCCATCTCTCAATGGAAAAAAAATAGTCCTTTTCAAGAAATGGTTCTGGGCAACTGAATATCCACATGCAAAAGTTGGAGCACTACCTCACGACATACATAAAAATTAATTCAGCATGGATCAAAGACCTATGGTACTATAACAGCTTAAGCTATAGAACTACTAGAAGAAAATAGAGATAATATAAATTTTTATGACCTTGGATTTGCAATGATTTCTTAGATAAAGCACCAAAAGCATAAGCAATCAAAGAAAAAATAGACAAATGTGTTTTCATCAAAATTAAAACAACATATCTTTTGTTTTTCAAGGATATTATCAAGAAAATGAAAAGACAACCCACAGAATGGGAGAAAATATTTGTAAGTCACATATCTGATAATAGTCCAGGAGACAGAATATATAAATAACTCTTACAACTTAACAATAAAAAATCAAATAATCCAATTTTTAAATAAGTGAAGAATTTGAGCAGACACTTTTTTGGAAGATATACAAATAGCCAACAAAAACATGAAATGATGCTCAACAGCAGTAGTTATTAAAGAAATGCAACTCAAAACCACAATGGCATATCACTTCACACACACTAGGGTGGCTATAATAAAGTAGATAGATGTCCATCATCTGATGAATGGATAAACAAAAACAGTGGATAAAAAGTGGTATATCCATAGAATGGAATATTATATGGCAATGAAAAGAAATAAAGTTCTTATACATTATACAGCATGGCTGAACCTTGGAAGCATTGTGTTAAGTTGAAGAAGCCAGACACAAAATTCATATATTATATGATTTCACTTATATAAAAAATACTTGCTTGAACTTGTGATAGTCTACAAAATTGAACTGAGTAACACTGTTTAATTTGTCAGAAAATGGAGGAGTCCTGAAAAATTAAATGGCGATATAATAAAGACCACCATCCCTATAGTCTTTCAATATGTAATTGAAGCACTAATCTCCACCTTTGCCCCTAGTATGTAGTAATTTTTTTTTTTAAGATTTTTTTATTTATTTATTCGACAGAGAGAGACAGCCAGTGAGAGAGGGAACACAAGCAGGGGGAGTGGGAGAGGAAGAAGCAGGCTCATAGTGGAGGAGCCTGATGTGGGGCTCGATCCCATAACGCCGGGATCACGCCCTGAGCCGAAGGCAGACGCTTAACCGCTGTGCCACCCAGGCGCCCCTGTAGTAATTTTTTTTTTTTAATTTAATATCTTACGGAGCAGGACAGAACAGTTTCAGAGATTTCCACTTAGTGCTGACCTTTACTATGATTAACTCTTATTGCACAGGTCATGAATTCAGTGTAGGTTTTATGCAACTGCCAAGAATATCAATTCTGATTACACACTCGGAGACTGGGGAAATAATAACCAGGTGGTTCCACCCATAGACCCAACAGCCACTGTAAGCTTGACTTTAGTCAGGACTCCATTTACTACTTGGACTCCTGTTACTCCCTTCTTTCACAAGGGAATCATAAAAAGCCTTGATTCTCCAAGTATAGATATTAACTCAAATACTGTGTACAAGAGTTCTCATAATGTCTGGTTATTCCCCTTTCCCCAGTGAAGTAAGTGACTATGAGCCCTTTTGGGGATGAACTAGGGGAATCATTACAGTATATACTTGCTGTGGTGTAGCAGGTCTCTCCTCTCTGTTAATAGACTCTGTATTTGAAAATCAGCTCAGGTCCAGAAACCAAACAAACTTTTGAATTGTTTTTCCATTCGTACCATCTTCTGGTTGTAGATATTAAGCAGCATTCTTGCTAGCTGCCCATCTATTTTGCTCATATAGATACCATCCTCTATTAACTATCTCTACAAATCTTCTTGCCTACCCTGCTGATCCTTCTGGTTGTTAGAGTAATTGTGAGCTCCTGGTTTCTGACTATAAGCAGTGTCGCCTGGTCTTTTACTTTGTGCCTCATAATCCACCTGGATGTTAAAATGCCCAGGTCTGTGAGCCCCTCTCCTACTATCAGTTCTGGCTTAAAGAGAAGATCCAACCTTGAATTTCTCAGTGAAGCTGGTACCCTTCTCACTAGCACCTTCCTCATGGCCTTAGTGATGGAACTTAACCATCAGGTGGGTCTTCTGGCTTTAAACAATACATCCATTCCAAGATATCCACCTCCTGAGATCTTATTCCTTTATCTACCATATACCAGAGAAATTCAGGAATTGCCTCTTCAGTCAGCATGGACCTTTGTTTTTTCCTCACATCGAACAGCCACCTCAGCAGTGAGTTTGCTCCATTCCCTATGGTCCTTGCGAAGTATTAAATCACATATCCTGAGAAAGTACCACCAAGTAAATGAATTTTTGCTTACCCTATCTTGTATTCTGACCCCCTTAATCAAACAACCTTAAAGCCTAATCCCAGGGATTCTTTGCATGTCCTGTAGAGCTCTGTGATTCTGTCAAATATATAAGCTAATTCTTGTCTCCTTCTTGGTATATACTCTCTATTCTCCCCCATGAAGCCCAGCATTCCCTAGTTGAGATATACTGTGATTTAACCCTCATTACCTGACTGGCAGCTAGGAGAGGAGATGGGATAGCACTTGATGGGATAAGTATTGCACTGCTGGGGGGGCCTTCGCAGTGTCTTTCTACAGAGTTCTCCAGGGAGAGCTAAGTCACCTCTGAGAGCTCTAGGATTTAGAGAGGTCAGCACAACCCAAATCATCCAGAGCATCCATCCAGTTATCTCCAGCATATGTTTCATGGTCCCAAGTGTGATACTGTGATTTACACTAAGAAATAAATATTTGCTCTTCATCTTGTTTCTGGCACAGAGCTTCTAAAATTCTTGGAATTTCCTAAGTGATGAGAGCAGTAAAGGTGTCTTTTGTTATGTTAATGGGGTGACTTTTGGAAAGCACCTAAGTTTAGGAGCTGGTTGCTGGGACAACCAAGCGTGTAATTAGATGGTTGAAACTTTCAGTCCAACCCCCACACACACGTACTGTCCTGTGAGGGAAGAGGGGCTGGAGGTTGAGTTCAATCACCAATGGTCAATGAGATAATCCATCATGCCTATGTAATGAAGCCTCTATAAAAACCCAAAAGGATGTGGTTCAGAAACACTC
This sequence comes from Ursus americanus, assembly GCF_024610735.1. Taxonomy (NCBI): domain Eukaryota; kingdom Metazoa; phylum Chordata; class Mammalia; order Carnivora; family Ursidae; genus Ursus; species Ursus americanus. Next base: position 12,283,310 of record NC_142131.1, on the reverse strand, counting down.
TGGATTGGCGAACAAGGCAATCTTGGGGAATTGAGCCCTTAACCTATGAATATAATGCTATCTTTGGGTAGATAGTGTCAGAATTGAAGTGAATTATATGACATCTAATACCAGTTCTAGCTGGTATTAGATAGAGAATTGCTTGGATGTGTGGGGCAAACCCTCTGTGTACTGAAATTGGTGACCAGAGTCCTTACCAAATTTTTCTAAACAAGGTCTTGACCTTGGCATAACAGACCTGCTTTGATAGCATTTGGAAATAAGCCCTTAAAGGAGATAATTAAGGTTAAATGAGGTCATAGGGGTGGGGTTTGAATCAGACAAGACTGGTCCTTACAAGTCCTTATGGGAAGAAGAAGAGATTTCAGAGATCTCTCTTACTCTATTCACTCAGCACGTGCACTGAGGAGAGGACATGTGAGGACACATTAAGGGGGTTGTCTGCAAATCAGCAAGAGAGTTCTTACCAGACACCAAACCTGATGACATCTTGATTTTGGACTTCTAATCTTCAGAACAATGAGAAAACAAATTTGTATTGTTTAAGCAACTCAGTGTTTTGAATCCTGTGATGGTAGCCTGAATACATCACCCCTGTTTGCTCTTCCTCGGCAGGAAAAAAAGGGGCTTTTTGTAAGATTCCAAAGTATTTAACTGTCTGTTACCCACCCTCAGTTTCCTGTTTTCTCTCTGTAAGGTGTCAGTACAACCTAATAGTAACCAGACAACTGCACTGTCTTTGAAGAAGTTGTTTTCCATGTATCTGTCAAAGACCAGATCATTGCACCAGCAGGGTATTTCTCTATACCAGGACATTTTCTCAGAGCACCACTGCTAAAATCTTCAGCTCTTGGGCCACCATCTTGTGCCAAGGAGGATCATGCTATATATTCTACTTAGGACAAGGTCCTCTTTGTCAGCCAGTTAAGGAATAAGCCATTCTCAAACTCATCTTGCCACCTAAATTCTTGGAAAAGTACTATTTGCATCAGTTCAGGTCCTTCCATAAGCAAGTATCAAGACAGGATCAGACATTCAAGAGGTTCATTATGGTATCTCTGAAGGATAAAAGTGAAAATAGAAGTAGACATGAAGAAGCTTCAGACCACTATATAGGTTTGACACTTGTGAAAAGAGAAAAAGAAGATAAGATTGGTTAGGACCAGCCTCTGCATGCAGTGTAGTTCTAAGAAAGTCCTGGCCAGGCCAATGGGCAGACTTAAAGCACAAAGTTGTTCTTGAAGGAAACTGACATTGAGTGTAAATAGTCTGGTTCTTATGTCCCCACCAAGCTCAGTCATTGATTCATAGCAGTTGGGGGAAAGCATTACCTACAGTGATTGACTCAAAGATATAACAGCTGGGATTGTCAATCAATTATGCTCCCTTCATTGGATTCTTTTGGAGGAGATCTGGATAGCCTACTTCCACGACTGCCTTAGAGTGCATATTAATACTTCGATTTGATTAAAGAGTGAGGATAGATACTGATATTTGCTTGTCAAACCCTTTTCCTTTACCTCCTTCTCACTGGCACTACTTTATCCTGCCTCATTGAAGGTAGTGGGCTATATGACTCAGTTCTGGTGATAAAACGTGTACTTTTTCTATGCCTGAACCATTAAATTTCTAAGCAGTTCTCCACTCTCTTTCAAATTCTGAGGCAAACTTGAAGATTTTGTGTTGAAGAAGCACCACAAGATGGAGGGAGCCGCTGGGCCTCTGACTAACCACTTTGAGCAGAGAGACCAAATTGCAATAGACTATGTGATGTGGGCAAGAAGCAAATCTCAACTAAATTAAGATTCGGACATTTGAGAGTTTCTTATTTCAATAATTAGCCTACCTTTTCTGTTCCAGCAGTCAGTTCACTTTCTTGATAGAAATATTTTAAAATAAGAAATATTTTAAAATAAGCAATATTTTAAAATAAGCAATAAACTGTTTTGGATTACTTAGCTAGAATCATCATGCAGAAGTGTGTGTTGGAATGACTGAATGAAGAGGCAATGGAACACAGAAACTGAATGACTCCTTTTTCTTAACCACTTTTAAATAATAATATTCTTTTAAATAATATTCTGTAAAGCATAGCTGAATTCTACTAAGTAAACAAGTAGAGTTCTAAATAACTAATGTAATACACGCTTTCAAATTTCTTAAGCAAATTCTTTGAGATTAACTTGCCAAAATATTGCTCACTAGTATTCTCTAGAAATGTTTTCCCAAATGATGACTACAATTTCTAAATGACATCCAAATCATTCTTGTTCAAATTATCTCTGAACCAAAATAGCATTTTTTTTTCTCCAAAATAGCATTTCTTGTTTTCTCCAATGATGCATTACCGAAATAAGTCTCTACTTGGTCCCTCCACAATGACTGGTGAAAATTGTGTGCAGGGTTGCCAGACTGTGAGACTAGTTCTAGGAAATCTTTCTAAGCTCAGTGAAACAGATACACAACTTTATCACCATGCTGTTCTAGTTTTTAATATGCAATGGTTGAATTATTTTATATGATTTTGTATCTAAGAAGCAAGTGCCAAATCACATGTGAGGACATGAAATGAGTTGCAGTCACCCAAAATCTATTGCATTTTATCTACTCATGAAACTAGGATCTTAGCACTTTGCAAGTTGTCAGAATGGTATGTATTTAGCATATTGTAAAAGGCATTAAACATTCTATGTTTTAAAAATCCTAGGTCCCTCTTACCTATCATCCTAAAGACACAAAATGTCTGTTAATTCTAGTAATGTTTTATTGGCTCCACTCGTAGCAATTTCCTCCAGTAATTACAGCTAGACTGATAGACAATTACTCTAAGTTTTCCTTATTTCTTTAATGTATTGTTTATATTTATTAGGTGTCTAATAAATACCAGGTGCTTTCCAAACACTGGAGAACCCTAAAGTAAAAAAAAGATTGGCATAAAGTTTGTTTTTTAGTGACCAGTAAGACCAAGCGTAAAAAAAAAAAAAAAAAAAAAGAAGGAAGGAAAGAGGAAACAAACAAAAAATATCAGATAATAACTGCTTTGCAAAGAATTAAGTCTGGGGGTGAAATGGCAGTGGGCAGTGAGGCCATTTTTTTTTAATTTTTTATTTTTTAACTTAAAATTTTTTAAAAGATTTTATTTATTTATTTATTTGTGAGAGAGACAGTGAGCACACAAGTGGGGGGAGGGACAAAGAGAGAGGGAGAAGTGGACTCCCTGCTGAGCAGGGAGCCCAATGCAGGGCTTCATCCCAGGATGCTGAGATCATGACCTGATTCAGAGTCAGATGCCCCACTGAGCACCCACTAAGGAGAGAGAGAATCTTAAGCAGGCTCCATGCCCAGCATGGAGCCCAAGTTAGGCTCGATTTCAGAACCCTGAGATCATGACCTGAGCCAAAATCGAGACTCAGACACCCAACCAACTGAGCCACCCAGGTGCCCCAGTGGGGAAACTTTAAATATGTGGTCCAGGATAGACTCTCTGAAGGAGGCATTTAAGTTATAGACTGAGGCAGCCACATGAAACGAAGGAGAGCCGCATTCCTTGGAGTAGATGGAGGGAACAGCTGGTGCAAGGGCTCTAGAGCAGAAACAAACTTGGACAATTTGAGGACAAGAAGCAATGCTAGCATGCTGGAGCATATATACAAAAAAAAAAAAAAAAAAAAGAGGCTGATGAGGTAGAAAAAGGACTTTTATATAGAACTTTTATTTTTAGATAGGTTTGGGGCTTTTATATGGAGTTTGGATTTTTATTCTATGTAACACAAGAAGCCACTGAAGAGTTTTTAAACAGAAGAATGGTATAAAACAAATTATAATTCCAATGTAAAGTAATATTTTGTGGGGATTCTTAAATATGGGATGATTTGTGGATACTCAACTGGTACTACCAAAAAATATATACTAACAAAATCTTTAGAAGATAAGGGCATAACTTTTGACCCAACACTGTACTTATTCATTCATACATGACTAAAATAAGTTATGATAATCTATAAATTTTGACAAATAGCTAAACTATAGGTAATGTATACTGAGTTCCCATTTTCCACCTAAGAGATTTAGAGTACTTTGGAGAAAAGAACTTCCTCAAGATCACAATATAAGTACAGAGAAGTAAAACCCATGTGTTTTTCACCCCTCTTCTCAGTCTAACCACAACTGTAAACCCCACCATGCTTCATAAGAATTAAGGATGTCAATTGTTAAAAAAAGGAGGAGGAGGAGAAGAAAAGAAAATTTTCATTAATTGACTCAAGATGGAAGTTAAAACTACATTAGTCTTTGTCTTAATTCAAACCACTTTAAACCACTACCAAAGATTTATCTAGCTGTCTTCATTTCTTTATGTTCCATTGTTTCTCCATTTATATTTTTCCAAATTTGATATGAGATTTTTAAAAAATATTATTATTTTTTATTTATTTACTAGAGAGAATGAGCACAGAAGGAGAGGGAGAAGCAGACTACCCACTGAGCAGGGAGCCCAATGCAGCGCTGGATCCCAGGACCCTGAGATCATGACCTGAGCCAAAGGCAGAGGCTTAACTGACTGAGCCACCCGGGCACCCCTGATAGGAGATATTTTTTAATAGAAACATTATATAATATTACAGGAGAAAATACATAAGAAGGAAGAAAGGGAAATGTGCAAATAAGGATAGAAATATGAACCAGAGATAGGAAAGGCAGCAAACTGTAAACGTTAGTGCCCTGGCTTTATCTTATTTGCTGGCTAGTTGTTTTGAGGAATACTTGGGATTATGCAAACAAAGCATGTACAGATGAATGAAGGATGTTCCTCTAACCATTGTAGAAACAGAAGCAAGAGGAAGATATAATTACCATAGTGTAAAGCATCATGATGCCAGTGACATAAGTGTACATCAAGTTTAACGTGGCAGATTGACTATAGACATTTATCTTCGCCAACCCCCTGCCAACAACTTTAAAGTGACAGTAAATAGGGGTGCCTGGGTGGTGCAGCGGTTAAGCGTCTGCCTTCAGCTCAGGGCATGATCCCTGCGTTCTGGAATCGAGTCCCACATCAGGCTCCTCCGCTATGAGCCTGCTTCTTCTCTCCCACTCCCCCTGCTTGTGTTCCCTCTCTCGCTGGCTGTCTCTATCTCTGTCAAATAAATAAATAAAATCTTTAAAAAAATAAAATAAAATAAAGTGACAGTAAATAAATTTTTAAAAGAAAGTGGACAAAACAATATAAAACATATTGGACAAGAAATTGCAACAAATTTTTGGACGGCAGGGGAAGGTCAGGAAACTGACAGAAAATTGAGAGAGCTTCAGAAATACCATTGAGAATAACCTGCTTTCAACCACAGAATGCTCAGGACTTGGAAGTATCAAATACACTGAGAATGACTAAGAGTTAGGTCTGAAAACAGTCCTTAAAAACCTGAATAAAAAAAGGTGTGGAATTCTATTTTTCCCTCTACTTCTAATGGACTGTTTATGCTCAACACCACCATCTTCCTCCCCAAAGCGTAGCTCCACCCACACGTTCAAAACTTACTCTATGTTTCTTCACATTTAAGAATGAATAGGGAGATATGAAATTACCAGAGGTGTGACCAAAAGCTCCACATATAAGACAGAATAAGAAAAGACACAAAAAGAAAAAGGAAAGAGACCAAGACAATATAAGAAACAAAAGAAAATTTCAGAACTTTACAATTAATATCCTGAGATAATGAGATGTTTAAAAAAGAACACATTATTAAAAATGAGAAAAATTCAGAGAACAAGAAAGAGCTTTTGAAAAATTATTAGTGGACCTAAAATTTAAAAATTGATTTCTAAAAATCAAGAACATTTTCAAGAAAGCCAGGCAGGAACTACAATAGATGGAAATACGGAAAGAAAGGGTAAGCAAATAAGAGGACTATTTTAGGAGGTTCAATATTGAACCAAAGGGAGTTCCTGAAAAAGAAAACAAACAAACCCCCCCAAAATGATGGAGGGGAGGATTTTTTTCCCTAAAATAATATAAGCGCATATAAGAAAAAGTTCTAAAATATGAAGACATTAGACTCCCGATTGAAAGGCTCATCAGTGTTATCACAATGAATTAAGAAAGTCCCTAATTAAAAGATGTCACTGTGAGATTTTGACACCAGAATTGGGAAAAGAATTTAAGAGAATACACACCCACAGCAGTCTCATACAAAGGATTTAGGAATCAGATGGCACTAAATTTGAACTACAAAGCTTGAGGTTACAAGATAATGGAATAATGTATTTGAAAATTAGAAGGAAAATTACTTTCAAGTTAGAATTTAACCAATAGATCAATCAAGTGAGAGTATAGAATGAGGATATTTTCTGGCATGTAAAATATTCACACTTTTAATGATTAAAAATCCTTTCTTAGGAAGTACACAGTAAAAAGAGTAGAAACCAAAACAAAAAAGATGCAGTTCCAGAAAAGAATATGCAACACCCAAACAGGAGGAAAAGAAGCTCCTGGGTAACAGCAGTGCAAAAAATGTTGAAAGCAACAACTTCGGATTTAAATAGGAGAGAGAGCTCTGGAAGAGGGGGCTTTGGGGTAGGAGGCAATGATTAACTCTTGAATGAAGAAACCATTGTTCAAAAAGGAATATGTGAGAGGGAAATGCTATAAAGGATAGTATAGGATCACTTGACAAAATTGGAATATGAACTGTATTTACCTTAGAGAAATCGAAAATTTATGTTCACGCACAAAAAAACACCTATATAAAAATATTCACAGATGCTTAGACTATTAGATGCATAGACTATTCTGTAATAGTCCCAAACTGAAAATACCCTAAATGTACTTTAACAAGTAAATAAACTGTGGTATATCCATACAATAGAATGTTATTCATCAATAAAAAGAACAAAGTATTGATAGATGGCAACTGGGATAGATCTCAAGGGCATTATGCTGAGGGAAAAAGCCAATCCCAAAAGATTATATCATGTGTGATTCCGTTTATGAAACATTTTTTTTTTTGCACTTCTCAAATTAACCTTGATGGATGTTACGTTCATAAAATATTGGAAGAAGATGATGTTACATTCAAGAAATTTTGGTGCCTGGGTAGCTCAGTTGTTAAGCTGGTTTGGGTCACGACCTCAGCTTCCTGGGATTAAGTCCCATAGCAGGTTCCCAGTTCAGCGGGCAGTCTGCATCTCCCTGTCCCTCTGCCCCTCCCTGCCCTCGTTCCTGTTCTCTCTCTTTCTCTCTCAAATAAATAAATAAAATCTTTTAAAAAAAAAAATAAAAATATTGGAAGAATAGCTAGTAATCCATGTTGCTTTATACTTTTTTAAAAATTTTTATTTTAATTCCAGTTAGTTAACACAGTGTTATAGTAGTTTCAGGTGTACAATATAGTGACACAGTTCCATGCATCCCCAGTGCTCATCACAAGTGCCCTTCTTAATCCCCGTCACCTGGTTAACCCATCACCCCATCCTCCTGGCCTCTGGTAACCGTCAGTTTGTTCTTTATAATTTAGAATTTGTTTCTTGATTTCTCTCTCTCATTTTTTTCCCTTGGTTTGTTTTGTTTCTTAAATTCCACATGTAAGTGAAATCACATGGAATTTATCTTTTTCTGACTGACTTATTTTGCTTAGCATTATATTCTCTAGCTCCATCCATGTTGTGGTAATGTCAAGATTTCATTTTTTTGTATGGCTAAGTAATATTCCATTCTCTCTCTCTCTCTCTCTCTGTGTGTGTGTGTGTGTGTGTGTGTGTGTGTGTGTGTGTGTGTGTGTGTAAACCCCACTCTTCTTTATCCATTCAGGAATCAGTGGACACTTGGGCTGCTTCTATAATTTGGCTATTGTTGATAATACTGCTATAAACATAGGGTTGCATGTATACCTTTGAATTACTGTTTTTGTATTCTTTGGGTAAATACTCAATAGCATGATTGCTAGATCATAGGGTAGTTCTATTTTTAACTTTCTGAGGAACTTCCATACTGTTTTCCATGGTGGCTGCACCAGTTTGCATTCCCACTAACAGTGCAAAAGGGTTTGCCTTTCTCCACATCCTCACCAATACCTGTTGTGTTTTTGTTGTTGTTGTTGTTGATTTTAGCCATTCTGACAGGTGAGAGGTGATATCTCATTGTGGTTTTCATTTGCATTTCCTTGATGATAAGTGACGATGAGCATTTTTCATGTATCTGTTGGCCATCTGGATGTCTTTTTGGGGAAAGGTCTGTTGATGTCTTGTGCCCCTTTTTAAATGCGATTATTTGTGTTTTCACTGTTGTGTTTTATAAGTTCTTTATTTTGGATACTAACCCTTTTTATCAGATATGTCATTTGCAGATATCGTCTCCCATTCCATAGGTTGCCTTTTAGTTTTGTTGATTGTTTCTTTCCCTGTGCAGAAGCTTTTTATTTTGATGAAGTCTCAATAGTTTATTTTTGTTTTTGTTGCCCTTGCCTCAGATGACGTATCTAGAAAAAAAGTTGCTGTGGCCAATGCCAAAGAAGTTACTTCCTGTGTTCTCTTCTAGGATTTCTATGGCTTCAGGTCTCACATTTAGGTCTTTAATCCATTTTAAATTTATTTTTGTGTATGGTATAAGAAAGTGGTCCTATTTCATTCTTTTGCATGTGGCTGTCCAGTTTTCCTAACACCATTTGTTAAAGAGACTGTCTTTTTCCCATTGGATATTCTTTCCTGCTTTGTCAAAGATTAACTGACCATATAATTGTGGGTTTACTTCTGGATTTTCTGTTCTGTTCATTGATCTATTTTTGTGACAGTACCATACTGTTTTGATTACTACAGCTTTGTAATGTAACTTGAAGACTAGAATTGTGATGTTTCCAACTCTGCTTTTCTTTTTCAAGATTGCTTTGGCTATTCGGGGTCTTTTGTGGTTCCATACAAAATTTAGGATTATTTGTTATAGTTCTGTGAAAAATGTTATTGGTATTTTGATAGGGACTGCACTAAATGTGTAGATTGCTTTGGGTAGTATAGATGTTTTATAGGTTTCAGAGTACATAGATCTTTCACCTCTTTGGTTAGATTTATTTCTAGGTATCTTATTATTTTGGGTACAACTGTAAATGGGATTATTTTCTTAATTTGTCCTGCTGCTGCTTCATTACTGGTATATAAAAATAAAACAGATTTCTGTACATTGATTGTGTATCCTGCAACTTACTGAATTATAATACTTTCTTGAAATGACAAAACTATGGAAATAGAAACAGATTAGTGGTCACCAAGGATTAGGACTGGGGCTAGAGTGTGGGTATAAGAGTGAAGATGAGAGAGTTTTGGGGGTTGATGGAAGAGTTCTGTATTTTGATGTGGTGCTAGTTACACAAATCTATAAAAAGTGATAAAATTTCACAAAATAATACACAAGCAATACATGTCAAAGCTGCTAAAATACCAGTTAAGGTCTGCAATTAATAGTTTTATACCATTGTTAATTTCCTGGTTTTAATCATTATTTAGATGTTAGAGATAAGTAAGATGCTATCATTGCGTGAAGCTGAAAGACTAGAATACAGATACTTTATACAATTTTTGAAACTTATATGTGAATCTATAATTATTTTAAAAAATTTAAAAAAATATTCATCTCAAAGACTTTTCCCAGAGATTCTGATTCAGTAGGACTGAAAAGAGGAACAGGAATTTGTATTTTAGCAAGCTCACCAACTGGTTCTCCTGAGCTGTCACATTTGAAATCCTCTCATAAAATGCATAATGTCCTCAAAAGGTCTTTTGGCAATGAAGACAGTAGCAAGTTCTACACAATAGTTCCTATAATGCTTCTTATTGCAAACTGAAGTTATCATGCCAAAGGACAAAAAACAAATCCATGAGGGGCCAAAGCCATGTATATCACATCCCTGTGGCATGGCTTGTTTCCCAATAGCAACTAGATGAAGATTAGACAGCTTCAAATTTTTCAAGCAACATTAGATAAGCATTATTTTGTACTTTTAAATGTCTCATAAGATGTTTCATGATACCAATTAAGGGCAGATGAACCTAATTTGATATTACACCAAATGGAGAGGAAGGGTGACATTCTTTTAAGAGTATTACAGAAGATCCCTACTTGAAGAGTAGTCCTCCCACTTTCAAACACAGGTGAGTTACAGGAAAATATGTAAAAAAAAGACCAAGATATTCATAAAATTTACATAGAATTAAATGAGTAATTGGGGCCTGAGGCATTACATTTTAATTATAAGGAGTCTAAAATGTGGCTTATCTTAATGAATATCAGCTGAATTCAATGGGAAAGGTCTCTAATGTGGTGAAGGCTCAACACTACTATACTGTTTATTAACACCAATTTTTATCATTTTACAAGCATGAAAATTTTATTCTCATGAAGAGATTGACTAAGTCTAAATATTTTCTCACTGTTATTTTATTCATTAATTTAAAATTAGGTGGCTAGGGGCGCCTGGGTGGCACAGCGGTTAAGCGTCTGCCTTCGGCTCAGGGCGTGATCCCGGCGTTATGGGATCGAGCCCCACATCAGGCTCCTCCACTATGAGCCTGCTTCTTCCTCTCTCACTGCCCCTGCTTGTGTTCCCTCTCTCGCTGGCTGTCTCTATCTCTCTCAAATAAATAAATAAAATCTTTAAAAAAAATAAAATAAAATAAAATTAGGTGGCTAATGTTAGTAATAATGTCTTGGAACTTTCTCTAAGCATATGTATTGTAAAGAAAGAAGACAACTATTCATTCAATAGACCCATTTTTTAACATCTCCACTATATATCAGTTACTATATTAGATGTTGAAGTTCAAAAATGAATAGCATATTGTTTCTTTCCTTAAGAAGCTGGCATCTATTAGAGTGAGAAAATATTAAACCAACAACTACAGTATATTAATTGATTATAGTATAGGTAGTTTTTTATCTGAATCTTGAAAGCTGAGTACAATCTAGCTACATGAAGAAAAGATAGAACATTACAGGGAAAGAGAAGAGTTTATGCAAATGCCTAGAAGAATTCATTATGATGATGTGTTCAGGTAACAGTTACTCTACCTAAAGTAAATGATGCATTTGGGTGTAAGTTTGTGAGCAGCAAGATAAGTACCTGAGGCCAGGTCATGTTGAGGATCTTTTTCATGACAGTCTGGCATGCAAGGCCACCTTGAAAGCACTCAAGCATTTTGAAAAGAGCTTCCAAGTAGTAGTGTTGACATTGGATTATAGTATGATGAAATAAAAGGCAAAGAGAAAAATGAAATTACTGAACCAAGAAAATGGTTTGGGATGCAGAAGAATTATCCGTTATGATTATTTCCATTGTCACAATTTATACTGGTTTTTGCACATTAGAAAGCCACTCGTTTTTAAAGCAGCTGAAATTAATTAGTCCAAAGCCCAAAAACTGATTACATTTCACCTATACTCAAACCATCTATATACAATAATTTGAAGAAAAATTTTAAAATTTCATGTGTAGCCACGTCTCTGTTAAAAGAAAAACAAGTGTCCTTTGGATTGGAAACACCATCTGGATCACTTCAAACCTACCAGGCACTAAATGCAGCACTAAAAAGCCTAAAGTCTGAAATATATAAACAACAGCAACAAAAAACCTTAAAAGAAATTTCAGATCTTTAAAAAATTCCCTCCAGTAAGGCAGGTTGGCATTTTCTACACTGCACCTGTGTACATTAAAATGCCATGTGACTTTCTAGAAGGGATATTGTGAAGATTAACAAGATGGTGTTTTAAAGCTCTTTGAGTTCCTCGAAGAGTGAAGCTCTGTGAGTTCAGGTGTAACATTCATTTCTCACTGCATGGTCATTGGAATCCCAGTTACATCTGATATCAGAGTGAAGTAGACCCAACTTCCTTTCAAAGATCTTACTACCTACATGATATAGATAAGTAAAATTCGGTAGAGAATTAGAACTATTAATGTTTGAATTATTGAACAAGAACTATGCTAAATAACAGCATCCACATTACTTGTAGGTGTCTTGAAAGGCCCTTAATCGTACAGAAAATGATTTTTACCCATGTCAGGATAATGGAGGGATTTCCTCATTGATTATTTAGGTTGAGGGAAGGAAAGAGTAGTATTGCAGGTAAGAAGAAATGTAGATTAAAAAATTAACTTTTTAAAGTATGGGCAAATCAAATTTATTTATTTTAATCAATTCAAGCAGTCAGCAATATGTATCCAACAGTCCTTGATGCTGAGTATTCAGAGAAATCATAAAAAAGTAGCCAATTCAACAAAATAATCAGTCATTTGATTTTTTGAAGAGTCTTAAATTTTACTGGTGAAGATATTATGAAGATGTAGGTACATTCATAAACAATGGAAATATTACCTGGTGTTTGCTAATAATACTGTCCATAAGGTCTGTGCCAAAGACTGTTAAAAGTGAAGATCTGCCCTTTTTTCACTTCCATTAATTCATTTAAACCACATTTATTATTACCTGACATAAATCCTTTTGTAAATGGGCTAATATGGCCTGCACTGTACTTCCTTTGTTCATTCAAACATGCATTAATACCCAGACACAAGGGCAAATACAAAATAAAATAAGCTGTAGTAAACATCCTTAAGGTCCTTTTGCAATAGTGGTAGAGTCAGATATGTAAATATATAATAAATACATCATATATATAAGGTAGAATAGTAATTAAGATGTATAAATAATATAATGAAGGCTAAATGCTAAGTCAAGAGAGTTCTCAAACTTAGGGACATTTTAGAATCACCTAATTTTTTTTCTTTAAATACAATGCACAGCCCCTCCTTCTGCCAATTCTGGTTTAATTGGGCTAAAATGGGAAATTAGAGGGTTTTTTTGTGTTTTTTTTTTCAAAGCTCTGCTGATTCTAATGTGTATCCAGAGTTGAGGCAAACCTAATTGTTTGCTTAAAAGATTAGGAAGAGACAGGTAAAATACAGTGTTGAAATTGAAGTAGCTCCTGATAAATCCTATGGGAGACAGGGAAATTCCTAAGGATAGCTATTACCTAAATTGAATGAAATATGGTAAGTCTATTCTAATGATTCAGAAGAAGATAGAAAATCCACTAATACTAGCCACATAATATCCTCGTACTCCATGAGCCCAAAGCGAGGAGCAGGTAAAACCAAAACCCATGTGAATATCTATTATTGGGGTCTCAATCTCCAAATTCTTCCAATTATTCAAGCTCATAACTAATCAAAGTCTCTATGGAAAGGTTCTGCCATATGTCATATTTGAAATAAGAGTGATCATGTGAAATACTACATTCAAGCAGCTGCATTTAAAAGCAAACTGAAATTGCAGGCATCACAAAGAACACTGGAGATTCTCATGACACCATCAGACCTTCCTAGCCATCGATGTACTAGAAGGCAATAGTCTACACACTGACAACATATCCCATCAGGAACTATAGCTCTACAATTTGGAGTTCTCACTTAGTTTTCCTTAATAATATACAAAACAAATAAAATAAAAACACAAGGATATCCCTAGAAGTTTTTCAAGAAGTCCAACTTCCAGGTGTTTGTGAGTGTTAGATTTACCATGTCCGCAGCACTGATGAGAATACAAATCAGGTAAAAAGTGATCTTTTATTGAACCAAGCAAAGAGAGGCTGAACATAAATAAAACCTCAGGAGCAAAATGTACTATATTGAAATTCTCAATCATGAATTATCCAGAAAAGTCTGAGACCAAAGTTTTACAGCCTTATAAAAATATTTTCTCAGTAGCATCGCACCTCCATGTAATATTTTAAAACATGCCTAGTAGGTTGGACTCAGCACAGTTGGAAAAAAAAGATCATATAGGTGAGTTTCTTCATCAGTGGATTTTAAATATACCTACGCATTCACCCCCCTTCACTACTCTTTTTGAAGCTTCTGGCCTTAGATTCAAAACATGACTCTGTTTAAGACTCTCTAATTGATAAACATAAATACATCTTTAGCATATATGAAAAAACTATACACCTAGAATTGTCATCAAACACCCATAATGTCATTTTTCTAATTTAAATTGGCTGTGCACTGATAGCTTATTAACAAGGTATTTTCTTGCTGTTTGGGGTGTTAGAGCAAAATATGGGATTATGTAAACATGTATAGATAAAATTTAAGGAGCATTCTTTCTAGCTAACATGCATGCGTAGTCAAAAGAAACCTTGTAACTATAAGTTTTAGTCAGAGAAGAGATAATAAAGATGTGCACTTTTTTTCCTTTATGGTTTTCCAGAAAGGGCAAGGTACCTCATTGCATAAGCTTGTTTGTTGTTGGGTCATATCATTGTTTGTCATTGGCCCCCATGAGGTGTTTAGTTTTTATTCCTCATCTATTGCTATAACCTCTCAATTTTTTTTTTTCCATTGCTCATACAACCCATACTTAATAGTACAGCAGCGTCACTACCAAAGGAGATATTGGGAGGCTGGAAGTCCATTCCTCTTGCAGTTATGATCCCAGAAATCTCCAGGTAACTCAAAGCTGTTGTGTAAGGTTCCCATTCAGTGACCTGAAGCAGTCTCTTGTATTTAGCAGATGGGTCAATTCCTTGAAAACGCTCAGGAAATAACAGTAATAAGACACAGTGCAATTAGATATGTGAGGGATCTTTTTTTACTAAGCTAGATATCAGCTATAGACAGCATGTGGCAGCAACAACAACAGCAGAAAAAGACAAAACATGGCAAGGACACTTGGTCCCACCTTAGTGCTTTTGATTTCATTATTATCCAAAGATAGAGACTGCCATCAAAGGTGCGTCTTCTGAAACAAAGGACAGAAATCGATATCTTCCTGAGCAGGAGGCAATGTCAATATGATATCTCAACCCCCCTTCTGAAGATGGCAAAAAGTGTTTTCTCAAGCAGCTGCTGAAATCCATTTCGCCTCATTTTCACAAACAAAGAAATGATAGTTTCCCTTCCCGGACTGCACTCTTACGTGTGGCTGGCTTTCATCCCTTGTCCTCTGATCCATGGCCAAATGACATCTTTGCATCCAGTGGGCAGTCACAAGGCAGGGAGACACAGGCGTCCCTTAGGTCATTATGGTTATGTGTTATAGTAAAAGATTGCAAAGATAAGAAAAGCTATACGTCTTCGTCTATTTGGGTTTCTATAACAAAATCTCACAGACTGGGTGGCTTATAAACAACAGAAATTTATTTCTCACAGTTTCGGAGGCCAGAGGGTGGAGGGTGCCAGAATGGTAGTATGAGGACCCTTTCTCAGGTCCCGGACTTTTCATTGTTATCTTCTTGCGGTGGGAGGAGTGAGAGGTTTCTCTCTGGTCTTTTCTATAAGAAAGATCCCATTCATGAGGGCCCCACACTCATGACCTCCCAAGG
Organism: Ursus americanus; assembly: GCF_024610735.1. Lineage (NCBI taxonomy): Eukaryota > Metazoa > Chordata > Mammalia > Carnivora > Ursidae > Ursus > Ursus americanus. The sequence goes on along the minus strand of NC_142131.1, from coordinate 12,267,949 downwards.
GTCCCACCCACTCTCCTTGTGGATTAGAATTTCAGCATATGAATCTCAGAGGGACACAAACTTTCAGACCATAGCACTATGGCTTCTTAAAGGTTTGGGCTTTCCCTGGCTTTAGTAATAGAAAACGTGTGTCTAATAAAATAGCAGATACAAGGTATGATATATATCCAGGGTTTTTTTTTAATGTTTTATTTTTGCAATGTTGGTGAACAACGTCACCTTGGGTAAGTATGTAGCATATGTGTATAAAATATAAGAAATGGACTGGAAATCACGGGCATCCACTTCATGACAGAAGCTGTGTTTGGGAAGGGAGGGGAAACGACTGGAATGACAGGGGGTTGTTACAGGAGACTGGCTAAATTCGTAAGGTCTTGTTTCTTCAAAAAATGGTGGGGCAACCATAACTAGTGGTATGTTTTAATGTTGTTTGGTATGATGGGTGTTTTTCATGTTGTTCTTTAATTTTTTCTGTATCTCAAGACCTCAAAAAAATTAAGAAAACAAGACTATTAGCTAATCACATGTCCATTGTGCTGTCTCTTTTTGAAGGAGATGTTTGCAATTAAAATACCCATCCTTGCTGTCCAATTAGCAGTTGCATCAAAGAGATTTTCATTGGGCATTAATCAATTCAAGATCACAATTTTAATGCCACTAGTCACCCTGCTTTTAAATAAATACATTAATATTCAAATTCATGTGTAAGTGCCCCATATATCTGATTAACTGGAAGTTAGACAAGCCTTAATATATGCAAAACACCATTCATGTACTCTAAAAAGCAAATGAAGAAGCTGGAATAAATATATTATGAGTTATATGTGTCTGTCTTTTATGGAAATGAAGAAAAATTCCCTCAGGAAGAACCCAGATACTGGGCTATTTTCATATTTTACAAGGTATAGAGCTAAGTACTGTACCTGGCAAAGCATCAGTAAGGATAAGAATGAGTACATTCATTTATAATAGTAAGCTGTGAATACCATTTATATTACATATATGCATCACATATAGCAACTACATGTGTATAGAATTTCTTTGAGTACTGTGTTGTTTATAAGAACTTTCCAAAAAGGATCCCAAAATTATTGATGACTGTTTACTTTCAGCCCATGAATCATTTCCTGAAGATATTTTACAATTGTGATTCAGCTGGGCTTTTAACTGACTTATTTATTTTTTTGTTTCCTTTTTTAAAAATCACCATTTCTGTTTTCAGATTATTCACAGGTTTGGCCCATCTCACGGGGTAACCACCAGACACATCTGTTGATTTCTCCCCAAATGACGATAGCAACAAGAGTGCACTTACAAAATAAAGGCCAGAGGGAGAGAGTCTTTTCAAAACACAACAGGGAAAATCACCCGAAATGAGAGAAATGAGATAACCAGCAGATGCTCCAGAATCTGGAAGTCATCTGTAAGCATTTAGCGGGATGGAGAACGCTCAAACAGTTCTCCATCTGCCAGACGCCCGAAATAGAGACAGATGAGCTAGTTCTCTGAACTTCGACAACAGCTCCAGCTGAAAAAGCAGACCCTTTCTGCCAAGGGTCACTTGTCAAAACTGTTGACTGTAAATCAGAGTTCTCCTTTTTGGACTTAGGGTACCCAGAAAACACAGCCGAAATGTTCATATGTGCATCTTACCTGGGGCAGGAAGATGATCGTCCTTGGTCGCTGAAGGTCTGTGGGGGTGAGGACAAGGAAACCCACATGTCGCATGCACTGTTTCTTACCTTTCCTTGACGAGTAAGAAGGGTTCCCAAACGAAATAACCCACATTTCAACTGCATTGGTAAATAGTGGTAAGGATATTTAGGTCTGGAAATAGTCATGAAAAGGCCCTTTATGTATTTTTTCTCCCTAAAATAATTGCTGCTGCATTACACCATGTCTTTTAACATGTTTTAGAAGAAAGGAATGTCTTTGTGTGAAGTGTATTATCTGGAATCCTTCTCCTCATATTGTTTAGATCATGAGTCTGTTTTTTTGCACTTGCTCCCAGGGTGTCTGAAACATTTAAAAAGAACAGTGGGTAGTCAGAACTGCTCGTGCTGGCAGCGGGTGCCTTACAGTTTGCCATCATATAAATGTCAATTTTGCTTTCATTTATGGACCTAAGCAGAGATAAATCCCAGTAACATTGAAAGATGTCTCTAGATTTCATAGTTTGCTTCATTTCTGTGTGTGGCCTGACCGGTCAACCCCAAGCCTCCTTGTTCTTCTCCATCCTGTTTAAACTCCATTACTCTTTTCCTTTAATTTTTCCAGCTCTCCCAAGAGGCTAGGGGGATCTCTAGTGGGAATAAAATATATTCTAGGCCAGCGGTTCTCATGCTGTGGTCCCAAGACTAGTAGCATCACTTGGAAACTGTTAGAAATAGAGATTCTTTACATCTCACCTATTAAAACAGAAACTCTAGAGTTGAGGTCCTGTAATCTTTGTTTTAATAAGGGCTTCAGGTCATTCCGACGCACACCAAAAAAAATTTGAGAAACACTGGTCTATACCACAATGCCAAATTTCCCCTAGGAGCTCTGCAAACCATCACCTTTGGAACACTCCACCAGTTTTCCCCATGGAATTCCCCATGTGAGAGCCTGAATATTTTCAGATGCCCTTTTTGCATCCAAACTATGGTGGTCTCAAGGTATAAAAGGAATCCCATTTCATTTAAACCCGGTGTCAACTTTTGGAGTATAGTGGTAGGTTAATTTGCATTTAGAATTTATCCCAGATCAGCAAAATAGATTACTTAAACTATAGCCCTAATGCCTTCTAAAAATGACACTTCTTTGATTTTCCTCTAATGTATACCAAAAGGGAGATTTTAAAGCCTTGCAGAATAGCATGGCCAGCTGTCCCGAAGACAGGCACTCCCGTTGGTTGATGAGTGGATTATACCTGCCAGCGAAGTTTCCTTATTGGTGGATAAAAACAACTGATTCATTACCTTCCTTAATGAGCTTTGATTGTACAACTCAACTGAATAAGGTTTTGCAGAACTTTTTAAGTTATATTCCAAAAGAATGGGTGGTCAAAATGTGCAACTGAGGAACTGCAAAGTCAGGGTTTTATGACATTTAATCTAAAAACTGGTAACATTACAAACACAAAGAAAATACCAAAAGGGATTTTGTGAAGTGGCAAAGTTTATGAATCACCTCGGAATAAAAGTACTGAACTTACCTTAAGAAAATAGATGACTATCTATTTTGTTGATGTGCCTCTGAAAGGTATTGTTGTTAAGATCTATTGAGAATATTTCCTCAATGTCACACATAAGCTTCACAAGACCCACTGTACATTCCTATGTAAAAATTACATTCTTTTTCTTCCTCCTCCATGCAGCCCGTAGCCCAGGTAAGTGCCCTCCCCACACCACATCTGTAACCTCTGGAACCCAGGTCCGAGAAAGGGGAAAGACTGGAGCCACGACTGGCCTAAGGAAATGCCTAAAGGTGGAGAAGGGCTCAGTCATCAAAATCAATCAGCGGTCCCTTTGCTTTCAAAATAGGAACAAGATTTACTTAAAAAAAAAAAAAAGATTTTATTCATTTATTTGAGAGAGAAAGTGAGTGGGGGGACTGCAGAGGAAGAGGGAGAAGCCGACTCCCCAATGAGCAGGGAGCCTGACATGGGGCTTGATCCCAGAACCCTGGGATCATGACCTGAGCCAAAGGCAGATGCTTTACGGACTGAGCCACCCAAGCACCCGATAAGATTTATTCTTTATTCAAGAAACCACACCATCAAGTATTGTGACAGTGTCTTTCAAAATGAAAATGCCATTGCATTCTGTATTTCTCATTTTTTAAGGCTCGAGAAGACCAAATTTTACTTGGCACTTTCCAGATGCTAGCTGAGTTCTGGAGTTGGTGGTGCAAAGGTAAGTTCACCCTCTCTCATGGCTCAGACCCGTAGGCTCAAGCTCTTTCCTCCAGAACCACATGCAGGTCACAGGCTCAAGAATCCCTGAAGGTTTCTTAGCAGGAGGCAGCCAAGCAGCCAAAAGAATTTCTAGGCCTCCATGATGATTGGAATATAACACACAGTGTTTCAGCACTGAAATAATACCCTTAATTATTGAGAATATACTTGAATGCCTGCTATTTGCAGAAATGACCTTATTGCACTGGAACAGTAAGAAATACATAAGATACATAAAAACATTCCTGTCTGTCTCAGGAATAATCTGCACCTCAACTGGGAAGAACAAACCGGTAGGAATGAAATGTTATCAGGATGCTATGAAGGAGTGCAGTCACTTCAAGTCTGGGTGTTAAGCTCCACTGCTTTGCACCCAATCCACTTTCTATACCCTGCAGCTCTCTGGAAGAAGAGAGTATGCTACAGAGACCCTGTTATATGTGGGTCTTGGAGACATTAATGAAACATGAATAAATACAACAGGCATTAAAAAAATAGGGACTGCCTCATGTTTCAATTACTTTTGACAAAATAATCTGTGCCACACTCTAAACTCAGAAATGCAGTCCTTATTGCAAATACAGAGACATTCCACCCTAATGATTAATCTGAATAGTCATAGAAAGGGGAAAATTCACAGGGATTCATTTATATCCTTCTCATCTACGCTAGAGGTAAATCAAGTATCACAGAAATCCTACCTCTAAATAAAAAGTGAAAGTATTTAGCATTCTAGTTTTTGTGGTTTTTTTAAAATGGTATTTTTTCTCTTCACCTCTTTAAGTCGATCCAAAATTCAGAGCATTTATACACACACACACACACACACACACACACACACACGCACACACGATGTCTGTAGTATGTATGTATGTTTATACTACACACACAGAGTATTTGGTTGCATATTAGCAACTAAAATCCCTTTTGTGAAATGAACGTTCTTCACTATGACACTGCATCCCCTAACAATACACCACGGTGTTTCCAGAACATAACATTATGTTCTGAACTTAGAGCTATGTGAACAAATTCACACCCAAAGGAAAACCAGCAAAGTGCCTGGCTTGCTTCCAGTTTCACTTTCCTCATTGTTTTGCAGGAATGAAGAGCAATTTTGTGGTTGAAAATGAAAATGTCTTTTCCCAACTGTGATCAGCTCTTCTGACCTGGCAGAAATGACTTCAAGCCTGTGTGGTTCAGGCTTGAAATCTTCTGCCTTAAAACAATTTCTGCTCAAGAGGACACTCTCTGGAAGTTTTAATGCATCTCAAGTCCTAGTCTACATTTTCTGCTTGATCCTACCTTGCTTTCTTGCCTATGCGACTTCTTACTAGAGTATCATAAATTGTCTTTTATCCCAAGGCTTCCCAAGAGGAAACATACTATCCGAGGATGTGACCCTGGGCCATTTCAGGATGTACAGGTAAGAGTTAAGATTGATCAAGTCTTTAAGTCAAAGTACCTATGGGGCCAGGCTCAGCACAAGGTGGTCCTCATATAGCGTATAACTTAGACGGTTCAACTCAGGTCAAAATCAAAAATCCTGATTGGTGCCAAAGCTATGCTTTTGTCTCTTTTACATGTTTTATTTTATTGTCACAAAACAGAGGGCTATATCGGGGAAAGCCACTCTTGGATTACAGTACAATTTTTTAACAAATTATATCATCTCTTTGACTGATTTCACATTAAATATTTACAAAGGAAGGTAGTTACGTAAAAATAAATGGAACTAAACTTCAGAGAATTAGCTACTAGAATCTTATTGGTGATTAACTGAACCGTTTGGTATTGGTATTATGTAAGCAACTTCAAAAAGAAAAAAATTAACAATAGATCAAAGTTCCTGGATGGAAGTTTTTTTTTTTTTCTTTAACATGTAGAAATGGAGGAGCGAATTAGTTAAGAGTTCTATGAAAAATGATATGAATATGAATTTAAATTAGTGATAATTATTTAATCTATGGTGTTCTAAAAATGTTAACATTATTTCAGTTTTAGCAATTATAGAAGGAGTTATATTTTAAATTCAATTCCATTTAACAGAATTCAAATTTGAAATTTTCATAAATCTCTAAAGTTTGAAATCATTCAAAATGTGAGACTGTATTTTGAAAACTGAACAAAATCAGTCAAAATCTATAGATTTTCAAGATTTCAGGATGAAAAAGCTTACAACAAATTTGCCCCTCCCACCATCTCCCTTTTCTTTATATGCCTCTCTCTACTGGTTCACCCCTTTCAGTGCTTAAATATTTCTTTCGAAGTACAAGATTTATAGTGGGTTTTCATTTCTATTTTCAAAGACTTCTTTGGTATCTTAAAAATCCCTTAAAAAGGATATCTGACCATTTTCAGAGGCCGAACACTTTATATTGCCTCCCCAGTCCCCAAAATTAATTCATATATTGTCCAGTGCCTTGAGAAATGAAGAGGTAAATAAATGGTGCTGTTATAAATCCAAACGAATTATAAAAATTCATTAGATTCTCCTCCTGTTAAAAAGGAAATAACTATTAGTTAAATAACTTAAGGAACTGAATTTGAGTTGTTTTAAAATATGCTGAATATTGTAATAGAATCTATGGGCTTTTTGAAAGAAGGAAGAGCTTGCCTGGGCCTCTTGACCCTCACCTCTATTAGCATATAGATCACTGCCGGGCAACGTATGCAACCTACAGAACTTAGCAAAATTTTACCCTGTAGAATAAAGTAGAAGCTGAAAGAGAAATAACGCCTATGAATTTTCTTGCTTTTTATATTATGGAAAGCTCAGCCATAATAGGTCCCTCTGCACTAAGAACAGCCACAAGCATAAGATGGAAAGAAAGGTTGTATGTCAATCATCTCTCTCCTTGCCTTTCCTAAAATGTCAGAAAATTCTAGAAATGTGGAGCCGGAAGGGATCTTCAAGATTACCTAACCGGACTGCATTGTTTAAAAAATTATGGGAATGAGATCTACATAAATTAATTGACTTATCCAAGGTCATACAACTATGCTATGAGAAACAGAAATCTAGCTTCTCGACCGCTTCACCTTATAGAAGCAGAGTCGGACACTTCCCAGCAAAGAGCCAAAGACAGAGATAGTCTGGATGTACTATTTCAACGGGAAATGGTGCTGTCAGATGTTTCTTGTCTCCTTCATGACTACTGTGGCTCTTCCAGTTGACAGAAATAGCAAAACAAGAAGGAACACAAATCTATTTCTTTGGTCAAAGTTTTTAACTTCTAATTCAAATGATGGTTTTCCCTTCTAGCTTAAAAGTTAAAATTTAACAATTTTGTTGTTAATTTAAAAGTAATGGAAAATATTACTTTGTTTTTTGTAACATCTAAACTTCATACACAACACTTCAAGCCTCAGGGATAAATTACCAGTGGCTCGATATGTTCATAGTTCATAGAGGCAAATAGCTTCACACCAGGATATCGAGTAGACAAAACCCAAAGAATGTAGCTTTCTTCATTTATTGCATACCATGCATCATATCACCGATGAAGATATTCATCCTGAAGTCAAAGGGTAAAATAATAATAATAACAATAATAACAACAACAGTAATAATAAAAATACCTACTACATGCTCACTTTCTATGTTGGGCAGAAGATGAGGGGCTGAGTAAGGAACAGACCTCCCTCAGAGAGTTTACTTTTGAGCAGGTGAGACATGATGGCATGCACACAAATGATCGCAGTTCAAAATATGTCACTTCCGTCAAAAAATTACAAGACTCTAAAGGGACTTGAAAGAGCTTTCTAGGGAACATGGAAAGCATTGCGAAATAAGTGGCCTGTGAGATAAAACTTGGAAGCTCCCATAGGCCTGGGACTGGCAGGGAAGATGGAAATGGTCTAGGGGTGATGTGGCCTGAAAGCCCCTCAGACCCTCTCCAGTGTTCTCTGTCATTTCCCTCCTCTGTGCCTTGGTTCAGGATGTTCCTCCTTAGAGTTACCTGCCTCCACCTCTCCACCCCCTCACCTCCTCCATTGTTTGTGGAGCAGATGGGAGGATGGGTGTGGAGGGCTGAACAAGCTTTAGAAATGCGAATAACTACTTGCCAAAGGTTATACTCTGTCTCTGCCTTTAGTGCCCCCCCCACCACCAAGACCTAGCCAAGTGCTGCACCCAGAGAAGCTGAACAATATTCAGCTACTCATTCATTCACATATGTTTACTGAACGCCTACTAAGATGAGACATTAGGAGTTAAAGGATATCGACACCACTAATGCGGTCCTCACTTTCACGGAGTTTATAGATATTTGAATAAGCGGCTGCAACAATACGGTAGTGTGGTAACAGAGAAAGCATAGGCAGAACGGTACCGTGGTACAAGGCAAGGCACCTCCCCAGATTAGGAGGGTGGAGAGAGTTTTCCAGAGAATCATCAAGGATGATTAGGAGTTGGTAGGTGCCCTCGGGCAGCAGAGGCAGGCAACTGCCAAGACTCAGGAAGGCACCTATGGAGGCCTAACAAGTGGGAACATCAGGCAGAGTGATGCCGCCTAACACTTGCAAGTGAGAATCTCCCAAGCGCAGTGGGATTGTGACTTCACTAACCAAAGGTCAAAGGAAAAGGAGAGGGAGCTGACGCTTTCCTAACGTCTGTGAAAAGAAGGACTGGCAAGGAAGTAGGGGGCGGGGAATTTACTAACTAAAGGGAGAGGAACCTGAGATAAAAGATGGGGGCTTGCAGCCTCTTGAAGCTCTCTTGTTGCAAATTATGACCCGAGGTCAATCCATTAGAAATCAGACCAGATAAAGCTTCAAATGGACAGGACTTGTTTTCATGCAAATGTCTCTTGAAATGCAAACTAAAGGGGAAAAAAAAGAGTAAGAAAACACAGCAGGAAAGGCGGCGGAGTTCGGCAGCAATGTCTTTATATTCAAAAAGAAAAAAGAGAAAAAAAGAAAAAAGAAAAAAAAGCAACCCTGCAAAAGAGGTGGGAAAAACAACTCTTTCCAGCAGATCGCAAAGTCTGTTCCCTATAGACTGTGTTCATGCACATATTCTTTAAATTCCATCTTTGGAACCATTACTCTAAATTCTGTCTTTTAAAACATCCCAAATAGAATAGACCTTATGAACATCTTCACTTTATAATTTTACCAGAACAGAGACTTAGAGCCCGCCAATGCAAAGGAAATACTCTTTAAATAACGGGATGACGGCTCTGTGAAAAAACGGTATGAGGTGTCCTGGTTAGGGGCTTAGAAAAGAAAAAAAAAAAAGTAGATTTAAAGATAGGGTACTTGACTCCAAAAATGGTGCTGTGAGACTGAATATTGTGGGCTGAGGAAATGTGTTTTGCTCTGTTCTGTTTAATTCTGAGGTTAAAAGCAGTAGTCAAACCATGACAGCAAGGAGCTTTCTGCTCTGTTATATTACAGCTCACTTATTTCCCTCCAAATATTAAACAATGCCAAAAAAACTTTTAGTTATTTGGGATGTAATCCATTTTCATTTCACTCTTGTCCTTTTTTGGTTGTGAGATGACAGTTTAATATTCCAGGCTCCAAACCAGAGCTTGGCAAATGGATTTAAAAAAAAAAAAAAAAAGTTAAATGCCGTAGGGAAGGAAAAAGGTATGCAATTAATTTCCCCCAAGAAACTGTGAAACTGGTGCTAAAGATGACTATGTTTATTATCGATTTACCTCGACAACTCTTGAAATCTTTCAGAACACCATAGCATGTAAGTAATTTTACTAAAGCTAGTTAACTCTTGGTTTTATAGGATAAAAACCACATTTATTATCTTCGACTTCAGCATCTTTTTAAAAGTTGATATGTATTTATCTGAAATTAAGTGCAGTATAGTGCAGTGATTAAAAACCCAGGTTTGAGAGGGGAGTCGAGTTCCAATCTCACTTGTGACTCATAAGTTGTGTCACTTTGGGAATGTTACTTAACCTCTCTCAGCTTTAGGTGTATCATCTTTAAAAGAGATGATATGAATAATTTTAAATTCATTTTGCTTCTCTGAGGATTAAGTAATGCAAAACAGAGCTGATGCATATGAAAAAGTGGATACGTAATGAGCTTTTAGTAAATAGGAGCTCTTGTTATTGTTTGTTGTTAGATGAATGTTCTTGTCCTGAAGATTTACAAGTTTCCTTGGCCAGAGTCACCTTTTTGTTCCCACGATAGTTTTCTAGGTATTTCTGTATTTTATCCCATTGCAAATCAATGTCAGTCCAAGTATGTCGACAACATCATAACTAGCTCCAAGAATGAAGCACAACATTTCACTCAAATGATGGCTTTTTGAATATACCCAACCTGCTTAAGAGCTAGATTGGTCACTCTGTCCACACTCACAAATTGCCCCTTCACAATCCTGTCTGCACATTTCAAAAAAAATCAAACAGAAATAAACTCATTTGCCAGTTGCCTTGCTTAACACCAAACATGGTAGGGAACGCAGTCTGTTAGTAACTGAGTAACTTCAAGGATTTCTTTCAAATGCTAGTTTAAAGAAAAAAAAGGACTATAGCCAGGAGAAATTCCAGTTCTGAAAATACTATGCACCGTTGATACATTTGTCTTTTACTTAAGGAAATGTTAAGTAAGTTTTTGAAGTACATTCTGGGCATAATGGCCTTGGAAAATACCTCTAAGATTAGCTTCTCATGGCTATTTCATTCAATATCAGTCTATTTTATGTGTTTGGCTCTTGGATAGCTCTGGGGCTGCAGCAAGGATTGAAACGTTGCTCCTGACTCATAGAGCTTACTGTCAAAATTGGGGGTGGGGGCAAATGGGGGGAACAGCTAGAAATTAAGGGTCATTGCTAATGTAGTGTATATAATACGTTCTATAAAGGAGAAAATGTAACATAGCATAAGATACGTTTGCATTTGATTTCTGGCAAGATGTTGAACAATGGTCAAGCTTTAATCAACCAGTCAATGTACATTAGTTGAGAACTGGTGTTAGTGGGAAGGGATGGTTTGACAGTGAGAAACTGATGTAGAAAAATATCTCCCATCATTTCTACTGGGTCTCCTCCCTGGCCACATCAAGTAAGCAAGCAATCTAAACAGGAACTGCAGTCTTTTTAAGCACATGTGGCTTTAGGCTGACTTCCCGTAGCGTCTTCACTCTCCTCCCGGTGGCCATTTTAAATCCTTTCTGTGTAATCAAACACAGCCATGATGTTGAGCCTCTACTATGAAATTAGAAAAAGAATCATTATAACTCAGAGCCTCAGTCCCCAAAAACTTTTGGTTATAATTTCACTTGCAAAGACTAGTTAAATCCCAAACATGAAATCAAATCCTCAGCACCAGGGGAAATGGAGAACTCTTGACCAGCTAAATATTCACCATCTCTAACGACAGATTTTTGAAGAAAATGTGTCAAATCATATTCAGTATTAACTTAGTGCTAGCTCTTTGGAAGTTGTGACACCATTTGTTTGATCCAAGTTTGTTTCTTAGCTTCTGGTTAACTATAGCTATCTAAGTCCATTCTTGACAATTAATTTTAAAAAACTACTTATGAGATGGAAGGGGGTGGGGGTACCTGGCTGGCTTGGTTGGTAGAGATGCAACTCTTGATCTTGGGGTCATGAGTTCGAGCCCCATGTGTGGCATAAAGTTTACTTAAAAATTAAAAAGGAAGAAGATAGAGGGGGAAAATAAATCTTAATTATGCTGCTGGTCTTTTCCCTGAAGTACTCTATAAATATGTCAAAATGCTATTCACACAAGAGGAGACTTACTAATGATATTCTTATGATTCTTTCATTAAAACTAGAAAACAGTTTAATCCCCCCCATCCCCTTGTTCCTGTTAACTTTCTGATCCCAATCAATGGGAAGGGGTCTTGGCTTATTGACTAGTTGCCCTTTATCTGTTATGACAGCAAGACAAATTATGCACGTTTATGTAATTTGGTATCTTTGACAGAATTTTTATCTCAGTTTAGGATATCTAGCCAGTGACAAGGGTTGAAATAAAGGTGAATGATTATGAAATTGATGCATATCTAAATATATGTATATACCCAAAGCATAATCTCCTTAAACAACCTTAAATCTTCTCTGGAGCGAGGTAATAGTCAAATTACAAGAAAAATTTACACAGATGATCACACACACACATACAAGCACACACACACATGCTTGATGAAGGGCCTAAACTGGGTATGAGAAAAGTAGAAAAAATTAAGGAAGCAGTTACTCTCTATCAAGGCCCTGGTTAAGAAGCCCTCTTAAAGTCATTGCATGAGGGACAAAATACACAGTGCAATGATTTAAAAATTAACAGAAATAAGTCTTGAAATTACTCCGTGGAATAGCGCAGTGGAATATGTGGAAGCCAGAAGAACTTAATTTTATTTTCACAAAGGTCTATTTAAAAATGAAAGCTTGAAAAACCCTATCTATAGCCATACCACCGTCAACATGCCTGATCTCTAAAAATGAAAGCTTATTTTGACATCAATGTATTTTTCCACCTCTGTACAATGTTTAGAAGAGGAAAATAAACTATTTTATTTAATGGAATTACAAAAGTACCCTTAAAATACCCTCATAGTTTAAAGGCAGTATTCGTTTAGATCAAGTCAGAATAAGAGAGAATAAGTGGGACATTTTGGGACACAGGTGAGTCCAGATGATTTCAAAACCGCCACATTAGAGCAGTCCAACAGAGGCAACCAATGCCAGAGGTGCCAGAGGCTCATGACACCTTGGGTGACGAGATTACACACAGATGATATTAATCCAATGTGCCGTTTAAATTATAGCCATACTCTAAAAAGCACAGGTATTCAAGAATTTACCTTGTTTTACCAAATTAAGGACTTAGGATAAAATATTGGTTGCTGCTGAGTTGGATTGAAAAAAGAGAGAATTGAGTACTCCGGATGAGACTTAAATTATTTTTTCATCAACAAATACTCATTTCCTATTAATTTCCAACATTTTACTTGCTGCTAGGGCTACAGCTGTGATGCTGTGATGCCCAAACATGTTTCTGCCTTCATGGAACCAAAAGTCTCATTTAAGTCTTTAGTAGCACTATATATATAGTATTTAGTAGCACTATATACACTATATATATATCTGTATCTGTATATATATATATATACTCTCTCTTTCTCTCTATATATATACATACTCTCTCTCTCTCTCTCTATATATATATACTCTCTCTTTCTCTCTCTATATATACATACTCTCTCTATATATATAGATATATTAACATATATATATCTATAGATAGATAGATAGATAGATAGATAGATAGATAGATAGATAGATATAGAGAGAGAGATTTATATGAACACACACATTATGTGCGTGTGTGTATTCTTTCTTCCTGGATGTGTGTGAACCTTAATCAATGCCTTGACTATGCAACTGTATCTTATTGGGTGTGTTAGAGTTAGAAAATGGGAAGTCACTACTCATTTTTTTTTCAATTAGAAAGTTCAACTTTCTGAAGCCAAATACAGTATACTAAATTGTGTACTAAATACACTGTGCTAAATTGTAAAGGAACATTCACCCAAATTCAACAAACAAACAAATACACTATTTGATTGGTTACTCATTAATATAAATAGGAACCTCATTTGCTTGCACAAAAAGTCGCTTTTAAAATATTGAACATTAATACGTATCATGAAGAAGATGGCTCCTGGCATAGAGGAGATCAGAATCCAGTGAGAGAGACCAGTAACAGAATATGGAAGGAGGGATAAATTTTGCCTAAATGTTCAGGGAAGTCCTTCCAAAGATGCAAACTTTTGGCTGAGATTTAAAAGGTGACATCAGAGCCCCATGCATAAAAATATAACAGAGTTCTAGGCAGAGCACAGAGGACATACATAACATAGAGATCTGAAGACATCTGTGTGGCATGACTGAGAAAAGACTGATTGAAGAGAAGAGTATAGGCAGAGAGAAAAGAAATGTTTTAGAAATTGCTTCAAGGATAGATTTAAAATAGCTGGAATGACAAGCTGAGGAATACGGGTTAGAGCCTATGAAAAGGAGGAATCATTTAAGGTTTTGAACATAACTATTCCATGATCATAGCTGTGTTTTACTTAGGATGAGTGATAAGTTGGAGTGGGAAGAGAAGAAAGGGAGAATCAACTACGATGAGAGAACAGTTTTCCAGGTTAGGGACAATGAATGCCTCACCCTGGGTTTGAGACTAGTAAACCCTCAACAAATACTCGTGAATGAATGGGAAAAAGTTAATGTAATTAAGTGGCAGTGGAGATAGATTTAAGAGTCATTACCTAAATAAAACTTATGTGATTTAGGAAGAATATGATGCAGGAGGTGAATGAGCAATAGGAAAAAACAATGATTCCAGGGTTTCAGGATGAGCTAGAAGGGTAGGTTGTGTTGCCATTAACTGAGTGTGGAACTAGAATGAGAAGGTGATTATAGTGATGGTGAGGGGATGAGAGATTGACAACATCTGACAGCATATCGAGTTTGGGCTGATACCTTATAAAGATGTACTACACTAGGTATGAAATCAGTATCTGAAGGTCAGAAAATAACTCATAGCAAGAGAAAGAGTTGGATATCATCTGAGGTTAGTCGAGGTACGGAGAGCTTGAGATTATATCAGAAAGCAGTATAGTATGAGAAAAAAAAAATGACTGTCACAGGTTGGGTGCCTAAGGTAGCAGGCTCTGAGATGGAGATTAGCCAGCATGATGTTTATTAGGGAGAAAGGTTAGAGTCAACACTTTGGGGAAAAGGTGAGGTCAAGTTGGGATACAGTTTCAACAGAAACTTCAGCTAATCTCCAGGGTTTTCTGAAGATGGTATGACCCTTTATAGTTGCCCCAAAATGGAGCAGAGGCTGGACCTTATACCTCTGTACCAATCAGCCATTGGAAATGACTGCCCTGGGAACAAGGCATGCGCTTTGGCTACGTGAATCTCTTCAACTGAGGTAACTCCTAAAAGATGCTAATAGGGGAGGTCTGTCTTCTGTCAGCACACCCAGCAGCAGGAGTTATAATTACTTCTTTCTATAATTTCCTTCTATAACTTCTTTCTGTAATTCTATAATTCTTTCTTGATGGCACATCACATATCTGCCAGGATGGGCAAGCACAAAATATTGTAGAAAAGCCTATATTCAAAGAAGCAGATGGTGAAGGATGAACTAGAGCAAGGGTTTCTGGAGGCATAAGAACACTGGGATACAGGCACACTTTGGAAGCCAGGATTCAAGAAGGAAGAGAAACACAACAGATATAATATCTGCAGAAAGTTTAAGGAACGAGAAAACAAGATTGGAATTTGGCACAAAAATGATTTTTTAATGTTACTATGTACAAGGGGAGAAAAGTGGCCAAAAGTGATCACTGTTGAAATCAGAGAAACAAAGAGGAAGTCCATATGCTAAGGAAGAAAATAACAGGCAGCAAAAGAACATGTTCTCTTTCTATTCGGAAATTCACCTGCCATTACTAATCTACTCTGACCTGATTTCAACCAGCACAAGAAGTAAAAATGCTAAAACCTAGAAAAGCAGATTAATTAAATTGGCTCAGCAATAGGTTCATTTCATATGAGAAAACCTATCTAATAAAAAGAGTTTTCTTTACTCCTGTGAATTTGCTGGTAACAGTCCCCTTGAAAGTTTCCAAGTTATGTTTCACTCAAGATGTTCAAGAAATGCTTTCCTAGATATCCGTTTAGAGTCCTAAAATTCTCTAAGCAACTTTATGGTCTGATAAACTTCAAGCTATTTTCCAGATTAAGCCTTGGATAGAGTGAATGCTTTTTGTCTGGTTGGAAGCCCAGTTCTATGGAAATGCATAAATAAATACGCTTCTTTAAAGTCACATAGAGCTTGACAGCATTCTTGACAACGTATTGCTAAAAACAGCCCAAATATCTTCAGGAAAGATAAAAGACAAAGAAATGTTTATTGACCAATTATTATGCTCAAGACACTCTTTCAGATGTTTGCATACAGTTTGCCATTTATCTTCACTCCAATTCTGTGAGCTATTCCCTGTCTTATAAATAACCTTTTTGTGTTTCAGTTTTACAAATAACATGCCCAATGTTGCATAGTCTATAAGGAATAGAACTAGGATTTATTAAATGTCTGAATGACTGATTATTTCATTCATTCAACAAGTATTATTAAACATCTGTTTTTTGCATTATCGGAACTCAAATCTGTTTGATAGCAAAGCTCATGTCCTAAATTTTTATCTTCATGATTATTTTCATTTTTTTGTGTAATGATTTTTATACATCATAATGTTTTAGAAACACATTCAAAAAAATCCAGCACAGATGTCTGCAATGGTAACTCAAGTTACATGAATGAAATGACTCAGGTGGTCACCATTGCTCCACAAGGACGCACTTGTTCCATAATGCACAGTGGGGGACACCAAGAATAGTGCCTGGAAGTGGTGAAGACTAATACATATTGTTTTTCAAGTGACTTATATAGCATAAAATAGTCACTCTTTATTGAGCAAAACTGGGAAGGGTTTTTTTTTCTCTTTTTTTTAAACTTTTTTTTTCAATTAAAACAATTAGAGTGAGTAAATAAAGTATGTTAGAAAAAGATAAACCAGCAAAGAGAAAACAGAGATATCTCTCTCATTTTCCTACCTATTGGATATAGAACTTCTGTGACAAAGAAAAAGATGTTTTGGGACCAAGTATATACATTCAACTCATTTAAATTATTGGAGCATTCACGTAGGGTCTGTTAAGTTAATTAAGAAAGGTGGCCAGTAGACTAAGATGGTTTTAATATGCTAGTAGCCTATGTAAACAAACCAAAACCTAAGCCTGTAAATGCCTCAAGTTTAAAAAATCAAAACCTGAGGACAGCCAGTCACCAACAGCCAACTAAGCTTTTCCAAATAATGTCACCTCTTAAGCCATATCAAATAAGCCAATCAAATAATGTCCTTACTTTGCTTCCACCTCTTCTGTAGACAAGTCTTACCCCTAGCTCCAGCATTCCTGACCATTTCCAGTTTGGTGATGTCCCATTCTAGTCAATTTTTGCTCAAATAAGCTCTTAAAAATTTTATATGCCTCAATTTATCTTTTATCAGCTGAATGGTCTCTAATTCAATTCTCTTTTATATTTACATGTTGAGTAACAGAAGTCTATTCCTATTTTAACATCTATGTAGTAAAATTATATAACTATCCATGTAACGATGCTTTTTAAAACATATTATTTAGAACTAAATCTGAAGAATGAATTGCTGAGGGAAAGTATGTTGTATTTTCCAAGTAGGATTTTGGTTATCAGTTGTTGCAGGTGGAAATGAATTAGCGAAGTCTATTCTTAATAAGTTTTATGCAGAAATGTTTGACGTCTGGGTATTTCTATAGTACAAATAAATTGATAAGTTAATACAATATCTATTTTTGGACAATATGTGGTACATTTACCCTGTTGTTCACCAGTGATCTTTTCAGTAACACCTGAACACACAGAAGTTAATTCCAATAATTGAAATTTTCTAAAAAATATATATATTTTTATGTAAAGAAAGTTGAATACATAATTCTACAGAATCCTGAAATCTCACAAACATATGTATGTCTACTTTGGATAATATATAAGAATTGGCTAGTGTTGACCAGCGATTTAACAAATTAATAGATTGTACTTATGCTAACACATTAATCTCCTGATTATCTGTTCTCTTCACAATGTTTAAAGAAGCTTTTAAAAATGTTTTAGTGCTTCATAAAGGTAAGCCAGGAGTACTTGAATAGGAAATAGATTAAGGATTCATCCTATGGATGAAGAGCTGTATTTATGATCAAATATATAACTCAATATATTTCCCCAGGGAATGAGACATATCTGTAGAAGTTAGGAAAAAAAAATTCTTGGATCTGTCCAATTTGACATAGACAATCTGTCACTAGTACTTACTCTAGGAAAATAAGCATATCTGATTGGTGAAGCTCTTTCATTGTTTTATGTGTAGGCTGACAGTAGAGGAGGTTACATCATACAGCTAAAATTAAAAAAAAAATATGTACTCTTTTATGAGGACTGGTGGTGAGCAGTCAATGCATAATTACTTATAGAACTAATACTAAATGAGGGTTCAAAAGGAGACATTTTAGTATATAATACTATAATACCATATGTTTGACAATGTAGATATAGGAAAATTTTATATATTTAATATATATGTATGTATTACACACACACACACACATTTGTTTGTTTTCTAGAGAAAGAGAGCACAAGTGGGGGGGAAGACAGAGAGAGAGGGAGATAGAGAATCTCACGCAGTCTCCAAGCCCACCATAGAGCCTGACACAGGGCTTGATCTCAGGACCCTGAGATATTGACCTGAGCCCATATCAAGAGTCAGATGCTTAACTGACTCAGCCACCTAGGTGTCCCATAAGACCAATTATATTTTAAAAGGATAAACAGAATGGGGAGAAAAAATGAAAAAAACAATAATTGCTTTGATAAACAATGTTGGTGGTAACAATATTATCATAAGAAGACAATAATGCATGTGATATGGAACAAAAGAAAGGAGATGGGATACTCTAATTCTAAGATTCCCTGTGTCCTTGAGAACTAGTGTTTCCAAGGAGAATGTGAAAGGAGAGACAAATGGAATGTAAATAAAATGGAATGAAATAAAAGCTGTGTTCTAAAATTTGTATAGCAAATATTAGTATGAGTTCATGAGATATCTTTAGTGGGCACTTACATAATATATAAATTACATACATATACATACATGTATGTAATAAATAAAATATGTATTAGCTCTGTCCACTAAAAAGATTACATTAACTCTGCCCACTGAAAAGCTCTAGAAACAATGATCTATCCAATTGCAGTGAGCAAACTAAATATTACATGTCTCCCTATGAAGAAACAGAAGACCCATCTGTAGTCTTACCAAAGGATCAAACTGGGGTAGGTTATGGATAAACGATATGAGTTCAGCTTTGACATGCTGTGTGCTACGTAAGTGGAAGAGTATAGTAACCATCTGAAAATATACTGAAGGCTTTATAAAACTAGAATAAATATTTGAGGGTCATTTTTATAGTGTGGTAGTTGGAACAATAAAAATTAATGAGTTGTATGTTAGAAATAGCAGAGGTCTAAGTGTGAACCATTAGAAATCGTCAAGAATCAAAACATGGAGGTGGTTGAAGGGGATGTGTGAAATAGCTAAAGGGGATTAAGAGTACAATTATTGTCATGAGCACCGAGTAATATATGCAAATGTGGAATCATTATATTGTACACCTGAAACTAATAAAACACTGTGCTAATTATACTTCAATAAAAATAAATAAGCAAAACAGAACGTTAAAAAGAAGAATCAAAATATAGATAAATAATAATAAAGAAGATCCATTGCACATCAGAGAAGGAGTAAGAGAAGTAATGGGATCATAGGGGTCATATAAGGAGAAACTTCAAAAAAGCGAACTTTGTGAGGTATCCGTTTTCAGCCAAAGACCTAAACATTCAAGGTGTAGTCATCAGTTCCATGGGCTTATTGTGAAATGTTAATAATAATTGCACTTAAGATTGCTAAAACCAAACAAAAAATGTCAGAAACTTCATCTGCACTTTAAATTTAAGTAACTATAAAAATAAAACCTTTGCAAATGTACATTGTGCAATTATTAACATTCTCACTTTCCGAAGGAGAAAGCTGACACACAGAGATACCAAGTAACTTTGGAAATCCAAGTTAATTGAGAATGAATCCAGTTTGTTTGTTTTTTTTTTTAAGTATTAGCAGCAGGGTCTTTTTAGAGCCCCCTGTCTCTATGATTTCACATTTGGATTAAAATGTTAAGGAATCCTCCTATGTGTACTTATCAGTTATCAGTGTCCACTTGAGAAGAGAATGCAAATTCATAGCCTGATTCTGTGTTTTGAGGAAACATGGAAGAAGCATCATAGCAAGATGGACAACAGAGGGTGCCCTCCACTTTGTGCATAAGATGCACTGACGAATCATTTCCTGAATCATTACTAAGTGATGCTTCATAAAATTCTTGGCAACTGAGTGTTTTAAACTGCAACAGATGTGAAATGCTGAGTAATATACTTCCGTATTTTTCTCCCTGAAGGCAGTTGAAATTCAAATCATCAAAGTCAAAGCAAAGGCAAACTGACTACATATTTAATTAAATGTCAATGCCAATGGAAAGCCTTATACAATATCTGGAGATGTTAACAAAGAAAACCTTGCAAAATGAAATCAGCGGCTACTTGGTGTTAACCGATTTCCAAGTTAAGAGAGAGGGGCACAAGTGGTAGGCGAACTTCCATGATAGTGAACAACTGACTTCCAGGGAAATGTCATTCTTAAACAGTGCCTTGGCGAATTGCTCGTTTTAGATTTTTCTGCTGAACGGAATTACAGATTCCTCCTACAATTTCCTAGGAAAACATTTACTTAAACCTTCCTTGACTTTTCAGTGCAATAACAATAAAAGGCATCACCTTCTGGTACTTAAGTTGAAAAAAGTGCTTTCAGCAAAGTCATTCTATATTTGCAATAAACTAATTTCTCACAAAGGATCAAGGTCCTCACGTAGGAAAAAGTGACCGGCCATTTTCAATATGCTTTGTAACAGATGCTTTCACAAGCAAAATGAAGCATAGAATCCGCAGGTTTCCAATGAAGAACTTAACTAAAAATAATGTGAACAGCTGGCAGACTTTCGGATTCCCCCAAGAGGCGCATGCTGAGAAGGTCCTTGCAGTGTTTCTGCCTCCCTCCTAACCTTCCTACCACCGCCACGGAGCCCCTAATACACACATGCAAACCAAGCACTGGAATCTAAGTTATTAGATTTTCTGACCAAGACCTGATGTTCTGGGAGCTTCTCAGAACTCCTGTTAACAGTTTTCCTGTCTAAGTATGTAAAATTTACATTATCGATTATTTCAAAGCGAGACCATTTATACCTCCAATCCTTTTACTTTACATTCAAAAGCAAACAATGAATTTCTGTTTTGTTATTTTCAGATTCTCCCAGTGATAGAAGGAGCTCTCCAGAAAATAGAGCAGAGGTTCTCAACCTTTTCGTGCATAGGATTTTCTTTTTAGTATCAAAAACTGCAGACTCTGCTTATGATAATAGTTGTATTTTTATTATCAGGTGATTAAGGACTTATAAGGATGGTATAAGGATCCAGTATCATTTTTAATTATTTTTATTTTATTTATAATATCAACATCTGTATACACTTGGAAAAATAACATATTTCATAATAATGAGATTTTCACCCATATATTTGCAAATATTATAAAATATAAAAAATAATTTGCAAGTATTATAAAGTATAACTCTACCCTCTGATTTTACTTTCCCCATTCTATTCTCAAGAGCATCAATATGATTGCCAGAGGATGCATTTTTGTCTTAACATCTTTCATGTTTCAGAAGAAGACTTAATAGAGACATAAGCACTATAGTCAGAAGTAAGACCATTTTCTCACTCAAGTTCACTGGCTCCACCGCACATATTATAGACCTAGGCTGAAAGGGCCAGATGATCCTTTAAGGTTCTTCAACCATGCTGCTTCTCCTTTCTCACCAATTGCAAGTAATGATAGGCATCATTCATATCCTGGACGCATCCAGGGTCTCTCGCCCACTCAATCCATCCCCAAGTTACATCTACTACTACTTTCCAGTTGAGCCCCTTTCTTCTCTGCTGAACAGTTACGGATTTGTCTTCCTCTTCCTCGGCAGTCACATGTGCATGCAGTCACAGATCCCAATTCATAGGAGTAAGTCCTTCCCCTCTACCCTTCTCACCTCCTGCAGCAAGTCTTAGCTACCTTGTTGATCGCTGAAAACTCAGAGTGATTGTAATTTCCACTGTGAGGTTGCCTCAGTATCTCTAAAAGTATTTGCACTCACGGAATCTACACTTCAAGTCACCTATACAAATGATTTCAAAACAATGTAATCTCTCTGATTGCAATTTGCAAGCAGCACAGGGCAGGAACTGTATAATAATTACTACAGTCTATTCAATACATGTCCTTCAGTAGTCGCCAGCAAATGTCTCCTAGCTTTTAATAGCTCTCTCAGATTGTACGAAATCAAGTTCAAGGAACTTAGGTTTATCAAAACCCTTAATAAGTGGTTCCAATCTATTTTTTCATTCACATCTCTCTACCATTGGCCTTATACCTGCCTACACTTTGCCAGGAATTACCAGACATTTTAGTCGCGTGACTTTATTTCCTATCTTTCAAATGTCTTTTTCTTCTTTTTTTGTGTGTGTTTTATTTTTCACTTTCACAGAATACCATCATTATTTGGTTGATATATTTCCTATGATATCCTTATGATCCTTTTTCAACTTCATCCCCTGATCTTTCTATTGAAGTATTCCTCATCTTTTATACACAATTAAAATATTACTTCTTCTGTTAAACATCTTTAATTTACCAGTCAGAATTAACTGTGTTTTTTTCTTCTGTGTCTCAGAATACTTCACATATACTTCATTTAAAGCAGAAAATACAGGGTAGTCTGCGCCTTGCTATGGTACAAATAAAGCCTGAAATCTCAGCAGTTAGCCCAGTAAAGTTGATTTCTTGCTTTATAAAACCTAATGTAAGTCTGGTAACTTCCCAGCGTAGCTGTTCTTCATCAAATGACTTCATTAGTCACCAGGCTGCTTCCAAATTGTGTGTCTGCTATGGCAACATGAAGCTTCCTCAGTCATTTCAAGAGAGAAGAAGAAACTGGAAGGCTGTACAGGAACTTGTGATGCCTCAACCCAAAAGTGACATGCTCAGAACCCAGGGGCAAAATTAGGCACATGATCCAACTTAATGCAATAGGCCTACGAGAGACGATGACTGGATATTAGTGAGCACTCATATTAAGTACCAGAGAGACTTTCTTGCTTTATAGATATTGGTGTATTTACTTGTCTTCTTTTGCTAGACTGTGAGTTCCTTGAGGGAAAAGTCATTACCTTCTTCATTTCTATACCCCGGAACTTCAGCCCGTACCATGCTTTCAGAATGATATCGGAGTTATTGTTAGATAGCTGAATTAAATCACAAGGGAAAGAAGGTTATGATTATCTCTGAGGAGAAGAAGCAAATTCTGTTCTTCCTCAAATACTCACAAGATAGACTCTCCCTCTCATATTGGGGGTGGGGGGTTAACAATTAATATTCCCTTCCATTCCATTTGAGCATTAAACATTCTTTTTTAGAGAATAGCAGAAGTTGATACATGAAATACAGTAATGGCTTTGTTACTGTCTGAATATTTAGATTCCGCAGGTATTTATAGTTCATGAGAGGTCCAAGATATGAACTGTATAATTCCTATAGAGAGAAGGCTTCACAGAAGTCACCCGAAATCTATACATGGCCAGCTGGCTTGAGAAGTTTACACTTATTTTTTAAAACAGTAATTATATAAACTTGTTATAAATATAATGTGTCTACATAAAGGGTCCAACTTACCCAAGTTAAACACAGAGGTGTTTTAATGTTTATCCATTGAATCTACTTCTGTATCACATATTAAAATATAAAAATTATGATGATTAAGAAGTAATAAAGTAGTGTCTCAGGTTTGCTAAAAAGATAATGACAATATAATATAGGAAAAAGTGTCCCAAATTAAAAATTATGTGACATAATTGTTTAATGTAAAATCCATCACAGTACCTTGTTTATAAAACAGGCAGGTAGGTGGTATTCAAGGTCATTTCTTAACCACCAATCTGTACCAACAGTAACTGTCTTTTATTGAACCTTTATTATAATACTACTAACATTTAATTTTTAATATAGGAATATGTATAGGTACCAGGTAGTTTCACAGGTGCTTTCCAGATTTCATTTATTCTTACACAAACCCTTTGAGGTCGGTACTACTATTATCTCTATTTTACAAACGAGGAAATTGAGGCACAAAGAGTTTGAACAGCTTGTTGTTCAAGGTTACATGGCTACCACTAGATTAAAGCACCATCTGCTACAAAGTCTATACTCCTGACCACTCTGCTCCCCTTTCTTGCTAAGTGCCTCACCCATATTATCTCATTTAATATAAAACATTGTGGTGGTTTCAACTGCAAGAACTAGAGTAGCCAACTAAAACTGACTTAAACAAAACGCATATCTATTGTCTCACATAAAAGAACTTTTCCAGGGTGGTAATATCATCAAAGGTTTGGACTGTCCATCCTTCTGCTCTGTTATACTCTGTGGGTCAGTGATTCCCCCCCCCACCCATGGTCAGACAACTGAAGCAATTGCAGACATCACACTTGGGAATGACCATACCAAGCAAAGAAGACCAGCATGTTTGTCCATGAAGACATTTTGTGGGGGGAGACGACCTTTCCCAGAAGATGAATTCTGCCTCAGTCCAGTGACCAGGACTGGTTTGACTAACGGAGGGCTGAGAATACGACAATCTGATATTTGGAGACTATAGAAGGAGAGACAGACTCTGACGGAAAATGTGTGTTTGTAAAAGAGAAAGGGAGCATGTGGACGGTGGAAGGAGGCAAGCTGGAGAGGATGGTAGGATGGCTATGGGTAGGCGATCAGCAGCAAGTCGTATCATAAGTAAATATTACTACCCTTATTTTATAGCTGAGAAAGCAGACTTCAAGAAGTAAAAAACTTGCACAAAGTTACTGAATTGTTAAGAGACATAATTAGATTTAAATCCAGAGTGTGGCAAGACAGCGTGAACTCCAACCATTACACTACACCAATGCCTTATTAACCTGTAGACTTTGCCGTGATGTTTGCATTTATCTAATTCACTGGTGATTGATACTTTGGTTTGTAACTTGGTATCTTCATATTATATTCAGCTTCCTCTTCTCACAAAAGCCATCTTAGTTCTGACTGTTACATGAAACTTAGGCTACATTTTGTCAATATATCATTCAATGTTATGGCTCTTGGTATTTCTTAGTTCCTAAAATCATATCCTGCAGTAACTTAGAGAAGATCAGATACGAGATCAAGCCACTAATTGAGCATTGCCTTTGTAACCATGACTGATGCATCCTTTTAATTTTAAAAAGAACAGTGCATGAACATGAAGCAGCATAGATAGTTAAAATAAGGTTTTTTTATTTGTTTTTCTAAAATGTAATCAAATTAAAAAGTCATGTCATAAGCTCATCATCCTAACTTAGAATTTGAGTACCTTTCCTTCCAGGCTTTTTTTTTTTTTTCAAAAATATTGTTACATAGTTAGAATCATAGTTTATATTAACATTTGGTATCCTTATTTTTTGCTTAATGTTACAACAAAAATATTATTATGCATGCCATAGGCACTTCAAAATCATCATTTAAATATGTAATATTTCACCAATTAGATGCATTGTAGTTAATTACTCCCTGGTGTTGGACATTGGGTTTTTTCCATTGTTTTTGCTATTATAAGCTATGTGTGACATACATCTTTGGACATATTTTGAATTATTTTCTTAGATCAGATTCCCAGAAGTAGAATGACTAAGACCAAGAACATCAAGGTTTGTTTTTTGTTTTGTTTTGTTTTGTTTTGTTGTTTGTTTTTGTTTTGGGGTGTTCATGGATTCTGCCAAATTACTTTTAGAAAGGACAGAACAATTTACAGTGTGATTAGTAATGTATGGAAGCACTAATTTTCCTGTGCTCTCAATCTCAGTGGAAAATATATTTCCAAGTAGATACATTAAAATGAGCCTTCATTTTGTGATGTGAGAAAGAACCATACCACTCTGCTAGCAGCAGCTCATAGTTTAGAGGAGACAAAATAAACACAAATATCCATAAAGCACTTGTGGATAGAGGCACAAGGTAATGAAGGAAACGTGTCCTGATTACTGTGGAAGCTCAGAAAGGGAAAGAGCACTTGAAATACCTCTTTAAAGAGTGAGGAGAAGATGAGTGAAGAAGGCATGGAAATTTTGGACTTGATCAAGAGCACAGAGGGTTAAAATGCCAGGGCACATGGTGAGATGTGGAGCTTGAGGTTACAGTAGAAGCAAGTGGTAGTCAGAGAATGGGAGAGATAATCCCGTGAAGTAGAAAGCATAAGATTTAGGGCAACATTATACAACATAATAGGAAGCTTGGGTCTAATACTGCAGGTTATGGGAAACCACTCTGTGGTTTTAAGAAAGGGATGGATGCAATACAAACTTTCTTAAAAACCGAGAGTTTTCAATGTGTGGTCTAAAACAGTAGCATCAGCATCACCTAGGAACAAAAAATGCAAATTCTTAGGCCCCACAGGACCCCTACTTGGTAAAAACTCCAAGGGTAGGACCTAACAATCAATATTTTAATAAGCACTCCAAGTGAGTCTGATGCCCAATAAAAAATAAAGTTTGGGAACCATTGCCTTAAACTGACATTCTGGCAGGTGGGTAGGAGGTAGCTTTGATGGGGTAAAGTTGAATGCAGGAAGGCCAGTCAGGAGGCTGCCACAGGGGTCAAGTAGAAAAATGATGT
Organism: Ursus americanus; assembly: GCF_024610735.1. Taxonomy (NCBI): domain Eukaryota; kingdom Metazoa; phylum Chordata; class Mammalia; order Carnivora; family Ursidae; genus Ursus; species Ursus americanus. The sequence continues at coordinate 12,241,503 of NC_142131.1, read as the reverse complement.
GTCCTGAACTTGATCAGTGAGATTGAAACTGATAAGGTTTAAATGAGTTTATGCAAGAAAAAGTAGACAGAATCCTCAGATATCCAAATTCTAAAGGGGCAAGCTGAAGAAACATTCTTTAAGAAAAAGAAAAGATATAGTCAGGAAGATATGAAAAGGAAGAGGAGGGTAAGAGCTGTGGAAACCAAGGAAGTAGAGAGCTTTAAGAGAGTCAGATGGAGAATAGTAACCCCAAAATATAAAGACTCAAGCACATGTACTGTGTCTTGCAATTAGGGCACCATTTTTAACCATAAAGAAAGAAGTATAGTATAGTCCTAAAGATGGAATCAGACTGAAGGAAGAGAAAGAGGAAATGAGATTTGAAAGAATGCAAGAAATTGTGGCATAGTACAATGTTGGAGAATGCTGTGTGTATATAAAACAACAACAACAACAACAAAACAAACAGGAGTTAGATCCTGAGGTTGGTAAACATTTTCTGAAAAGACCAGATAGTAATGTTTTCAGCTTGTGGGCACATGATCTCTATGGCAAAGATGCAGTGGTACCATTGTAGGGCAAAAAGCATCCATAGGCAATACATAAATGAACGTGCGTGGCTTTTCCCAATAAAACTTTATAAAAACAGGCGATCTGTTGGTGAGGCCTAATTTGCCAATTCCTGCTGTGTTTCACTGCAGCGTGTGCCACAGGGCAGAGAGAGTGATAACATCTGTCATAAAAAGGCAAAGGTTAGACGATTGCTGTCAGAATGAAGGAAAGTTTTACTTTTATTTGTTTGCTTGTGCTGTTTTTAAGATGGGAACATAATGCATATATTTACAGGCTGGAAGGAAAGAGTATGTAGAAATGAAGATATTGGAGGATACACTTTTTTATTTAACAATATTAACTGAACTCCTGCTATGCTCTAAGCATTACTCTAGGCACTGAGAATAAACAAGAGACAAGGTCACTGATCTCAAGGAATTAAAAAACAAGTCAATCAATAACACATAAATAAGGTATACTAGATGATAATAATTGCCATGAAAAACAATAAAACAGGTGATGTGATGGAGAGAGCCAGCTGGGTTATTCTAGGTTTACAATAGGAAAGTCTTCTTTGAGACAATTGTATTTAAGCCTTGACATGAATGACTAGAAAATGGAGTAGAGAGAGATGGTAACTAGCTAGACAAATACTTAAAGGCAGAAGAAGAGGAGCCAAAGGGATAAATTAAGTTCGAATGGAGAAGACCTACTCAGACAAAGAATAGGTGGAAAGGCTGAGCATTTAAGGTCAGAGATGGAGACAGTGAGAGGTTGAAAATTCATCATGAGATTTCGTGATGAACCAAGAGACAAAGTTATCCAACTAGAGTGGTTAGGATGGAGTCAGATAAAGGATTTGAGTTGACTAGTGAATAATTAGGTGGTGAGAAAAGGAAATTCACCAGAGTCAAATAAAGAATAGGTTGTGGCAGTGAATGTCCATCCATATTGGATACATCTATGCAAAATGTCTGTCTGTAGGAATGCTGCCAACACTTTCAGGAAGAGAGATTTGTGGCATGTTCTGTAGAGTATGTGGTGTGCTTCAGACACGCTTAGCCCTGCCCAAAGAACTACATTCATGTTATATTCAAAGATTCAATAGTATAGGGTAGAGATTTCCCGGGGAGATAAACTCACTCAAGAGAAAATGTTTCAAGAAACGCATTCAAACCCTAGGAATTATGGAAACAACTTACATCACCTAGCTTGGTCATTCATAATTATTAAAAGACAGTGCTATTGAGGCCCTATATAATATTTAAAAAATACTGGAAGCTGCTGTGGTTCACTGCAGCGTGTGCCACAGGGCAGAGAGAGTGATACCATCTCATAAAAAGGATATAGTAGAAAACTCACAAAAATCTAAGAAAGGGGGAAATTCGAATAAGTCCAGAGTCTGGCAAATAGGATAAAGTGGGAAAGCAAGCCTTAGCCAATGGGACTGAATGTAGAGTTTCATACTCTAAACTCTAGGGGTTACTTGGATAGAAAGAAGACATAGAAAGCCTGATACCTGGAACTGAATTTTTTAGCTAAATGGACCTTGAGCGTTGACCCTGAGTTGTAGCATCCTAAAATTTTGAGTTCTAAGAAAATCAGGGATGAGATTTTATTTTTCCAAGTGTTAGCTTGGAAGGAGTTGAAAAGAAAATCCTAGAGATGAATTCTGAGGAAATGTTGAAACAAAACTTTGGGCATACCATCAAAATAAGCCAACAATCTCGTCAGTTAAAGGAGAGAAGGAGAATTCAAAAACTGAGCCAAAGAGAAATAAGACACAAACAAAAAGATTTTGAGGGGAGGAGGGTGGTAAAATATAAAAGTTACTTTCTGTCCCAGTAAGAGTAGAGCAACTATGGATTTTTCTGGAATGTCTGAATCTTGATATACAGGGAAACAGCCCTGACTGTGCATGAGTGGGTCCAGGATTCATCCCAGCCTCTCAAACATGCAGGGGTCACCACTCAAGGAATATTTCCAGTACTAGTCATAGAGAAGCCAGAATTTATTTTTAAATCCAGGTGGCACACTAAACAAGAGCTATCCCTATACTGTTTTCATTGTTCTTCCAGTATCTAGATTAGGGTTGATGGTCCTGCTACAAAAAATGGAAATGAGACCAGGACAAGCAGTAAATGGCAATCAATCACAATGATCATATATTAAGACAGAATTAATGATTTTAGGTAAGAAATTCTATTACTCGTAAGATTTTTTATTACTCTATTGAGATTTCCTGCCTAATCTAGACTATAAATGAAATATCAAATTTCATTTATGTGTCAAAAGGACACAATTAAAAATGCTATATAGTGCTATAGCATCTATGCAATAGATTAGCATATCTAAAATGTGTTCAATGGAGTATTGGTACCATGAGATATTAACGGATGTAATGAACAAAAAGGATTCTGTGATCAAAATCCATGGGAACCACTAGATTCAATAAAATTAAACACTTCCTTTATTGCAGGACTTTTCAGGGCCATTGATATGCTAATTTTACCATGGCTTTCCAGAGGAGGTACATAGAATAGAGTACTTATCACTATTATTTGACCATGGGACACATTTTGAAAGTGTGGTTAATGGAACTAGTTTTCCATAAAACATACTTGATACAATCTTTTACATTGAAGAGGAAAAAAAGATACTTAAAATGTATTCTAATATCACCTTCTTTTCCATAGCATCAGTGTATTGCTCATTCGAGATGAAAAATCCTAGAGAAAATTTGGTACGTCAACACAGATATACACAAAGTGTCCGTAAAAGCTTTATTCATAACAACCCTACTTAGAAGTCCATCAACAGGAGAATGGACAAATATGTTCTGATATATTCACACAAAGAAAAACTATACAGCAATGAATAACACCTCACACAGCAACACAGGTGAATCTTAGAAACATATTTAGTCAAAGTCAGGTTTCAGAAAACTACATACAGTATAAAACTATAAGACTCAAATATCAGCAAAATTAAATATTCTAGGTTAAGATACCTAATTATGTGATAAAACTATTTTTAAGAAACAAGGGGATGGTAAACACAAAATTTAGGGTGGCTAGGGATGCAAGGACATTGAATGAGAAAGGAACACACAGTTCATAGTCATAGTTATTGGGGAATTATTCATGGGTATTCATCTTATTTTTATGTTTCATAATACACATATGTGTTGTGGTTTTCTTTTGCATTACCAAATACATACTACAACTGTAATTTTAAAAAGCACATAGTTAGCACTCAATAAATATTTATCTAATGAACAAAGTCATTAAGCCAACTGGGGTACCAAAGCAACAGAGCAGCCTACTAGACATTTAGCTGGTTACTAATGACAAATGTCCAGAGGGACCTTAAGATCACAGAAGCTCTTGCATGGCATGAAGGGTGGCAGAACACAAAAATGACAGACTAAATTTTCTGCCATACCCCCTCCCCAAAAATGGAGGACTCAGACAGAGACCTGGAACATTTAAGTAAAATTAAGAAAAGTGATATTTCACACACACTTAGATTCATTGGGCAATATTCATACTTGATACATGTTTTGCTTTTTAAAGTAGTCAACTACTGCAGAGCAAATCCAATACGCAGTGGTATAAGGTATTGAATTTGACAATAGAATCCCAACACCGGAGTGCTTTCTGGATGTCAACTTTTGCATCATCGTGGTGCATCATGGTTAGATAAGTTCCTGTTTGGATCACTGAACCGCTTTTCCTTTTTGTGAGATGGAGATATGTTCAGCCACAAAAAGCTGGATGATGCTGGAACTCCAGCCGTTTGCTCAAAAAACCAGAAACCACAGGGGCGCCTGGGTGGCACAGCAGTTAAGCGTCTGCCTCCGGCTCAGGGCGTGATCCCGGCGTTACAGGATCGAGCCCCACGTCAGGCTCCTCTGCTATGAGCCTGCTTCTTCCTCTCCCACTCCCCCTGCTTGTGTTCCCTCTCTCGCTGGCTGTCTCTATCTCTGTCAAATAAATAAATAAAATCTCTAAAAAAAAAAAAAAAAAAAAAACAAAGAAACCACAACAGAACTAAATCATCAAATAAGGAAGACGTTTTTGCTATTGCAAGCATCAAAACTTCCAAAAATGTCTTTTTTAAAATTAAGATATAATTGACATGTACCATTATATTAGCTTCAGGTGTAGAACATAATGTTTCAATATACATATATATTGCAAATTAATCACCACAGTAAGTCTAGTTAACATCCCTCACCACGCATATTTATCAGGTTTTTTTCTTGTGAAAAGAACTTTTAAGATCTATTCTCTTAGCAACTTCCTACATGAGTAGATCTTGAGAGCATTATGCTAAGTGAAATAAGTCAGAGAAAGATAAATATCATGATCTTACTTATTGTGGAATCTTTAAAAAAAAAGTGTTTGTTATTCATTAAGTAGAGACCCTCAGTATCCAGGCTCCCTACTGTATTTGTTTTTTTTTTTTTTTTAAGATTTTATTTATTTATTTGAGACACAGAGAGTATGCAGGAGTGGGGGGAAGGGGCAGAGGGAGAAGGACAAGCAGACTACCCACTGAGCAGGGATCCTGAGGCGGGGCTCAATCCCAGGACCATGGGATCAAGACCTGAGCCTAAAGTCGATGCTTAACCCCTTAACCGACTGAGTCACCCAGCTGCCCCATGCAATGGTTCTTATTGTGCTTTCCTAGACCAGTAATGTCAGTGTCACCCGGGAAATTGTTAGAAATGTAAATTCTTAGGCTTCACTCCAGACCTTCTGAATCAGAAAATATGAATGCGGAGCCCACCAATCTGTTTTATCAAGCCCTTCAGTTAATTCTGATACTCATAAGGTTTGAGTTCTGCTGCCCTAGAGTAACTGAGAAATCCTCCTGTAAAGAATAACACTTTATTGGTTAGATGATTATTTTAAGTAGGGCATCTCAGTGGTTCATGTATGTTTTGATCCTTTTTAAGCCTCTTAATTAAGAGTTTGTCCGGAATGGCTTTCATCCCAACAATGACTCAAAGTTTTATCTATCCCTTACCTATTTTACTAACCAGACAAAAGGGTATGACATGTGAGCTTCCCAGGAACCACTGAGAAGTATTCTGCAGACAAGAGTAAAGTAGAATTTTGAAACAAATATAACAATAAATGCAGTGCTTGCATGATTCTTTTCCAAAATCTCAAATCTTCTCGGTGGAGGGGAAAAGATCTCATTGCTGTGTTTCCTCCAAGAGGCTAACGTGAGCGTAGAATTTTCTTTCAACTGTTAATGTTGAGGGTGGGCTATCCATGAGAGGACTGGGGTGGTCTGGGAATGAAGACGAGACCCAGCACAATGTGGTGGATCCTCCTTTCAAAAACATTAAAGATTGTCCAAAGCAAATACAGATATTTGGGGTTTTTCCATATGTAAAAGAGATCTCCCTTTTCCTCAGCAGCCCTGGCTTTGCAGAATAATTTATATAGAAAATTAGGAATTCCATGGGGAAAGGAAACAAATAATTCACAATAGAGGGAGAATATGGATAAAAATTCTTGCCAAGAAAAGTTGACTTCAAGGGATCTATAAACAAGGGCTCTTAGAACACTTGAAAAACTCCTTTAAGTTTTAAGTTCTCCGAAGTTCCAAAGAACTCAGAAGTTCTAAAGCAAAGATATGAGAAAGCAGCATGGGATTTGTAAGTATCTGTGAGGTAGCAAGCAGGAAGTACGGGATAGTGGTCCCAATATAAACCGGCGATTTGACAATTAATTATGTATTACTTTAAGGCATCTTCCTACTTTAAATCTGTTGTTCTTAACTATCTTATCTGTTCAGCATCAGTGTGTGCTTGTGCTTTGTGTCCCCACTAAATTAATAGGCAAAGACAACACTGCCATAGATACAGTCTTTACTTTCTATCACAAGACACTCAGAGAAAAGCTGTAGTCAAACTTTGCAAATCAAACTATAGTGTTGCATAGCTAAAATGCTATAACAGAGCACCAGGTTCCTGTACAGTCTCCACATCGGATACATCATAGGCTCAAGTTCAAAGACATGATTATCAGCCTCACCAATTATTATCAAAACCGCCATGTTCCGCAACTTGAGGACATCGTTCTTACTGCAGTCTGTTTGAGTAAACCCTCTGCGGCTAAACAGTACTCTGGTCCCAGATCACTTAGAATGCCATAAAATTGGAGGACATTAGAACTAGAAGCTTCAAATCCATCTTATGTTATGTTATCCATCTTATGTTATCCATCGTGTTGATAAAGAAACTGAGGCTGCTGGGGTGCCTGGGTGGCACAGCGGTTAAGCGTCTGCCTTCAGTTCAGGGCGTGATCCCGGCGTTATGGGATCGAGCCCCACATCGGGCTCCTCCGCTGGGAGCCTGCTTCTTCCTCTCCCACTCCCTCTGCTTGTGTTCCCTCTCTCACTGGCTGTCTCTATCTCTGTCAAATAAATAAATAAAATCTTTAAAAAAAAAAAAGAAAGAAACTGAGACTGCTGAAGTCACACGGTTACCTGAAAAAGCTGGAATTGAAGAACAGATTTTGTGACACATGTCCAGTAAAAACAAAGCCTCTCCCTCTCTCCTCCACCATGGCTTTTACTACCCTCGCCCTTTCTTGCTCTGTTCTGGCCACAGTACAGTTGTAGGCTAGATTCCAAGGGCTGGTGTCTTTAGAGAACCAGCAGAAGCTCAGTAGTCCTTCTTCATCGAGCTTCCGAAGTCACAAAGCACCGCTTCCACCATAGTCGTCAAGATTCAAGAGAAAACGGGAACAACATCCTGAAAGAAATGTCATTGTCACATTGAAAGAAGAGCATAAGAGATCAGAGATATTGTTGTGATCATCTTTGGGAAACACAATCTGCTGCAGATTGAACACAAATATCTAATTCTGTTCCCTCTGGAAATTTCAGTCGAACAATAATAAATTAACTCCCCATCCAAGGCATAAGCCCACTGGCACAGGGAAAATGAAAAAAAAGAAGCAAAAGCAACAAAATTTTAGAAGCCGGAAAGCAGATGTTCAACTGGCAAAAGACTTCAGTGAACCCAGAAAATGGAGTCTTAAACTAGCAACGGGGAAAGCTTTGAACTCATCAGATTTCTAACACAGAATTCCCCCAAAGGCTGAAGATATGGTAGCACCAGATACCATTATAAGTGAGTAGAAGGCAAGAGCTAGAATAAGGAGGATTTTAAGTAGCAGTCAAATCTCTAGATCCCCCACCCCCCCATCTGGGCAGCCAAATGCCTCCACCTTCTAAATGCCTGCCATCGGTGGAGGCATGTTCTCTTAAAGGAATGAAACAGGGAGGACTTAAGACACCTTTCGGGGTGAGGACAGAGGTGAGTCAAGTATGAACACTAGTGACTGCGACCTCCTGCTCTCTTTTCTTAGTTGATTTCCTGATAACTAGCAGCTAGGCCCTCACCCTCTAGACAGAGGACTAGAAACGCTTTCTCTGGGAATCTGATCCCTTCAGGATAAGATGTCTAGAGGTCATGAAACTAAAAGCTCACTACATCATCCTACTGTGACGTTCACAGCTGACAAGATCCACTCACGTCTCAGAACTTCCAATGAACTTTTTCACTCCCCTACAATGATCAGATATCTGAGGGAAGCCTGCCACATGAAAAGCAGGAAAAAATAGAAAAAGCAGCTTGGAAGAAACAGGCGGTGTAAAAAGGAGAGAGCTTTAAAGATAAATGTATTATTAATATCCAGTGAGATGTAAGAGGAGATATTGCAACTGTGGAAAAAAAGAACAAGATGTTAAAATACAAGGAACATCCTGAGAACCAGAAGAGCTCTAGCATATTAAAAATACGATAGAAGATAGGTTTAAACAATCTTTAAGACCAAAAAAAAAAAAAAAAAAAAGGCAAAGCAAAGTGCTAAGTAGATGGTAATAACTTCCAAGTCCTTTGACTTGGAAGGAGTTAATGCATTTGAGCTGGTAAACTGGAAAACATAGATCTAGTAAAATTGTATCAAATTGAAACCTAGCAACTAATAGAAATAAAAATGTCTCTAGACACCAATTATCAAAGGCAAGAATATAAAGAAAACCTTGACTTCGTTTGGCATAACAAAAACAAGGTAACAAGAAATAATTTTAAATAAAACAAAAATAACAAGAAAATGAGAAGATCAATCCAGAGGATATAATACCAAGAAAAAAAAAAAAACATGTGTTCCAGAAATGAAAAGCTGGAAAAAAAGAAGAAAAGTAAAACAATTTTTTCTTAAATTCTAAAACTTCAGGTTGAAAGACACATTACATGCCTAATGTAATGGATGCAAAGAGACCTGTATCGTAGTGTAGCATTGCTATACTTCAGAATACTGAGGACAAAAAGAAAATGCAGCAAGCTTCTAGAGATGTGGGTGGGGGGAAGAGGGGATAAAGAGAGATTGGAGTTCACCTAAAAGGGATTAGGAATTAAAATGGCTTCAGATTTTTGGGGGGCACCGGGGTGACTCAGTCGGTTGAGCATCTGACTCTTGATTTCAGCTCAGGTCCTGATCTCAGGGTTGTGAGATCCAGCCCTGCATGGGGCTCCACACTGGGCATGGAGCCTGCTTAAGATTCTCTCTCTCCCTCTCCTTCTGCCCCTCTCCGCATCCCATTCCTGCGCATGCACCCTCTCTCTAATAATAATAACAATAATAATAATAATAAAAATGGCTTCAGATTTTTGTCAGCAGCAACTTTGGAAACTGGAAGCAGCAAAAGCCAAAAGAGAAGTACCTTCAGATTTCTGATGGAAAATTGTAGAGAATTCTATGACAAGATGAACTATCAATAAGATAGAATAAAAGTAATGGCTCTTTTACATAATACAAAGCCTCAGAAGTTCCCCCCATACATCTTTTCTTGGACTCCCAGGTGGCTATGCTCTACCAAAAATACGAGAAAAGGAAAGGAGCAAGGGAGGGAGGAAGGGGGGAGGAAGGAAGGGAGAGAGGGAGGAAGGAATGGAGTAAGGTGGGGAAGGAAAGACAGGCATAACCAACAGGACAGAGCACAGGGAAGAAAAGGTGAGTCCCTAGGGTGGTGGGGACAGAAGATCCCCCAGCAGCTGGGTAATCAGGCATAGCAGGGCAAGCAGCCCAGATCATAGCAGGTCAAAGGGCTCCGGGACATACTTCTGGAATACTAAATTAATAGACTACTTGATGTGCAAGAGTTTGTGGTTAAAGAGATGATAAAGAAAACCAAGCAAAACTAGAAAGGTTTTCATTTCATAGAAAATTTAAACTTGTGCCAAACAGGAAAAATAATACAGTTTACTAAATGGAGCTGCTGTGATAAGTATTTCATAGACATAATAATGTAAGCAATGAATATAGATCTATTCAAAGTTACCATATACCTTTAACAGGCTGATGGAAAGATAGGAAGGGTAACCCTATTTACTAGAGGTGTAAGGAGCAGTGAGGTGAACAATGACATTTTAGTAGTGGGAAGTTGATAGATTATAACCTGACACTGAAAAATCAAGACATAGCATTCCAAGTATATTACTAGCAACAGGGCGAGAAGTGCCAAAAAAAATCAGCTAAAAGTGGTTTTGTCTGGGGAGGGTGGTGAGGAGTTGCTGTTTTTCTTAACGAGCCTTACAAAACTTTTTGACTCTTCGGTCTAGTTACATGTGTAACTTTGATAAAAATAAAGAAGAATAGGGGTCTTAAAGGAGAGAGCAGTGTTCAGCCAGGAATGAACACACCAGCTGATTCAGAAATGTTAAGAGTTGAAGCCTATTTCTAAAGTAGTTTAACCATGCCAGCAAAGAACTACAAACTATCAGAACTTAGCTTCCTGCGTTCTCTATTATCTGGGTCTGTGTTATCCTGGCAGGAATCTTCTCTTTAAAAATCAAAGGCACTATTTGTATTCGCAGCTGTTTTCAAGTCCGTTTCATCATGGTATCTTATTAATTCTTTCTCATATTATATCAAATAAGCATTCATTGGCAAGCTACATCCAAGGCAACCATGAACTTAAAAGCAGCCATATACAATTGATTATGCAAGTATATGTCTTACAACAAGGATGGATTTTCTTATCTAACCATGTAGTTATTCATAAAGTTTCTAAATTATCCTGTAAGGATCATAGTAATGCACTTGAAAATAATACTTCCTGGCCATTTCTTTGAGGAATTACATGTTTCCTTAAGTCTCTCCCTCTCTTTAAGACTATTGCATATACCCTTCTCTGAAAGGCACCCAAAATTCTGCTTCAACATACTTGAAATAATCTCGTTTTTGAGCATGTTAAGGCAAGCAGGATATTCAATGTCCATCAAATTTTAGAAATACTTATTTTCCCAAATAACAATAAGCTAAATGTTAAATTGTGGAGTTGTGTACTTTGCATTTATGTTTCACCCAGAATAAAATTCCTCTTACTAAACTTTCTCTATGCCATTTCCATATTAGCATTCTGGTTAGGTTCAGCTCGGTATATTCCACTTCTCTTGAAAACCCTGTCAGTAACTGTTCATTTCATGCCTATGAGCATAGCCTTCTGACTGCCTACAGCCCGGTTGATCCGTTCATTTTGACCATCTTATCAAAGGTACAGAAATGATAATAAATGCAACCCAAACGAGAAAGCTATTTTCCCCCATCTGATTTACCTGCAGAGATTAAGCACCTTCTGTGTGAAGCATCCTTATTTTCCAAAAGCAATTTTAATATGTTTACCATGATGGATATTATGCATTTCTGAACAACAGAGAATCTGGAAACCTGCTTTAGGTTGATATATCATAAAAACGGACATCAATTCATTCCCTCCTAAATCTAATCCACTATTGTTACTGAGATTTTCAACTTCCCTTGCTTCTCACATGACAGATTTAAGTGAAAGATAATGCAAAGCCACATAAAATATTTCACCACGTTAAACTTAACTCCCTAAGCATACCAGGAACTCTTGCATTTCCTAGAACTAAAAACCATTACCTTACACTTCTTGTGATTTATTTTGAGATTATATTTTGTGCACTTCTCAAAGAAAGCATTCAGCTGCTTCTGAAGGCCAATTGGGGTTTGAGAGATTAATGAATACTGAATCCTCAGTCTTAAAAAAAGAACAGTCACGCAGATGTTAAAAACATTTTGGGCATGAAAACTATGCCAAAAGTCTCAGTGATATCATATAAATGGATACTAAATAGTGAAAGGCTATCATCCCAGCATCCTCTCTTCTGAAGGATTTGATTATAATCCAGCATGTATCCTTCAACCTGTAAATTATTAACTATAGCTAAAAGGAGATTTAGGAAATTTCATAGTGACTCATAGTGACTCCTGATATTTGATATTTGTATAAATAAACCCTCAGAGATTTAAATGTCATCTTGTCCATATGAAACAGGAGGTTGAATTTTGATCTAAATCACCCTATTCCAAGATGTCAAGGAAAGTCTATACTGGGCCAAAATCTGGTTAATGTGAGGGAAGTGAGAGAAAACAGTAACTGCATGAGTAAATATGCTTAGAAGGAGACTTTGGCAACTTAGATCTAAAAATGGATGAGAAAAAAATAGGAACAGGAAATGAGAGCAAAACAGAAGGAACATTGCAAGTTATGGTATAACTCGGAAGGTCTAGAAATACTCATTGCCTATCTCTGTCCATTTCTTTCTCAGTGACATGTCTCTGTTTAAAGATAGTTGATGTTGTATTGGCTGTAGTAAAAGATTACACACTAAAGTGTAAAAGAAAAGTATGTTTGAAAAACATTCCAAATCATTGTTAATTGGTCATGTAAATCAATAACGTGTGTGTGTGTGTGAGTGTGAGAGCACTTGCATATGTGTATTTGCATGTACAGGTGTATACAGATCCACTGTCCCAAACAAAGTATGAAATGGCTCCTGTATTAGCACATTTGCAACCCCCAAATACAAATAATTAGCCCCACAGTGAGATTCTTAGCCATGAAGAGATGCTAGGGAGAAGCTACCATGCTCAGAAGATTCCAATATCTCTACTCTCAAGCTGCCTATCATTTATCCATAAACCAAAAGAAAAGAAGATCTTTAGAAATACTTTACCCATGTGAATGACAGTTTCCAGCTTTATACTGCAGGCGTGCAAAAGAAGTAAAACCCTTTATTTTGTTTTATTTTTTATTTTCTTTTTCATGATCTTTTGAAGTTTTCCATTTTCAGTTTCTAGCAAGATCTAGTTTAGGTTTATTCTGACAGTGAAATATTTAAAAATAATTATAATTAAAATATTGTCATTTTATATTGAAGCCTAATTATTTAATAAATATCTTTAATTTTTATTACATTATCAGGAATTAATCCTAAACATATTTTAGAACAAAACATATATGAGAAAGGTCTATGACTTTTCAGATTTCTGAACCTTCCCCTCAAGTTAAATTTTGTAAAAAAGATTTCTTCTCGCTAATTTTATTCAGTTTTTAAATGAAGGGTGGCCTTAACATTGCAATTTCATAAATATTTTTGAAAGTGTTTTGACAGATTTGTGTTAAAGTTTAGAGATAACAGGGTGTTACATTTAAAAAATATAGAGATTGGTGTTCTCTATGTGCACACAGATAAGAATTTAAAATTCCAGTTTGTTCACCAGTGCGTTAGTTCCTTTTTTTTTAATTTTAATGTTTTTTTATTATATTATGTTAGTCACCATACAGTGCATTAGTTCCTTACACCCCAAAGTTTAACTCTTTAAATGAAATAACTTCCAAGTCACTAAAAAACATTATCATCCAGAACATTCTATTCCCTACTGATGCTAGCCCTTCCACACATTTAAATAATAGCAATGAGAATAGCTAATAACCTGTGGTAGACAGAATTTTGATTCCTATAACCTCCACCACCTCGTGTTGTGCCTGTAAATACATTGTGTTTCGTGTCAAAGGAGACTTTACAGATGTCATTAAAGTTACTAATCACCTTGATTAGAGACCTTGAAATAGATTATCCAGGAGCATCTGGGTATGCACGATGTATTCACATGAGCCCTTAAAGGCAAGACAGGAAGGCGAAATAGAGAGCTGTGGTATAGAAGAAGATTCAAAAGTACCTGAGACTCAAAACACGAGACAGAGTCGATGAGCCATGACTGGCTTAAAGTGGAGGGACCCAAATGTCAAAGAAACAGGGACCACAGTCCCACAATAATAAAGAACTGATTTGGCTGCTCACCTGAACAAACCAGGGCACAGATTCTCTTTCAGAGCCTCAGATAAGAGCCTGGGCCAGCCAACACCTTTGTTTCAGCGTTGTACATCCCCCAGCAGAGACCCCAGTCGAATTTATCCAGACTCTGATCTGCGGAACTGAGAGATAATAAATGGCTGTTTGTTTAGATCGAAGTATGTGATGATTTCTTACAGCTGCAACAGGAAACTAATACCCAACCACAGAGCACTTACCATGTGCCAGGCACTAAGCACTGTATGTATATAAACATATTAAGTCTTCACAAAAAAGCCTTATAAGATGAACACCATTTTGTAAGCAAAGAGAGTAAGACACAGAAATTGTAAGTAAACAGGGACACAAGTAGTAAATGACAAGGCCTGATGTGAATCCCGACAGTCTGACTCCAAAGATTGTAAAATTAAAACTTCTGTTGTGCTGTGTGGAAGTGAGGCTGGGTTCACGCAGATGTGTGAGATTAGCTTAAAAATCAAGGGAGAGAGAATGAGAAGGATTACATGGGGTGAAGCGAGGAAAGGGAGAATATGAAAGGCAAAACAGGTAGCTGTCGGAAAACTGGAGGAAAAAATCAGAACTCCAACTGCTTTTGTCTAGCTTCTTGCCACCAAAACTAAATGATTCAGTAATGACTTACTTACGAAGTATTGGATGACTCCCCATGAGTTTGACTCTTTTTATCATGGCTTTTGAGTCAACACATATATTTCCCTGAAATGAATGCATCGCAGCACTTGACTCCATGGTCACGTCCTATCCCCCCACCCCCGCCCCGAACTCAAAGCTCCTTGAGGGAAGTGATGACTTCCACATTTCTATCCTTAACATTCCCCATACTTCAATAATGAATTTGTAGGATAAATGGGGAAAAAATGGAACAAATTTTGAACTGTAAAGCATTAGTTTTTTAAAGTAAGGCATATTATCCTATTCTTCAAATGTCACTATTCCAAATTATTTTAATGCAAAAAGCTAGGAAGCCAGTTACCAAACAAAGACCTCTGACATGCAGCTGATCCAATTAGAAAGAGCTCTCAATATTTATTTTTGATGCCTGTGTAGAACTTAACCCATAGCTCATGCTAATTTAGTCCTGAGCTCTATAAATAAAAAATTCAGTCCACTAATATATCGGCATCATCAAGGCACAAGGTAGGACAACCCCGACTCATGAGTTTCATAGGTGGCTCTTCACATTTATATGAGACCTGCATGTCCTTCAGAATTTTCCCTACAACAAGCAGCTATAAAAGTTAACCAAAAATTTTTTTTATTTTAGTTATGAGACCTGAATTCTAACTAGATACCATTGACATATAGGAGATAAAAATGGACATATCTGTGGTGCTTACTTTCTATATTTAAGATGTTGATTTATTGGTTTGTGATTGCCATTTCTTACTGGCTTACGTACTGCCCCCTTCTGGGTTTGTTCCTGCTTAGACATCCTTTTTTTTTTTTTTTTTTTTTTTTAAGTTCTCAAAAATGTATTTTTTAAGTTCTCAAAAAAATTTTTTTTTCCATAAGGGAAGGAAGGGAAAAATAAGACAAAATCAGGGAGGGAGACAAACCATTAAGAGACTCTTAACTCTAGGAAACAAACTGAGGGTTGCTGGAGGGGAGGGGGTAGGGGAATGGGTAACTGGATGATGGACATGAAGGAGGCACGTGATGTAATGAGGTGTTACATACAACTGATGAATCACTGATCTCTACCTCTGAAACTAGACATCCTTTCTTGACACAATTCCTCCATCTTCTCCAAAATTCTTCCCTCATCCTCAGGCTGATATAATACTCCATGAGTCCATCTCCTGTTAAATGAATCTTTTGGGATTTACAACTTGACCTAATTTTTCAGCTTACCTAAGTCCCTTTTTTATTGTTGTTTTTGGAAACTCAGTCACACTATTTTGGTCTGTTGGTTTATAATATATTCTTATCCATTTTTATATAAAAAGTGATGTGTCTATACAAAGAGAGTCCAATCCTATTTCACTGTTTTTATATAAAGTTCCATTTTTTTTTACCTCTCCCATAAAACATTACAAATTCTGTGTACATATACTCAAAGATGTTCCTAAGCTCAAAGTAAATGCAGTGATATTCCCTCCAACTATACCTAGGATCTTTCCTTGACTAAAAAGTCTTTCATTCTTTAGGATATTGCCGGTAACTAGGACAAATAAACCCTGAAATTTCAGTTATCTAATACAATAGAAATCAAGTTCTCCCTAGATCTAGCCCGGTTACTCCTGATGAACAAACAGCTTTTCTATATGTGGAAGTTAGAGACCTGTGTTCCATCCTTGTTGGGAACATGCCATCTCTGAGGGCTTTATCATGGGTTGTATCCAGCCAGCAGAAAGGAGGGTGGCGCATATCATTTCTGCCCATTCCATTATCAAGAATCAAACACAAACCTTAATCTAGATGCTGGGGTGGCTGGGAAGTACAGTCTCTGACTAAGCAGCTGCTTTCAGTGATAATTCTACCCTGGAGGAAATGCAGGGATTGGTGGGCACCTGAATGATTGAGTGAATTAAAAAAACAGAAACTAAGGTGGCCTAAGGATCAAAAAGCAGGCACCAGAACAAGTTTCCTCCCTAAGTAGAAAAGGAGGGCTAGGGGAGGGGATTTTTCAAAAACACATAAACACAGTCCAGAGAGAGAATGGGACAGGCATAATTTGTGGCTTAGATACAAATAGAAATTATACAGTCAAGTAAAACTTATCGAGCTGGTCAAATTTCTTAGCATTAAAGGGAGACTTAGAGAGCACCTGGGTGGCTCATTTGGTTAAGCATCTGCCTTTGGCTCAGGTCATGATTCCAGGGTCCTGGGATCGATCAGGTCCCTCATCGGCCTCCCTGCTCAATGAGGGTGTCTGCTTTTCCCTCTGCCCCCCGCCCCCCCCCTCCTGCTTGTGCTCTCTCTTCTCTCTCTCTCTCTCTCGTGCACGTGCGCGTGCAAAAATAAATAAATAAAATCTTTAAAAAGAGAGAGAGAGAGAGACTTACATGAGTTACCTATATAAGATTGTATTGCTAGCACCCACGCAATCTGGAGTAAGTGGAGAAACTGCCTCATGAGGCAGGTAGTAGTGCTACGCATACAAGATTACATAGAAAGAGCACTGCTGGGGGCGCCTGGGTGGTGCAGTCTGACTCTTCTTTTCAGCTCATGTTGTGATCTCAGGGTCATGAGATTGAGCTCCACATAGGGTTCCGCACTCAGCATGGAGTCTACTTAAGATTCTCTCTCCCTCTGTCCCTGACTACCCCTGTTCTCCCCTCTCCTCTAAAATAAAAAATTAAATCTTTTAAAAAATTATTAAAAAAAAAAAAGAGTGAGATGTTTAACCTTGCAGTAATAGCCCAGACTTAAGTGACCAACTTTCTCCATATTCATCTAGAATATCAGCAGAGACAGCAAAGGCAGTTGATCTACCCCATGGATAACCTGGCACTGTCACCTCTTTATCTGTGGTACAGTTAGGTGAGTCTGAGGTAGCAAGACATAATTCACCTGCAAAATTTGTTTCTAAGCCATGGCCCTGCATACAGGAAATCCCACCCTTAAGAGATGACGTGTACTTGTTAGGCTCTTCAGACTTGTGGGTCCTCATTTAGTCTCTTCAGTACAGGGATGCAAGGCTCACACAGAGAATGAGTCCCCTTTTGCTGTGTAAAGGGAGCCTCCTCAGAAGATTCTGCTCAGAGATTACAAAAGCATCTAAAGTGAATCAATAGATAAATCCTCAGAGATGCTTAGGCATGAAACTGAAGAAATGTTTGTCAAAACTTGCAAATATCCATTATAAATGGGAAGTCCTCATTACAGAAACTCTACTGGTAAGGGCACTATGAAAAGATGATTTAAGTCAGAACAGCAGGTTGAAAAGTGGTTAGATATATTTTAATATGAGAAAAAGCAAGGTAATGCATTTAGCCATAAATAATGCAACCTCTAAGTACAAAACAAAGAGTTCTGAGCTAATAGTTATGATCAAGGAAAAGGACTGAGAATATGTGGAAATTGTTGGCATTAGGTTGCCATGGTTTTGAAAGTCAACCAAACATGAGGTGTAATTGGACAATTTTCATTGATAAGGGGGAAAAAATCAAGTAATTATTATTTTCCTCCTATAAAATTATGGTGTGTCCACACCTGAAATTCAACTGTGGTAGCCATTGCGGTGTGCTGCCAGATCTCCTTTCGAAAGAGAATCTGCTGTGAGGGGCGTATTCTCTGGACAGCCTGTGGTGTTGCACCGCATAATCCACCACAGCATTCTCGCCAAGGCCATTCTGCTCCTAGACTGCTCATGGCCAGTGGCAGAGCAGAGAGGTGGTTGTAGAGGGACGCCATCTTGCCCCAGCTGACCTCCTCGAACAGGCCATCTTTTCTCTGAGGCTGCCTTTCAGCCAGCCCAATGCCTTCTTGAGCTGTGTCACATGTTGTGAGGCCCTTTCCATCCCATCCTGCTATTTCCTTATATCCACTTACAGGTGTCAAACATGGATCACACGCCTGCATAATCCTGGTCATGGTTCTCCAGCGTGATCTGGTCCCTCTCCCCTTTATTTCCTGTGGACCATTCTCCAATTAAAACTCTCTCACTTGTAATCCCATACTGGCATCCTCTTCCCAAGCTGACACAGTTGGTAACAGAAATGATCCAGTACAACATGATGAGATAAGGTTTATGGATTAGACCCCTTACAGCCCAGCTAGAAGGAGGCACACATAGTCTCTGGTACAGAGGGAGAGCCCAGCTGCTGAAAATGTCACCAGTGGTTATCTGGGAAAACAGCCCAGTGGAAGGGAACACGTTTTTGCTGGTGCAATGATTCAGGCATTTGAAATGTATGGTGAAAAAAAAATGCAAGTAAAGACAGTGAAATTGGTCGGTTATACTAAGTTGTATTGATACCCTGCAGAAGGACAAGGAGAAACTTAAGTCAGTTAACAAATAATTAAATGCTAATTCTGGGAGCCAGAGGCCTTTCTCGTGTATGTTGTGTGTGGGCGGTGCAAAGGCAGACACAGCTGCCAAGCAGGCACAGGACCTAAGAGCTGGGTTGTGGAGCCCCAGAATTATTTAAAAGACAAGCCATGGCAGATCTGTTACACTAAGGTCAGGGCCAGGTTGAGAAGATTAAAGGCACTGAGATAAAAGATGAGAAGAGCCGGGTAAAGGCCCCTAAAGATGGGGGCTCAGCGGACTACCCTGAAACTATGGAGGTGCAGAGGCGACACCCCTCCCAATAAGAAATGGCACTCCTCCCATGCAGGAGATGCTGCAGAGGGCTCTCCCCTACATGGCAACAAGTGCCCCTCGGCAGCTGCTCTCACTGCCTCTCCTTGCACAGATGTCAGACCTATGTGGGCTCTAAGGCGTTCTGACTACTTGCGCTCCTCTCCCCTTTTATCTTTCACAGGCATTTCCCCTGATCAGTCTCTTGCATATGTACTTTTTTTTTCTACTTTTGATATGAGAAGGCCTTCTTTTTTTTAAACTTCATTTTATTTAAATTCAATAAATTAACATAGAGTGTATTATTAGCTTCAGAGGTAGAGTTCAGTGATTCATCAGTCTTACATAACACCCAGTGTTCATTACATCCCGTGCCCTCCTTAATGTCCATCACCCACTTACCCTATCCCTTCACGTCCCTCCCCACCAACAACCCTGTTTGTTTCCTACGGTTAAGAGTCTCTTTTGGTTTGTCTCCCTCTCTGATTGCCTCTTGTTTTATTTTTCCCTCCCTTCCTCCATGCTCCTCTGTTTTGTTTCTTTAATTCCACATATGAGTGAAATCATATAATTGTCTTTCTCTGATTGACTTATTTTGCTTAGCATAATACCTTCTAGTTCCATCCATGTTGTTGCAAATGGCAAGATTTCATTTTTGATGGTTGAGTACTATTCCATCATATATATATTTATATGTGTGTGTGTGTATATATATATATATATATATATATATATATATATATATATACCACATCTTCTTTATCCATTCACCTGTCAATGGACATCTGGGTTCTTTTCATAGTTTGGCTATTGTGGACATTGCTGCTATAAACATTGGGGTGCAGGTGCCCCTTCGGATCACTACATTTGTATCTTTGGGGTAAATCCCTGGTAGTGCAATTCCTGGGTCATAGGGCAAATCTACTTTTATCTGAACCTGTGCTTTCCAGAGGACATCAACTACACTTTAGCATTCCATCTCAATAATTGTACAGAGAGATAACTTGAGAAGGTCTACATTTGAGAAGGACAACTAGAAGGAGTAAGAGTCAGGAAGACTACTAAATTAGTAAAATGTGAAGATACTAAGACTCTGTAGCCTGAGAGTTGATGTGATGAATTCTCTAATACAAGCTGCCTTGGCTGTAAGCTTATCTGAATCTCAGCAGTGGGTCAGAAAGACAGAATGAAGAAAGGACAGAAGAGTGGACGTAGGAGTAAAACTAGAACAGATCTCGTGGAGAAGTCCCTCACGACAAGGAATCACCCCCATCTTGATATCCCGTAAGTCAAAAAAGGTGGTAGGAATGGAAGGTGTTACACTTTTGTAAATTAAACAATTGCAGGTAATAATGACAAAAGTATAATAATCCCAAACGTTTTGGCAAGTTAATGAATGGCAACGAATTGTCAGTAGTAAAGCCTTGCTAATTCTCCCACTGCCTGATCTTTGAAGCGTTGTCAGGGAGTACTGTCCAAAGCAGACTGTGCTTTTGGCTCAGTTTAACAATTTTCATTTGCTACACACTCGACACAAACTCTGTGATCCTTTGTCAGTCTCTCTTTTAAGGTCAGTTCATAATAAGAAAATACTTTTTGTTTCCCGTTAAAAAGATGCACATACGTAAGAAGATCATACTCTCGCTCAGTTTGTAAATTATTTGAGGCCTTGGCTTAAAGCATCAGCAATTGTATTGGACATTTTTGCATCGGGGATGAACTTAAATCATGAGTTTGTTTTACATAGGCCACAGAAGAACCTTCAGGTAATAACTGTTGTTTGTTCCTGAAATTCGAATCTATGATTTAGGGTGACATTGTGAAATGTTTGGAAATAGATTTAAAGAATATCAGTCCTAATCAAGGGCTCCACTTATTTTGTTTTCCCTTTTCCATAAGCTAAACTTAATTTTGTAGTAGTTGTAGGTATTAGGGAAACACGAATCATTTACCTAAATCAGCTTCAATTTCATTACCTTTCCATAATCTGACTACGTAATTGTTTCAGTTTATTTTTAACTTATAAGGAAACTCACAAGGACACTTCTTCGCTTGTTCTGAGTTGTTTATATGGTCAGATTCAGTTATGAAGGCTCAGATCCAGTTTCTGTTCATAGTTCTGGCCTGGGGCTTCCTTGTGTGCCTCTGCCTAATTCTGTGGGGGCATGAAGAGAGGCATTATGTTCATACGATATGATGCAAAACCACTGAGCTCATCAAAGGTGTCAAACTTGGAAGCTGATCCTTGCGTCTTCCTTCCCAATGTGTAAAAATAAACATCCCAATCTCTGGCTTCTCTGATTGCACCAGTCACAAGTTGTCAGATGATTCCTTTGTTCCTAAATATTTTTAATGACTGGAAATAACAATTTTAGCCTCATCTTTAAAAAGCAGCCTATTTCATCCAAACTGTCTCACAATTCCAAATCTGAACATATAATTTTAAGTTTCTGAGTGGCAGGAAGGAAGTTAACTGAACTTTTTTTTCTCCCTAATAAAAGTTGTTAAAAGCAAAAGCCAGATCTTTCTTTGTCAGACTTCAGCCTCAAGGAGAATTTCTTAATGGGAATTCCAGGGTAAATATTGCAAATGTAACACTATTTTATTCTTTATCAATCCGTTAACTAGAAAGTTTTTCTTGATCATCTCTCATATGGTAGATACTGGACTATACAAAAAAAGTAGCGCTCAATTCCTACTCAAGTTTTTAAGGGGTCATAGGAGAGATAAAATTAACATGGATGAAATATATACTGAACCAATAAGGGTTAACAGCAGGGCACTGAGTTTAAGAGTAACAGGTGTTTGGAACAAAAGAGAGATTCATGAAGATCAACATAATAAAAGAAAGCTTTATGGAGGAAGCGGTGTTTGAACTGAGGCTTGAAGGGTGAACTACCGCGGCTAGCAGTAAGCAAGGTTAGGAGTCCTGTTTCTGTTAGCAGGCCGACCTTAGCAGTGCTGTGGTTGGGAGCTGCGGAGCTCAGAGAAGTAAGATAGCTCACCTTTCCAAGCCTTATTTACCTCAGCTGTATCGTGGGGTTAACAATAATAGCACCTGTCTTATAGCTTTATTTTGTTTTAGATAATGGCAAGATACGTATAAAGCGCTTGGCCATAAAAGTTATCTGTTAGTATTAGGCAGAGAGATGGGGACATATGGAGGAAAACAATACAGTAAGTCAAAGAACAAAGATGGGATGGAGCTTATATGCAGATATGTTTGGCCAGAGCACCGGGGATATGAAGGAGTCTAATGGGAATAAAACCAAATAGATAAGGCAGCACTGTGTCAGAGGAGCTTAGAAGCTTGATATATACATTAATACATTCATTCAAAAGATAATCGGCATCGCTACGTACAAGATACTGTGTTAGATCTGGCGATTCTGTGATGAATAGACTAACCTCATTCCTGCCCTCAGGGAGTGTCGGTTCCTCAGGGAATACGAACATTAAAAAGTACAAGAGGGAAAGGGAAATATAAAAGTTTTAAAAGGTTTTATGTTATCCTGGATTGTATAAAAGTTGAGGATATTGAAAAAGAAAGCTTTTTAACATAAAAACAATTACTACCAACCTGTAGGAGTTAAAGCACATGATTAGATGTGATACACCATCACTCTACCTGCGAAACACGAATTAGTCAGTCTGATAGAAGGAAAAAGCAGGCCGGTAAAATCAATATGAAACTTGATCAAACTTTTGATATCATGTAGACACAGCTTCAGTTCTTTAAAGTCCTTTGCAGCCTGCACAACTACCTTTATCTACCTGCAAACTTTGAGCTGGCTCCAAATCATTGTATTCCCATTTTTGTGGTCTGAACCTACTCACATTATGACTATGTGTGTACACCTCCTGCAGCCTGCGATGCCTCTCTTTATCTCACTGTGATTTTGTCTCCCTGCCCCCACGTTCCTTTTTCTGTGCTATAAGATGGTATGTGGGCAAAGACCTCCTTCCTTGCACACTTGCTTTTTCATGTAACCTGATTGATTTCAAGGAGTATCTTCTGAGTACCTGCTATGTCCCTATCACTGAAAGAGCCACTGACATGGGTTTTATTCTTTTCTGGGATTATATCTTGCTATAAGCATGAAACTGCATACAAATAGTCTTTTTTTTTTTTTTTCGATTTTATTTATTTATTTGACGGAGAGGGAGAGAGAGGGAGCACGTACAAGCAGGGGGAGCAGCAGGCAGGGGCAGAGGGAGAAGAAGGCTTCCTGCCCAGCAAGGAGCCCCGTGCAGGGCTAGATCCCAGAACCCTGGCATCGTGACCCGAGCCAAATGCCAGACGCCCAACTGACTGGCCACCCAGGCACCCCATTATAGTCTTAATAAAGGTAGAGTACAGTTGGTTAAATTTAGCAAACATATATTTTATATATCATAGCTATTTCTAATCCCAAGTGGCTGATTTACATAAATAGTGCCTTTTAAAACAAACTTTATGTATTAGTCAGGACAGGCTAGGTTATGTGCAGTAACAAAAAACATCAACCTTTCTGTGACTCCGCACAGCAAATGTCTATCTCTCATGCACAGTACATAACCCATGTGCTCCCTTGGTTCATGATAGTCACTCAGAGACCCGGGTGGACAAAGTTTCTGCCTTCATATGAGCTGCTATCTCACCAGAGCCTTCAGGTTATAGTAGAGCAGAGAAGAGAACAAAGAGGATCATGCATAAGTTCTTCTGTAAGGTGACCCTCATCATTTTACTCCTGTTTTCTTGGTTAGAGCATGTTATACGTTTATCTAATTTTAATGGGGCAAAGATGTACAATCCTCCCAGGCTTCCAGAAGGATTGAAGAACCAGCAATATTAGTGAGTAATACCCATCATATCCTATGAGACAAATCAGCTCGCCCATTTGAGAGCCATGTGCTGCAGAATGCCTCGTGTTTGCAGCAGACATCTGAAGTGAACTGAGCCGCAACAGTTAACGATTCTCAGATCGTTTGTCACATAGCAATTTTCTCTCAACATCAGTACCTCAAATATTGCCATTTCATAAACAACACTGAGATAAATTCTCGAATAGCTACCAAATATGGAGAACATAGTTCTCCAGCAACTTTAAAGAGGAATGACAGCTTCGTGACACTGACCAGATTTCTCCACAATAGCTGGGGAACATCTCCTCTTCTGCTAATTTACTTCGAGAGGCTTCAACAGTTTTGGGACAAATCCAGTGTCTGATTGTATTCCAGGAGAAATTCCATGATGTCGAATTATTTGGGCTCTCTTGAATTTTGTGCTGGTTGTGTTCCCATAAACCTGGAGTATCAAAAGGACTGATTAGCATTTCTAGGGAGATTGTTTTTCTAAAAGTTGGCATGGGGCTTACTTAGAGTCATAGGTAATTTTAAATGCATTATGCATATCAGGACTGATCTATTACTACAGCTGAAAGAGAGAAAGCCAGTGAACAGATCTAAAATGAAATGCTTTAGCTCACCAACAGTAACTTAAACTGAAGCGTAATCATGTTCATTAAGAATCACAAATTTGGAGCGCCTGGTGCCTCAGTCGGTTGAGTGGCCAACTCTTGGTTTCAGCTCAGGTCATGATCTCAAGGTCATGGGATTGATCTCTGCCTCAGGCTCATTGCTCAGCGGCAAGTCTACTTGAGGATTCTCTCTCTCCCTCTGCTCCTCCCCCCACTCTCTCTGTCTCTCTAAAATAAATAAATAAATCTTAAAAAAAAAAGGGGGAAAGTTAGGCCCTTCATGAATGCTGGTACAGAATGCAAAGATGACAAAGCCACTGTGCAAAATATTGGCAGGCTTTTTAAAAACAGAATTGTTGTGGGGCACTTGGGTAGCTCAGTCAGTTAAGCATCCAACTCGTGATTTCGGCTCAGGTCATGATCTCAGGGTCTTGAGACTGAGCCGGGACTCCAGCTCCATGCTCAGCAGGGAGTCTGCTTGAGATTCTCTCTCCCTCTCCCTCTCCATCTGCCCCTTCCCCTGCTTGCACTGACTCTCTTTCTCCTTCTCTCTCTAAAATAAATAAATAAATAAATAAATCTTTGGGGAAAAAAAAGAATAGAAAAATTTGGAGATACAAAACTACGTAGACCATTTTCCAAAAGGACTCTGCCATTTTTATTGTTCTCTTCATTCAGGGCAGGTGTATTTGCTCTGTCTTTAACTTCTGTCATTTACATCAGTTTGGGTTCTATACTTGTCAGTTTCACACACCATGATGTAAACACCTTTGCTAGTGATAATCACTGTGGTCTTTTTATAATGATTATAAAATGATAAGAATGATACTTTGCACTGTGTACTTTTCTTCTAATCAGCCCAAAGCTTATGACACAATCAATATGAAAGCTTTTATATTGCTGTCGCAGGCTCTCATTGACATTCTAACACAAGCAGCTGTCATAAACCAGCTAAAGAAGAATGAGGCCATTATGTTGGCCTTATTGATTTAAACTAAGTGAAAGTGGCCCATATGTCTCTAAGTCCTTTTAGCACAACTTCAGTTATGACTTAAAACTGTTTATTGGGAAGAAAGATATGAGTGTTAATTTCTCCTTTCATGTGTTTAAAACATAACGTTCCTGCTCTTATTATAGAAATAGGCAACCACTGAACACCTCTCAGAATGATGAGTTCTCTTAGAGCACTTTTTCCTAGGAATTGTAACGCTCTGAATTAAGTCTTCTTATGAGAGGCTATCTACCCTGCACATAGCTATGATGTTAACTGGTCTGCCTGGAGATTCCACTGATTGTCTCAATCTCATAGCCTCGCTTACTAAGTGAAAAACCCAGATCTCCTAATCTACCCATTTCCCTTTACTCCGTTTATTTAACTCAGTTGAGAATATTAATTCACCTGGGTGTTGACATTGTATGCCTTAAAATGAATTCTCTCCATGCAAAGCTTAGACAAGGACTCGGATGCAGGTTATTTACTTAGGGGTAACCTCAAAAACAGGAGTGATGGAGCAAGGTGATTAAAACAGGGAAGGAAGGAAAAGAAGCAACATAGAAATGTGTTCAGTGCAATTTAGCCAGACGTCTGAGAAGAAAGCACAATGTGTTTCACCATGATTCCATTAGAAGGAAGGGAGTTTGAGGACACTCACTAACTCACCTGGGGTATTAATATCCAGTAAGTTCCTGGACTGAGCAGGAACTGTGGCTTTGGAGAGGATCTCTGTAGAAAGTGGGGAGACACAGGGGAAGGCTTTGATGCAGGATGTTGTCAGCGTGAAGCTAAGATTGCGTAACGGTAGGCCCTGCAGCCGTGGCTAAAATCAGAGACAGGCCGAAGGAGGGGACGTGAGGCAACAGAAATATACGCTATGCTACAAATTTGGTAATAATATTAAATACTTAAAATTAATTTCTCATATCTTCTTATGAAGCATATAGCATACTGGCATCCCAAACTGAAAGTTTTAAAAAATGTACAGTTTGGGCGCCTGCGTGGCTCTTCAGTTAAGCACCTGCCTTCGGCTCAGGTCATGATCCCAGGGTCCTGGGATCGAGTCCTGCATGGGGTGCCTTGCTCAGCGAGGAGCCTGCTTCTCCCTCTGCCTGCCGCTCCCCCTGCTTGTGCTCACTCTCTCTCTCTCTCTGACAAATAAATAAATACAATCTTAAAAAAAAAAAAAAAAGAAAGAAAAAGAAAAATGTACTGTCCAAAGAAACTGTGACATGTTACCCAGGAATTACGATTTAGGTCTTAGAAACTTTCAATACAATATGTTATTATAATTAAAGAAACCATGTAAGTTCTTTCTTTCCATCATGCCTCCCCTTTAAAAATGGATTTTGATACCCTTCGGGCATAATCAAGGACAAAGATCTTTGCTGGTCTCAAGGACAAACTGCACCTGTGCCCAGCCTGTGAGATGTTCGGTGCACACACACTGTGGGTGCAGAATCCCCCACCTGGCGATCTCCGCCAGGCTGCTGGAGACGCCACAGAGACGCACATGGCACGGAACAGTTAGTGCACTTTATCGTGTTACTATATATCTTCAAAACTTTATTTTTTTGCTCTGGAAAATTGATTAGAAATTATCTTAGAATTTGTAGTTCACTTATCTATTTGTACAAACATATGTAATATATACTATGACAAATATTTGCATTTATGGGTTATTGTGTCTGGTTCATGAATACCTTGTAAGGTCCCCAGGGCAGGAACTATATTTTGTTTACTTATATATATCCCAGCACTCAGCCAGTAGAAGGTACATAAATACTTGCGGAATACAAAATGGTTATCTATCAGGTGTCACGGAGGAGAGAAAAAGACAAAAATACTATTGGTGACTCGCTGTGCTGGGAACTACACTGCGTACTTCATACAGATTATCTCATGTCGTTCTCACAATAACTCTGCGGTAGGTACTAATATTAACCCTGTCTCACCAATGGGAAAACTGTGATTAAGAAAAATATAATACCTGGACCAAAGTCATAGAGCCAGATAGTTATAGACTGGGGGTTTAAACTGAGGCTTCCAGACCGCTGGCTTCTGCGAGATACCCTTATAATAATTTCCTGCTTCGGAGAAGGCTCGAGTAGAGGCAATAGTATTTAGAATTGGTGAAACTGTTCTCTGAGGTCACAGAGTGCCCTTCCTGAATTCGTACACTTCTCTTCTATCTGTACCTTCGCCACTTTCTCAGAAGACTGCACCTCACACTCAGCGTTTGTCATTCCCTAACCACCAGCCTCTCACTTGGCCCGTAGATGAGTGCAGGGCCGGGGCCAAAGCACTTTGAGACTTTTGCACTAACTTTACAGTCTGTTCAAATTCCCAATGTTCTTTTGTCCATTTTTGGATTAATTTCTTTCCTTTATCAGGTTAGCACCATTATCTCTTATTATCCTCAGAAGGGAGCACCGCTTAGAATTACATGACAACAGCAAAACGCTGACACAGCGGGGCCAACATGCTCTGATCGCTACGGTAATGACGGTGGCTTTCCTTCAGAAGCAGCATCAATTGGTGCTTCTGAGCCTGGACTCAGTCAGACAGCCTGAGTTCAATTCCTGGCCCTGATCTGTGACTGTGGGCAAGGTATTCAAACTTTTCTGGGCCTCAGTTATCTCATCTGTGTAGCAGGGATCATCACAGTAGCTACGTGATAGGGCTCTCTGAGTGTTGAACTAGTAATGACATGCAAAACTTAGAACACAGTGCCTACTAGGTAATGAGCTCGGTATAAGGATCTGATCAAGAAACACAGTCCCATCCAGGAATATAAATGCTGGGTCGTCCATGGATCCAAGGGTTAATATCATGCATAAATTTTTGAACAAAGAGAAACTGAACATTTGGCAATAGGCAAAAAATGCTAGTTATAAAAAACAACAAATAAAAAAATTCCCAAGTACCCTACTCAGAAAGTGGCTCCTGAAAGAGAAATTGTCTTCAGCATTGCTCTGAAATGTCTCTCTTGACTTTATTACCTCCCTTCCTCCCTCCCTCCGGCACTCCCTCCCTCCTTCCTTCGCTCTCTTTGTAGCTGTAGACTTACTTCAAACCTTTACTACTGCTTCGCTTGCATACACATCATGTCCAGAGTTAATTCTTTGACAGGGTTTCCAGGAAAGTGGCTGAAGACAAAGGCCACATTAATATCTAGGGGGCGAGGACCGAGCAGTCCGTTTCAGGCAGTGTCTTGCTCCCTTGGAAACACCTTGCCTCAGTTGGGCAGCACTTGTCCTCTATTCTTATCTTTTTTCCTTTAACATTGAATGCCCTTGCTGCCTGCAAAAAGAACACCTTGAAAAGATTAATTATTAATTTCAAAAAAAGTTACTTCAAACACTTCAAAAGTCAATGTAGGCGAGGGAAAGCCCCAATAACTGGTCACATAGTCACACCTGACATTGGCTTCGTCATTTTATTTATTCTTTTTCTCTGTCTTGAAAAACAAAAGGTCAATTCTGTTTTATGGCAACGGAGACATAAATGCACATGAGGTTAGGGTGTGCTGGCGTTAAAATATTTATTGGTTAAGTCTGACACTTATATTTATAGTCTTATCTCCAAAGACCTGTGAAGTGTATATTATTAAATGGGACCTATATTGAGAAGTTTTGCTCTCAGAATACATAATATGCCTGTTTAGTTTCTTTGCACATACCTGTTTTAAGCTAAAGAATTTCAATGGCTTTTGGATATTCAGCTATTTTTTTTAAATGTCTGTGGAATTGCATATGCAATAAATCACTCTGATTGACAGTGCTGGCATCTCACACGGGTGATTCTCTGGTACTAGCTCTGGGACTGAGGAGTTTCAACACAAGGTACCAAACCTGTCAGAAGTTATGTTTTCCATTTTTTTTCAAACAAAATATCAGGTTACTTTGGCCCACATGCTCCTTCAAGTAGCTGGTAAAATGACTTGAAGATTATCAGTTATCAAATATTTATAGTTTGGGTATTTGGGATCTTTTCAAGCTACAAAGAATTTAGTATATTTCACAAATATTTTCAGTGCCTAAAATGTGCAAAATACTGACCTAGTTTCTGTCAAGATAAAGCAGGTGACGGACAATAGCTAACATTTACTGGGTGCTCACCTCGGCCAGGGCACTGTTCTAAGTACATTCTGAGCATTAATTCATTTAATTTTCCCCACAACCCTAGGAGAAGGTGGTATTGTATCTTCCAGAGGAAAATAATTTGCTAAAGGTCACACATCTAGTAAGAGGTAAAACCAGGATTTGAGCTTCATTCATATTTTAGTTTGGCCCTTGAGGGCTTGTCAGTAAAATGGAAGTAAGGAAGGGAATAGAATAAAATATATAAATAATCATAGAGCAGGCTATAAGACATGGAAGTAAAAGTATTATGGAGTTGAAAAAGGGAGGAATTACACCCATTTTCATTAAAACTGAAAAGTCTCATTAAAGAAGTGGCATATTGATTGACATATGAGGGATCATTTATATTGAAAGAATTGGAGCTGGTTCAAGGCATTCTCAGTAGAAAGAAAAGTAAGAGCAGAGGCACAAGGGCAGGATATGAGGCACATTGTGGGACGAGCAAGTAGCTCAGTTTGGTAAGGTATGGGATAAAGAAAAAGTAGTAGTGGTAGGTGACACCAGAGAGGTCGAATGAGGTTTAAAAATGTTGACGAATGACCCGGTGATGTATGCAAGTGTCGAATCACTCTATTGCACACCTGAATATAATATAACACTGTATGTTAACTCATTGGAGTTAAAATAAAATCCTAAAACAAATGTTGAAGAATAGTAAATGCTAGGTCAAAGAGTTTTAGAACTCAGCAATGTAGCAGTTTTAGAATTTTTGAATGGGTAAAATGATTAAAGCACTGTTGGGGAAATATTACCTAGCACTGGAATTTTATATTCTTCAGTGATTCTTCTTCTAGTGTCAAACTATGTGAGATGAAATATCTATATTAAGAAGAGGAAATAATGAAAGGAAAAGTGGACATGAGCTACACTTTTGGTAAGACCCAGGAGGAGCCAGTCACTGTACTGGTTATCAAGTGAAATCTGAGTGAGTGGTTCTCAGGATGGGCTGGACAGAGGAGAGCTCATGGCCCCTGGTCACTGGTTCCACTCCCTGCCACACTTGAGAATCCCCCGGGGCGCTTCCCGTATCGCAGGAAGCAGGGCACATCCCAGACAAATTACATCAGGATCTCTGAGATTCCAATTCACATGTCAATATTTTTAAAGTTCCCAGAGAGATTTTATTGTGCCGCCAAGATTGAGAACTACTCCTCTAGTAAGGCAAGGAAGGAGGAATTGACCTTCAGGGCTGACAGTGAAAATGGAAAAGAGGAAAGGAATCTGAAAAATTGTTTGAAAGGAAAATCAATATTTCTTTTGAAAACACTGGGGAAATTGTTCCCCTAGCTCCATTCATTAAATTAAAACAAACAAACAAACCTTCTACATGTGATAAACACACTTGGAAAATTTGACAAGCTTAATCAAAACATAGAGCTCCACTGATACCAAGGCAAAAGGTTGTCCAGGGTGTTACTTATTAATAACCTTAGAGTGATTTGTACCTCTCCCATCTCCTTAATAGGGAATTTAGGAGCAATGCAATAATATAGAACAGAGAACTCAAATCAAAAGCAGCACTATATTCATGTAAGCCATTACTTTAAGCAGAATCAAACACATTAAACTTATCATTCCCACTCCCCTGGGATAATAAACTAATTTTGTGATTTCATGGTATAATCTTTAAGAAACACCTTTGGAAGTTGTTTCTGGAACTTCAATAAGTTGAGCCCCAAATTCTAAGTCCATTGGCTATGTTCATTGCTCTAACGGAGTTGATTCTTTCGCTACCTCCCTTTCTTTTCTTTTTTTTAATTTAACTATTATTTTTTAAATTTGGGTATAGTTGACCCCCAATGTTACATTAGTTTCAGGTGTACAACATAGTGATTCAACCTCTCGACATATAAAATCTATGCTCTCCACAGGTGTTGCTACCATTTGCTACCTCACTTGAAATAACAGCAGCAACAAAAGCTACATATTTTGATAACTGCTTATGGATTCAGCTATCGGTTACGTTTGATTGACTCAGTAACTGGATGCCAGCAGCATCCAGTCCGTACTGTCTCTGTGAACCTTTCCTGTTTTTGTTTTGCTTTTGTTTTTGTTTTTGAATTCATGAGAGACCTAGAGAGAGAGAAGCAGAGGGAGAAGTAGGCTCCCTGTGGAGCAGGGAGCCCGAGATGGGACTCGATCCCAGGACCCCAGGATCATGACCTGAGCCAAAAGCAGACTGAGCCACCCAGGCGCCCCCCTTTCCTGTGTTTTACAGGGTAACATTCAAACTGATTGCAGCAACAAGGCAAGTACAGTTACTCTACCCTTTGACTACTGACCACTATTACTCTTAGAAGTTATTTTCAAATAAATTCCAAAATGCTACCAAATTTTAATTAAGTTTGTTATATTTTTACCAGCATATAAGGAAAAGAGATTAGAAAAGGAACAAAATGAGTTGGAGCCACTCCCTTTAAAAATGCAATGCAAAGGCAACTCGCCTCGCACCATTACCCTTTGAAATCTTATCCAGTCTCAAAATTATGAATACCAATTATTTTATCCAGTACTTGATGCCCCCAAAATGGTTTACAATCACATTTAGTTAATCCTCATAAAATCTCATTGAGGCATGCTAGAGTTAATATTCTTATTTCACAGCTAGAGAAACCAAGGTTCAGACACACTAAAGATCTTCTAAGTGATTGAGCAAGCCAGTTGCAAAGTGAGATTGAAGGATTATGCAGCCACTTCCCCTTCTGCAGCTCACTGCCCTCCCTAAGATATTTTCATGTTAAAGTATTCCACAGGACAAGTTTTCTTTCCTGTAAATCCAGGGCCTTATTGGGCCAAAAATCTTTATATTTGGTAATAGGTCCACTAAGTAATCAAAGACAGAATTTTTGAAAGGTTACTTAAGTTCTCTGCAACTCAAGCATCTTTGTAAAAAAGTACTGATCCAAAAAACTGAGAAAGTAGGTCTAAGATAATTCCTGAATCACACACTGCTTCACATTGTTGAAGTGGTAAGAAGCAGAACACCAGATGACGGGTCCAGGCCAAGGAAAAATTTATAGGTGTGTGTAATGAAGTCAATTTTCCCTCTTTTGCCATATTTTCCTGCTTCTTTCTTTCTAACTCTATCAGTGTTTCACCAACACAATTTATTTCTTCAACATACTGTTACTGGGAGCCCATTATGGGTCAGGCACTTCATAAAATACTGGAAATATACAAGGATGAATAATAAATACACATTCCAGCCCTGTGGTTCACAGCTTAGTAGGGGAGATAGATACATAAACAAATAGTTTAGGCTACAATGTGTTACACATCAGGGCTGAGCTGGAAGTCAAGTGGGGTGAGAACACAAAGGAAGCCCCAACTAACTGCCTGGAGGAAGGAGGCACTGCCTGCAGGAGGAGCCCCTCTCAGCTGGGTCTTCGGTGAGGGTGTAGGAATTTGCCAAGGAGAGGAAGCAGAACATTAAAGGGGGAAAAATGAGATTGTTTCTAAGGATACTTCATTACATTCTACCAGGATTCTCAATCACAACTAGAAAGAGCAAGTCGTGCTTTCCTGAGCTGAGGCCTTCTCTGCCACCGGCTCCAAATCAAAATCCATCTTCAGCATCTCATTATACATTCTCAGATTTGCACAGCTAGGTCTGAGTGGCAAGGGGCCACGGAGACACCGTGTGATGAGAAGACGGATGATTTCAAAGTTAGAAACCTCAAATTCGGGGTGCCTGGGTAGCGCAGTTGTTAAGCGTCTGCCTCCGGCTCAGGGCGAGATCCCAGAATGCGGGGATCGAGTCCCACATCAGGCTCCTCTGCTGGGAGCCTGCTTCTTCCTCTCCCACTCCCCTGCTGTGTTCCCTCTCTCTCTGGCTGTCTCTCTGTCACATGGAAAAAAAAAAAAAACCCTCAAATTCAAGGTCATGAGTTGGGGGAATAAGGAGGGAGAGAAGAGAGAGAGACCGAGAGAGGGCATAGAAGGAAGAAAAGAGAGACAAGGAAGAATTGGCGTTCGTATTTACAAAATCGTTCTCTTGGAAACGATCACATTTGGATGGGGCCTTATGAGGTTATTGTATCAGATGGATTAATGAAGGTGAAAATGCTTCGTAAAATGAAGAAGCGATAGGGATAAGTGTCATTATTCCTGGGAGTAAGCTGCAGGCTGTAATGGAGATGGGGCGCATTATCGGGGCCAAATGCAGCTGTGCTCCAAGAGCTGCCATCTCTGAAGAGAAGACCGAGATGAGAAGAATTCTGGGAAGATCTGAAAGAGCATCTGTGTGCACGGGGGTGGGGGGTGGCGGGGTGTGTGTGTGTGACCTCCCTGGGCTCTGTTGCACTGCAAAGGGAATTTCCTGTGCCAGCTCAGCCATAGCCTGCCTTTCCTACAGGATATCAAGCTCCAAGTTTACAGTTCCTATCAGGGAGTCTCTTTGTTTGAACAAAGGCTCATTTGTTAGGAAGTGTCACAGATCAGCGTGTATCAGATGCAAGATTGAATGTCCCTCAAGCACAAAGACATGCAAAGCTATGCCAGGATACCAGCAATGGGGCTTTTCACCATGAGAAAACAGATGGTCAGAGTGAAAAGGCCAGCCTTTATGGAAAAGAAATTCTTCCAACCCACCCCCACACGTTCCCCACTTCCCGTTTCTCGCCCCCCCCCCCCCCACTCTTCTTTCACTCCATTGCCCTGACAGGGAAACATTCGATATGCTGCAACATCATCTGATGTTTGTGTCCTTTTAATTAAACCAAGAGATCTGGAATAGGGACGCCCTTGTCTTTGCAGAGAAATGATTTCAAAAAGAAGATAATAGAACCTCTTTTTCTTCAGGCTTGCAAGAGCCTTGTGTGTAATTTGTCCTTTGCAAGAGCAATCAAAGATAACCGGTGCGCAATTGATTACGGGCTTTGTGTCCTTTTAATTACTTGTTTCTACACACTGGTTTAGTTACATGCTGAAAGCAGATCTGTCTGAGTTCTCTCTAAGCTGTAATGCTTTCTTTTGCTTACATGGTTGAAAAATAAAGCTATTAGTAAACCACCACCACATAGAACAATCCTATCAGACTGAGACAGATCCTGAATCTTGCCTTTCTTTATTCTTCCAAAAGGCTATTAGATGTTTTTATGGAAAACAAGGTTAAAGAACACTACATCGTTGCTTAGCTATACAAAAGTATTCCACGATTTCAGGAGAGTCAAGTCTCCTTATTCACAAAGAATTTACAAGGACAAAAGGGTTGAAATTTACATAGTAAATTTTAAGTTTTTTGAGTTTTTTTTTAATTGGCAAAGATAGAAATACATTTTTTTCCCTCTCTTTTTACTGAACACTAATCTATTGACTGGTATTATAACCGAATTACTTTGAAAAACCATAGGGAAAAAACCAACAAGTTAGCACAATACATAGATCAGAGTTTTATTTTTGTATCCCATGTACTGAAAATGCTATCAAATCAGTAAATGCCAGATGAAAATACAGGAACAAATTTGTTCTTATTTTAAGCTCTACCTAAAAGCAGAGACAGTAAAATAGGAGCTAGCTAATGATAGAACACTGACTAAATCTCTATGTCACTATTTACTTACCTGCTACTAACTTATGCCCTAGAAAGAAAGAGCAGCTACTGGTTGTAACCACCTGAAAGAAACCCATCTAATTTCAATATGTAGACTCTGAGACTACAGCTGCTGAAATAGGAAATGAATGGAAAGCTTGGCCAAGTGTGTGCTCCCCAGTAAGCACACTGGATCTAGGGGCCCAGCCTCCTGCTTTATCAAATCTTCCATAGGTGTGAGCTCGTGCAAATGGGGAAAACCCCGAAGTCTGGGGAAACCTTTGAGTCTAGATCCCCACCCACCTGCCATGCTCAGGTCCTTTATGCATCACTTCTGCCATGACATTAGATGCCTCCTCCTTCCCAGAAATGCTCACTACTTTGCAAGCTTATCTCTGCCTAAGAAGTGTCTGATGTGTCCCTGGCAACATGGGAAATATAGGCATTCACCTTCTTTGAATTATGGTTCCTACTGACAAAGAGCATGTAGTCTAGGCAAGGAAATGAGCCCTGAACAAGTGAAATAGTCAATGAAAAATGAACATTTTGGGTTCCAACTTAGAGGAGAAGGAAATGAAAATACAAAGCGTACACAGATGTGACCTCATGGAGCATGTGGGATATGAACTGTGCTGAAGTATAGGTGGGTAACAAGCAGACTGGGGAAGGCAAAGAAAAGAAGAACATTCTAGCCTGGCTTCAGGAGCCAGTGATGAGTAAGGCAGGAGGATGAATAGAAAGACGTGGAAAAATAGGAACTATGGATATTATCAGACTGATTTCAAAGAATCTCACATCTCAGACAGACTTTTTTTTCTTTTTTCTTTTCTTGTTTTTACCAATATTTATCCAGCACTCTCTGTGTGATGAGTGTTGAGCTAAGCACTGGAGATTGTCAAAGGAATAAGATACAGTCTCTACTCCCATGAAACCCATCATCAGATGGCAAAGACAGAGCATATCAAGCATCAAAACTTACCATGTACTGTGTGCCATTGTAGCAGGTCTTCATAGTTACCTTAACAAAAGAGTCCTGTTCATTACATGTGTTTATCTTATACCGAATATAATGTGTTATCTTGCTGATAGCTATAACATCTGTTCCAATGTAATGTTCCTCCCTGTTTTTAGTTGATTATTATTTCATGAATCCTGTTCTCTTTCTGTTCTCTTACCTTCCTGTTTTCTTTCTTCAGCATTTTGTCTTCATTATCAGAGAATTTCATTGAGCTCTTATTGGATCTCTCCTCTGATGTTTCACATTGTCAGGGTTCTTTCACAAGGTTCAGTTATTTCTTGAAACAATTAAAGATTTCTTAAAACAATTACAGATATGGGGCACCTGGGTGGCACAGTCGTTAAGCGTCTGCCTTCGGCTCAGGGCGTGATCCCAGCGTTATGGAATCGAGCCCCACATCAGGCTCCTCGGCTATGAGCCTGCTTCTTCCTCTCCCACTCCCCCTGCTTGTGTTCCCTCTCGCTGGCTGTCTCTATCTCTGTCAAATAAATAAATAAAATCTTAAAAAAAAAAAAACAATTACAGATATATATGTATATAATTAAAAGTATTTTGTGTATGTGTGTGTATAGATACACACACACACACCTATCTATCTATATCTAGCTAGCTAGCTAGCTATCTAGAATTCTTAGAATGCTGGAGTGTTGATGTGAAAACCATAGTAAACTGATCGTTGGGAAAACCTACCTAAGCATTATAAACACCCAATTTAGTGAAATACATGTCTAAGCACTGATTTTTATGGTTCTATAATAAAGTTATGAGCAAAGTGCTGTGTGAGTCCAGAAGGAGGGGCAATTAGCAAGTATATGGAGGTGAATTTGATGGGATCTACCCCTTGTAGTACAGCATGAGTATTCTACGTAGTATAACCTAAAAATAGATACCATAGATTCCCTATCCTCTCTCCCTCTCTTTCTTTGGTGAATCCTCTTCTAAATTATTTAGAAATGAAGTCTTTCCGGTTTCCTTCTCTTACAAATGCCCACCCAACAGAATGTGCATTGTCGGTGGGCTCTGATGCAAATCGCATCTCAGCAGAAGCCACTCTGCCATTATACTCTCATTTGCAGCCAAGCTGGCTTTCAGCTGGTGCCTTGTCCTTGGGCTATCGTTCACTGTCAGGGCCTCTCCAGGGCACACCAGCTGTTGTCTTAACAACGGAGAAGAAGGAAGCAGTCATATGTCACTGATTCCCAAGAAAAGCCTGCCTTGGCTGCCATGATTCCTCCTTGGTTCCGGGACCGATAATTGTGTGGCTAAGATCAGGGCTGCCCCTGGGCAAACTTGTGATGTACATAATATTTTTCTTAATTAATATCCATTTTTCTTTGGCCCCTACCTTCCCCAGGCCTCAGGCCAGACTCCGCAATTCCAGAACTTCTTCAGGATGCCCTCTCTGGATAAGAATTCAATCTCTATATCAGTCCTTTTCAGTTGACATGCTAATATTTATCCCCAAAATAAACTTCACATGTGTGCATACACACACACACACACACACACAAATGCAAACTCTTACATACAGTTGCAGGTAATTTATAAAATTCTCTCTGAGGCCAGCCTAGGATAAGAACGCCTGCCTGAATCTTTTCTTTCTCTTTTTTCTGTCTCCATCTTTTTTTCCATTCTTTCACACTCATTCTTTGACAAGAGGAAAAAGTTCTAATCTAATTCAAAAGAAAGTGTTCAAAATTATTTTTAATACACATTTTGAAATTTATTTACTTTTTTAGAAAAGGGTCAATAAAAGAGCTGATTATGGAGCTGCTTAAAACCAAACTCCAACGAAAGGGAACCGTGAACGTACTTTTCCTGCACCCTCTGCCCGCACAGCTACTGTTGAGACAACTGCAGTAAACGTGTTCGGTGAAACTTTGGGTATGACTCATAAGGAATTCTGTGGAGACATTCCTTATTTTTCTTGTGAGCGTAATTAAATATTAAGTTGGAGAAACTCATGGTTAAAATCCCCTTCCCTTTGAATTCTGAACGATGGGGATCCAGTTTTAACAGCTGCCTACTGCCTCCCAACGTCTATGTTTTCGAGAAGCACCATCTGGTTTATTGCACAGCTGCATCTAGTGCTTGGTGTCTGTGGGCATGGTTCTCAAACAGCTTGCTTGGTATCGTCACTCCTCCTGGTGGCTTCCAAAATGGCGCCGGCCTTCTCCAGGAAAGGAAAATAAAATAATACTAACGAGAAAGGTTAATGAGAGAACATCACTAACTAGGTAAATACATGTGCAAACGGAGTGAGAGCTAAAGGAAGACTTTTAAAAAATGTAATTCTACTTTGCCATCCGCTTCCAGCATACCAAAAAGTCAGAGGTCTCTCATCTGAGTATTTCATGAAATGAGTTACCTCTGACATCCGGATTAATCCCACCTAATAAAATATTTTCAATGATCTTATCACTTCTATACTAAAAAAGAATTGAAAACAATGAGCAATTGCATTGAGTGACACCTTAGCCAAACTTGGCTCTCGGGGAAAAAAATCAAGCTAGAAAAACCTTTTGAGGCACTAGAGCCAAAAAGTTTCAGTCCATGAAGGAGGATCAGGCCCCGTTGGTCCTGTATGCTGCAACAGGAATGACGAGAACATGACGTAGGCTGCTGCATCCTTCTCGGTGCCTGTATTAAACATTGCTAATCGTTTATGGTGTGTTTTTCTACTTAGCCAAGACACGATCTCAGAATTCTTCTGAACACAATTGTACAAGCATTTTCTACCAAGTGTTTAAAAGTGACAGGTGAGATAAAGCTAATTTGCTATTTCTGTGCTAGGTCATTGATAGAGTCACTGGACCACCGCACATGCGGTAGAGCGGCTTGTGTTATCCTGGGTAGAGGAGGAGAGCACAACAGAACTGCTTCCCCACGTCATGGGACTGCAGCTGGAGCAGGAGTCCTAAACCACAGCCCCTGGGCCAAAGCTGACTTGCCAACTGATTTTGTAAATACAGGCTTATTAGAACGATAGCCACACCCAATTGTTTATATATTGTGTATGACTGCTTTACCTACATTGAATTACATAAACCAATAATTCAACAAGCTAGTTTAATTTTTTCACTTTCATCCAAGAATGACACATAGTTCCGAACTCTGGATTCCGGTTTGGACTCCATGAAGATCTTTATCTTCTACAAACAGATGACACAAGAACTTTCCATAATAGGTGAAAAAAAAACCAGTACCTCTGACTGGCTTACAGATCCCAGCGGCATTTGTGCTGAGAGCCATGAAAGCATTAGAAACAGATATGAAATATGATGTGAAACCGGGGTTCTTTTCCCTTCCTGTTTCCCTTGTCTTCCCATCACCTCTTCTCCCAGCATGTGAATTCAGGTTTGACTTTTACATAATCTGTGAGGCTTTCTCTAAAACAGAAAACTAATCCCTGGTGAGTTCCATGGTCAGACATCCCGTAAAACCTTAGCAGTAGCCTAGACCCGAGGGTCACTAATGCTCTGATAAAGAGGTATGCCTGTTAACACGGCACCACACTGCAATTATAAATTTTTATTTGTAAGCTGCCATGTCTATATCTATATCTATCTATGTCTATATATGCATTCATGTTTATGTCAACTCTGATAAACTCTATGTAATGCTTTTCTTAGCATTCTGTTCTCAATTTACTGTTTTTAAAGGACCAAAACAAAATAATTCCTTCAGGAGTTTTAAGACACAAAAAAAGGGAAAACGGAAGTAGGAAATTAACCTTTCTTGAACACCTCCTCTGTGCTAAATACTGAGCTTTATGCTTTCCCATGCACAACTTCATTTATTCCTCATATCATCCTGTGACACAGAAAGGATTCTACTTATTTCATTGAAAGTTTCCTGACACGGATGAACTCAATGTACAACTCTGATGACTGAATAATGAAAACTCACTCTCATTCTTAAAGAATGTTTTCCACGGAGAATGACTCCTGTACAGCTATGCAATGCCTTAGATTTTCTTTTTTCCTGTTGTTCCAAAATTCTGGTATCAGAAGA
Organism: Ursus americanus; assembly: GCF_024610735.1. NCBI lineage: Eukaryota > Metazoa > Chordata > Mammalia > Carnivora > Ursidae > Ursus > Ursus americanus. Next base: position 12,201,336 of record NC_142131.1, on the reverse strand, counting down.
GAAGGAAACAGGAGTGGGGATGGGAAAGGAAAAGGGAAATGGTCAAGAAAATATTGGGAAGGAGGAAACATAAAAATCTGCCACTTCTCATCCTCGAAACTACTGTTGAAGCATATTCCCGAAAGATATTCCTGTCCCTAGCGAAGGAACCAGACAAAACGCCATGTGTGCCAGATATGAGCAGATGTGTTTGCCCCAATCTATGTTGGGAGACAATAAAATCCTTTGACGGGAACTTCAAGGAATACGGTGTCAGCCTGGCATTATTTAATCTCACCATACCTGGCAAGCATGGGACAGATTTCTGAGAGGTTTTGCTGTGGCAAGAATAAAAGGATTCCAAACAAGAAATTCCTGCGGGGGCTCTGTAGCTGGGTCTATTGTAAAGACTGCAAAATCAGCTTAGGCAACACAGCATTGAAAAATGGCTAATTGGGGCGCCTGGTTGGCTCAGTCGTTAAGCGTCTGCCTTCGGCTCAGGCCGTGATCCTGGCGTTATGGGATCGAGCCCCACATCAGGCTCCTCTGGTGGAAGCCTGCTTCTTCCTCTCCCACTCCCCCTGCTTGTGTTCCCTCTCTCGCCGGCTGTCTATGAAAAATGGCTAATTGCTCACTTAATAAGTCTGCTCCCTTGCCACAGTTCCAAAGGCACGGTGAACTGGCCACGGAGGGCAATACTGCCCGGAGTAGAAGAATAGCTGGAGCTCTGCGCTTGGACAGCAGTCCACTGCAAGGGACAAGAGGTCAGCCAGGCTCTGCCTCTTTAAGGGGCATTTTCCAAGTGACTGGCAAACGCTCAGCATTTTCATCCCTGTTTAGCAAGGAAGGGAGATGAACTGCAACCATATTCTGCTGAGTTTTAACAGCAGACAGACTTGGTGGATATCTTTCAGGTTTATTCAGCTTTATTCAGCACATTCTTCTGCCAGCTGAGTTTTAAAGCAACACTGTTTGACAAAACCAGCACAGATACCATGCAAATAATCGGACTGTTTCTGCTTCTTCCCACCCCCACACCTTCTAGCAAAGGGCAGATTGAACCATATGATGGTATAATGCAGAGTTTTTCTTTTCTTTTTTTTAATGCCAATCCAGATTTGGCCAATCCTGATTAGCAGTTAAACCGCTTTTTCTTTGGGATGTTTCCTAGTCCTTTTTCTTTAGCAGAATTACTACCCCCTAGCAACTAGTGCTTCTCCCTGCTGCATTTTCCAGCAGTTCCAAAGGAGTGGTAGAGTGTCAAGTCTGTAAAGGCTGAGGCAGGACTACTGGAACTCACATTCTGGCTCTGCCCCTGGGTAATCTTGGATGAGATAACTATCCTATGTAAGCCTCA